>NC_133024.1:75607500-76232500 GCF_048771995.1 Taeniopygia guttata | reverse complement strand
AACAGATTTTTTGCTCTGTGTTCAAAAGTAATTAGAAATTCTGTTTTAAAGAACTGCCACATCCCCTGCTAACAGGATTTGTGTTAACTTACCCTGTCTTAATTCTTGATTTTTAAAGTGCTCTTCTAGTTTTTCTTTCAGTATTCCTCCAAGTTCTTCAAAGTGTTCATTGTTAAGGCATCCATCTCCCATTACCTCAATGCACTTGTGAAATAAAACAATCCGTTTTTCAGCTTTAAAATTTAATATGAGCAGTCTTAATGTAGCACACAAAGAATATTAATACATGCCCTGGATCACTAGCAGGAATAATATCGGAAGAACAATCATCCTGTAATCAATGCTCAAATTATACAAGTAAGGCACAGTACCACTATACATTTCATACCCATAATTTCAGTTGCTCGTGGTTAAAATGAAAACATTTGGTAACTGTTTTAGTTAATACTTTGGTATTTTTGCAAAACAAAATACAACTTTTCCCATCAGTTGTAACAACATTTATAGTCACAACAACATTTATAGTCACTTTCTGCAGATGAAGCCTTGCATTTATTCGAGCCATTTAAAGAACACCAAACATGTCTGTTCTTATTTCAAAAGGCTACGAACAGTAACACCATGAAATTTGTAAGAACGTTACCTTGGCAAATGAATGCATTATTTCTGAGAGGACATCGGACTCTGGCTCCGTCCCAATGGCTTTGATGAGAGCGTCACACATGAAGTGCCACATCTGCGTGAGGTACTCCGGCCCACGAACCCTGGCACATTCAAGAAGGAGGGGCATCGACTCTGCGGCTGCCACTCGGACACGTGCCATTATTAAGGAAAGACAGCAACCAACACCAACAAAGTGCTTAGAATTTAAGACCTCAACACCATAACAAAGTTCTTAGTTTTTTACCCAAAATTCATTTCATTATAATCCATGCATTTGATTTGTTAATTATATATAGATGAAATCATAGGAAGAGTTTTCAAGTGTGTTTCAGGCCATGACAGAAAAGCTCTGTTCAAGTTCTCTGTTCAAGTTCTCTTCTGCTCTATTACAGAAACATTGCTTTTTCTACTGATTGCTTATTTAAAAAGAAACTAGGGGGAAAAGTAGGAATACATTGCCTAAAATAGGGTGTGTAAACCAACATTCTCTGAAACCATTTCTGCTATAAAGTCACAGACTATTTTAACACTAACACTTTCATTTAGGAAAATAGCAAGCACAATTTTGATTCCAAGTTTCTGTTTTCACAGTGGGATTTGTTAATAGGATATCATCATGGAAATAGAACTTCAACAATGGAACCATCAACTTTACAACTTGCTCTGTGTATTCCACAAATCCTTCTTTTAGCTCTTTTGCATAGCAAACCTGAAAAACAGAGCACAGATATGCGACTTTTAAGGGATAATACTTATATTTTTCAACTATGTAAAGGTGAGAGGGATTGTTAGAAGTGTAAGGGTTTTTTTAGTTTATTTTAAAAAACATGTAATAATTCATTTCCCTTCCCCCTCAACTGCGGCAATTTGAGAAACCCTGATAGCAGCATAAATTCTCACTCTTAGGGCATGCATGTATATTTCAAACCAAATTCCAAAACAGCAATATATGCAAAAAGGAACAACTTTTTAACATATTAAATTCCTTAAGTTTTGCTAACAAAGGAAAACAATCTGTTAATTTAAAAAAATTTACACTCCTAAGTAAATAAACTGTTTTTAATCAAGTAAACCACATGCAACTATGTGCCTGTATTCCAAATTAGGTGGTATCACCCAAAACACTTTCACGTGAGACAAAAAAATAATATTTTAGTTACAGATTTTGGCTTCAGACTTGATTGACCAGAAACACATAGATCATTAAAACATAATAAATAATAAAATCATTTTATTACTTACCAGCATTTGGCATGCAGTTGCTTTTTCTTCAAGGCCTGCAGTTTTAATTCCAAAACTCTGCTGATCACCTATGCTTACAAATTCCCAACCATCATCATCACTCATATTCTCCATATCTTGTGCTGTTATACAGAGGGGAGGAAAAATAATTTAAAAGTGCTACAAAATAATTTATTTCAATATACTTTTCAAGCACAACATTTTAAACCTACTGTCTAAAAGAGCCACTTCAGGTTTAATGGATGCAGTCTTCATTAAAGGTCCCATGACAACAGGAAGGTACTGCTGAAATTCCTTTCCAAGAATTTTACACATTCTGGCCCAGGCAGAGATCATGTAAGAAATCTAGAAAAGAGAAGGCAGAATTTTCATGTCCCACATTTTATTTTAATGCATACTTAAAAGGAAGGCATAAAGGAAATTCATTACACAATAGGACTTTTGAAAAGAATTTGTCAGCAGTCCATAAAGGTTATTTCAAAGATAAGTAATCCAATATGCAATCCACATAAAAATGCATCTTCAAAAGGCATCCCAAGTTTAGCAAAACCTTGACAGCACCTCCAGTAAGAGTTGCTATACATGTAAAAATGAGACATTATAAGATTCATGATTGCATTTCAAGTGCCAGTTCTAAACACCAGTATTTTTTCTGAAATATTTGCCAGATTTAAACAATACTACCAAGCTACATTCCTGAACATCATAAAATAGAGCAAAAAGTAAAAAACGGTGCAGTACTATGTTTTCAGAGGAGTACTTGCTTTCAAATATACAAGTTAAAACAGTTGTCTGCTCATTAGAACAGCTGTTTAACAAGTCTTGTTGATCTATTTATAAGAAGGTGACAGCAAGCTCAAATTTCTTCTGCAAATACAGGTCCTGGAAGTCTCATTTCCTAACCACACTTCTGTGAAAGATTCTAGGGCCATCTCAATGTCAAGTTTTGTAAGATCGGCTGGACAACTAGCCTGAAAGGCCGAGGAGGGGGCAGAAACATCATGTATACAAAGAATGGTTTTAATACCAACGAGCTACTAAGACACAATTTTAACATACCTGTGGATCATCATCTTCTAGATCACTGAAGTCTGTCTGTGTCTTCAGTAATAGCTGCATAACATCTGATGCATCCTGCATAAACTAGATACAGGAAACAACTACATTTTTAAAGGCAAATTAAGATGCTAGTTCTCAGAGACTTAAATGCTCACTTAAATTAAACTTTTCCAGGCATCCACAACAAAACTAAGTTCCCTTTGAATTACATACATTCTGCCCCTGACACTGCCTAAATGTGATGCTGTGTCATTTTTCTTAAGGCAATTTAAAAAAACCCTCAAAGGAAGAAAAGAAATCTTGATTTCAACATTCTTCAGTGTGAGAAGAATTACTTAAGCTACAATAAAATTTTATTGCAAATTTGTGAACTTAAGAAGCAACATAGTCACCTCAGAAATGGAAACAAAGATAAGCATAGAAATCAGCAACAATAGAGCTGTATGTTTAACAAGTGATTATATTAATTCAGTGCTAATACCACAAAAAATAAAGGCATTAAAATGTATTCAGACCATTATATAAAATCTAAGCTTACCTTTTCTTTGCCAACAGCAAGACCAATTAGACTGATGCATTCAATAGTCTTTCCTCGTAGAAGTCTTAATTCCTTCTGAACAGCATTTTCAACAATGTGTTTTAAGGAGGGCATAAATAAATCATAGTAGGGAACAAACTTCTCCTTCACTGTATCTGCAACTGATGCAATTGAAGTCACAACTTGCTCCAAAACTAGCTTAGTGCCTTTCTGTATCAACTTGGAAAGAGGAAGAATAAAGTGTTATATTTTTAAAGCACACATTTTACTTAAAAGCATGCCAAATGTAAAAATCTGCTTTTGCACATGCTAATTCTCATCAGTTTAGACCAACATCAGCAGATATGTATACTGGCTCATTTCTGACGTCTTAGTTCAGCTATACTTATTCTGCTTATGTGACAAGGTTACCCTCCATCAAACAATTTGTTCAGTGTTTATACCTCTTGCAATTTTATCACCATAATGGAATGAAGATGCTTCACTAGATTATCCAGATATGGAATAAGCAGTGACTTGGGACAATCTTCAGTGAAGTTTATGAGTGCTGCAGCTGCATGGGCTTGAACACGCTGGCTGCCTTGATCCTCCATGGTTTGTAGAAGGGCTCCTATCACCTGAAAAAGAAATACTCCTTTTTCAGCCAATAAGTTTCTGAAAGGGACATAATTTTACCACATTTTATCCGTACTAGTTTACTACTTACTTTCTCATGAAATTTCTTTTGAAACCCAGGTGCAAAGTCAGTTGCCATTTGTCCAACAGCGTTACAAGCAGCGTATCTTACTCTGGGATGCTGAAAAAGTATTTCCCTCAAACAGTTAACAAGCAGTTGTAAGAGCAGAAATGAAAACATTTTAAAATAATTACTAGAACTATACTCACAGGATCTTGAAGGAATAGCAAAACAAAATTAACAATTTCATTTAAAATTCCCTCCATCTGTTGGTGGCAACCTTCTCCGATGGCAGAGAGTGCCATCAAACCAGCATGCCTGTACTTCCAGTCAGCTATAGAAGAGCGAAAATGAAGTGTTAGTCATTTTGGAAACTACCAAGAACCACAAAAATGAATCACCTTTTCTTTGCAGGGGCTGGGGGTCACAGGAGAAGGCAGAGTAAAGAACAAGAGATGGAAGGGAAGTTAATGCATCTACTTGATTTGTTAAATACTTTTCCATTTTCCTCATACATACTTCCAGAGATGCACAAAAAATTGAATGTCTAATCCAGGCCAAATCCAGACCTAGAAAAAAGAATTCTTAACTGCTGATACAAGTACATACATAGTACTAATACCTGGATACTGCATTTTAATTAAATAAGCTGACCAGGCAAGTATCAGGACAGTATTTTTAGTATTTTTATTTTCCTCTCCCCCATCTTTTTTCTGTTTTAGTATCATCAGAAGAGCCCATATGTTCCTCAAGAAAAAGGTCTAATGACTCAAACAGTATCTGAATCTAAAACAAACGATTGGTATTAAACTTTCCAACAGTCTTCTCAAGGCTGTAGGAACAGTAACATTCCACTTACAATGTAAACTTTCCCCATCTCCAAGTCATATTAGCTTATTCTCAGAGTAGTGGGTATTGTTGAAATGAATCTTTCATGCCCCTCTTTCTTTTTTTGGAGCAACATGTGAGAAATTCCCAATTTATTTTATTTCTTTCTTTAAAAATCTTTCTCTATGCTAGAAATCATTGGGATTGCAGAAGAGATAACTAAAGGAATAAACAGGTTTACCAAATGACCTGTGGGAAATGCACATTACAGAACTTATCTCCCAAAATAACTCAATATTTCATTATTGCTAGTAACATATTACATTCCTGAAATGAAGAACATCACAGTTCAGAGCAGTAGAATCCTGACACTCAAGCTTCTGTCTGACCAGGATACAATGAAGTATCATCTTGACAGAAGGTACAACAGAAAAGCAGCAGTTTATTTTGTGCTACTTCAGTTCATTAGATGTTCTTAGTTAAGCCTACACCTCGTGACTCCCACAGCACTACTGTTAGCGTGTACTCCAAACTTGAAATGAATGAGCCTACAAAATGAAACACAATCTTCTTTGGACTATGTGGCCACCCAATCAAAACTCCAAAGTCTTAGATTATTATTTCACTAAATATTTGGAAGAAAGTGGGGATAGGAGGAAGAAAAGTTTGACTTCTGAAAGTACTGTTAATGTTTTAATCTAAGTGTCTTCATCTTTCCTCCCAAATACCTACCAGTGAGAGCTTTCAATCCAAACAACATCTTTTGTATTTGGATGTATTAATGGTTATGGACAGCTCTGACCCACAAGAAAATAATCATCAGGCATGAACTGCATGACCCCCCCTTCACAGGAGTCAGGTCTTTCAGTGATTATTAGACCACACTTCTCTGAACGTACTACAAAATTAGCTAGTTACTAGCCTAGAAGCTATCAATACTGAGTCAGGTTAACTCCTTTCATTAATAAAACTGTCTTTACAGAAAAAACTTTGATTCCAAACTGACTTTTTAAGTGTTTTCACACACAGCAGGTGCTACCTTGAGTAGTCCTCTGTTCCGTACCCAAAATGCTAACAGCCTTTTGTGGACTGGGTTTTAAACCATGAAGGCAGAAATAGTACCCAGAACTTCTGTGTCATCTTCTACTCCAAAGGCTCGAACCACAGGTCAAGTAAAGTGCATGAAAGCAATGCACAGTATTTTTTAATAGTGGCTGAGCAGGCATTACAGGTATTTTAAGAGGAAAAGAAGCATACAAAACAATTGATAAGAATATATAGAAACACCTCATGAAACAAATATTAAAATCAGCATACCAAACAGATAGACTGAGGTCATTGGTAGGCTGTCTATCAAATTCCAAGGGGAAAAAAACAAGTTTTCCTCTACAAACTGTAACCATATTAAAATTTCACTTAAATACAGCACTTCTGAAGAAGCAAAATCACTGAGCTACAGAAAAAAAGGAGGCACTTTAGACAAACTTAAGGTACTGTGAGGGTCTGTTTAGGGGTTTAGAGAGAATATTTTGAAATAGAAAAACGACATGTTTAAAAAAAATTGTTTTTATGGCATCTCTGCTCAGCTGCCCATGTACCAGAAAAAATGCTGTAATGCACTCTTTGTAAGTTTAATAAATCAATCCGAGAGAAAGTATAAACTTTCAAGTTCATAGCATTTACAGGTTTTGCTGCTGACATCAAAAGTGGAAGTGTATAATAACATATCAAGTAGCTAAACAAAAATAGTTAAAAGGTATTGAAGTTCCTGGAAACACAGAATTGTTAAAAAATAATAAAAGAAAATTCAGTTACTTACGATTCTGAAGCATTTGCATAATATGTTCTTTAATCATAGGCAAAACAAGTTTCCCTCCAAGGCCACATGCCATCCTGTCCAGTGCACTCTCACCAGCCACTGCATTGCTAAATATCGATTACACAAATATCAGTGGTTTGAAATCTACAATAAAACAATCAGTCCAACAGAGAGCTCTTCCGCGCAGTTCTAGCCTTCAAATTATTGCCATCTAAAAACATGAGCCTCTGTAAGTAAATAAACCATACCCAAATCTGAAAACACATACACCAGTCACTGACACATTTGTTATCTGCAGGCCACTGATTAAGTCTACTACCAAAGAAACTTGAGTCTTACTAGCCTAGGTCCGAAGGTACAGACTGAATTTCACAGCAGTTACATACACCCAGAAAGCTGAAACTAAATTTGCAATGAATGAAGCAATAATATTGCCTATTGCTTTTTGTCACGAGCACATAAACCAGTTCAGACTTGCTATGATTCAGGTGAACCAGCAGAATTCAAACTTCAGCACACAAGAGACCTTTCTTGTATGGACAAGAAGCCAGTAGCATGGTCTCTTGTCAATGACTTGGGCAGAAAACATCCAGTCCAGGTGAGCAACTCATGAGTCTTGGTCAGTTACAGAAGTTAGAATAGCCCAACATTATCTATGCAAAGTGATTTTTTCCACCCAATTGAATTATTCCCTACAAGAAAGCAAGAAAGTTTCCAGGACATGGACAACTACTGTTACAGTCTGGGTATGGCTCACAGTGTAGTAATTCAAGGTTATTACAGTCCATCCTAGACACCCATGATAGTGAAAAAGTTGAGTAATGATGCACAAAGGGATCAATCTCCCCCTTCTTTAAAGTTTCAGACAGTTGGGTCAGAAACAGTCTTTTTATTATTATGCTTGAATCCCCAAGTCTCATTACAAACCATAAATAATCTAGAAATTCACAAGTTGTGAACAAAGGTGATTGTGAAAAGATATTGACAGCATTGTATTTATTCCTCAGATCAGCCATGTTCAAATAAACAGACATCACCAGCACAATAAAGGAGCATGGGCACACAGGGCTAAACTGGAGCAAACTCACTAAAGTTAACAGCAACTTTCATCTGAAATTCCATTCCTTGAGCTTTCTTCTCACCATTAATTCACACATTCAGTTTCAAGAAATAAAGACAGTTTATCTCAGAAAAATGACCACACATCTCCCTCTAATGTTTGTAAGGCTTTTGCCAAGAAAAGAGGAAGTTGGATTAATCTTTTCCTCCCTTAGAATTTCACTCCTTTATGAAGTTAGAGCAACAAAAAACTGGAAATGCTAAAGTATTCCCTGCTGCTTTTGTGTGGGCTGACTCATATCCCCATTCATCAGATCTGAACACACCCTAACTAGGGCACAGCCCAATGATCATTAGCCTGCTCCTCGGACTGCACAAAATTTTCAGTCTTCTTATGAAGCTACAAACACTCAAGCACCAGGAGACGTTAACATGCACATCAGCCACTGAGCTCTCCACAAAGGTGAGTTCAATGGTGGGAAGCACAAAGCAGCACCAGGAGTGACCCTGCTAAAAGAAAAACTGCCCTCATACACATGATCCCCAGAGACCAGCTCATGTCCAGTAGTTTGTGTCTAAGCCTCTCCTATTACTTTGAGGGCCAAAGGAGCTCCTTCAGGCTAAGGCTGCTGAGCATAACTTTTTTTTCTGATCTGTGCTCACTCTACTTGTGACTTCTAACAAAGAAAAGGAAAATTTTCATTACAAAATCCATAGGCAGCTAAGCTGTATTTAGAAGACTAAAGTTACTCTGCTGACAACAAAGAACAAATGGCATACCTCAAATGCATGATTCAGCATACTTACTAAGTAAGCTGCCTAAAGCAAGCCATCTGAATAAACTTCCACGCCCTGAAAGGCTTGATAAGGATATGAACTTGAATATTCTATTTCCCCTTGAAATTTTATTGACTGAAAAGATTGAGATACTTAACAAACCTGAATGTAGTGGTGGTGTCTGACACCTGTATAGCAAAATTTCAGCACTCAGGAAACAGGTTAAAAGAGTATGGTCTACCATGTGAGGGAGAGAAGAAAGGAGAGCTGACTTTCAATTTCATAATCAAAGAGAAGTAAAAAGATTATTTCAAGTAAGGCAAAGATTAAATGGATTATTCCATAAATTCCTACGCATCAGTTCTACAGGCATCTTTACATGCCTGCTATCTATTAGAAGTTGCTTTGCAGCTCGGGGTAAATGAACATCTCTTCTATTGTCTATTTTCCTGTGAAGATCTTTAAGTGTTCTGAGATCAACTGTCTCAAAATACTAATTACATCTGAGTCTGGATGAGCCAGGTATGTCAAAGAAGTGTCTAGACTGGTAAATGAACATCCATGTCTTTAGAGAAGTGTGGAGATAGTTACCTCCAACACCTATTTCTGCTTTCTTCACTTCACTCTAACAGTAGCTGGACAAGAGGAAATGCAACAGGATGCTGTACACAAACTACTATTTCAGTAAAAAGCTGGAGCAGGCTGCAAAGCATGTAGGGATAAGCAAATCCAAATGACTGAACATATTTAGATCTTTTTTGCTAACATACAAGATAAGCTATTGCTAGCCATACCAAGGGATGTAAAATAACAAAACTGTAGTATTTTTGGACTAGGTGAAATCCAACAAGGAATTCTGCCATGCATGATGACATCCTTCCAAAATCATCTTTTTCTTAAAACAACACATTTTCAAGGGCATAGATACAGAAAAATACAAAGACATTGGCTATGAATGATAAACAGGTCAATATGCTTCAACATGGCTTCCAACTAACTTCAGAATTAGCCCTCAATTTAGAGGATTAGGAGGCACTGACTTCTGAACTGAGTAATATAAATGACAGAAAAAAACAAAAGCTAAAGGCTTTGAAAAGCTATAGCAGTACAAGATAGCAAACATGGGGACATGCAATTTGTCTAATTGCAGCAAATATGAAAACTTAAATAATTTACTTCCTTGCTGAACACTACCTAAGTAACCTACATATAAATTGCACAGGACCAAAGCAACAAAATTACAATAGTTATTTGAATAAAGAAAAAGTAATGCACTACAGGCATTTGCATTCTGCACTTTAAATGTGCCTTTAGCCACAGCTTTGATAACACATTGAAACAACTGGTTTCATAATTACCTGTCAAAATCATCATCTGCAAGATCATCTGCATTTGCCCAATCTTCATCTTCTTCCAAGTCAACCATCATTGCTAACATTTGAGGAACTGAAAAAAACAGTTTTAAACTGAGCCTGATCTCTTAAAATAGATTCTCAAATAACAAGTATGAATTTCAAGTTTTCTCTTTTCAAAAATTTTTGAAGAAAACCAGATTTTCTTCCAGTAGCAGATGGTCAGGTCTGTCAAACTGCACCAGCCAATAATCCAGAACTGATTGCCAGAGAAGTATTTCCAGAACACTCAAATTGAGATAAAAAAATCTTGACTGTATAACTTACCAAGACTCAAAACCTTTTTGTAGATCATGACAATTACAAAAAGCAAATTCTTTAATAAAGTCTATATTCTTGAAAGAGTTAAAACCAGTATTATAGGTCTTAGGAACTCTGATATACTTCCTTAATTTTTCTGAAACTCTGACATCATCCTTTGAACATTTACTAATTAAAGAAACTATTAATTAAGAAAGAATAGTACTGAACTCTAAGTTTTATTAACACAATAGATTTTGTTATCTATTTATACAGTGGTCGCCTAGCATAAAGCTTTTCTCTCACAATGAGGTCACGGTTTAAAACCTGAGATTTCCTTTTTCCCACCTAATGCAAATTTTTCTTTTGTATAATGAATATATCTTGCACATTATAATCCACCAGTTTTCTTCTTCAACCTCTGTAGATTAATTTTCTACTTCTACCTCTGTAGACTGTCCTTTCTTCTCATTCTAAGTCTTTATAGAGACTATTACACAATCCCTATCACAGCATTAAATTACTAAGCAATAAGCATCACCTATTCTTATAAGTTCGCACAGGAGGAAGGAGCACGGTGGTTTGTCTGCTCTAAGTCTACCAGGTGCTGTGCCCTTCAGAAGCACAAGGGGTGAAAAGTCTACCTTGCACTTTCAGAGCAAAGTAAGGTGCTCTTAAGCACTTCCTTACTCTGTATCACTACCAATCACTCAGAGCAGTTGTTTGAATTTAGTATCATTTATGCAACAAAGTTTCACTTTGACTTGGAAACAAAAGGTTTCAGTCAAATACTCGACCTTTGACCTTAAACAATCTTTTTAGCACAGCCTACCACACATCTTGAAGACAGCCATCACAGGTAACTGTCCTTTACAGCAACCTACCTGAAAAACTAATAGGCATCCTGTAACTGTTTATGCTGCTAATGAGATTTACTGGAACTGATCAAGTATGCTGCAACTGCTGAATTTCACAATACTATTGTAACACTATTGTCATCTACCAGACAGACAACACCCTAAGCAAACTCACCACCACATATCTGGACAGATGAAAAATTTCTGGTCAACTGATGACAGAAAAACATATTCTCACTGATAGCATTGTAGGGCAAGTATCAAAAAAAAATCAAATTATGGATATCAAATAGATATGAGTATCTATTTTCAGATAGAAAATATACTATAGTTGCAAAAAACTTCAGAGGCCTCTTATGTACTATCAAGATAACTTAACAGACACTATGGTCCCTCTAGCATGATGTTCACATGTCAGTTTTATATACACTGACTAAACCTTCAAAACTGCCAAAGTATTACAGACCAGAAGATTTTCAGACACAGACACGCATAAGTACACACATGAGAATCCTGGATTGTCACAACAGCTATGGAATAGAAAAGACAAAACATCATCTAACATAAATGCTCTGTGGCTCCAAAAGTCGTGTCAATTTGTTGCTACTAACAAACAAGGCTGAGAACACACTCATCCAACGTGCTCTAGCCATCATTGTATCTAGAACCTAAAATTTCTTGTTTCTTCTTGATGTTTTGCAGGAATGTGGGTGCCAGTAAGTGTAGTTTCACAAAGAGTTTTAAAAAAAATGCAGAGCATGCAAAGAAATTTCAACATTGTCCCAACAAGCCCTCAAAATTTAATTACTGCCATTATATAGACTCTTACAAACAAGTTAAGCATAAGCCCACTAAGCCTGCTTCTTATCAGAGCAACAAAACTCTCTGCAATCCTGTGAGCTCAAGAAGGCAAGTCTTAATCCAAGTGGATTCCTGAGCAGCTAACTGGCACAAAGGACACACACTCCTAAACTAGTATTGTGCTCAGTAAAACCAGCACAAGATGACAATTTTGCCTCAGTCCCAGTTCTAAGTTGTGAGTATCAAATGATCAGTTGAATGAAAACAGAAAGCCTTTTAAACTAAGAAGGCCAAGACAAAAGCAGTCCTTTTTTGCTACCTTTTTATCATTCCCTGAACACAACTGCTTTACCAGTTCTGCAAAATAGATGAAGACTAATTTTATGACAAATTGAAAATGAAAGGCATTTCATTTCCATATGGTGCTTTATCTTAACAGAAGTATTACATTCCTAAATGGCAACTAGCAACCCAAAATAATAGGAATACATTCTAAAGAGCTAAGAGGTACTTCTCTCCTGAACAAATAAGAAGCTTGTAATGATGTGGGTCATCAAGTGTCAAGCATTAATAATTCCAACAAGCTACAGGATGGAGTGAAAATAGAGTGTTCTGAAAATTTACAGATTCCAAAATATCTTCTAAAGAACTTATTAAAAAAAAAAACAACTATTCTACTAGCAAACAAAACTTCTCATCAATATTTTAAATATTTAAGCCAAGCAGACCCAGTTCACAATATTTTCCAACAGAAGTTTTGTAATTTTAGTGACATCTATACAACTTTCCTCATGCTGAGCACACAGCAAAATTGTAGTATTTTTGAGCAGAGCACACAGCGAAAGTTGCCTTTTATGCAAGTTTCAGAAAACAAGCGAGAATTTAGACAAACAGAAGTGTGAGAGAAGCAGGCTACATTGCTGTGCCAGTGTCCCCGTCTAGTCAAAGAAAATGTTTAAAAAGCAAAGAAACACCAGTGCAAACAGCACTGATGCTGGGGCCACCCAGAAGACATTTATTTTTAGCATTTCAAATAATAATGCTTGATTTTAAAAGTGCCTCTTCAAAGACTTTACCATCCACATGTTAAATAGACTAATTAGATTATTTCTATGTATTTATACCAGCATCTGACTTTTTAATTCACAGCTTTTACTCACCACTGATGCTCAACATGCATGCTGAATTCCTTCAGTCTTGACTTACCAGCACCACAGAGTATCTGGCCTACATACCAAACTCCAAACATAGAACTTCAGAACTAAATGCCCTTTTTTTTTTTTTACAGTAAAATTTTCCAAAGCCATTCGAAAAGCATGCAAGTAGAGTTTTCCTTGGAAACATCAAATAAGAGTCCATTGTATTTTTATTCAAATTCTTGGTCTTGCATAGGCATGGATTAATTTATGAAGAGTCATAATAGGAAGGGTGACACTGTTAGGTGACACCGAATTGGATTTTCTTAAGTCACGAGCACCAGCAAACTCTCAGTTAGATGTGGTTTTGCCACTGACCAACAGCAAGTCAATTTAATACTGTAAAAAAAGACTGTTTCAACAAAGAAAATGAGGGAAATACTTACTGGCTTGTGCAATAATATTTGTATGCCTCCTCAGCATAGCAGCAGCAGTTTCCGACAAGGCCACAATTACTTCAAGTGCTAACTGACGTTGCATGTTACTGAGACTGGTATCTGCACACAACTACAACCCAAAAGATTAGAGCAAATGGTTAGAACAGAAGTTTTGGGGTGGAAAAAGTGATTCTTAAAAAGCATTCCTAGCTTTACCTTCAGAGTTAGCTGCAAAGTAGCTTCTAAATGCGGTCGTAAATACTTAGGAACAGAATCTGCAATTTCTACAAGGGATTTCAGAACAGAATCATCATTTTGGTAGCAGGAATCATTTAGAGCCTATAAAAAGATAAGATGGAGATAAGATTTCATAAAAACAAACAACATTATGAATAGGACCAGTGTTATAGAAGGAATTTCATTAATTGTATTCTTGTTTCTCTGAACAGTCTCATTTACTATTAGTAGCTAAGCAGCCAAAGCCTGAGGCCACAAGAACTAACCAGAGTAAACTTTTTGTTAAAACTAGTGCTTTGAACAATGAACTAGCTGATTCCAGCAGATACAAGCTGAATGAACAAGATAAGAATCAACCAGAAAATTCCAAGAGAATAAAGTAACTTCATCAGATCAGTTCTGCAACAGTGAAAACCAGTAAGAAATGAAGAGACCACCAGCCAGAAGTAAGTGGCTGGGGACTGGGCTATCAGTGGCACAGGTACAATTGAGAGACATGAATATAATTAATTAGAAGCCTTCACTCCAACCTTCAGCAGGATCCCAGAGTCAGACCCTGCTACGGTAACCTGTGTGTATAAATCCATAACAGGATATTATGCAGCATCCAAAAATACAAGTTTTCTACAACTAAGTTATTGCTCACAATGATCAAATCTAACACTGCAGACAATCAGAAAGAATTAAGGTCATACATCAGAGGCTCCAACATGCAAAACCACTGGGTTCTGACAACTTCAAAATCCATTTAAAAGGAAGTAACTCTGCCTGAAAGAAGGAAAATGAGCCTAACTCCTCTTTTGTCTATTATGAGAGAAAAGTTTTGAATAGCTTATGCCTATAAACACCAGGAACCACAAGATTAAAGAGTTTTTCCAGACATCCCTCCAGAGCCACCAAATTAAAGCAGACCTTTCAGCCTTCAGTCACAGACATGGAAAAGACAAAAAGAAACCAAGTTTTTTGCAACTATCTTTCCTAACCCCATCCACATTCCGAAAAGTAATTTAAAACTTACTTATAACTGATGAGGGTGATATTTTAGTGCCAAAACAGAACACTGTTACTCAATGGTGTTAGAATCTAGAAGGAAACAAAGCTCCAAAGAAAAATGTCCTCACACTCACTTCTGAGATTTTGAAAGGAATTTTCATTAGCAAAGTATTTTATGTCTTCCTAATGTCAAAACATTTTTTGAGGTAACTAAATAATTTTTAATATTTAAGTCTAGGATTCAACACTTTTGATAATGACACTTCTATAACCCACATTTTCAACACAGAAGCAGCATATTCTAGTACCAGAAATGTTCTGGAAAACTCTGGAAAAAAAAAGTCTGTCACGGTTAAGGCCTTCTGGTCTAATAGCTACAACATCCTCTGATTCTCTCAAAGGACAATGTCATATTGACTGGAATTTTCTGCAAAACTGTATTTTACATCACTTGCAACTCTGTTTTTTAAAGCAAGACTGGTTTTCTGAAGAAAGCAGCTCAAATTGAAAAGTGAGCCCTAAAAGGCAGAAGCACTTTCCTGTAGTATCAAACAGTGTCCAAGGAAGTCAGTGAAATTCTATCTGCTTTTACCTCCCTTTGCAAGAGAAAGCTTTGGGTAAAAGTTTCAAGTGTCGGTTTTCAAAGTTCAACTTCCAGCATAACCATTATAGATCTTATACTGAAAGGACTGATATGCCAAATCAGAAATTTATTTTTAGCTTTTTTACCGTGTCAGTGTTTCAACAAAATTCATTTCAACAGCAACAAAAAAAGCATCCAACTGTCTCCAAAGGTCACTCACCACTATTCTAACACATTCCTATTTATAAACTCGGATCTTCATATCAATCTTGTGTTACCACAGACAGAAAATCTAGTTCTTCTTGCAGTGAGTACTTTAAAGACAGATTTCATAGCATAGCTCTGTGCTCTGTATTAGCAAAAGAAAGCTTAAAAATGCAAGCCAAGTGCATATGTTATTACAGTGTCTAAAGAGTAATAGCAACACTGAAGGTTATAGCACACAGAGTGGGCTATTAGCCCAAAATCTAAAACCCACACACTATTTAAGTACCACACATCAGGACAAATGTATGACCACCCCAAACCCTGCCTCGTCCCACTTACACAGTACTGTGTAGACAAGTTTCTCTCAGGCAGTTACAACTTTTGAACAACAAAATTGTTATTGACAAAGGCATGGACAGGGACTAACCACCAAATAGAGACCTCAATATCAAAAAACTTAAACACAATACAACCCATTTTCAAGTTCAGATAATTTGAATAAATTCCTCTTGGTTTGCATTTATGATCAAGCAGAATTCCATTGGTTGCAGATGCCAGTAGATTTGGCAAAATTTTTCTTCAGCTTGCCACAAAGCACACGCAGTTTACAGCTCACACTCTCAACAAGAACCTGCTGTTCTAACTGTAGTGAGAAGTCTGTCTTTCATGTAAATTTAGCCTAATTTAAAATCACCAGAAGTTCACTTCCTGTATTATAGGTACTTAGCTGCTTCCATTGCTTCTTGATATAGAAAGGGAAGTGTACTGTTAAATTGTCATCCTTCAGAGCTCAAACCATTTCTGTCTCTGGTTTGGTTTACAATAAGCTTCTCTGCAAAAGTAAACAATCTTGCACTAGAATTTCAACTTTTGCTCAAATTCATTTATACAAGAGATCTAATCCAGCCTCAGAAATTATAGGAAGCTTAAAATAGCATTTATGTGCAATTTCCTAATTTATCAAACAGTAAAGATAATTTCTACAGACCTCTGTTCTCAGTCTGAGAATCTACATTCAGAATAATTCGATGCTTTCCTCTAAAGTGAAGAGATACAGGATATCACAAGTCCATGAATTCCCCAATTACAAATTACTTCAAATCTCAGGGTAGCCCATATTTGTATTTCAATTTCATGGTTAGTTTAAAAGCTGAATGATTTTGACTTATATACCTTACAAAGAATTTTAACTCATTTATCTCTGTAACACTGCGGAAGTTGATCAGCACTGAGCTATTTTCCTTAAAACCCTATCAATTATCCTCTGATTGCAAAATTCGTTATTAGTCTCCACTTCATCTTGCTGGTGACTGCTCTCTGGTTAAAAGGCTCAGTTAATTCAGGTCTTAGCAAAAATTCACAAACCATTAACTTACATTTGTATATAGTCAATACAGAGAGTAATGGCATTAAGTGTAACTTGTTTGGTTTCTTACCTGCAAGATTCCAGGTAGCAAGTCTGCAAAATGTTTAAGAAGGGGAGCATTGAGCTCATTAGCAAGCACAAATGCAGCTGCAGCTCTAGCAGACAATGTCTTGATCTAAAAGACATGATTGAAGAAATAAATGTGAGAAATTAGTAAAGAAACATGCCTCTGATAGTTTTTAACCTAGGATTTAAAATTTTACTTCAAATTAAGGTAAAGTGATAATGAAGACCATCAGCATCTATGTTGTCTACAATACAAAAAGTTTATCGTATGAGGTGGCAAGTAGTCCCTAGTTTTGCTTTTTGTTTTGGTGGGTTTCATTTAACAGAAGAGGAAAAAACCCATTGTTTTCAACTTCTACCAAAACTTCAAATATGCATGCAAGTGTCAGTTTCATTTTTCAAGACGTGTGATCTAAGTGTTTAAGACATTCTTCTTTAAAGGCATGACTTGTGGCACTTTAGAAAATGTTATTCAGTTGACTTTCAAAGGTCAGAAAAAGTAATCCTTGGGGGAGCAGCAAACTGAACCCATATATCACAGCAGGGTTTCCTATCCTTGCCCAGCACTTTCCATAACAAGAGAAGCATTTTCAAAGTACAATTCTCTGCACAAATCCATTAATCTGAAGCCTTCCAGAAAAGCAAGGCTTGCTTACACACCCTTAAAGTAAAACATGCACAAACACTTGAAGGAGCTGTTGTACATTCAGAATTTTGAGACATACCATGTACCATCTACACAGATATTGTATGTAGAGACACGACAGACTTACACTGTTAAACAAAGGCCAGAAAGAGAATTTAACATGGAGTTTCTGACCCCTCAGTGCTGCTGGCTAAAACCCCATGTGCCTCGGGCCACTGCAACTGGGTTTCTCCAAGCACAACTAGGGAAGAATCTGGGCCTAAACAACACAGATATGAGCAGACAGCTTTAGGACCACAAAAGGGTCTGAACCTTTGGTTTGCAGCAGGCACAGTCAAAACTCCGTATGTACATAATTTTCAGGTAATGCAAGTCTCTGGTTGAAATCTATGGTTTAACCTTTATATTTGAGACTACTGCACTGAGTTGCTATGCTCAGAACATACTAAAATCCCAAAGGAACATAAAGGTCTTACTGAGGGATGCTCCTGATCTTGCATACACTGAACCAGCATTCTCTTAATGACCTCCAAATAGTGTTGCTGTTGATTCCCAAAAATCCCAGGAAAATTCCTAAGGATAAGACCAAAAGATTAATAAAAATTCATACAAGTTAAGGTTAAACTAGTATTTCAAACTTATCCATTGTTTAAGTTACAGACTGTAACTCTACACACTTAAGTAACCCACAATACAAGAAAATAAATGAAATAAATACGATTGCTAGTTAATTACGTTGTGCCAGTTTTTGTTTAATTTTAAAACATGATTAGGCTATCCTACAAAAATGTAGCTTACCAGAAAATATGTAGAGCAGCCTCACGCAGTCCCACATTCTGAGAGCTGACAGAGTCAAATAAGAATTTCAGAACTTCTGGCCACTGGTTGTTGCCATCTTCATCTACATTTAACACAAGAGTTTCAGGATAAGCAAAGTTCAGAATGGTGAGATATCAGTGGTGCAGGAAAACCAGTCATCACTGACTCCCTGATGTGAAGATGTGCCTAAGTCACAATGTAAAATATTGTGAAATGTTTGATCTACAAATACTCAATAATAGAACATGATCTCTGTTTACTGCTATATAGCAGCACTCAAAAAAAAAAGAAACTGATGCAATGTTCAGCATAATTAATGATAATTTACACAAAACTGGATTTATAAACCTTAATAAAATTGCACCTAAACTTGAGCAATTTAAAAAGCAGAGTTTAAGACTCTTACTTTCATTTGGTCAAGGATAGTGTGAAGAAATATTAGGTTCTATTATAAGCCATAGAATCAATTAGCACATCATGTGCAAAGCCTAAGCAGGAGTAGAGAACAAGAGAATAGAAATACAACTACTATCAATATATAAACATTTTACTACAGTATCAACTTATATAAATAAAGTACCTATTAAATTCCTGGCCAGTTCAGCAACTATGTCACATATTTTCTTCCTCATAGTGGACTGCATTTCTAACTGGATAAGGAGCAGCAATTCACTCTTGATTGATGTCTGATCCTCAGGTGACAGAGCTGGATAAACTTCTTCAAATGCAGATGACAACAGGCGGCGCAGAAGGACAGCTGCCATCTGCCGAGCCTGTTGAAGAAGTGTGTGTGTGTTAAAGTGTTTGTCATGATACTCATGGTCCTGCAAGGCAACATCCACATCATGCTTCCAAATGACACTTCCATTGTGTAGACTTCTTTGGTGAATGGAACACCTCTCAAGCAACAGATGACAATTACGAAAGTAAAAAAAAAAACAAAAAAAACACAAAAACCCATAGTAAAGAAACATCAGCTTGCAACCATGTTTCTGACAATTACAGCCCTTCAAGGAAACAAAAACAACACTGAGGTATTCAGGTTTTTTCTATAGCTGAACCTCAGACATATTTTGTGGCAAGTTAAGAACTTAGCTGTGCTATTGAAGGATCTTTAAAGCATGAATTCTTTCTATTTTAAATGGCCTAATGAGTTCATTATAATCCAGATAGGTTTTTCTGGATTAAAAAGTGACTTATTGGGGCAACTTTATCAGATAATTAACCTGTAAGCTATTCTTCACATTCTCAACTAAACTTAAAGATTCAGGAACCTACAGTTAGAACTTGACAAATAAAATTCTTCTCTGAACAATAAAAAAGCCACATACACAAAATCCAAGTTGAAACAAAGCTTTCAGTATTTTGCAGGACTATGATGAAACTTCTTTCTTTGAACTTGAACTTAAGCATCGGAACCTCAAAATCACATATTACAATCTTGTATTCTGTATGTGTACACGTACTTTACAACAGTATCATGTACATATCTATATTCATTTACAACTGTACAAGGACTAGAAGCAAAAAAATATAGTAATCCAAAATTAATAAAGCAACGCTTGCAGTAGAAGCAAAAAGACACATGAAGCTCTATGAATAACTTAATAGAATGTTCACCAACTGATGTTTAAGGACACACAGTAATTAAAAAATCACCTCCCAAACTTCTAAAGTTTAACACATGTAATAAAAACTCACATGTGCTACAATCTCACAAAAAAATAATCCAAACTCATTTTTTTCCTAAGATATTCTTATTTAATGTGCACATGAATGACAGTTTCATTTATAAACCTTTGAAATCCAAAATTGTCAATGAGCAGCAAAAGTAACCAATTCCAATTTCTCAGTAGTGTTACTATGACATAACCTGTAGATGTGAAAACACTAACTGCTGCTGAGTGTCAACATACCCTGTAAATATCAGGTATTGGTAGAACACCACCCAAGAGACTATTCTTAATGTTCTACAGTCTCCAGACTCACTGTCATTTTCTATCTACTCGTCTCTCTTCTGTATAGCTAAAGAGTAGTGCACTCAAAGTGTCTCTGTACCAGCAGAAGGAGTAGAACTGGACCCAACTCTGTAATTCCTTATCTCCAGTGTGGACTAAGGCCACCACATATGTAGGATTAGTTCTTCCCTAGCAGATGTAAGGAAGGCAGCAGCTGAACAGACACAGTGCCCACCTGTGCTGTAGTTCCCATCAGAAGCCATGATTCTGTAACAACAGGCTGTCATATGGGGAACGTGAGTTCAGAAGTACATTCTTCCCCCACTGCCTGTGGGAATCTTACTAACAATGTGTCCAAAAACTTTCATGGAACCAAAATATGATATCTTTCTTTCTCCCATCCCTTGGAGCACCAATACTGGGAAAGATTAAATTTTTCCTCATTAGTATGGTAAATTTACATAGAAACACCTTGAACAGGGAGCAAGTTCACTGGGACTAAACAGGGCACAAACTCTGGTGTTGTCTTCTCTTACTCAAGGCATCGTGTTTTAGTGCGAATTTCCTGACACCTGATAATCACTGAACTTGCATTATATTATATTCTTCCATGAAGTACTAACAGGTGGACAGACAGGGAATAGAGGTGAAGACTACGTACTTTATGAAAACAAGGATAAGAATTTCTAACTCTGAAGAATTTAAAATATTAGAAGACTGATAAACAGACTGATTGCAAAGTAAAAACACAAGTAGTAAGGCATACAGAAAGACACAAGACCAACACTACACGAATTATCTCCTGGTTATAATTACCACCTTAGGAAAAAAACCAATCCCAAAATCCCTAAAGCAAATTCAAGTGTTTTAAGGAACGACAAATGAGCTACTGACTTCTAATAATAAAAACTGGCATATTTTCCTCAGCACATACTCACATACATAGGAAAACTATCACTGTCAATTTAATTATGACAAACATGCCCGAATTAATGGCACCTCCAGGGCTGTTTTTTCTACTCTAAGAAAGAATATATGTATTTTTAACACACCCAGAGGTTCTTTTATGTTTAAGTATTTAAAAATATGTACTTAAACACTTTAAAATTCTGCAATTTAGTAGCAATAGCTTTTAATGAGAGGACCAATATAAAGCATACATCCCCAAAGAAGGAATTCTTCCCAAAGAAAGAAGCTACCAATGAAGCATAAAGAGAGCACGTTTTTTCCCAGCATTAGATCTTCTGCATATCTAAATTACTCAGATGCTCACATACAACTTAAGTGTTAAAGTTATTAATATACAAAGTAGTCATAATACTCAAATTTCAATTTTAATACTGCTTCGGATTAGTAGAATTTATAGTGTGTTAAAATGTTTTAGTATTTTAGAGATGATGAAAATAAAGCACAAGAAGAAAATCAATTTGCTGAGCAGGGTAGCAGCAGAATTATGAACAGCAATCTGTATGCTATGCTCTCCACTGATATTCAAAGCATCCATGTAACCTTACACATTTTATAAGAAAAGGTTTGACTACCTTGTGTGTAGCACTGTCACACTGAATTTTACTGTTGTTTTATTGTTCAAGTCCTCAAGGAGAAAAATATGCAGGGATGGAAGTAATGAACATTTAGTATATGGTTCAAAGATGTACTTGCACTGTCATTCAGAGATCTAGTCCTATGTGGAATTCAAAGCACAGAGTGCCCAAGGTCCACAGACAACTCAAAGGCAGAACTGTGGTGCTTCCTTGGGCTGCTTTCCTTCCCAAAGGCTAAGCAGGAAGCTGCCACAACAGCAGTCTTCAAACTAAGAAACGCATCCCTTTGTGTGACAATATGGGCAGAGGTCTGGGAGAGGTCAGGGCCCTCCAAGAAGGTTGTGAGTACAGAAGAAACATTTTACAGAGCATTTGCTATTTTACCAGTCATCTGTAAATTAGGACACAATCAAAATCTGCCAAACCAGAGTTAACCAAGAAAAAACAAATGCAGGAGAAAATGTAGAACTTCTGCTCCTCTCAAAGATTTATGTGGTAAATCAAAATTGCAAAGTAACAGCTTAAAATATTTAAGTCCTACAAATAAAATGAATCAAATAAACTGTGAATATATATCACCTTTCTGTACAGCCCTTTAAAATGCAGTTGCATAGAAAGCAGCCTTCATAACAGTGTGCCTACAAATGCAGGAAGCAAAGACACCTCCTCAGACTGAGGTGTACAAATTGCACATCACCTGGCACAGAAGTGTTATAACTGCTAAGTCAGATGTTTCCCTCCACTTCTGTGAACAGTGTTACTTT
The DNA here is from genome assembly GCF_048771995.1 of Taeniopygia guttata. Taxonomy (NCBI): domain Eukaryota; kingdom Metazoa; phylum Chordata; class Aves; order Passeriformes; family Estrildidae; genus Taeniopygia; species Taeniopygia guttata. Next base: position 76,209,773 of record NC_133024.1, on the reverse strand, counting down.
GCTATTAGGAAAGTATGAAATAAAAACAGAGGAAAGAGGTGAATATTTCCATAGTTTAGGAACTAATCATCTCCATTTGGTTAGGAGAAAACCTGTTACATAGTCAGTTAAAAGAGTTATTCCAAAACTAGCTTAATGGTGCTTTCTATGTCAAATGCAAGGGGTACTGGGAGCACTATCTGCACCCCTGTTTCTCCATATAAATGCCCAAACTACTGAGTTGCATAGGCAGGATTTCCCCAACTGCTGTCTGAGTAGTCCTACAAATCTTATACTCTCTACAACAAAGACACCCAACTCATGCAAACAGGATGGGGTATTTTCTTCAGCCTAGTTTTCCTACAAAGAGGTAAAGCAAAACAAAGCCTTCAAGATGAAGAGGGATCTGAACCCAGCTTTCACATAACCTGGACAAGGCACATTTAAAGTTCTGAAGCTCCTTCCAGCATCCTGTGTTTGGTGGCTCTGGTACATTCAATGTGCTCAGAGGACACACACCAGGCCCAAAGCTCTATCCACTGCTCAGCATCTGAATATCTACAAAACATATGGGAAACTACCTGCTGATACCAACACCATATTAAACATGCACAGGATGTTTCCCAGCATGTTTATATGCAGTGTTTAGATTGAGCATGGGGATTACTTCACTTAGGCTCTAATTAGGCTACTAAGTAGTTGGATTTACAGGGAAGAGGTTGTAGATTTTATTAATCAGGATTTTTTGAGTCCAGCATCTAATGCTTACTTATCGTAAGAGCTAACATTTAAACCCTTCTTTTATTAATCCATTAAATGTAAAGTTAAATGTCAAGATATTCTACAACTGTTAGCCTTTGATGTCTTTGGCAAGAGTAACTTCTATAGCTGAAAAGTTTTTTTTGTACTTTGCAAGTTGGAATCCAAGTCTTTGGCAAGATTCCCAAGTTTTACACTGGGCTATTTCCTTAGCTGATGTAAAGGGAATAAAATCAGCAAACATTTGAAACAAGTATTGATACTTTGTAGTAACACTGCTCTACAATTTTCTATGATTTGAAACATCTCAGAGGAGCAAAAAGGAAAACTAGATACCTCATGCAACCAGCTGCTAGTATAATATTGAAGGAGTCTGTCAGAAGAACACAGCATTGTAGATCGATAAGCATCAGTATGGGTAAACTGATACTTTCTTAGCATTAAAAAGCACAAATGGCAACTAATTCTAAATTGTTTACAGTCTGCCAGAAGAGACTGTTATCCATAGAGAAACAGCACACTTACACTCTTATAACATTGTTCAGAAATTGTTTAAGTGACTCTAAAATTTGTAAAATCTTGAAAGTTTAGTAGTTCTTTGCTCTGCATATCCAAGTGAATAATAGTTTTACCAGTAAGTACTTCAACTGATTGCTGAAGTTGTGAGCCTTACAAAACTAAGGAGTAACTAAAAAGCACCCTTACTTTATGCCCAGACTAAAAAATATGTGTAATGTTTAGACTACTCTCCACTCATTCCATAATACTACCAGATGACTTAAGAAGCACTGTAAGTTTTAGACAACACACAAGTTTAATACGTTTAGGCATAGGACTCCCAAGTAGAAATCTCACTTGAAGAAACACGACAGTAAATCACATATTAGTTATATATTTAATGGAAAAAAACACTAAGTAAAGCACACAACAGAAAACAATGGAGACTCAAGCAGTTGCTTAGGAAAAAACTGTTCCTTAAACTAAATATCCCGCACCACAAAGTCTCAGCTAATGAATTGGGCATGCAACAATCAAGACAAGAAGATGAGTGATCCCTCTACAAATATGCCAAAAATTAAGATGCTTCAGGTAACACCAAACTTGCTCATTTATCCCAAAATGATCAGCACTGACTTCTTCTCCAAGTCCCCTTGAAAATCTGCACAGATCCAAGATTATTGAACCATACCTCCTCGGGAGTAGCATTGTTCCTGATTGCCTGCAGGAGGTAAGTGATCTTTGATGGCCCTGGAATAGTTTCGTAGGTCTCCTGCATAAAAAGAGATGCAGCTTATTGTAAACATTTATTAGAAAGCATGTGTTAATTAATATGAATTGACTTTCCTTTTAAAACAACATCAGTTCATCCAATTTAAAAAAAAATTACATAGCAGAAAAAGAAATTAAACTTATCCAAATAATCTATGACCTATTTTAAAATTATGAGTAAAATCTTAGTTATCTAGTAAGGTCTGCCATATTGGAATGATCTACATATGCATGACTGGCCACTTAGGAGATGAGTTACAAAATATAAATAGAACATAAACTTGTAGAAATACAACATATAGCAAACATGTCCTACCAGGAATCCTACCATAGATTTTATCATATCAAAGAATTAAGAACTTTGGAAGCCTGAGACCGAGGTATGATCAACAGGTTAATAATCACAGACAAATGTATAGTCCAAAAATTGGATCAAAATTTCAAAACAAGTTCTGGTTTTGAACCTTTAAAAATTTTTACAATGTTATGTGGCAGCCACATGTCTCAACCACACATCCTGAATAAGACTGTCGTATTTTTAAACTCCTGCCTGAATTTCAGAAAGAGAAGCTATTTAGTCTCCTCCTTAGGAAAACCCTCTTACCAAAATGAGACATTTATTAAGTGCAGTTACATTGTCTTACATGCTTCTGACATGCATTTTATACATGTCTCCTTTTTAAATTACATTGTTACTTAGCAGCTAGAGTGAAAAAACACCAAAACAACTTTTAGTATCAAAAACATGGTATATGAGTGCATTTTGAAACAATTTTAAAAAATAAATATATTAAACCTATGTAGGTAGGAGCAGCAGAATCACAAGCTAAATAGCAACCCCTCATAACATCCAGAAATAGTTCTATACTTAGTAACTCCGAATTACTTTTTGTTGACAATCTTGAAGATTAATTATTCCACTCTTTCCAAATATTCATTATCCCATCCTGAACTCAAGGAATGTGCCTATTCTGCAAAGCCCAGGTTCATTTCTATCAGTTCTCTGCCTCCCTACTTCCATTTCCAACTCTGCAGTAGCTCCTTCCAAGTCTCTTAATAAACTCTTACACATCTTGACAGGATACCTGCTATTTTCAACTAAGCAGTTTTGCATTTACTATTAGACATCATCTTCCTACCTTTCTGTACCTGCTTCCTAGTAGGCCTTCTTCACAAAGTGAATACACATTTCATATTCTCTCTAGTTGCCAACATACACTCACAGTCAATGAGACTCTGAATCCCCAATGAACCACTACATTTAATCTAATAATTTCATGGAGACTGCAAAATTAAATGAGGTTTAGGGTCAGAATAGAACGTCTGTCTCAGGTTAACCTCTTCCATGAATGTATATATTTATACTGCACTATTATCTACAAATCCAAAAACTAATACAGAAACACAATGGTTCCCTAAACCCAGGCCCAGCACAAAGTTACACTTTCACACAGAGCTGAAGCACAGTAAAGGCTGCTTCCCTCGTGTAAATTCTGATAACCATAAAATTCTATTTTGAGTTGTTTGTTTAACTCACTAGAAATGGCAGCAACCTAAGCAGTTGTTCAATGGTATAACCCTGTCAATTCTGTAAACTGGATTCAGAAGATGCTAAATCAAAGGGGTACAAGGAATATATGGCCAAACACAGAACCTTCCCTTTGGGCTGGTAGGAGACTTTTTTGCTGGCTGCACCCATCTTACTACCAGTCTTGCCTACACTCTAACTATGTACCTGGATCCTGCTACATCTTACTGTACTCTTTAAGTTTACAGTTAGTTCCCCAGTTATCTTAAACAGAAGCGCAAATTTCTCACACACCATGACCAACTTGCATAACACGTGCAAGAAAGTATCTATTGTCTACACTTCATACTTATGCTCTCTCAAACATGAAAAGTGCATTTTAAAAAAAGAGTATAAAATCACCAAAACAAAGTAAATAAAAGTTTCTCTATTAGAAGACACACAAACAAGTACCAAGAGGACAGGCTTTTACAGTCAACATTCCAGGATGGATGGTAAAATAAACCAACCAGATTTCAGCCAACTAGTCAAGTTAAATTATGAGCATGCTCGCTCATACACATAATCACAGAATGTTTTGGGCTGGAAGGGACATTAAAGACCATCTAGTTCCAAACTCTCAGCCATGGGCAGGGATACCTCCCACTAGACCAGGTTACTCGAAGCCCCAGCCAATCTAAACTTAAATACTTCCCAGAATGGGGCATTACAGCTTTTCTGAGCAGCCTGTTCCAGCACCTCAACACCCTCACAGCAAAGAATTTATTCTGTATATCTAATCTAAACCTGCCCCCTCAAGTTTAAAGCTGTTGCCCCTTGTATTATTATTGCATGCCCTTGTAAAAGCCCCTCTCCACCTTTCTTGCAGGTCCTCCTTAGGTACTTGGAAGGCTGCTCTAACGTGCCTCCAGTCTTCTCTAGGCTGAACAATCCCTACTGTCTCAGCCTGTCTTTCACAGGAGAGCTGTCCAGACCCTCTGACCATCTTTGTGACCCTCCTCTGGACCCACTCCAAACACGTCCACGTCCTTCATGTGTAAGGGGCCACAGAAGCAGACAGAGTACGGCAGTGGGGTCTCACAAGAGCAGACAACACACATATAAATCCATTCACATCAACTGAGTTTGGAGTCATCAGGCTTTCTTCCTCATCCTTTCTTTTTTAAACATCTTTTACTACAATTCTCCCAAACAGGATATGACTCTACATCTCAAGTTCAGTCTTCAGCTGAACACCCTTCATTCTCATTTCAATGACCAAACCTATCTGGAATAACCTGAGTCTGCTTAGTTTCCTGTCTATCCATTTCTCATTCTGACTGATTTTCACTGGATACAAATAAAAACCTGCAATTCAATTTACCTGCAGTTATCTGAATCCTTTATGTATTCCATATTACCTTCCAACAATAAATACACTTTGAAAAATTGACTGGATTATGCCAATATTTAAAATAAAGTATGAGTCCTGTATGATTTTAGGAAGCAAGTATTTTAAAGCCTATGCAACACTCTTATCCAAAAATGTTACTTAAAAACATACAACTTAAGTCAGTCTAGCTACACTGTAGAGAGACAGATTTATGTTTCTAGGTGAAAGTTCATTAACCCACCACAAAGACTAAGTGGAGTTCTTCACAGCCATGCATGGTGGAAAAATAAGAGACAACAGGTGTAAATTGAAAAAAGGAGGTTCAGACTCCAAGAGGTCCAGATCTTTCTGTCCTAATGAGGACAAGTCAAGCAGGAGTGAGTAACTCAAAGAGCATGGGCAGTCTCCACTCTTAGAGGTTTTCAAGAGCCACTAGGACAAAGCCCTGAGCGACCTGATCTGACCTGAGAGCTGACACTGCTTTGAGCATGGCAGACCTCCTGAGGACACTTCCATTATGAATGATCCTAAACCATAAAATAATTTACAGCACACCTTGGAAATGAATTCAAAACTACTGACAAATTCAGTGCCGATAAATAAGCAAAAAGTCATACTATTCCTTGTGTTTTTATAGGAAACTAACAGACTTGAAAAGCTTAGTATCTATCACGTCAATTAGGGTTTCTTACTCTGACCATAGTGCACATGTATTAATGAAGGTTAAAAAAAACCCTCAAACTCAGTTTCAAGCAAGTTTCCGACAAAATATAGCAGTTTTAAGAATCTAAGCTTTAGAGTTCTTACCCAATGTTTTATTTCATAGGCATTGTGACACAGGTGCACAATGAACTTACTTTGTTACAATTCCAATAAAGCTCAAAAATTTTTAGAAATGTTTTTAGGTTATATGTAGGCAGTTGAGAAGAGAAAGAAATTCATCTTCCAGGGGATGGCTTTCATTGCAGCTCTATGTTCAGGAATGTGGGAATAATTCTTGCTGACTCTCTAGAAAGTGCAGTTATCAATACCGAACTTCACTAGCTTTCTAAAAATGTATGTCTCCCCCCTTTCTCACTCTGGATTCATATTTGAGGCATTTTCACTGTAGCATCAGGAATAATGCTTTTTATTCTTCACCAAACAATGCACTGAACTCTGCTGACCGCTGGAGTGATGAGAGTGATAAAAGACCCGATGCAGCCATGCAGCGGGAATTCATGCTAAACCTAGACGCTGGTATTTAATTCAACGGGAGAGATTCCCCACCAGGCTTGACAATGGAGCCTTAAGCATGACAGAGAGAAAGAATTAACGTGGCTTAGCCGCCACAAAGAATTTCAGCTGAAACAACACGTCTGAAAACTTTTTGCTGATAACAAGAGAAACTCAGCATATTAGAAACACTTCTTTTGGATGAAATACTTCTTAGCTGACGAAACACTTGAACACATACGGGGCCGTTCCGAAAAGTTAAAAAACTAAACTCGCGTGTGGCAACAGAGAAGGACCTCGGTCCCGCTCCTGCCGGGCCAGCTGGGGCGGGGGCACGGAGCCCCGGCGAGGGCCGCCTCGGGAGCGCACACCAGAGCGCTTCCATCGCGCCAGGCACCGCTCTGACCTCCTTCGGGGAACGCCTCCGCTCCCGAACCACCGAGAGCCGGCCCCCACACGCCGCCGCCGGCTGGCGGCCCCTCTGCGCGGCGGGGCCGGGGCCGCGCTCCGTCATGCCGGGCGGCTCAGGCGGAGCCAGCCGTGGGCAACAGGGACAAGCCGCCCCTGGCGACGCTCCCACACGGGCCACGGCGGGGACGGCCTCGAGGCGGGCGAGGGGCGAGAGCGGCGCCGGACACGCCGGGGCGGGCGCCGAGGGGAGTAACGGGACCCTTCTCGCCCTCACGCGCCGAGGGCCGCCGCGGGCCCTTCGCCCGCCAGGACAAACGGCCGCCACGTCCCGGCTCCGCCGCCCCGATCGGGACCAGTCCCGGGCCGCCCCGGCGGCAGCTGGTGCCGCTGCTCACACGTGGGGCTCGGCCGGCCCCGCCGCCTCCCTGCCCCCCTCCCTTCCTCTCTCCCTCCCTCCCTCCAACGAGGCCCGGCGGGTCTGACAGGCCGTCTCGGCGGCCGCTAACGCGGCGGCCTCGTTACCTCGGCCTGCCTGCGGACCGCATTGTCCGGGCTGAGCAGGTTGCCGAGGAGGGCGTAGAACTGCTCCTGCTCCGTCGCCGCCATTGCTGCAAGAGGGAAGGAGAGGGAGGAAGGGGGAGCGCCGACCGCGCCGCCGGCGGGGGAACGGGGGGCAGGGCCTAACGTCAGCTGCGTTCCCATTGGCCGCGGCGGACGGAGCCTCGCCCCCGATTGGCCCTGCCTCCCTTTGACGTCCCGGCGGCTCGGGCGAGGCGGGCAGCGGGGAGCGGCGGCTCAACCGACCCCCAGTGGGCGTTTGTCTCCTCGCGTGTCATTGGTGCGCCGCCGCGCCGGGGGTGGGAGGCAGGGGCGGCGGAGCGTTCCGATTGGCGGGTGGCTCCGGCAGCCGCGGCGGGATTGGCCGGAGCCTCCGTCGGGCGGTGCGGGCTGGGGCCGGGCCGCGGAGCTGGGGCCGGGCCGGGAAGGGAGGGACGGAGAGCGCGGGAGATCGCGGGCGTCGCCTCTGGGCACTCGGTGACGTCGTGCTGCTGTCCCGCCACAGGGAATCAGTGAGTCACAGAACGGGTCAGGGTGGCAGGCACCACGGCGGTACCTGGTCTGAGCTCTCTGATCAGACGGTCGTCCTAGAGCACACGGCACAGGATTGCATGGAGGCAGTTGTTGAATATCTCCAGTGACGGATACTCCACAGCCTCTATGGGCAGTCTGTTCCGGTGCCCAGTCACTTGCACAGTGAAGAAGTTCATCCTCATGTTCGAGTGGAACTTCCTGTGTGTCAGTCTCTGCCCGTTGTCTCCTGTTCATTGCTCAGCATGACCGAGCTGAGCCTGGCTCCAACATCGTGGCACCCTCCTTTCAGATACTGATAGACATTAATGAGGTTCCCTCTCAGCCATCTCTTCTCGAGACCAATCAGGCCCAGCTCCCTCAGCCTTTCCTTGTAAGAGAGTTGCTCCAGTCCTCTCATCTCCCTCTGCTGGACCCATTCCCGGAACTCCGTATTCCTCTTGTGTTGAGGAGCCCAGCACTGGATACAGCACTCCAGATACGGCCTCACCAGGGCTGAGCAGAGCAGCAGGACAGCTTCCCCTGGTGTGCTGGGATTGCTCTTCCCTAATGCACCCTAGGATACCATTGGCCTTCCTGGCCACAAGGGCGCTGGTGGCTCATGGACAGCTCATTGTACACCCGCATCGCCAGGTCCTTCTTTGTAGAGCTGTTTCCCAGCAGATCAGTTGTTTCCAGATCCCAGCTGTTTCCCCCAGCCTGGGGTTTATGCTTCCCCAGCTGCAGGACCTTACAGCCCTTGTTGAATTTCAGAAGGTTCTTCTCTGTCCATCTCTCCAACCCACTGAGGTTTTAATAGATTGAATAAAACTTAATTAGTATTCCCTTTGATCACAAGGGATATCACAAGTTCATGACGTGCATGGTGAGAGGCTTTGAGATCATTGGTGGAGGGCTCTGTTCAGCCAGTGAGCTGGTGGAGGGAAGGGAGGGAGGGGAGGAAGGGAGAGAGGGGAGGGAGAAATCATCTTGCCTGCATCAAGAAAGAATTGCAGGCAGGGCTAGAGAATGATTTAAAGCTGACTGAAAACTCAGAAGGGCCATAAGTGAAGATGAAATATAAAAGCAAGCATGTTTTCTAGTGTGAAGTGCACTCTTGTAAACGTCCTGAGACCTCAGCTATGTGGATTAGGTGTGTACAGCTTGTTACATGTTCTGGGGGGACTTTTGGATGTCTTCTTGAAACAGGCATGGTTTTCCTGCCTTTTTATCACCTGTAAATGGGTTTGTATTAACTTCAGTAACATTGCTGTCTGCTTTCCCTGCATAAACAAATAAATGTATTTGCTTTAATCTTGACTTGTCTTAATGGTGATTTCACCATAAATCTGTAGTAGGATTGTTAGCTAAAGAATACAATATCTAATGGGGATTGGGAAGAGAATGTAAGCCACAGGACATGGAAAATTGTTTTCTTACTCGTGCTGGTTTTTGCATCTGTAGATGCAGGGAGTGCATTGTTATATAAAAACTGCCTAGTTGTCTTTGAGAAAGAGCGAGGTGTATGAAATTTGCCTAAGACCTGAAAAACAGTTGTCAAATTATCTTTGGAGTACCAGTGATGAAAATCAGATTCCATTAGAGCTTCCTTGGAAGGGGAAGGCAGGGAAGGCAGGAACAACCTGATGCGGTTCATTAGAGCAAGCCAAGCGAGAGTGTCTCTTTACATATGTATGTGTGTGTTTCTGTTTCTGTGTGTGTAATGATCAATAAATTTAGTAGTGTAACGCTCTAGGAATACATTTGAATACATTTCACCCTAGTATTCAAAGCATAGAAGGGAGCATCTATACTGGGTTCAGAAGAACCTGCTGGTAAACTCAGCAGATTAATGATGTTCCACTTCAAATCCTGGCAGTTTGGGGAAAGCAGATTAGAAGCTTCATCTAGGTAAAAAGCAGCCAAGATATTGGAGAGAGGCCCAAGCAAACAAAGTTGTCACTAATGCCATGGGATCAGAGTCTGCCACATCAGGTGCTCATTCTCACTCAGGACAAGTTTGAACTGTGGGAAGCAGCCAGAAATTATGGCAACGAAGCAGGTATCAGCACTAAAGAAGGTTTGAAGAAGTAATTGAGGAGAGCTCAAATAGATACAGCCACAAAGCAGCCAGCAGCAATGTTGCTATTGCTGGATATTGCCCAATTCTTGCAGTCTGTTTAAAAAACAGCAACAACAAAAGACAGGAGAAAGTATGACAGCAGAAATCAGAAGAATTATGTTGATATCTTCTAAATAGTTAAGGCCCAAGACGTGTTGAACAATGTGTGTTGTTTATCCAATTAAATTTTATTGATGTTTTAAAACATGGACAGACCCTGACATTGAAAATTCAAGTCTTCGAAAAGCAGAGGTTTTAGTTTAGTATTTATTAAACTTCACAACTCTGAATACAAATGGATTATAAAGAGAGGGAAAGCTAGAAAGCTATTTATTATACCTGAGGCATGTTATAATGTTTCTTACAGAGTGTTAGGAGATGTGAAATGACAAAATAGGAAAGGAATTTCAGATTCTTGTAAAATGCTTTCTCATGCTGACTTACAGATGAAGGGTTTGACATGTGTGTTTCTACATTCAGATGCAAACAATGAGATGATGATAAAGAAAGATACAGAAAAGAAGATACGGCAAAATAAATTCAAATGTATTGCAAAGCACAATAACAGGTCTACTCTGTTGTATGAGGAGATCTACCATAAGCTTAAAGTTTGATGTTGATGGTCCATATGGATTCCATATACTCTACATATCACAAAAAAGTGCAACCATGATAACCTCAGAGGTCAGAGAAGAGTTAGAAAGTGCATGAGGGCAGATTTCCAGCAAAAGTCAAGAAACAGAGTAAGGTGATGTCAGTGGGAAGCTATGCTCTAGCGGGGGCTGTCTGAAGCAATCTTGGCAGAGCAATCTATCTGCAAAGAGCAGGCAGTGTCTGAAAATTGCTCTGGCCAGCATGTGGGGTGAGGAAAAGAATTACAATGTCAGTAATGACTATCAGTAGTGGACTATTGTTTTCACAAATTGTTCTTTGTGTTCATCCATTTCGTGTGCTCAGAGTTCAGAAAGGGCATAGTGGTCAGTTCCCATGCCTAAAGCATGGGGATGTGATGCCTGTAACTATAAAGGGTGCTGAGAGAGATGCTCCTCTTTCAATCCTACTCCAAGAAACCCTGGCCTGCTGCTTCTTACTTGTTTTCTGTGTTGGTAAGGCAGAGCTGAGAGGTGATACAACAGTGTCTAGCCACAAGCTGAGGGGTCTGCTAGACTGGGGAGCATGCTGGGAGTCTGGAGAATAGCCATCAACCACTAATGAGATCCAGAATTCTTGGGTGTGAGCTTTCTTAAGTCATTGAAATGGTTAATAAGCTTAATTACAAGGCAGGAAAGTTTCACGTGCAGGTTATTCAGTAAATCCTATACACTGCAGGCTTGAAAAGCTTTTGAATCTTTGAATATCCTGTAGAGCTGTAAAGAGGCATCCCATATTTACCTCCTCCCAGGTCTTCTCACCGAAGTCAGATATCCCTTGGAGGACATCAAACTCAGGAACTGACATGAAATTTTGCTACGCACAGAAAGCAGAATGCAGAGGGACTTGTATATTTGTCTAGGAGTATTTTTTGAACAAGTATACCTGTTAAAAAGCTCACTGCAACCTCGCCAGAGATCATCAGACGGTGCAGAATAATGAAGTGTAAAGGGCTGGGATAACCTGTGGAGATAAGTGACTTCTTGAACAGGGTTCTGTCCTAGGTCATTTTACCAAAGAGTGATACAGTGGAAGAAGTAGGAGACAAGGCTTTTGTGTGGATTACAGGTAATACTACACTGAAGCTGTGCCTGCTGTGTCAGAAGGCAAGGCAGATAATTTACTGAGCAGCCTGAGCAATGCTAAGTTCTACAACCTGCCAAGCTTCACAAAGCTACACATGCACTTAAAAAAATAGTAGTTTACATGCATTATGAATGTAGGCCTTTGAGTTCCAGACAATACTGTGATTTTATTAATCTAGGAGGTAACTTTCTGACACTTAAAAACCCAGTGTTCGTAGAACTGCATTATTTGATGCATTGATAACACAGAGGCTGAGAAGAGTGCAAAACCTGTGGGATTTGTATTGAAAAAATGGATAAATTATGAAAAAAGATTATAGTTTTAGTCAATGACAGCAAGAAGTGGTAGGGAGAGATGTTACTGCTCTCTGAAAGACTAATATAAAGACACAGGGAATTAGCTGGTACAAAAAAACCCCCAAAAACAAATTTGACCATTTTATAGAGTTTCTTTCTTAGAATAGAATTAAATGTTATAGAATTCAGTTATATCTGAAGATTTGTAGATGGCTTCAGTGGTATTGTTGCTTTTATCAAAAGCAACAATAGGCAGTTTGTCAAAAGCATGCATCTGACAAGGCAATCTGAACATAGGCTTTGAGCAGATTAAAGAATCTTTCTGACCCTCCCTGTTTTAGCCTGGAAAGGAACAGGAAAATACGTGAATGATCCTGTCAGTGCTTCAGATTCAGGTCTATGGAGAATGCTTTTCTTGAGATGGAAAGGGAATATTGCCTTTAAAAGCAAGATATGAACAGAATTACTCCAGAATGAGTACATTGCCACTGTGTGGGCTATTAGGTGAAATACCATTTCCTCATTCACAAATTCAGTGTCTACATGGAATAAGTAGCAGTGACATTTTTGTCAATGTCTCATAATATTCATGGTAAATGTTCTTTACCCCTAAAGGGAGAAACTTGATAACATTAAAATGAATTCAGTATGAAAGAGTGTAGTTTTGAATGAGTGAATGTTGGCAGGTCTGGTTACATATTTGTTTCTTTGGCAAGTCCCTCTGCTTCAAGCATGTTGCTAAGCTGTGAGGAAATAGACAGATTCTCAACCATTTTCAGAACTTTCTATTAGTTACTAAACAACATTTTTTATTGTATAGCATGTTTTATGAGCACACAAAATGATAGTAAAGTCATATTTTCTCTGAAGCAATGACCAAGGTGCTGTGGAATACCTGCTGAGCTCCCACAAAAAATTTTGCTGTTCCTGCTGAAAAAATGGGAAGCTGTCTGGTGTATTAAGATGGTAAACGCCTCTTTGCTCTCAACTGGTTTGACATTTCATCAGATATTATTCAGAAATAATGTAAAATCATGGAAACCACTGTGAAAATGCCATCCTTCTATATCTAGGTCATCTTGTCAGAATTCAAGATTCCTGCTCCCTCTGGAGCTGATTCTGCCTTAATGTTGCATAACTTCCTTCTCCTTCCAGCTTCCATATGTATGGGAGAAAAGAGATGGCCAAATAGTCACAATTCAACAACTAATTTTGCTATATGGGTAGAAAAATAGCCTTTTCAGCAGGAATCAAATTTTCAATTGTTTGTACATTAGACAGAGAGTCAATTGATTTAGTGTATTAGTTGGCTTATAATTGGCAAATCCATTGGAAGGAAGCATAGTCTGGAAGCACATAATTATTATGAAGCGCGTTTCCAAATTACAAAGATTGATGTGCCCAAACATGAGTTGAATGTCAAATTTCATTTGTTCTATGGTTTAACTCAAAAATCGCTTGCTAAAATTTTGCATATAATATCCTGCATTTGTTGCACCTTTATAAAACTTACCAGCTGTTAACCTCTTTCCACACACCTTCTGAAAGAACATTTTCAGATCTTTAGATTAAAGAAAAGGTCAGTTGCAAATTTAATAGGGACAGTTTTAATAAGAGACTAAGTAAACATGAAAACGTGACTCATTGTAAAGGAACTGTTAAATAATCCATATGGAGAAAAAAAAAAAGACATTAAATTCAGTCAAAATCTCTGGTAAGTAAAAGGAAGGACATATGGAGACATGACAGGTAGAAAATTAGGTTTGATCTGGTAAAAGAATAGTGTGGCAAAACCACCAATGTAGTTTCAACAGAAGCATGGCTCTCCAGCATGACAAGATGCTCATTGCTATGCAAACATCACTTCTTGTGATCAGAGCAAAGTAGCAAGCACAAGTGCAGATTACAAGTTGTGCATGTGCCATTTCCATTCCCTTTGATGGAAACTGAATGTGCTTATCACAGGAAAGGCTCTAACCTAGAATTTGGAGTCTGGGAGGATGCATTTAAAAGGAAAAGCTAGAAGTGATAATCAGCAATTACCATGATAGATTCTAAAACCACAAATTACACAGTTGAGAGTTATATGAAGTATTACATATCTTTACAAATGGGCTAAATTAAGGGGGGAAAATCCTTTGGCTATGTTTTTGGAAAATTTTCCTTGAACTTCATATGAGGTCACACGTAAGTAATTGCAGAAATGGAAAAAGATTTACAAAATATGTCTTTGCACAGAAAACATAAGTACTTTCCAAATTCTAGGTGCTTAGCTTTGTGAATTTAAATATTTTTCAACACTATTATTAAAAAAAAAAAAGGTAATGAAAACATCTATCATATAGGATTAAGACAGAACATTGCAAATATATGGTCTTCCCTCAGGCCTGGCTTTCCAGTGAGTATTTGAACCTGTCTTTCTGTACTTCTCAGGTACTTCAGATTGGTTCCAGCTGTTAATCTGGGCAAAGCCTGCTCAAATGTGGTCCTGCAGAATAAAAATCCAGCTCAACCGTGGCCCACAGGATTCTCACTTTAATCAATGTTTTGCTGAAATGTTCTTGGAAAGTTAATAACAATTCTCTATTCAGCATGTATAAACTGTGATTTTTTCTTTGAAGGTTGAGCAGTATTTTGAGAGTGTGCTAAGTTACTTTTTCCACAGACATTTTATGTCATCAAAATATTCCTCAGTTCAAATTTCAAGGCTTTTCAACCAGGCATGTCTCAGAAGAGCTTGTAAAAATTTATTGACATGAGAAAATGAAAATACTGTCCTTTAGTTCCATTCTTGGAAATGCCTAATGGCTCTTCTTGAAATCAAAGTAAAAGTGTTTGATACAAACATGGCAAGTTTTAGTCCAGGTTGTAGAGTTCAATAGATTTTATACAGTAGTTGGAGTACCAGCTGAGTTTACCTCATGCTTTAATTACCTTCTTATTTATAAGTTATGTAGTTCTCTCATCTCAAATAATTGTGACATTTTCCAGCTATTAAATTGCATTCTTGATTGTAGCTCCTGGTGTCTGTTAGACATAGAGTACAAAGTGGTATTGGTTCTGCTCACTTGTTTTTCATTATCCTGTAGAAACTGAAAGTTGTTCCCTAAGAAGAATGAAGGTCAAATTGTTTAATTAAAAGAAGATTTGGTTTTTTTAAATAGGGATGGAGGCTGAGAACAATCTGCAAGATATATTGAGCTCCAAAGAGTTTCAGTTTAATCTAGTTTAATTTAGTTTTAATTGCCCTGAATACCAAACTTATCTTAGAAGTCTAGGAAGTCCTTTGTTTTTCTTTTTGTCTCTTCCAGCTTTCTAACGTTACATTTCTCTAGCTGTCTTTCATCAAATATATCTTACATAAGCTATCTGTAATTCAGGTATCTCTGTTCTTTGTGCACACTGAATTTATTTGTTTGGAGACTGTGATTCTTTTCTATGCCAAAGATAAGGAGGAGAGGTGATTGAGAGCAGCCCTGCAGAGAAAGATTTGGGGTTAGTGGTTGATGAAAAACTCAGCATAAACCAGCAGTGTGAGCCCACAGCCCAGAAAGACAATTAAATCCTTAATCCTGGGCGGCATCAAAACCTGTGTGGCCAGTGGGTCAAAGGAGGTGACTCTCCCCTCTGCTCGGCTCTTGTGAGACTCCCCCTGGAGCACTGCATCCAGCTCCAGTACCACCAGCATAGGAAGGACATGGAACTGGTGGAGCAAGCTCAGAGAAGGGCCACAAAGTGGGTAAGAGGACTGGAGCACGTCCCCTGTTGAAGACAGGCTGAGGAAGTCGGGGCTGGAGAAGAGAAGGTTGTGTGGAGACCTCATAGCAGCCTTCAGTATCTGAAGGGGCCTGCAGGTAAGCCCAAGAGGGATTCTTTGTCAGGAACTGTAGTGACAGGACTAGGAGTAATGTCTGCAAATTGAAAGAGGGGAAATGTAGGCTAGATTTAGAAAGACTTTTTTACTGTTAGGATGGTGAGATGCTGGAGCAGGCTGCCCAAGAAGGTTTTGAATGCCCCACCCCATGCGAAATTCTAAGCCAGGCTTCTTTAGGCCTTGAGAATCCTGGTCTAGTGGGAGGTGTGCCTGCCCATGGCAGGGGAGGCTGGGACTTGAGGATCTTTAAAGTCCATTTCAACCCCTTAACATTCTATGATTCTATATAAAAATTTGAATAACATATTGTTAGATCATGTATGGTATTGGGGAAGAAATGCATTCTAATTGGGCCAAGGAAAATCTCCATCCTTTATTGGATGCTGAGGGGAATGTTGTAACCAAGGCTGAGGAAAAGGCAGAGGTACTTAATACCTTCTCTACCTCAGTCTTCAACAGAAGGACTGGTTTTCCTCAGGACAACCAGCCCTTGAGCTGGTAGTCAGGGACAGGGAGCAGAACAGAGCTCGGCAATCCAGGAGGAAGCACTTTGTGACCTGCTGTGCCACTGAGACACTCACAGCTCCGTGGGGCCGATGGGATCCATCCGAGGGTACTGAGGAGCTGCTGCAAGAGCTCACCAAGCCTCTCTCAACCATTTATCATCAGCCATGGTTAACTGAGGCTGTCCCAGGTGACTGGAGGTTGGCCAGTTTGATGCCTGGATAAAAAAAAAAGGGTTGGAAGGAAGATCTGGGGATCCTCCAGAAGGAGGATCTGGGGATCTTGGGGATAGGCCAATCAGCCTGACTTCAGTGTCTGGGAGGGTTATGGAAGAGATCATCTGGAGTGTGATCACATGGCATGCACAGCACGACCAGTGCATCATGCCAGCCAGCATGGGTTTAGCAAAGGCAGGTCCTGCTTGACTGACCTGGTCTCCTTTTATGACCAGGTGACCCACCTAGTAGATATGGAAAAGGTTGTGGATATTGCCTATCTGAACTACAGTAAAGTCCAGACAGTTTGATACTGCCTTCCACAGCATTTTCCTGGAAAAGCTGGCAGTCCACAGCTTGGACAGGTGCACTTTTACTGGGTTAAGAACTGTCTGGATGGCCAGGCCCAGAGAGTGGTGGTGAATTGGAGTTAGATCCATCTGGCAGGTGGTCACCAGTGGAGTTCCCCAAGACTCAGTATTGTGCTGGTAAAGATACTGAGTATCTTTACTGATGAAGTAGATGAGGGGATGGAGTGTATCCTCAGTGAGTTTGCAGATGACACCAAGTCAGACAGGAATGCCTATGTGTGGGAGGGTAGGAGGACTCTGTAGAGGGATCTGGACAGACTAAATTGATGGGCTGAGGTCAGAGGTATGAGGTTCAATAGGGTGAAGTGCTGGGTCCTGTACTTATGTCACAGCACCCCCATACAGTGCTACAGGCTGGGACAGAGTGGCTGGAAAAGGACCTGGGTATGGTGATCAACAGCCACTGAACATGAGCCAATGTGTGCTCAAGAAGGCAAATGACGTCCTGGCTTGTGTCAAAACTCATGTGGCCAGCAGGATGAGGGCAGTGATTGTCCCCCTGTACTCAGCATTGGTAAGGCCACACCTCGAGCTCTGTGTCTGGTTCTGGGCCCCTCACTACAGAAGGACATTGAGATGCTGAAGATGTCCACAGAAGGGCAGTAGAGCTGGGGAGGGGTCTTGAGAGGAAGTCTTATGAGGAGCAGCTGGGAGGGCTGTGGGTGTTTAGCCTGGAGAAAATGAGGCTCAGGGAAGACCTGATCCCTCTCTACAACTGCCTAAAAGGAGAGTGTAGCCAGGTGGGGGTCAGCCTCTTCTCCCAGGCAGCAAGTGACAGGACAAGAGGATATGGCCTCAGCCTGTGCCAGGGGAAGTTCAGATTGGACATCACTGAAAGGCATTGAAATGGTGGAGTTACCATCCCTGCAAATGTTCAAGAAACAACTGGATGTGGCACTTAGTGCTGTGGTTTAGTTGACAAGTTGGTATTCAGCTAAAAGTTGGTCTTGATTATGGTCTTGATCTTGGAGTTCTTTTCAAACCTTTATTGATTCTGTGATTCTAATGGTTATTTCTGTCCTTTATAACAGCTTCTCTCCCTCCAGCTCTACCTGAAACCATTTTCTAATGTTTTGTTTTTCTTTTAACAAAAGTATTTCAAATATCTCTTTGTTGTGCCTTACACCTTAATTATCCTAAAATGTTGAGTTGCCAAGCTGTTGATTTCCATTCAATTACTTCTCACTGGTGTAGCAGGAAAAAATAAAGCTCAGTTTCTACAGCAACAAGAGTATGCTTCTAGTAGTATTCTCTCATTTTATGGTTCTAACATTTACATATTTTACTATAATATGTAAATAAGTGTAAATAGTAAAAGGACTTTACTCTTTTTAAATCAATGTGTTGAAAGGCTAGATGTCTGAAAATACATGCTGGACTGGGTTTTTTTGTATGGTTCAGTAAAACATACTACCCTTTACTTGCCTTCTTTCTGGGGTGGAGATTATAAAGTGCAATGCAAACAAAAAACCCCACAATATCATCATTGCAAGGGGTGATGTGTCAATGGTAGCTTGCTACGGCAGTTTTTTTGTAAAAAGATGAAAGATGGATGTTTGATGAAACAGGTAATGAAAAAGAATGATACTTGAAGTAGCTGATAAAACAACAGCTGAAGGGGCATGTCCTATTGATGGATGGTTTATCTCTTTCAAGTGAGCTCTATTGCAGGTAATAAATACTGGAAATCAGTAACAGCTATCTAAACAGAAGGTTTAGAAATCACCACAACTGTGATTAGCTTTAACAGAGCAGTATTTGCTTGATATTGACAGAATCTCAGTATAGATAAATTAAGATCTTTCAGGGAAGACCATGTTTATCTAATGAAAGCTTTTTGTGGGACAGAGTATTTAAATTCTGATAGTTTTGGTAAATAAGGTCCAATTGTTTTTTTTGTTTCTTCACAGCATTGCTATTGTTCTAAAGTCCAGCCATGGCAATGGTCTAATAAAATGGTTAGGGAAAAAATTGATGAACATATGTTGGGTTTTTTAAAGATTAATGTAAGAAAACTGAATTTAAAAAGATCTGCAGGAAAGCATGATAAATTTGTAAAAAATCTTCTGAAGGGTTTTTCCTTGTTTTCTGTTTTCCTCAAATCACTGTTTTCTTATTTTTTTATTTTATTTTTTCTTTTCTTTTCTTTTTTTTTTTTTTTTTTAAATTTGCTGATACAAATACTTCAAAAATACAGGGACAGACACATACTATTGTTCTTAAAAATTCTCAAAGGAAATCAATGACACGCTGGACCAGCAAAAAACTCTGCCCCAGATTTTTCCCTTAGGCATATAGTGCAATATAAAGAGAAAATCTATGGGAAAAGTGGATGTGTGATGTTTTATCTCTGTGTTTTATGTGCTTGTTATTTGGATGCTGGACATATTTCAGCCACTGTTTTTGTCTGCTGTGGCCCAAGTGCCAGGTCCTGCTTGTGTTATAATTGTAGAAGTCTTCCAAGGCAAGCCATGCCTGGCTTGGAAAGTAGGTTGTTTGGAAATAAGGACAGGAAGAGAGCCATCTTCACGACTCTTGCTATATATGGCACCACAGTCATAAATAAATGTGTTTCCTTGGGAGGATATAATTCTGTTTTGGAAAATATGAACAAAGATCCAGAATAAAAATATAGTAACTAAATACCCCTGGAAATATTCAGTGGTGGAAGTGACAGGTGAAAACCTGCATTAGGGTTCTGTCTGTGAATATGCAGGTCCTCACTTCTGCCTTCTTGCCTGCATGCTTTGCTCCTAATGCAGTAAGACACATGTCCTATCCCTGGGCACATCATCCTTTAATATTGAGCATCTGCCACGTTCCCATCTGGAATATCTGTGAATAGAAGATGACAAAACATCTGAGATAATAAACTGGAGGCATTAGGACCACTAAAAATAGAAGATTGAGAGCTCCTTCCCTCTGATTTCCCATCAAATGTCTGAATGTGCTTTCAGTTCCAGAGAGGTTGCCAGGTTAAAAAGATTTTAAGCTGACCTAATAGGCAAATTTTGATCTTAATGGGAAAACTGTTAACATGATGAGTTGGTTGTCTATCAATTAAAGAATATAGCAACTGGAGGGTATCCCAAAGTTCTTTCTCAGAAGGAAACACTCCTTCCCCAAAACAGATTATGGAGTGAAATGAATCTCTGCTTGTCCTCCATGTTAGGGATGATAGCATGATGATGCAACAACATTTTACATAGTAGGTAATATTGTTCAGGCAACCAGCAGCTCTGCCTTAGTTATACTGAGTAGTGTTCCTGCATGTCTCAGAAGTGCCTTACCTGCTGCAGAGCAAGTTGTCTGATGAAAGCTTCTGCTCGTGAATTGTATGTTTCAAGGTCTTTTTTCAATGGTTAGTTCTAGGAAAGTGTGAGGGTGCAGTGAAGAGATACTTATTTTCCTGCTACATCAAGGACTAGAATAATCTCATAGCAGGTAGTAATTCAATTTCTCAGGTAAAACACAGTCTAATTTGTGTGATAGCAGGAAGTAGCTTTGTAGCCATGACAGTCAAGGTGTGGTTGCTTTGACTAAGAGCACATCTTGATGTTTTAGGCAAAAAAATGTTTGGCTGTGATTATCTTGAAGGTTAGCTAATTTTAAGAAATGAGCACAGCCTCTGGGACTACCAACCATCTGCATTCAAATAATCAGGCTCTGAGGGCTGTCAGCATTGCCTCTCTCACACATGCAGCATTTGCAACAGGAGTGGCTTCATGCTGTGGCTTGGCTCATCTCTGTTTTTAGAGATCTTATGCTGTGTAAGATTTATTTCCATGACAAAGCCACTCAGAGTCCATACAGCTGGCTTGCTCATCCCTCCAGCAACGTCACCAGTTTTCTCACATGCCTGTGATTGTCAGCAGTCTACTCGCCTGTTTGTAGTGCATGGCAGGCCTGATGACAGCTGGCGTCCTTCAGGCTTGGTAACTCACACGGAGAAATCCTGCATCATCCTGAAAGTGCCTTAGCCAACAAAGGGTCTGCATTCTGTCACCTGTGGGGAATGCTGTACATTGCACTGGTAGAGCTGCCAGCACAGAGTTAGGGGGGCTTTGTGATGGAAAGGAACAACTTTCCTGCTAAGACGACAAAGATGCAACATCAAGACTGGGAAAAGGAGCCTTCAGTGAGTCAGCCTTGTACCAGACAAATGGAGCCACATCTGAATAAGACCACTGGCACATCATAGAAAATGTCAGCCAGGCAGCACAGCAGAGACACTGTTAATGGAGAAGAGAAAGATTGCCCAGGAGTACTGGGCTGAGTGGATACTCGGGATGCTTAAGCAAGGTTTACTTCCTCACTTGACTGAGCCTCCCAGAAGAGAGAAACAGCACAAATAGGTTTGGGGAGGAATCAATAAAAGTAAAAGGGTCTTTAAGAAATGAGATGGATATGGGGTTGCTTAATTTGGCTTCTAAATTATGAACAAACATAGGTAAATAGTTGCTCTGTTAATGATTTCCTGATGAAAAAGATTCTTTACAGGAAAGACTGCTTTTGACCTTAGACAGGTTTTTTAAAGGAAACCTCTCTGGTGTCAGAGATTTGTTTGGTTTTTTATGTTGTTTTTGGTTTTTCTCCTCCTACAGAATGAACCACAAATAATGAGTTTGCACTAGTGGAAATCACTACAGTAAAACACTCTAGTCTGTGCAGATATCCATGCCACATGTACAAATTGCATGGAGCTATTACCATTGTATGTGCTACTTTGAGATTAAACAGCATGGAATATTTGTGAGGATCTCTCGGGGGGTGGTGGTGGTGGGTAACTGATAGTGTGGCAAGTGTTTAAATTTCCTGGGGTCAGGATATGAATGTCACCTGCCAGTTTCACTTTATTTGCATTGTCTGATTGTTTACTTATTTGCCAAATGAAGAATCAATCTAATTTACCAAACATAATGTGTAAATCTCTGTATTCAGCAGATGATTAGATTAGATGATCTTGAAGGTCTCTTCCAAACTTGATATTCTGTGATTCTGTGATAGTTTTATTTGGCATGGTTTTACTGGCTTGTGTGGGTTGCTTGCTGTTTCATTATGCTGAAAAAACTTTAGAGTATGACTACCACTTCATATTTCTTCCCAGCTGAGTGGACAACAAGCAGTGGTTAGAAAAACAGAGGAATTAAACTCATGGATTTACACTAATACAAATTTAATATCGATGTACTGGAGATGGCCAATTCTTTACAAAAAGACAATTAGCTGTCTTAACTATCAAAATGCTATATGAAAAATCAAAGTAAAAGCCAATTCAGGCAGGTGTAGATAAAGAATAAAATGGTTTTAGTTTGAAGGCACCTGTGTTGATCTAGTCCAACTACCTGATGCTTTAGGGCTGACCAGAAGTTAAAGCATGTTATTAAGGGTATGTCCAAATACTTCATAAACCCTGCCAGGCTTGGGGCATCAACCATCCCTCTAGGAAGCCTCTTTCAGGGTTTGACCACTCTCTGTAGAGAAGTGCTTCCTAATATTTTGTTGAAACAGTTTTGAACCATTCCCACAGATCCTATTGCTGGATCCCAGGGTAAAGAGATCAGCATCTCCCTCTCCACTTCCCTCCCAAAGGAAGGTGAAAAGAGTACCCCTCAGCCTCCTTTTCTTGGAACTAGACAAGCCCAAATTCCTTAGCTGCTCCTCAAAGGACGTGGCTTCCAACCCTTTCACCAGCTTTGCTGCCCTATCCTGAATATATTCAAGAACCCTCACATATCTGTGTCCTTCAGTGCCCGTGTTGTTTCCCTTCTTTTTTAATCTCTTTCTGTACTTACCATGGCAGATCTCCCCGTAAAACATCTCTTTGGTGTTTAGTTACTGCAGGCTTCCTATCTATTTAAAGAAGAGCAGTAGCTGCCACCCAAGAGCAATTCAGTTCACTTGGCTCTGGGATTATTCCAGGATGTTCCTCTCTTCTTTCTGTTGTCAAAATCTAGGATGATGGGATTTCCAGTGTAATTATGCCATTTAGGTAGGATGGGTCTAGATCCTCTGTCACATTGCATGAGAGCTAGGAGAAGGAGGACTGCTTTCCTCCCTGCTTGCTGATTCTACAAATGGTCTTGAAAAGTTGGTGGACTGGAAAATTGAGTGTGAGCGATTTGGCAGAATCTTTGGCTGGGCACTTGGAGAAGTTGCTGACTGAAGTCACATAGTCTCTGTGCTAGCAATTTTAGAAATCTGGCAGAGGGATTGTAGGAATCAATGGATCCTGCAAGTGGAGTGCTGCAGGAATCAATGCATGGACTCCATGCAGAGCACAGAGAGCCTATGTCTGGTGCTGGTCTCTGTAGGAAATGTTGCAGAGAAGCCTATTTGGACATCAGTTTGTGAAGTGGTCTGGTAAAGTTAACTCTATTGGAATAACCAGATTAAATGCTAAAGAACTCTCCCTGCATTACAATAGTTTTTGATGTAACTTACTAGAAAGGAAGAAAGACATCTTGCTAACCAAGCTTTTCTGTATTGTCAGTGGACTAAGATACAGTAGTTGTGGTTGCATGCTAAGAACTTTTTGTAAGTCTCTTCCTCCTTCTTCCCATGAAATCAGTCTCTTGGAAGAAGCATGTCATGGAAGCAACTTAATTTGGTGCCTACTGCCTGTCTGGAAAAGGACAAGAGGATGAGAGACCATTAATAAATCAAATCTGTCCTTACTCTTTCCATATATTTGCATGAAATTATAGACTTTCACTCACAAAGATATTTTCCTTCATCTAAGCAATGAAAAGGGGGAAAAGATGCATTTTTGTCTTGTGGAAAAAACTCTCCTATCTCCAATGGCACTTAATTCTGTGAGAAAGAAGAAGCAACTGAGAGGATATTTCATGGGCTACCAATCTGGTCCTTGTATCAACAACAGCTCACCAAAATAAAGATCTCTCTGACAGCAGGTAAGGCTTATTCATAGGCAGTTGTCTTTACCTTTGCAATTTATTCTGTGCAGGCAGATCCCACAGGAGAGTGAATAGGGCCAGGAGGTGCCCCAGGCAGTAGAGCAGAGATTCCCCTGCAGCTTTTTGTGGAGGCCATGGTGAGGCCACTGTGCTCCTGCAGCCAAGGAGGTCCACAGTGGAACAGACATCCACCTACAGCTTGTGGAAGAGCCCATGCTGGAGCAGGTGTGTGCCCAAAAAATTAAATGACCACTGCATGGGAAGCATAGAATGGCCACCATGTGGGAAGCTCACACTGGAGCAGGCTCCTGGCAGGACCTGTGGCCCCATGGAAAGATGACCCCACTCCGAAGCAGGTTTGCTGCCAGGACTTGTGACCCTGTGGGACACCCAGGCTGGAGAAGCATGTTCCTGAAGGACTGCACCCCATGGAAGGGACCCATGCTGGAGCAATTGGTGCAGAACTGCAGCCCATGGGAAGGACTCAGTTGGAGAAGTCCATGAAGGACCATCTCCTGTAGGGGGGACCCCATGCTGGAACAGGGGAGGAGTGTAAGGAGCAGCAGAGACAACATGTGATGAACTAAGCACAATCCCCATTCCCTCTGAGCTCCTACATGGAGAAGGTAGAAGAAATTGGGAGTGAAGTTGAGCCCATAAAAAAGGGAGGGATGGGGCAAAGAGCCTTTGAGATTTGGTTTTATTTTTCATCACCCCACTCTGATTTGACTGGTAATAAATAAAAAAAATTTCCCAAGTCTGTTTTGCCCAAAACAGTAATTGGTGAGTGATCTTTCCCTCTCCTTATCATGACTCATGAGCCTTTTTTAATATTCTCTCTCCTCTGTCCAGGTGATGAAGAGAGTGATGGAGTAGTGCATGGGCACCTGGTATCCAGAGAAGGCCAACTATCCACAGCATTTAGTGTTTTTTTCTGACGTTAAACTGATACTCAGTTAATTTGTGCTGCTCCTTGCTGTTTTTAAACTTGTAGGCCAGGAGTCCCACTGAGGTCACAGGAGAGGTGAATTTGTTGCAAGATTAGTTGCACTTTTTTTTTCCCTGCTCTGAAATTGAATGCTGTTGGATTGCCCTCATCAGTGCTTAAAAGGTAATATGAACTTGTGTTGAAATTAACAGGTCCTTCTAAGAGCCTTCCAGATCAACTATTTCCCCTCAGTTTTGCATTATTCTACTTCATTGCAAAAAATGTTTCCTTTTGCTGTGTTGTAAAATCCTCTTCAGTAAGATAAAAATTAAATGTACATGTCCACAAAGTAGATGTGAATCTGTTTGCACTGGTTATTCTCAGTTCTTGTGTACACTTATTTAATGGGTAAAATTATAACTTAAGGTGCTCCTTATACTCTACCTCTCCTTATTAATAACAGAGATTCTCAAAGCAGCTAATCACCAGGAGGGCCTCTGGTCTGAATGCTTTTTAAATAAAGCTCTGAAGCTTTTCTCTCCAGAGCTATTTAAAAATGTGAAAAATTATTCTGTCACTCTAGCTGTAGCAGTCTCTATCTCAGGTAAAATATATGATTCTATTTCCCTGTCATTTGCATAATTTGATTGGATGTAGTTTGCAATTTTACTTTTAATTGGAATTCCTGCTTATTCTTCATGAGAATTATTGTGCACCTCACCCCATAATTTCCAAACAAATGTGTATCAGTGTTTTGTTGGCTGGCATTAGGATATTGAAAATACTTTGCATTCTTCCTTTAAGAGTAGTTGAATCACCGGAGGCACTTCCTCTGAGTGTAAAAATGGAATTACTGACCAGACTGCGTAAATTTCAAAAACTGTAAATAGTATTATAAGTTAATTATGTCTCACTGCATAAAAATCATCCTGGTAAATAGTGTTCTAGCTGTTTTGTAAGATTCTTTTCTTCTTTGCCTGCTGTTCGTTTGAAGCAGCTACAAGAAAGTGTCTGAGCTGAAATGCAGTTCAGGTTACTCTCAGCTGTTATAAAAGGAAGATAGGTCAAACAAGAGGCAGCCATTATCCCTTTGGAGATGACAGCCCCTGATCCTGCCCTTTGCCCCTGTTAGACAGACCCAGCCGGGATAACTGCTAGGGAGTGATCTGAGCTGTCGAAGCCCTTGGTGAAATACCTGAAGCATACTTTCTGACTGTTTGGCCTTACATTTGTCATTTGTATGGAGGCACCGTGAGTGAAAAACGAGCGTTAAAAGCCGACTGGTTTACTACAATTGTGCTTTATAGCTATTTAAATTATCAAATCACAAAATAATTTCAGCTGGAAAAGAGTCTCTGAAGGACCATCTAGTCCAACAGCATGCTCAAACCAAGACTGATTTCCAAGTTAGACCAGGATATATAGGTGAAGGTATATACATATGTGTCAGGGGAGAATTAGCCTTATCTGTGTTGAAACAGGTCTGGGCTAGGGAAAAAAAAAATAAACTAGGATGAGCATTTAAAGCTTTTCTGGAAAAAAAGGTCTTTTCTTCATGGCTGTGTGTATTCCTGTTCCATGCTGACAAGCCCTATCTTTTTGATACCACCCTAATGAAACACATCCTTGGTTAAGAAGCTTCCTCTGGGACGGTGCCGGCATACGCTGCATTCCTTGTCCTACTAACTGTCCTCCTCAGTCCCCAAGCGCGCCATGTCTCTGTCAGTCACCCTGATTATAATTCTGAACTCTGCTGCACAGAAGTCACAATGTCCCAGAAGCATCTACTTCCACTCTTAAAAATTGCTAATTATGGAAGTGTCCCTTTCCCATTAGCTCACCGCTGCAAGCAGAAAGTACAAAAATTAGGCTAAAATGTCAAGCAGGGGAGGGGATACTGGATCCTTCCTTGGGAAAAGAATGTGAGGGGAGAAGGGAAGAAAAGAGTGCAGGGAATCCAGCATCACTTGAGAAGATGGGGAGAAATGGTGTGGCAAGTGTCCCAGAGTGCCTGTGGGTCAAGGGTCCAAGGTCAGGCTGACTGATTGCTAAGGCACAGGCTCTCAAGTGTACCCAATGTGTGTCTTCAGGACATGCTTTGAAACCTTTCTTCTGATTTCATTAAAATTAGATGCTTTTTTTTTTCCCCAAATTATTAATAGTCAGGACATAATGTAGGGAACTGGATGTCCTCAGAGATGTGAGAAGGTATTTTAGCAGCTTCATCTATCCTGGACTCAGTGTAAACAATTTTCTAATGTAAATAAAGTCTTCATTTTAAGAGCTCAAGCTGTTTCCATGACATCCTGCTAGAGACTCCTGGTCACAAAAGAGCCTGCTTTGTGCTGCAGGCAATTCTGTGGTACCCAATTTTGTGCAACTGTACAGCCACATGGAAGCAAAAACATGAGGAAAAGGTCACAGAAGAATTTCCTTCTCATAAAGAGAAGTTCCTCTTATCACAAACAAAAATTTTTGCCTCATGAAGAGACTCCGCTTTTTACTTGGGGCTGGCAGAACAGCTTTATATCCCCTTGTCACAGGCTGGCTGTCATGGGTGTGCAGCTGGGGAGGGGACGAGCAGCAGGGTGTGCGTCATCCCTACTATTTTTGACCTCAGAAGAGCCCAGTAGTGTCCCAGGGAGGCTAAATTTATGTTAGGACTGCCTGGAGATGGCACGTGCTGTAACCACTGCATTGTTTTTTACCTTGTGCTGAGCCCCCTCCCCAAGGACCCCGATGCCCAGAATCCAGCTTGGCTTTGTCCCAGCCGTGCAGCCCGGGCTCAAGCATCCACTTGTATGGATGGCCAAGCTGTGAGTGAAATCATGGAACATAAGGAAGGCACAATTGCAGGCCGAGGCAGGGCTGGTGAGAGTAATTTAGGAGGCAAAACCGAGCAACATGGAAAGATGTAAAATCCTAAAGGAGAACAATAGTAAGGAGGTGGTAGGTCACAGCATGGAGCAGCAGGACTGACCCTTCCCCACCTGCCTGATGCCTGCTGGGCTGGCAAAGGCTCCCTTAGGGGTCTTATCAGCATGGGGAGCAGACTAATGACTGGTAACTCCTTAAACCCCAGCTGTCTTGTGCATATTCACCAAGAAAATCTGCCTGGTGGAAACGCAGCTGAGCTGTGTGTGCCTTTCTGGCAGAGTTTCTGGACACATGGCAGGAGCTGGCTGCGGTGACCCAGAGAGAGCCAGATGTATCCTGAAGAATGACAGAGGGAGTCCACAAATACATGTGACACCAGATATGCTTTTGCCTGCCTGCAGCTGTCCCTAAAGGTTGAAGTATAGTGAGGTACCAGCCTTTCCTGTCTAGCAGCCATCAGCCTTGCTCAGTGTGGAAGGGAAGCACTGATGACATTTCCTGTAGTGGCACCATGCCTCCTTCATGCCACTACAAAGCTGTTCCCAAAGAAGGGCTGGACTTTCCAAGCTCAAGCAAGAACTGAAATGCTCTTAAAGCCAAGGGGAAAATACATTCCTTCATCTTGTACTAGTTCCATATATAGATGCTACTAGGTTTTTTCCACCTTAGACATAGTTTTTAATACTGATAAACATAAAAAACCAACAAAAATACAAAAACATGACTGATTTATCCTTACATAAGTTGATTATTTATCAATCAATTAATTAACTAATTTTATTTTTACTTCATTGCAATCATTAATGCCGTATTCTATAGTTTCACTGTATGTTGTATGAAAAGTTGCTTCCTCTTGATTGTTCAAATCAGCTCCTTACTAATTTCACAGAAAACACTTACACCAACAGGGGTGATGCAAAATCTTTACATCTTCACCACCATGATGTTAGAAACCTCTAGTGTATTCCTCCTAACATAAACTTTAACTTTGTGCTTTTCCAAGAAATAGTAAAAATATATTTAAATTTATTATTTTTTTAATGTTAAGCTTTCGAAAGAAGTAAGAAAAGACTGTAACCTGTGATTGTGGGTCATACTTTCTTTGATAATCCAGTTGTAGTTTAATAATGTAATTGCTGATTACTAATAAGAGACTAAGATATTGTGCTTTAAGAAAAGGGTGCCTGTTTCTAGTCAAAAGAATTATTGAACAGGATATTTTTTTGTCAGAAACACCCTTTTCGTTTAAAACACAAAGGCTTTAAAAATAATTTAAAATAAATGTCATGAAAAAAAACACAAGTGGGCCTTATGTGATAAAAAAAGAGCATTATTTCTCGGTGTATGCGAATTGTGCAATGTATATGAAGACTATTTATATAGATGTGCAGTGTTCTCAATCCTAACAAGAGATGCAGCAGTTGCAGTAGGTGAGAGGGATGAGCAATAATATATTATTCAAGGCACTTCCTTGGAAATGCATTAGACAGGTGTGTAAGTTTCAGAAAAAGATGTAAATCTAGTTCTTAATGCTGACTGAAAAAAAAGTTTAGAATTTGCATTCTGAGTAGGAGTCAAAATATTATCTTATGAATTATCAGTACTTTATCGAAGTTTTAAATAAAAATTGAACGTTACCATGGCTTGTAGATGTAGACACCTGTGAATCACTGAAGTCATACTCTATCAACAGAATGATCTTTCTTCAGTGACCAGCCAAGAAAATATACTTTGTCTTTCACTTTCTCTATTGATACTGCTTAAAGATTAACTAGAAGATTATGTTCCACTCCCACCTAGTGGCAAATAAAACATGCACAGTATAATTATCTTTTCTTTAAGGTGGAGGTAATTTATGTTGCCCTTTCTAGGAATCAGCTCTGATTTGCTTAGAAATTACATACAAACAGCTTCTAAATTAAAGCACACCTATTGGAGTCAGTAAAAATTAAAAAAAACCCTCATGCTTCTGTACCTGTAACTCGGCAGCTTTTGTATAAAAGAAAACAAACATGTATTTTCCAAGGTTTTATGATTTAGCTTTGTTTTTCACTTTTAATGTGCGCAGTCAATAATGGGATGAGGCATAAATATAAGGTAATGGACATTAGGAAAAAAAAAAAAAAAAAAGGAGTAGAAGCTTATTTGGCTTTAAAATATCCCAGATAGAGAGTGGCCCCAAGTGGAATCCCAGGCTGCTGGAGCAGCCAGTAGCTGCCCGGGTCCTTACTGAGCAGTCAAGTGCAGCTTAGAGAGCAGGTCTGGGGGCCAAATCCCATGGGACCAAAGTCAGCCTTTGGGACTTGCACAGCCCTGAAGATGTGATGGGATTTAGCTCCAGATTGCTGCTTCAACAGAGGAGTCTATAATCTTGCCATTTGCCTACAGAGCTGACATAGACTTGTTCTGAAGAGTCAGTTTTCATTAAAGATCATTCCTAAGACTGTGGCTGCAAAGTAAATCTGCTGGAGCTGTTTTCCTAGATAGGCTAATGCAATGCTGAGACTAGAACTGAGATGTGTAAAGACATGTTAATTAGCTTGTTTGATTAGCTTCATCATCATGGAAGCACAGAATCATAAAATTATATGGTTGGGAGAGGCTCCAAGAAGTCATATGGTCTATTCCCGCCCCAAAAGCAGAAACTGCCCTATCAACATTGTTCCTTGACAAGCAGTAATACAACCTAGTCTTTAATATCTCATAAACTGGATTTTTCACATTCCTGCTACAGCTTCTTCCATCTTTCTGTATCCTCAGTGATATAAGGTTTTTTTCTAATATCTAATCTGTGTCTTCTTTGTTACAGATGCAGTCCATTCATTCTTGTATTCCCTTTTGGCAGCCCTGTCTCCAGTCTGGGATTTTCTTGAGTTGAGGTTGTCTTCTTTCCAGACTGACCAACCTCTTACCTTGTAGGTGATGTTTTCTAGATCTCTGGTCATTCTGAGTGCTGCCCTCTGTACTTTCTCAGAACTAGCTAGTGTGGGTAGGCCAGATGAAGAATTGATTACTGTTTTATGGGTTATACTCCTCATGTTATGACCCAATAGAATGTATAAGTTTTGTCAACAGCATAACATCATTGACTTCTGTTCTGCTTATGATCCACTGAAATACCAGATGTGAGCAGGCCTGCTGTCTGGTCCAGCCTTGTGACTCATTATTCCTGCTTAAGTGTAAACTTCTGTACTTTGCTGAATCACAGGCTATTTTAGAAAAGATTTCTTCATTTTAGCAATTACTTTTAATTCTAACCCTGTTCAAAAGCTTATTTTCTTCTTTTATTTATTTATTTTTCAATTTTCAGATTTGATAGAATTCTGCTTTTTTTTTCATCAGTTGGTAATAGATTATTCTATTTCTAAGATAACCCTGCAGAAACATTACTTTTGCTCTTCTGCTGCAGTAATTTAATCTGTAGTTCATTTATGAGAATTTTGTTTTCCAAGTTCAGCTATGTGATGTCTGCTATTTCTCCTCTGCCCAAAAAAGGCAACTATTTTAGCCTAATGTTTGTCCTTGACAAATTCACATTGACTGTTACTTGTTTCCTTTTTTTATGGATGCTTAAAGATACTGGGTTTCTGTGGCTTGGGGGAACTGAAGACAACTAGCAATTCTTTTCTGTTTACTCTTGTTTTTCTCTTCTTTTAAATCTGAGTCTCCCTTTCAGGGTTTACAGCAACTTGTCTGTTCTCCAAGTGTGCTCAAAGATAGCTCATATCAAGTTGTGCAATCCATAAAAAAACTAGGATAATATTCATGAGGCCTGGCTGATTTAAAAACCACTTTTCTTACTCAAACACTTTCCAATCCATCTTATCTCTATTTTGAACCGTGATTTGTCACTCTCTTTGGTTCATTAGCTAATTGATTTGTTGCTTTGTGTGAAGACAAACATAGAAAGGTGTTTGGTCTTCCTTGGTGTCATCTGCCAATAGACTCTCTTTTCAATAAAACAACAGATCCACATTTTTCTTGGTCATCTTCTTAGTACTTGATATCTCTACAGATGGATTTATCTGCCAGCATCTCCTTTTTTAAATTTTTTTTTTAAATTCCTCTGGGAATTTCTGATTTTTCTCTTAATTGCTTGCGCTATTATTTTGCATATCCCCCAATCAATCCAACCTTGTTTTTATGGATGTGTGCTTATTTCTCTCATTTGATATAATTGGAAAGACCATAACATAGCTAAACTGATTTCTCATTGCAGCTCCTGTCCTCCCTCTGCATTGGGAAAACTGCCACTTGCACACCAGCTTGTCTACCCAGACAAAGTTTCTAAGAGCCCTTTTTCTCTTTGTATGTGAGTTCTGTGAGATTTTACCTGCGAATTCTCTGTGCTTATTGAAGTCTATCTGCCTGAAATCCCTGTTTAATTACAGTTTTCTGCCTCTTCCCTTCTTAGGGAATGTGAATGTTACCTTTACACACACAGTCTCACATTCTCAATCACTTTCTTCTTCTTCTAAGGATAAGATTTACAAAAGCCTTCTATAACTGCTGCTTCTACTCTCTTTAAAAAACCAAAACGTCTCAAGAGCTATGTGTGGCTATGTTTTTCCTAACAATTTCCTTCACTAGTGCTGACTCTTGAATACTTGCAAACAATTCTGTCTTGTGTTGGTCTCATTTGCCTTGGTGACCAAGAGACACCTAACTCCCCATGCTAGCAAACACATCCTTCCTTCCATTTGTTTCCACCAAAATTTATTTTAAAAGTTTTTCTCCTGCAGCATTTTGGATCTCTGAGCCCCACTGATGCAATTCTTTATCTCTTCTTTCCTGATGAAACTACACAGCTTATTTTAACAAATCACTTATTTCCATAAATCTAATAATGGATAGTATTTGCATAATCCATAACAAGGGATATTTGCATGAGCTGTAATAAGGGATATTTGCAGTGATATAAATATCCCTTTAACTGATGGGATCTGTTTTCCTCTCCTCATAGAAAGCATTTTATAGTCGTGTGATTGTTCCATGCTATGGAATCTGAACTGCTCTAAGTTTGTGATTGTGACAGAAGGTATGGAAAGCTGGTGTGTTTATAAGGCCTATGCATCCTTTACATGTTTTCAAAGCATTAAAAGTGCAACTTGACTAATTCCCACATGCTACAGTTTAGTTTTATATCCAGGATTCTGCAACACAGTGATTGAAATTTTAAATATGCCCTTTCATTAATTGAAAATAGTATCAAGGGATAAATAAAGTTAAATTAAGAGGGCTGTAGTGGCATTGTTGTTTGATACATTGTATTCAGCAAAAGCCTCTGTTCTTCTCATTATTGAACTCAGAAGTGTCCAGGTTCTTTGATATACAGCTCGTAGTGGTTTTGTCACAGAGTATACAGGTATTGATTGTAATTTATTTTATGCAGCTTATGTTCCCAGTGTATACTTCATCAAGGCACTAAATACCAATAGAACCATATAAAGGATCAACATCTTTGTTGATAAAATACTCACTTTTTAAAATTATGTTACATTCGTTTTCCATCTTATGCTGAAGATTTAATTTGAAGTGTTTGGTTGATGATATGAGAGGGAAACATAACGTTAGATGAATGGATAGTAAGATGGATGGAGAATAATTTATAGCTTGCCTGAAGCCAAAATATTTTCTCATATGTTTCTTTGTGTAAATCTAAATTTTTGAAGATTAAGTTCAAATCAGATAGAGCCTCTTCAAAAAAGGTAATGCAAAGAATTTCTAAATCCTCCTTTGAGTATGCAGATAGATGTAGCATCAGTGCAGTTGAGGAGAACATTTAAGTTTTGGCTTGAAGGTGTTGGCTATCTAGTATATTAGTAGCCAAGCTGTTCAGTAAATGGGAAGGAGCTCTATAATTCCACAAGAAGTCTTCGGTGTTTACAAATATTTCTCATCATACAGATGAGTTGTGGTATTTTTGATTTTTAGATTGTTGAAAATATGAAAGCCGGCAACTTGATGCTTAAAATGCCTTTGCTTTGCAGAGAGTATTCCTCCTATGAAGTTTTATTGTTCTTGACTTTGTGTTTATCTACAGTGAGTAATGATATGTCATGGATGATGAATTACAGTCTATTTCATTGAGAACAAAAAACCCAGGTAAATTTCTGAGTCCAAAAAATACAATTTTCTCCAATTATGCAAAGAATATGAGAAATAAGAAACAAGACAAGAAAGAAAACCAGAAAAAGTTATTAAAATATCGACTATATTGTGTCAGTAGGACTGCCTCTTGTGCATTGGGTGAAATTATTAGTCAGATGAAAAGAGAAGAAAATCCACTCCAGAAAAGTGAAGCTACCAGTACTCCTCTGGAAATTGACTTAATGCAGCAGAACCCTGGGGACAAAATTGTTCTCTGCATCCTTTCTTAGGCTTGAGAATCTGACTCAACATGCAGGTTCTATGTGAAAAATTTTCCATGCTATGGATTATCGTGTTTCAGAGCCATAATGTATTTTCTAGATTCACAAGTTGCCTTCATTAGGTTAGCTGGTGGATCTTGGGAGGTCTTCAGCTCTTCTCCCCATCTTCTTGGATCTGAGCTCCACTGTACACCACTGTGCCCCCATACTGTGATAACAGTACACCTTGACTTTGGGCATAGGAGCATTTGGAAACCTTCAAACCTGTTCCTGGAGTCTTGGGAAGACAAACTTCTATTTTGACAAATGGGCAAGAATTTATGTGCAAGTGAAGAGATACTAAAGTTTGTCCTGAAGTGGAAGCTAGCAGCAGCACATTCCCAGCACAGCCCTTCCCAGTTTCATGTATCTGCTTTAAGAGCTGCTGTTTTTAAACTAGAGTGTAAGTGAATGCATTGAGTGAATTCTGTTATAAGGAGCAGAAAGAATATTAAATTAGGAAAACAGGTGTGAAATGCGTTCTGTGAATGCACTAGAGGAATGTGTCTTGCTTTGAAAACAGCTTGAGAGGTCAATCCGCATTTCTTAGAGGAAAAGAAAATCATGTCTTTTCATGTTTTGATAATTAAATTAATTGGTTTGTTTTGCCAGTTGTCCTTTTGGTACTAGTTGTGAGAGACTGTTAAAGTGATAATTTTTGTCTTGAGATCTTTAAACATCACGTGCTTGCTATTTTTTTCATGTGAAAGGGAATGGCACAGAATCACCATCACAGGACTTGGGAGCTGACTGGCTCACACTCTATGAAGGTGAATGGAAACCACTGCTGGGACCAGTATCTCATCTTTCATAATAAGAAATTGAGAAAGCTTTGCTTGCTTAATCTGCTAAAACAGCCTGAGAGAGAATAGGAACAAAACTGGTTTGAAAAACTGTATTTGGAGAGTGTTACCCTTGTTGCACTGCCTGCAAGGAAGGGGCAGAGCTGAGGGCTCAGCACCATCTGTCCTTGAGTTTTGACTCTGTCCTTTTACTGAAGTCTTGGATGAGGAGGTGAGATATGCTTATTAAATTTGTCAGTTACTGAATCCTGAGAGAAATCACTATGCTGGTGATAGGAGAAACCATTTGAAAACCAGGCAATCTGTGGAACTGTGGGTTCATTTGCCATACCTATATCTGCCCTGCATGTCATGGGATCATAACCTTCCCCTCATCCCCTCTGCTCTACCTAGAAGGTCCCATTTCTCACCATCACCATATTATTTTTCATCTCTGCTTTGCACTGGTGCTGGTTCTTCCTCATGCTCTCTGTCTCTGTGCTGGGCAAGAGGCCACAGGATGTGAGGCCAGCCCTGAACTAGCCAAGGCTAAGGGACCAGCTGGCAGACCAGCCAAAATAAATGCCCAGTGAGCTCACACAGTGCAGCCTGAACCTCTGCAGGAGCTGTAATTTCCATCTTTTCCCTTTATCCGGTCATTGATTTTCACATAACTTGAAAGAACTTAATTCCTTTGCAGCTCTTCAACTAAATCAGATATGGAGGTAAATGAGTTCAAAGAAAATTGAAGAAAATAAGAAGAAGTATCAGGTAAACAGATAAAGCAGCTGCGTAAATGCATATGTTTTGTTTTCTCAGAAATCGGGTGGAAAATAGGATGCAGTTCAATTTGCAGTAACTTTCCAAGTGAGATAGAAAATAATTGTCATATAATAGGTCTTTAGAAAATGATACAGAGCTAACAGAACCATGATTCATAAATTTAAACTTCATATGAATACATATAGAAAAAAGACTGAAATATTTCAAACTTCCCAGCATGGTAAGGTCTTGGTTGTGGTATTTTGTCTGTTCTTGGACACCACAGCTCATATTTATGTAGGCCAGCTGGAAACAGCTCATGGCTACATGTCTCAAAAGTGTGGTTTATGAGAATAGAGACTTAATTTGTATTATTTATTCTGTTACAAAAGAGTTTTCAAAGGCTGCATGCAGAAGGAAGCTTTCCATGGAGATTTCTATGTCAGTAGTAGATGGGACAAGAGAAAACAAACCTAATTTTTCAGGAAAGGAAAATGCAGATTAGACATTAACTAAAAATATCTCCAATAGTGTCTGTAGGTTGCCTAAATCTGTATTTTATTCACCAGTGATGGAGACCTTTATTCACCAGTTGCTGGTAAGTTTCAGGGATGATATGAACGTATAGTAATTATCCCAACTCAGGGCATGGGAATGGCTTACATGATGTCTTGATTTTTTTTCCTTTAGTATTCTAGGGCTTTAGTATTCTAAGACTCCATGTTTGATCTCTGTGAATGCAAAGGAGAGAATAATTATTTACATTAAGGGACATTTTTGATAAAGCCTGGGGGTTCTCGCTATACATCATTATAAATTATACATCATTAGTAATTATTTGGGAAATTAGAGGAAGGCTTATAACCATTCAGGGATAGTTTACCGCATGAAATGAAAATCTGAGTGGCTCTGAGCAGGAATACAATCAGTTTCAGAAAGTATGGTGCATATTTTTTTATTTTAGGGGACTTGGCTCAAAGATACAGAAAGACCCTTCTTGTAATCTTACAGATGCATGATCTTTGCTTCCCAAAAGAAGCAACTGAATGCTTTAAGCCCACAGCTTGTGAATAAGGCAAGTGAACTTGACTGACAGGAGTATGCAAACTTGTCTCTCCTTTTAATGTTCTTCTTGGTACATTCCCTTCCAAAACTTTATTTTATCTTACCCCTTTTCTGATATGCCAGTTGAATATCTAGGGGTTTATAATCCTTTCAATGATAGTGAAGCATCATGAACACTGGATGGTGGCATTGTAGAATGAATCAAGCATACAAAACAAGCCAGATCTATTTATATACACGGATATCCCAGTAATCAAGGAAAAGATATTCAGAGTAAAATGGGTTATAAAGTACCCTGTATACAATTTACTTTTCAAAGACGAGTTGTAACTATTATGCAACCTCATTTAGTATTTCAGATTTTCTTTTAAGTAAAAAGATTAACAATTGTGGGGGAAAGAAAGCAGAATGATTTATTTGTTCTCACAGAAAAATCTCTGATTACTTAAAGAATATAGCCTATGCAAAAAGCATTATAAAGCAGGCAGACATTTTACAATAGAGTTAATTCTGCAAGGAGGAAAGGCAGAAATACATTTGTGAAAGATTTCTTTCATTTTCATTTGATTGTTTTTTCATGCAGTTATTGCTTTACTTCAGCTCTGCAAGAGTGAGAAGCAACATGAACTCCTGAGATGGGTGGCCCTCCCATCCTATTCCATTCCTCTGTGGCCTCATCTCAGCCTCGCAGGTAGCACGATCCTTGCCAGTTAGAGACAGCTAATACGTATGGCTGCTCCCTCAAAGAGTTTCACCGAGGTGATAAAATGTTTTCTACTGGTTTTGATGATAAAAGTGAAATAACCCATTGTAGAGGAACCAGAGTTAAAGGTGGTAACAGTCGTCAGAATTTTCTTTATATTTTGTGAGTAAATTTCCAGGTGGTTCAAGATCCTGCTTTACGGCTGGATATAGTTGAGGCACTTATTGATGCAGATAGAAGGTTCTACTTTCTCAAATACCAGCTTCCTAGGTCCCTCCAAGAAACCAGTTTTCTCCAAAACAAGACCTCAGAAGGATTGGTTCAGGCTGACCTTTTGGCAGTGTGGACCTGCCCATGCCAGATCTGGGCACTTCTGCTGGATGGCATCTTTTAGCACAATCCTCAAGTTTTAGCTACCAGTGCTGAGCTCTCCCACATGCCTCTCTGCCATACCCCAGGGTTTGCAGCACTCCTTCTCAATTTTGTGTCATGAAAAGTCCAGTCTGGGGGGTGTCACCCTGTCCTGTTATACATGAAGACAAAAGCAACAGTCTCAGCCCATTTTTACTTGTGGTATGACAGAAGCATTGCTCTGCCCCTCTGGAGAGCCCTGGGGACAAGAGTGGCACTGGATGGGTGTAGCCCATCAGCTTTTTGAGGGGTGAGTGCTGAGCAGGACACACAATCCCTCTACTCCACTTGGCCATTGAGGTGTTGGTGGACATGTGGCTGCAAATACACCTGCAAGGTGCTGTGAGGTGCAGAGTGTATTTTCAGCTCTGATTTTGTGTCAAAGGCACCTGCAGAAACAATTAAGCTAGATTTAAGTATTTTTATAGATGCAGGTCTGCTGTCTGTTTTACTAGCTTTGAGACTGTCTCTTTTCTCTTTGTGGGATATCAAATGACTAATTGATTTCCACTTTTAATGAGACTTTTTGTCCTGTGGAGCAAAAGTTTATGAGTAATATGCAGAACTATATTTCAAGCCCCAGCTTGTTGAAAAAATTAATCATTATTGCTTAGAAATACTTCAAATAGTTTAATAAAATGAAACCAATGGATCCAACTCCTTAACACCCTAGTCAGACCTTGGATGAAAACAGTGTGGAGAGATAAAAGGAGAGAGAAAACACAAATGCTTTCTTGCTTAAAATTCCCTGAAATTAAATGTTTGTGCATTTTGAAGACCACTTTTGTGCCAATTAGTGAGAAAATAGACATTAAACATACATTTGAGCAATTTCTCCTTTCAGTCTTGGATACTACTCAGAGACACTAGATGGCACCTTCTGTTTGCTACGTGCATGGGGCCAGAAATGGGGCCTATCTGAATGCTGGTGAAAGCTGACAATTATTTTTTAAGCAACTGGTGCATCCATATGGATCCTTGCTGATTCTGGTGCTCCACATCCAGAAAAATGGGGGGGAACAGAACACCTATTTACTACCTTGTTTCTTTTTATAGCATGTCTGTGCTGTAGCTGGTGGGCAATGAAACACCCAATTTAGTTAAACAGCAGGCTGGGAATGGTTGTTTTCATTATGCATTTTAAGGAAAGGATTTTCAGGAAAGCTGGACATGATACAGGCAGCTAGGGGTGGGACTTAGTCCCATGGGGTTATAACTTACCCCAGTGTGAATGTGGAGTGTGTGGACATGTGAGTCTGTAACTGCTTCATCAGATATCTGGTGCCATTTAGGATGCCATAAAGGATCCCACATAAAGCCAAGCCACTGCTCTTGGAAGGAATGGATTCTATGTATAGGCTAAGGATTCCTGCAAGAGGTCATGAGGAACTAGCCAGTGATCACTGCTGCATTTGCCAGTGACACCAATGAACACAAATGTAACACTGCAATGGCACCTTCATAGGAAGAAAATTTAGACCATGACAAAGCTATTTTTCTTAATTCAGGGGTGAGAAATCTCTGACTGTTCTCCTTAGCAAGTCTCTACAGGCATGTATCTTTCAGGAAGAATTCCACTGAATAGTTCAGGAAAAATCTGCCCTGAGCTAATTTTGCAATTTCTGCTCTGTGTTTATCATGGTGAACCCCTCACTCTCATCAACCACAAGCAGGGGGATTATGACTGCGCTGTTCTGCAAGACATCTCAGGCACAGACCACTAGGACTGCCTAAATCATCAGTCTAGTGCCCTGACATCAAAAGCCCTCATCTGAAAAATGTTTAATCCACAAAGATTTGCAGAATCCTTGTACCCCACATATCAGATAACACAAAGCTATAAAACATCTTCTTTGCCATTGCAAGTAAACCTTAACTTTAATACAAAAGTGGAAGTATGAGAAATTAAATGAAAGGTCTCAGAAAAGAGCAAGGAAAGATCTAGGGCTAGAGCCAATGACATGTCCTGTTAGAGCAGGAGCTGATTTGTAAGGAGTAAAAGCCCAGAGGGTGCTGGGGATTGGACTGTGTCGGTGCTACAGAGAAAAGCAGTGACCATCTCTCCCAGTGGTACGGTCACTTTATCTTGGAAGGAAATTCCTTTCTACCCCTGGATTTGGTGACCTGTCATAGTGGGTTGAAGCTGGCTGAATGCCAGGAACCCACAAAAGCCTCTCTATCACTCACCTCTACAGCTGGAGAGGAGAGAGAAAATATAACAAAGGGTCTGTGAGTTGAGCTAAGGACTGGGGAAGATCATTCATCAAAACCTATTGGGACAAAACAGACTCATATTAGAGATATTAATTGAATTGATTGCTAACAATGTCAGAGCAGGATAATGAGAAGTAAAATAAAACCTTAAAAACACCTTCACCTCTACCCCTCCCTCCCCATATCTACTTACTCCCCCAGCAATGCAGAGAGACAGGGAATGGGGGTTATGGTCAGTTCAACATGCATTGTTTTTCCCACTGCTGAGGAAGATGAGTCCTCCCCCTGCTTCAGGTTAGGGGTATCTCCCATGGGAGACAGTTCTCTGAGAACTTCTCCAGTGGGAGTCTATCCCAAGGGCATCAGTTCTCCACAAACTGCTGCAGCATGGGTCACTCTTCCACAGTCTGCAGTCCTTCAGGCACAGTCTTCTCCAACATGGGTCCCTTCACAGGTTCACAAGTCCTGCCAGGAAACTCCAGAATTTCTGCAGTTGCTCCAGAGTGGGCTCCTCTCTCCATGAGTCTGCAGGTCCCTGACAGGACCCTGCTCCTGCCTCCCACGGGGTCACAGCCTCCTCCCAGGCACCCACCTGCTCTGGTGTGGGTGTTTCCATGGGCTGAGGGTGGATCTCTGTATCCCCATGGACCTCCATGGGCTGCAGGGACACACCTGCCTCACCATGGGCTGCAGGGGAATCTCGGCTCTGGCGCCTGCAGCACCTCCTGCCCCTCCTGCACTGACCTTGGTGTCTGCAGAGTTGTTCCTTTCACATGTTCTCACTCCGCTCTTCTCTGGCCACAATTACATCTGCACAGTAACTTTTTCCCCCGCTTCTTCTTAAGTATATTATCACAGAAGCATTAACACCATTTCTAATTGGCCCAGACTTGACCAGTGGCACATCCATCTTTGGAGCTGCCAAGGACTGGCTCTGCTGGACATGGGGGAAGTTTCTGGCAACTTCTTACAGAAGCCACTCCTGTTGCCCCCCACCATGCCCCCAGAGTTTGGTTATGCAAACCCAGTGTACCTGTCCAAGCCTCAGACAGTCATCAAGACATATAAATGTAGAGATTTTTGGTACTACCAATATACTCTTCCTGTCATCCTATTTCAGAAGCTAGCTCATGTCTCATATATTCAAAGGAAGAGGAAAAATACTAAGAAGTCAAGTTATACATTAATAAGAGAAAAAAAGTCACCTTTCTGACCACTGCAAGTAAGTAGTAGAAAACCTGAAGCAAGGATTTAATTAGAAACAGTGTAAAAATCATTCAAACTTGCTTGTCAAAAAAAAAAAAAAAAAAAATCCATTCAGTCTCCTTTTAGAGCCCTTGCAAGTTCTCTATTTACTTCTACAATCTCCACCTGGCATGCATTAAATATAAATTAAATAAATCTACAGCATTACCTTTATCAAGTAAGATAGTATTTTTCAGGAAAAATAAAGGTTGTACCATAAAAGTGGCACAGTCCTATCCAGCCTGGCCTTGAACACTTCCATGGGCATCTACAGCTTCTCTGGGCAACCTGTTCCAGT
This sequence comes from Taeniopygia guttata, assembly GCF_048771995.1. Classification (NCBI taxonomy): domain Eukaryota; kingdom Metazoa; phylum Chordata; class Aves; order Passeriformes; family Estrildidae; genus Taeniopygia; species Taeniopygia guttata. Next base: position 76,168,441 of record NC_133024.1, on the reverse strand, counting down.
AACTCATCACCCTCACAGCAAAGAATTTCTCCCTAATATCTAACCTAAATTTGTCCTCTTTCAACTTGAAGCCCTCATCCCTTGTCCTATCACTACATGCTCTTTCAAAGGTGCCTCTCCAGCTCTCTTGTTAGCCTCTGTTAGGCACTGAAAGGTGCTATAAGGTCTCCCTGAAGCCTTCTTTTCTCCAGGTAGAACAACCCCACATCACCCAGCCTGCCTTCATAGGAGATATTCTCCAGGCATCTGACCATCTTTGTGACCCTCCTGTGGACTCATCCTGACAGATCCACATCCTTCTCATGTTGGGGCCCCAGAGCTGGATGCAGCACTCCAGAGCAGGTCTCATGAGAGCAGAGGGGGAGAATTTCCTCCTTCAGTCTGCTGGCCATGCTGCTTTGGATGCAGCCCAGGATATGACTTTTTCCATCAGGCAGAAACATCCCTTGGCCACAGCCCCCACACCTGCTCTGCTCTGCAGACACACTGAGCAAGCCCTTGATTCCTGAGCCGTTTGAACCAAAGTGCTTGATGCACAGCTCACTTGGCATCGTCTCCATAGTAAATAAATGTGGCTGAAAACTTGGTAAATAATTGATTGTGTTGTCAGGACCTCACTAGCCAGGCTGATTAATATTTAGTGAAAATCATACTCCCGAGTTTGAAAGGCAGAATATTGTCACGGAATGAATGCCTGTGGCTGGCAAGGACCACGTCTCTTACAGGTGCTTAAACAACAGGTCAGCAGGAAAAGGCTGATCATTCTTGGGACTTGCATGAATGAGAAGTTACTTGTGGGAGATATTAAGAAATGCCTTTCAGTTCAGGGCTCTGTAGCACACCCTGATGGGTCTCCAGTCTGAAGACACCAAGACCCAAGGTGTGCTGCAGGACATTGGCATAGCAAACGTGGTATGAATGAGATGTCTGTCTCCAACAAGACAAGGTGCTGCGTCTGACACACCTGTTTCCCTTTTTTTGGTAAGGAGAATGATGAAATAAGAATGATGAAACATGAGTAGAGAATTTACAGCTGAGAAGGAAGATGGTGGATGTGAATGTATCTGCAATGTTCAGTCTGATCTTTGGGTTCTGTGAGCTTTCTCATGACCCTGATTTCAATGGTGATGTGTCTCTTCAGTTCCCTATTTCTCCTCTTGCTTCTCATGTTGCATTTTGTGTTGAAATTATGTTGTACCTGTGTGAGGAATTAAAATATGTGCTTCAAGTAGATGATAAATTAGCAGAATTGGGTTGCATTGCAGTTTAATATTCTAAGAATTTGATTAATCAACATGCAGTCATTAGATGAACCCAGCAAAGAGCACCAGAATAGTATCTCACTGACATATAAAAGGCTGGCCTGGAATTGCTTCTTCTTCTTTTCCTAACACTCTCAGGCTTCTGCTGTTCAAAATTATAAAAGTAGTTTTTGTAATCATGTCTCATGCCTCTAAAAGGGGAAACATTAAGAAAAAGTTATTAAAAGGGAGGTATTAATGCAAAAATGCAATTCACCATTCATCTGCAATGGCAAATTGTGTCTCACTAATCTATTAGAATTTTTGAATGTGTAAGTAATGCCATGTAAAACTGCAAAGCAGTATAAAAAAATTAAGCATCAATTAATTTTAATTTTCAAAAGGTGAGTAAAAAGATTCCTTAGAAGGTGTATAAACATGTCTTGTTTCTCTTTGGAGAAGCAATGTATTGACTGGGAGCAAAAGCCAAGAAATAGAAAATAAAAAATCAGATACATCTCTTTCCAACAAAGCAAAAGATTTAAAGTACTCAAGTACTGATCTCTTGAATAATATTCTTGGAACCTATCATGAGGGGGAAAGGTTGTTTGGAGCTCCAGAGAACTGGACAATAGGGAGCAAAATGACAGGTGGAGCTCAGTGTCTAACAAATGCAAAATACTATTAATTGGAAAGGGAAACAATTTACTCATTAACCTTACACCATTCTGCCCGTGTCAGGTTAGAAAGGGGACTGGGATCTAGTGGTGGACAGATGTGTATAGACACAGTCCAAAGAATAAAACAAGTTCATAGATAGTGAAGGCATGGAAAAAGACAGTGCTTTTATGTGGTTGGTAGCATGACTCTGTGGGGAACAAAGTGCAGGACTGGGTGCTCAAAGTCTCAAGAGACAATCTATGTAGCAGATCTATGTCAGCTTCAGCACAGGGTGATGGGAATGATTTGGAGTGTGTTAAAATATTCAGCAGAAACCATGTTTTAAAAGATTGAGATCGTCTGCCTTTGACACAAGGAAAAGTGAGAGTACGATAGCAACATATATGTCAGATGATCTGGGGAGGTGAGTTTGGGAACTCAGGAATAAGGGAAAATCAATGGCTTAGTCAAAGGAAATGCAGTTAATTGGAATTAGTTCAATTCTAATTCAGTATGTGTCTGGGTTTTACTGCTCTAACCTGGAACACCAAATGTCTGGGCTTACCTGCTTTTTCAGTCATCGAGTCTTGCAGAGAGAAAATTGCAAAGTGATAGAAAGGAATCTCATTGCTGCAGAAAAAAATAATTAGACCGTAAAAATCATTAACCCAGAGTTGTGTTTACCATTAATACTCTATCAAATGTTGATTGTGTGACTAAACTGCAGAGTAAAAGAGTCTCCATAACCACTGCCCAATGATATAAATAAGGTCATCGTTGCTATGAAAGAAAACATGAGATGGGTGAAAATGGTCCAAGAGTTACTTTCATCTATAAGTGATAAATCTCAGCAGATTTTAAGACATAAATCTAAGATAAAAATTTAAGACATAAATGGAGTGGTTTTTCTTATTTTTCTGGTAAAAAAACTATTAAGAGATTAGTGTGCATTACAAAAATATAATCCCAGAAAGATGCATCTGAAGATTCAGAAGCTGTTTGTGCACATTGAATGCACCTTTATACATTTTGGAAAGAACAGCATTTTGCTTGGTATGAACATGCCTGCCAAGTAGAGCCACGTGCATATCTGTTTTCTGCTATCCAATAGCCTCCATTCAACTTTCTTCAATGTTGTCATGGCAATAAGACTGTTTTTGACACTGCCATTAATGAGCTCTGAGGATGAGAAAGGTCCTTCTGCAACAAAGAGTGACACCACCACAAAGCAAATTAAATTGCTCTGACAATGTATCTATTGAGAGTGAGTTCACATGTCACTGGAGCTTTTAGGATCTTATTGATGACTTTGTGGCTGCCAAAAGTCATAAAGTATTGCTGTTGTAACAGGTTTATGTTTATAGAGAGTATTTGCCTCCACTGTTTGATTGCCCTAATGCTGATATATTCTGTCGTTTTACCTTGACAGTTGCAGTCACTATTACTCCTCTGTCAGTGAGTTAATGAAGGTGTGTGTGTCAGTAATCATTTCTTATCTCTGAGGAGGTATAATGTACATGCCATAAACACATAACTACGTGACAACTGATTACACCACAGTTAAGTGATAAGAGAAGTTGACAGGAGAATAGCTGAGGATCACAAAATAGGCATAGACCAGCACATTCTCCTGGGTGATAAAAGCTGAAATAAAGGTGGCTCATATCATACGTGGATAGGGCCTTTTACAGCCAGTTTTCTGCCTGTTCAAAAGAGGATCCACCATCTACAGAAGTTATAAGAGACACCAAGAAGCCTTCTTTTAAAGACCATACATGAACGTGCATGGAGCTTTATACTGAAAGGTCACCACTCTGCTGTGAGTGCCTCCCCGATTCTAAACCTGTAGCTCTGTCAACTCAGAGTTTATTGGCTACATAGCAATATGTGAGTCTTATTTCCCTGAACTAAGGAGCTGACATCAGTCTGCAGGTTTTTTTTTTTTTTCCTGGAAAACAGAGGGAATGAGGTGAGCTGTAACAGACAGACTGACTTGCCATGGTCACTCCTGGAAATGGCATAGAGGAGATGGAGGAGATAGATGCTGTAGGTTTGGATAAGGGGGTCTTCATCCCATCCCAATCTCTCTGCAAGAGGTTACAAGATAGACTGGCTTTACTAGGACACTACAGAAGTCTTCTTAATCTGTGTAGGCAGCTGGCTCTATCTGATTCTACAAACATGGCGCTCTTCTGTCTTAAGTGACTACATACCTCTGCTCAGCCGGTCTTGCAGGCAGTCACTATCTCCACAGATGGCAGCCCGTACCTAAAGTCAAAAAGAGAAACCTCATCCTGCCCTGGCAGAGCATGCAAGGACTGTCTGAGCAATAACTACTGCACCACATTGCAAGAGCTTCAGGCCTTTCTGCCTTTAGCTCTTGTCTGCTATAACCCAGCTTGATCAAAACCACTACCATGCGATTTTTTTTCTTTCCCAATCACAGAAAAATTAGTAAAGCTGCAGGCAAATGTAATCCTGGGGATATTTCTGAAGAGACTACTGTATAGTAGGGTGCATGGAGCCATACAATTGTCAGCAGCAAAATCATAAGATCCTAAAAAGCTCCAATGACATGTGGACTCTCAAAAGATATGCTTTCGCCAAGTGCTGGTATTTTGAAGTCCCTATTACTTGGGCACTCACAGGTACTGTGATAAGCAAACAGCTGATTTGGGATTGTTATGGCACAGCCATAATAAAATCTGGACAAGGCCTTGATAACATGCTTTGACTCTTGTTCATCCCTTACCTGGTCAGGCAGTTGGACTAGATGGTCATTGTAGGTCCCTTCCAACTGAAATATTCCATTCCATTCTATTATAGTCTAGTGCAGCATGGACTTCCTCCTACCAAATTGGTTTCCTGTGATAAACAGTGTGAACTGCTTGGTGAGTTCTCTGGTACCAAATGCTGGGCAGCGTAGGCAAGAGGCATCCACTTTAGATCAACATAAGAGATGTCACAAACATTAAAGTTCCTTCCACCAGCAACAAAACTTCCTTATTCTTTTTCAAACACATTTCAGTTCTTCCAATATCTACTTGTTTACAACAAAGATTCATTTGGAGCCCTCACTATTAACCTGCTGTGAAACAGCTCACCAGAGCTGCCAAGGGTTGTCCAAGGGTCAGATGTACAGGTCCTGTTTCATCCTTCTTCAGTCATATTGTCCAGAGCCATTAAGAGTTTCCATCTTCTACCTTAAAGCACCTTCATATTATTGCGACTGGTACTGGGAAAAAAATTAAAACCAGCCGAACCATGGATTTCAAGGTGCAATGTAATCAGGAGTGACCCACACAGCTTTACTGAGCTTCAGTCTCTTAGCTTAGCTAAAAATCTGTATAGAAAGCAACGCTGCACTGACGATTTCATACAGCACCTGAAAACTCCTTTTGTTAGAATACCTAATGCAGTGTACCTAAAGTGGGCTTATGGATGGATTGCAAAGGAATTTAAACACCCTTCGGTGCATTTCTCTAACTTTACAAGAAGGATGTAGATAAGGAGTCTGCAATATCTAACTAAATAATGTCATCACAGGCATCAAGAATAACTTCTCATTGTTAAAGAAATATCATGACTCATAACTAGAATTGCTTTTCAATTATTTGCTTAAGGGCTAGAGAGTACAAAAGATTTATGCATGACACACTTCAAATTCTTGTTGCTTTTTTCATTTTATTTTTGGTTGAACACACCAACCTCAGAAAAAGTATGCTAATCTCTTACACTGGAACTGATCTGCCCTCAGTCTATGTGTGGCTGACACTGCTGGTAACCCCCATTTCAAAAAATAAACACATTATGCGCACACACAGGAGGAGGCATCTGAAATCTCATCTTTGTCTTTCTATTTGGTCTTCCAGTCAGATTGTTTTACTCATATAGAGACTCACCCCTTTTAACGACCTTACAGGAGCTGCTAAAATGCTCTGTCATGTGGTTCTTATGTAAGGCTCCATTTAATAACTTGGTTTTACCCTGAGTGCAAGTGGAGAAATTCAGCATGAAAAATTATGAGAGAAGACAAAACACATAATGTAGTTCTGGCAGCAAAACATGGTTTTGCTTTCTGGGTTCATTGTATCAGCAAGCCCACCTTTATACTAATTTACTGTTTCTCTGGCATGGGAAAAATAATTCAAACTGAAAAGTAAATAATAAATCCAGTACCTCCTTTCTATTTCCTTTGTGGGGAAATAGACTGTGTTTGTTCCTTATAAGAGGAATGGCTTTTTATATACCAAATTTATACTTCTGGATTCAAATTCAGAAGGATGAAAAAGAATGCAAAAGGAAAGATTATGCAAGAAAACATAAAATTATTTCTTGAAGCCTTAAGTATTATATACGCTTATATTTTGATAGAATGAGGAAATAAAATCAGATAAGACAGGGTGCTCCATGTATAACTTATCATCAGGACTTCAGCAGTGAAAGTTCAAGTGAGCAGGTAACAGAGGTTAACAGCCCAAGAGGAAAAGCTTTGGGTCTGCTGGGAATAACAGCTGGACATCAGGTGACAATGTACTACTTCTAAATGGTGAATATCCTACCCAAGTATCTTAAAAGGAGCATAGTCTGCAAGATTGGTGAAATAATCCTCTCCTCAGGACTGGAAAGGCCATAGATATATGGGATATATGGGATCTCTGGGAACTGCGCATATAGAAGGATATCCCTCACAAGGACCCAGTGCAGGTAGTGCAGGGGAGATAAAGAGACATGGCCAGGATTTCAGAAAACATGAAATTGTCTCATTCAGCCAAGAGCTGGAAAGGTTGTGGGGACATGTGATGGACCCTTGAGCTGTCTCAAAGGATACAGCACAAAGAAGGGGTCCCTGACTCTGTGCGGGTTTGGACCACACCTTCTTCCCTAGAGCTGAAAGAGACAAGGAAAAAGCCCCTGTGGCCTGCAACCTGCTTTTCCTGAGGGGGATTTCTTTGCTGGGCATTTATAGCCTGGAATGTGACTGAGAAAGCAGCATGAGAGGGTCCATTGTGCTGTGGCTTGGCAATGGCTGTCCCCAGGACTGGCAGAAGAGCTTGGTCTTCTAGGGTGCATCTGTCATGCCTATACCTACTTCATCCTCCTGGACAATCCATCACAGATAAACTCTCTTATTGATTCAAACCTTCCAAATCTTGAGAGCAATTTTAAAATCCCAAGAACCTTGAAAGAATACATTTAGGTTGCTTACTTTTTGTTTTTTGAGTGTTATGGACAATGTCTGTATTGTTAGCTCAGGGCATATAAGCCTGCTGCAGTCATGTTCCTGCTTGCCTTTGATAGCAAATTTTCTATTTTTATCCATCATCACAAGACAGTTCATTGGCCCATTTTTTTAATGGTAATGGGTGTTCACCTGTCTCCTGAGGACCTCAAATCTCAAGTTTCATGACTTGAATATTCTTTATCTAAAGTCCCAGGGTACTGTATCCTGCACATTTCAAGTTCTCCCACTGACTTCAATCAGAATTGTACAAACTCAGCAAATAGGACACTCATGAGTTCAAGTTCATTCTTATTCAGCAGAAGTCCTGCTCTACACTACACTACATCTTGTGTTCGAGAATTTTGTTGGATATGAAGAAATTTTGTCAGAAATTTTTTCTGACACTTTTCCAGAACAGCCTCCAGCTACAGAGAAACAAATTGCTTTGTGTGTTGACTGTATTTTTGTCTCCCTCATTTAAACTTCAGTTTATTTCTTTGTCTGCCCTTAGGTTTGAACCTTTCAGAGTAGAGATCATGTTCTCTTGAAAGTGCCTTGCACAGAGCTACTAAAGGTTCACAACAGTGCAAATGCAACAGTAGCAAAAGCTTTAACTAAAGGCAATGAAAGCACTTTTCATCCTGCTTTAAAATTGTCTTAAAAATAGAAAAGAATGAGACATTGACCAAATAATGGGAAAGGGTAAGCCATTAATCATATCTTTAAAATTATTGTGGTACTTTAACAAAAACTGGTCTTGAATAAGAAAATCCGAGTATGTACAATTAGAAAGTAATGCAAATCCCCTAAGTAAAGACCCAGGTTGAAAGAAACAGGTATGATATGAGTCAGAAGGATTCAATTTGTGCAAATAATCAAGACCAGATTATAGCATCCTAAACTGTAAATAAAAGTACTTAATGAGTTTATTGAATCCCTAAATTATTTCTGAGTTGTTCTGGTGAGTCAGAAAGGTAATGAGCACTGGGCAAGAATGTGGGAGTTGTCTATGTTCATCTGTATTTGTGAAATTGAGGCTGTTGTGCTGCTGGTAGTCAGACAGTGGATGTGCCTGTTTCTCTGGTTTATTTTCTTTCATTTTCTCTCATTTTCACATAGATAAGGATAAAATCAGTGGGGAACACGGGGGCAGGAACTCTTTAAGACAAAAATCTGGAGCTCTTAAATCCCAAAATTTGAGGAGGTGTAGGGAAGTTAGTTATAGTTATATTCCTGCAGGGCTCCAGAGAGAAATGAAGGGTTGCTGACGCAGGCAGGCCACTAGAGATATGAAAGAGGACTCCTGAGCTCCTCCAAGCCAGAATCTTAAATCTCATGCCAATGCCAGCAGAGCTTGCTTGTACTGGTTTTGTTGAGACACTGAAATAATTTATCCAGAGAAGAGGTGGATGTTCTGCTCCTGGAAGAGTTCAAGGGCAGGTTGGTTGGGCCTATGAGCAACCTGGTCTAGTGGAAGATGTCCCTGCCCAGGCAGGGGTACTGAAACTAGAGGATGATGAAGGTCCCTTCCAAAGCAAGCCATTCGATGATTTACTGACTATTATTTCTGAGGCAGTGCTTTCCACGTCTTGTTCCTATGCGCCATCTGCCACCAGCAGAACAATTGTGAGGTAGAGGGGACACATGTAACAGGTTACAGGCACAATCTGCTTTTAAACAAAATTTCTTCCAGTTGGTTTTAGGGGCAGAAACTCGTGAGGACTGCTAATTGTCTTGGTAAAACTCTTCTACAGGCAGGATAATAAAATAGAGGGCAAAACTCTTCTATCTTCTGCATCACACCCATCACAGCAGTCAGTGTCCTTTATTTGAAAGAACATGTTCTTTATAGCCAGAGCCTGTGTTCATGGAGGCTGACTCTACAGTGATGTGTTTGTGATTCAGTATATAAGTGATAGTGACTAATGTCATTTTGCATGTCATCAAGGGATTAAACACAATCCACTTAATACACACAAGAAGCTCCACTATAAGATTGTATTTGTGATTGCTGCTGATGACAAATGTTGGCTTCTAGTGTCAGACAAATATGAGGGCTTCCTCAAGGCCTGACTATTTCCTTGAAATACCTAATTAATTAATATTTTTCCTACAATAAGCAATTAAAAAAAGTAAGCCCCAGACAGGTACTTCTGTCTGTGTTAAAAAAATTATCGTTTGCTCTTTGTAACTCACCATCTTATAAAAGTAAATCTGCATGTGGCTCTTTTCAGAACTGTAGTCTCATAACACTCTTGGAAGCACCTAAATTCAAGGAGAAAGGTGGTTAGAAATGCAGGTGCCAAACACAGCAAAACACACCAGTAGTATCTGAGTGCCATGCTCATTCTGGTATTGATTGGTGTCAAAGGACTGGAGCCTTCTGGAGATTTGTTGTTCTTTGGGATTACACAAGTTTGTTTATTTCTGGAAGTAGGAGCGTGTGGTAGAGGGACATGTTCTCTTGCCCAGCTCCTGCTATCCTCCTTTGAACATGGGGAAGAGTCCCAGGGAGCTTCTGAGAATTTTTTGAGACTAGAGGACACCATCCTGCTTTTGAACCAGCACTGAAGTACAGAGGTTGTACAAACAGTTATTTGGATTCAAAAAACAATGTGATTCAGTGAGCAAGCACTCTCTGGACTGGATTTTTTTGGAAAATGTAGAAAAAACTTTGTCTAGTCTGCTTCCAGCAACTAGGTCCCAAGAAAGGGAAAGGGTTTTCTTCCAAATGTGAATTGTGAGACATTTAGGAGTTGGACATCTCAGTCCACAAGCTAATGGTCCAGATAAACAGACTGTGTTATATGGGAAATCAGACTAGATCAGACTGTTCTTCTCTTCATCAATATTTTTATTCATTATTTTGAATGAATGAATGAATGGCTGAATGAATGATTGTACATTATTATTATATTCATTTACTCATTGTAAATCATTTAAGCCAAGACATTAAAACTCTCTCCTTTTTTTGATGAAAGCAAATCCAATATATAAATTCATATTTGCATTTGAAAATCCTCATGCAGTCTATTTTTGCTTGATACTTATAAATGCCCTTTTTATTTTCTTTCACTCTTTTGGACAGAGCTTTTTTGTCTCTCTTTACCCTGGCATACTTAAAACTGATGCTTCACATTCTAGATGTATTGCTTTTTCCCCTTCTCCATTTCCACTACAGCTTTTTCCTTCAAGCTCATGGTTAAAGGTAACCTCTGGGTAGATATATGCACTGCACATTAATGAATTTCTGTCCTTTAGCAGGGGTACTGTAGGGCCAAGCTCAAGTGTGGCTCCTCATTTAAAAACCCCTGTTTTACATTCTCATTCTGTTCTCTATCACTCCAAGTGTTAGTTGCAAGAAGGCTTTTGTCGGAGCCTGGGCAGCTGCCTCCTGGCAGGAGGAGTTTTGAGCAGCTGACCTGCCTGTGATCATTGCTTGGTTAAAAAACTCCTGCATTTTCATAAGGGTGGAACCACAGGGAAAACAACTCTGGCTCTGAAAGCATCTTGAAGGAGCTCAGAATTGTTCCTCACCCCGATTAGATTTAGAGCAACAAAACAACAGAAAAGCTTTCTCAGATGTGAATACTGTACTACTCTGTGCCCAGACACAGTCGTTGTATTGTTCTTGCTCAAATAAAATGCACTCACAGTGCACTTACTGAATGCAGCTGATGAGACTCTGGAGATGGAGGTCTTCCACTGGGTCCTGGGGAAGAGGGGACCATTTGCACTGTGAGCCCCGACCATGTGCACTACGAGCCCTGTGCCCAGGGATCCCCTCTGCCACTTGGTCCTGGGTCTGTGACATGGCAGAAGGCCTGCTCAGGGAACATTTTGGAAACAGGATTTTTAATTTCATTTTTTTTCTGAGTGTTTAAGCAGCATAAATTTCTTTGTTGAAGATGGGGGTGCTGACTGCTGCAGTGCTCACCATTCTTCCTAAAGTCCACACTGCTTTACCTCTCTGAACCTCCTCTTATGATGGCCTGTGGTAAGCAGGAGGAGATGTCTCCTGTGAAGCACCTCAGAAAGCAGTATAATGATTTCCCTACCATTAGACCAGTGTGAAGATATTGCTACCAGTAGGCATCTCAAAATGGTATCCATGAGCCCAGAATAGATAAAAGAGTGTCACTGTAGTGCAATAAAAACACCCCCCCCCCCCCCCCATCTTGTCCTCTGTCACTCTGTATATTGTGTGCATGCTTGGTTTCCTTGGAGCCCAGAAATCTGATGTTAAAAAAGACGTCACATAGGCATGTGTATGCTTCTGTTTCAAACCACTTATTCACATCAGAAAGAAAAGGTGCTTTGGAAAGATTTACTCCCATTGAAAGAAAAGATTTTTATTGAGGGCAGGGGGCAGGAATTGTGTTTAGCAGTCTGCAACATTTGATTGCTGTAATGGTAGTGACGGCAGTAATCTATTTTTTTGCCTTGCTGGTAAATGGAAGTATCCAGCAAAGATAAAAGGTTACCAGCTGGGATAACTATCCTCTAATTAGTACTGCAGATTTTGGGGGGAATTTAGAAATAAAGTGATGCAGACTCTTAAATTTGTTATAAAAAAGACTAAATAGGGACAAGGGAAGTATGCAATATATGAACAGCAGCACCTAATCTGAGAGGGCTGCTCAGCCATTTGGAGCAAAACACCACTTCATTTCAAACAGAGGAGAAGAAGTTTGTTCTGAGAACCACTGTTTCCAAAAATGTATTGAATCTTGAGCTTCTTACTCAGATAAGGTGCTCCTGAACTAGTTGGTCAGGGTATGTGGCAGGTATAGTCATAGAGTGCAGAGATACTAAAGTTAATTTAACTTAGATAACTCAAGAACCGGTAAAATATTAGGAATAGGAGGTCAGACAACCAACAGTCTTGGTTGATTCTCCCAAATAATTTTGTCAAGAAAATTTTTAACTTAGAAACCACCAGTTATCAAGTATGAGGAAGAAGGAAAATTCTGGTAGGGGAGCTCCACTACTCTGGAGAGATGATCGGGTAAGAACAAAGCTAAACTCAACTGTGGACTGAAATTATGGCAGCTCAGTAGCTGTGCATCAGCAGATCAGATTCCTCTGAGTTGTGGGAGCAAAGTCCAAGACTGGATCAGCAACAACTTAATGTTCTGATTTCAATGCCTGTGAGACCCCACCCCAATTTTGGTGCTAATAAATCCCACCAACACCTCAGCCTGTGCTCCCCTTGAGCTGTTGCCAATGTTCTGTCAGTGAATCCCTATGTCTTTCCCAGACAAAAGCTGAAAGCCCAAGGGTAACTGCTTCCAGAGAGGAGACAGAGGATAGTGGGGACAGTTTTTGCATGGTCATCAGGCAATTTGTCTGAGCAGACATGCTTAAACATCTGGGAAACCTGACAGATACATTCCTGAACTCACCTGGACTGGCAGAGATGCAGTGCTTGCAGATGAGGGCATTTTGGCCCATTTGTTGTCAGCAAAAACATCTGGAAGACTAGATTAAAATCACTGCTGGGCAGTGTTGGAGCACAGCTGCAGGCAAAAAGCTTGTGACTGCCCTCCTATTGCATCGACTCAAAGCCAGTGAAGGCCATGCAGGAACTGCTCAGGGCGACTCACAGGGAGGCCACGAAGAAGCTGCAGCCCTGGGCTGGTTGCTCCTTGCATGCTGGTAAGGCCATGGTGGACAAGACCTGCAGCTGCTGGAAATTTATCATTCTTCACACATATTTGGGGAGCAAGGATAAGTCTGGATTGTACTGTAAAAAACCCTTGAGGCTGCTTATCATCAGACTATGGCACTGAGTGCTAATCAGAGCATCTCCTTTTAAATGTCTTAGTCTGCTATTTTTAGGCTATAAGTAGGGTGAAAAAGATTTACTTTCGGTCAGACAGGAAAAACACCTCTGAAAAAACAAAGTGGTAAAGAGGGGCATTCTTGGCCCCAAGTTTAGGCTGGCAATCCTCGAAGATGTCTCCATGGTGAGCCCCTAAGCATGTGGGGGCATGGGTTTTTAAATATACTAGACCTTGGAGGACAGAGGGGTCTTGAAAAATGTTCTATTCATGGGTGCTTTGCTACGGTCTTAAAAACTATTTACCAAGCGAAATACCACCCATACTTCAAAGTCTTTGCCCATCATGTCCTTGAATAATCCAGGTGGCCTCACAACTCCAACAACTCCATCCCTCCAATTTCTGACCTCCTCTATTGAGAGAGTATCACTCTCTGATGTCTGGTGCAGATGTGACATAAGCACACAGAATTATCCAACCAGCAGTTCTTATGATGCCAATGTCCACCCCCCACCTCGTGAAATGCTTTTTAAATAAAAATAATGTAATTCTCAGAAATCCCAGGAGATCCAAATGCACTAAGGGCCAGGGGGTATGCCAAGGTAGATAAAACATGATGGCAAAGCCTCTGGAGGGCTAAACCAGCTGACCTCGTTAGGAGACCCAGTTTGGGTTTCTTTTTTTGGTAGTAGTGCTAAAGAAAGTTGAGCACATTTAAAAACTCTTAGAGTAATTCTCTTCTATAGGTGACTGGCATCTATAAAACAATCCAGGAATTTACTGGCATTTAGACCACACAGCATTAACAACAGGCTGATGTGGTTTCTGCCCACTGTGCTATTTACTGTGGAGACACTGGCTTTTTGTTATGCTTCTGGAACAGTCAGCATGAATATAACCCCTATGGAGAACACATTACTGTCCCAGGATGAATGGTTGGGTTCAAATTGTCTTTGTCTGAAACTGGCCTTGATACCCAGGAATTAGGGTCCTTGGCTACTCCTGTGGCAGAAACAGTCCAGCCCACATTGTGCTGATAAGCAGTACCAGTTGCTATGTCAGAAGGTGCCGATGCAGCGCTTTTTGCTAGATGGCCGCAGTGCACAGGGGGGCTGAGCTCAGCTCCTGTGCCTCAGCCCCTCCAAAGGCTGTTCCCACTGCTGGGAACAGGGCTTTGTGCATTTATGGGAAAAGAGTGCCACAAGCAGCTGCTCCTGCAGGGTCCGAGACCTTCACACGACTGCCTGACAGGAGCTCCTGCTGAGGTGGGGACCAAATTCTTCCCACAAGCACAAAGTGATAGGATGAGAAGAAATGTCTTTGAGTTGCGCTAGGGGAGGTTTGGACTGGCTGTTAGGAAAAATTCCTTCATGGAAATGGTGGTTAAGCACTTGGATAGGCTGCCCAAGGAAGTAAGTGGTTGAGGCCCAGTCCCTGAAGGTATTTAAATGACATGCAGATGTGTCACTTAGGGACATGGTTTATTGGTGGACTTGGCAGTGCTAGGTTTATGGTTTGTGATCTTATGATCTTTTTCAACCAAAAAAAATTCTCAGATTCTATGCACATTTTCATGGAGTGGGAGGAACATTAAATTCACAGTGCAAATCTTTAAAGGATCTTGCTGATGTTGAGGAGACACTTGCTGCTTCATCATTTTGAACACCCTAGGCAGCATTTTAATTTTTCTATTCTGGCACCAGACAAGTCAAAAAAGCCAACACAGTATCTACAGCCCAAACCAGGACAGCCTGGCTGTCACTGTGATTAAATGCAGTGAAGGATCTGATCCTATTTTTGGAAATGACTTTTCAGTCTAAAACATGAGATAGCCAAGACTTTGCTTTTGGTACATTTTAAATAAGAAATCAATAATAATAAGTAGTTTTTGTGACTTCTTTCTTCAAAATAACATTCATAAAGAGAGTCAGGCCACCAATGCACAATTCATATTTGGGCCCACAGAAATTAAGTCAACTTGACAGGCAAATCACTAGTAAAGGTGTCACTGGCAACCAGTACCTTCAGGGACTAAACTAAGCAAGATAAAAGCTCTCCTACAAAAACTCTCTCTACAAAAGATCTCCTGCCAAGAGAGAAGTTTTGGAAGTTTAACCTAATATTAAGAGGCAATATTCCATCCAGAGTGTTGTTAATGTCTTAGCTGTAGAAGAATACACAAGCTAGGGGAAAAAAATCCCAATCATATTTGTGGATTTATGAGATTTCTGCAGTTTGTCAGGAAACTCCTGGTACTGTGTTTTCCCCAGTGCAGTGCACCATTGCTGGGAGGGTGGACAGTAGCATCTCCGCAAAAAGGGACGTGTCACTGCATATGCAGACCAACTCCCTCTGTTGCAGTTCCACAGTCCCATGCTCAGTTTCTCTTCTGTCTTTGCTCTGGGTTGGGTTGCTGCCATCATTCTAAATGTTATCCTTATGCTAAGCTATATATGTAAGTATAATTTCAACAACAATTTGTTACATTTATTTATGTAAATTATGGAAACAATAGTATGACTGACATGTCAATAGTTTGACTATCACATCCCATATTTTGGGATTTGATGTTTACAAGTTAAGGGCAGTCACTGAAAAAGAAGTGCTTAAATAAAACAAAGTCTGTTTAGACCTGGGTTTCTTGTACCATTAGCCATTCTAGAACAGTAAAAATTGATTCTGTCCCTTATTACTGCCTGTATTAAATATATTACTAAAATATTTATTATATCTCAGTTATAGTGTCATCATTAAGGTAGTCCATATAAAAGCATCACCTGAAAAAATTTGAAGAGTCTGTGTAAAAGGATTACCACCATTACCACAGCTTAATTTAAGTGTTAACTTGGTGCCCAAGGTAGAAAATTAAATCTCTCTGCTCTATATTCAGAAGAATAGAATTCTAGCCACTTGAATCTTGGTTTCTTCTCAACTTTTTCTATTAATTGGAACAAAATTAAAAACTGATGCTCTGAACAAAAATTTCAAGGAAATATGTTTTTCAGTCTCCAATGGTTTGAAGATACTTTTGATAATGTTCCAACCACAATATTTTTTGCCAATGCATCTGCTCTCATAACTGCAAACTAAGAAAATGATTTCTTAATTTACACATCTTCATTTGCAAAATCATGTAATTTGCATGTGTCTCTGTACTGTCAAATATTGTATATTCTCCTTCATTATACCCTCATATAATTTCTGTTTTGTCCTTCATCACATACACTAGTGTCTCACAAGCTGCATATTTAATTCTCTTCATGTAATTGGTTTCTCATTCGCAGTAAATATGGACTTTCTTGTCCACTCAGAATGAATTCTCATCTGATTGATAGGATACTAGCCCATGTTAAATATTCATTTTACCATTCTAAGAGACATCTGTGAACTGATTTCTTACTACAATTGTTTTAATTGACATAGTTATTTTAAATGACACTTAGAGGATTCACCTTTCCAGGATTTTCAGTATGAACATTAATGATTGTTTACCAGTCTTAGGTAGAGGTTAAGCAGAGAGCCAGAAGTTTTTCTTTCTAAGGTTCCCTGTGAAAGAAGGGGCACAAAGGAGGCTAAGCCACAAGATTTTAAAATGGTGTGTTATTTGTATGACAGAGGAAAGAGTTGTAAGTCTATGAGCAAAAGTGCCCACCAAAATAATTTGTCCTTGAGCACATGGGCATGTACACAGGTGGAGGTTTCCATACACATACATGCTGATGCCCAAATCTCCCTCACACAGCCTGCTGCAATACAGCTTCTGCATCACAAAGAAATTGGAAGCACACTGTGACTGCCAGGTTGGTGCACGTATTTCTGGCATATCAGCCTTCTTTTGCTTCATTTTGCTACCGTTTTTGAGGGTGGACATGGGGCAACTCACACAGACATAACAGTGTGCAGTGGCACATTTTACACAGTAAAGCCAAATGGCTCATCCCATTGTTACATAGAAAGGAAAGATGTTGAGTATTGCTGGAATGCAGCCAACTCTCAAGTCAAGATTAGCATCCTGGAAACAGCAAACATTGGCAGCTGCATGCTTCTGAACCCAGTAGCTCTGTGCAAAGCTGGCAGTGTGCTCTTAGCCTCTGCTGACATCACTGAACAGGGCAGATTGGGGCCCAGGACAGGACAGGAGTGCAATGTGTGCATCCCCTCCCTATTCCTGAAGGGGATCATCCACCAGGTCTGTGATGGGGATCAATGCCTCTGATTCTTCTTGTGCAGGAGGGATGCAGCCTTGGTTTGTGCGTAGGTATCCCTCTGTTTCCCAAGTCTGGGAGGCCACAGGCTAACCAAATGGTGGAAATGGCAGAAGTGAAAAGCTCTGTTTTATGAAGTGTTGGGGATTAACATCCCCAGTATGACCCTCAGAGAGATGGAGAGCCATAAGAGCTACCTAGTAGGCTGTCTGTTGTAAAAGTGAATCCTAAGTCTGGGAAATTGCATAAAGCAAAGATTTTAAGTAGTGGTTTTATTCAGAGCAAGAAAATATATCTGCAGATAGTGATCCTTGTCAAATTAAATGAGCTTTAGGAGAAGCCTATGTATTACACTCTCTCCTGTGTAAAATAGTCAGCCTGTCTTATCAAATGCACTTAAATGTTCAGTTTTGTCAACCCAAAACTGGTGGCAGGGGTTCTGAAAATTTTATGTTCAGACTTACTGACTCTATTGGCTGAACACTGATTGTACAAGTGCAGGTTTGTCAAGACCACCAAGCTGTGTGGTGCAGTTGTCACACTGGAGGTAAGGAATGCCATCCAGAGGGACCTTTACAGTCTTGGGAGGTGGGTCTGCAGGAACTTCATGGGGTTCCACAAGGCCAAGTGCAAGGTCCTGCACCTGGATTGGGGCATTCCCAAGCACAAACACAGGCTGGGGAATCCAGACCAAGAGCAACCCTTAAGAGAGAGAGTTGGGACTCATGGTTGATGAGAAGTTCAATGTCTTGGAATTGTGAGCTTGCAGCCCAGAAAGACAAACATCTCCTGGGCTGCATGAAAAGCAATGTGTGACCAGCAGGTTGAAGAATGTAACTCTGCCCCTCTTCTCCTCTCTCATGAGACCCTACCTGCATCCAGCACCGGGGTCTCCAAAACACTAAAGACATGGTGTTGAGGCTCTGGAACCGATTGACCAGAGAAACTGTGTATGTCCCATCCATGGAAGTGTTCAAGGCCAGGCTGGATGGGGTTTTGGGCAACCTTGGTCTTGGTCAACAGGGCAACATGGTGTCCCTGTCCATGGCAGGAGGGTTGGAACTAGGTGATCTTTAAGGGCCTCCAAAACCAAGTCATTCACTGATTTCAGGATTCCCCAAACTTACATAAAGGTTATATAATTCATGAAGTTGGTGAAGAATCAGGCAGGACATCAATGGCATATCAACAAAGAAAAAACTCTCCTGCGTTCTGGATAAAGACCACTATGTTTTAAGATAAGAATCCTTGCTATGACAAAAGGACACCAAAACCCCCTAGTAATAGCTGTGAGGAAAAAAATAAAGGACAAAAAAGGCTAAGAAAACCACCTTGATCTGGATTGCTTTGAAAGTAGTCCACTTGTCTTTTAATCAGCAAAAGCTGGGTCTGAAGTCAGGGCTGGATGTACAGGCATGTGAGGGATGAACAGGGCCCTTTTCTGACCCCCAGACATTTCTTCTCCACAGGAACCTAAGGACAAGCAGGGAAAACATGTGAGACTGATGGTCATAAGAAGCTCCCATCAAAACCTTTGGGACTGATCCAACCTGGGCCAATAAACATCAGGGAGAAGGAGAAGAAGCTGCTTGTTAAAAACCAGAACGACTCATATGAAATCCTTCACAGGAGAAGATTTACATGAGGTTTCTCAGAACCAGCGTACACATTATCTTTCACTCAAAAACTCTGAATGCAATGAAAATTATCCTGTTTTCTTGACTCATCTGCACTTTCCTCTGCAGCACAGTGAAGCTTTCAGTGAGAAAAAGCAAAACCCAATTTATAAAGTGACAACCATTTAAAAGCTCTGTTGCCTTTAGAAAAGGCTTTCGCCTATTAAGCTTTATGCCTTATAAAGCCTAACGTATGTATTGAAAGAGTCATTGAACCCATACAAATGCATCACATGGTAATATTTGTTATAAATCTCAGGTCAAAAACTGAAGGAACTAAGTAGACAGGCAGCATCTTTCTAGACTATTTTTGAACATAATTTAGATACTGTAAGTAGCCTATTTTCAAAAATGCATTTTATTGTAAAACCCACTAGTATATAATTCTATTACTCAAACAGCAGAACAAAAGTAATAAATATTCATCAACATGGCAAAAAGACAAAATTTACAACCCATTTTATCCTATGTAACTGTTCCACTAATTTATAGAATTAGGCTCTTACGTTTTCGAAACAGATTTCAGAAACACCACAAGAGAACTTGTGCATTCATCCATGTAGGAAAGAGAAAGGCAAATCATCTTTATGTATGTGACAGCACTGCTTTCTGGATGGCTGGTGCCTGTTGTGCTTAGAAATGGTTGCCTATGCCAATTCAGAGCTACTCTGGAGCCCTGCATGCATGCATAGTTCCATTAATATGTCTAGATTGCTCTAAATTTTGGTTACAGTCCACTGATAATACTAAATTGCTCTTTTGCAAAATAGCAAGATATTATTTGAATGAGCAGCAGCATAGACAACTCTGACTCAGAGTCTCATTGGAAAATATCTAGTCATTTATGTCTACTTTGCTTCAAATCTGATTGAAGTTGATAGCAAAACTCCTTGACCTTGATTACATTGGAAGCACAAATGGAGAAGTTTCAGCCTGTGTCTCTGGTCTGGTCAGCATGAAGGGGATGGGGTAACTAGCAGCTAGTTATCATCACAGGAGTCACAGTGTCAATCTCTGCCTCCACAAGTGCTCTGTGTTTGCCACCAGCTAGCATGTGGACAGGTGGCTTTGCAAAGCTTTGGATGGGTTTTTTTCTCCCCACAAAATATTGTCCAAATCCCACAGGCACTTAAAAGAAGACACAGACAAAAGGGAGTTGTCTGATTCACATGGTAGGAAAATCCATATAATGTAAATTTGAAAACTAGATACTCTGCTATCAAAGACTATAATTTAAAACATTATTAAATTCATTGATGTGACTTTTTCAGTAGAAAATTGCAGTCTGGTTTATATCAGATTAGAAATTTAATACATCTGCTGTTAAGTATCTAGAAAGCATTGCGTAACTTTCATCCATGAAGAGCAGAGCCGGAGTAAAAGCACTAGAAGATGAAGGGAAACCTGCGACAGGGGTGTTGCATGGCAACTGAAAGCTTGGCTCTGCCAGTCTGTGGCTGTTCTTTGTACTTTAAACTCTATGGTAGGGAAATTAGTCATTAAAGTGAATCTCAGATGGATGACTCTTAATTTCTGAAATACAGCTGAAGCTCGGCTGTACACAAAAGCTTGCTTATGAAAACATCTCGTTTTGAACACAAGTGTGCTTTGTGAAAAGCTGGAGATTAAAAAAATTTGAAAAAAACAAAAAGCCTGGTGCACCTTAATCAGAGACAGCGCATTGCTCTTTTTCCCTAACCTCAAATGATTGAACATGCATCCTGGTTTAGACCTCACACAACATTCAATCTGTCCTTAATTTTAGAGAAACAATACTTTCTCTGTTTGGAAAACAGCATATACCAAATAAAACTGCTTGGCCCTGAAATTATATTTTCTTCCCACCCCCTACCCTCCCCACTTGATCAGCAAATCCCATAGAAGTCAAAGCATTAGTTACACATGTATTTATTCAGTTTTTCCATAAAAGTTGCACAGACTGAGCAAGGGTTGCTTGTAAACATCTTGTCCAGTGGGTGA
The DNA here is from genome assembly GCF_048771995.1 of Taeniopygia guttata. Taxonomy (NCBI): domain Eukaryota; kingdom Metazoa; phylum Chordata; class Aves; order Passeriformes; family Estrildidae; genus Taeniopygia; species Taeniopygia guttata. The sequence continues at coordinate 76,147,672 of NC_133024.1, read as the reverse complement.
TTTGTTTTTCACAATAGGCATAGAGAAGCAAGAGAGAAAGGTCTTTAAAATGACTGGCTGCTTACTTCTTTTTCTACTAACAACCAAAATCTGGGACTTACTTTTATTTTCTATGAACTGTCCTAAAACAATGGATGCATGAGGGCTGGGACCTAGTTGGCTGGGAAGGTCCTCCTGGGCCAAGTCTGGGGTGGATATGCTTCTCCAGCACAGGGGGAATTTTGACAAATCCCCACTTCAAGGAAATTATGTTGAGGTGGCTGGACCTTAGTTCCTTCTCCAGGATCTGAAAATGTTCCTCATATAACTATTAAAAGGAAGACTGAGGCTTAGTCATTACTGTGCAGAAGACAAGATCAGTTGTGTTCTATCTCAGGCTTTGATCACGGGTTTCATAGTGTTTGATTTTTATACTGAACTTTCTGAGTCTTGCAATTTGTGAAAATTATATTTTTGTTAATATTTTTGGACACAACACATATCCACAGGCAAACTTGTATACCCAGAGAACAGAGGAGGTGGTGGTGAACAGCAGGTGTCACAGACACTGCAACAGATGCTGTTGCAGATATGTGGTCTTCTATGTTTTATTTCCAAAAGATTTATTTTACTGAATTTCCAAAATTGAAGTTGCTAAAGATAAAGTAGCATGCTCAGAGAAAGCCTGAGGGAGATGGTCTGAAGTGTTTTACGGAGGGTAGGCAGGGATGTGATGGCAGAGAACTCAGAAGAGCCTGGGAGGTTAAGATGTGAATACAGTGAAACAGATGAAGAAAGATATGTAAAAGGTTTAAATTTGATTTGCTGATTAAGCCATTTGTAAGTTGAAATGCTTATAAATGTTCACACTGTATCATCTTAAACTTCAAATGTGTTAGACCTGTGGCTGCCTTTTCAGTTTATTTCCTAACACTTCCTAAAATTTCACATTTCTCAGAGAAATAACTCTTCTCTCAGAAATCTCCCATTTGAAATGTTTACTTGTGCTGTGGAAAGAGAAACAGCATGGGACCCTGTCAGGGTTTCACTGACATTCTTTCTGTTAAAAAGCCATGCATTTGTGCAAAATGCTGCTAGGCAAGAGATGGCAAAAAAGGGTGAGTTAGAAGTGTGCTGCATCTCCTTCACTTCAGAAAGTTGAGGAATTAAGGCCAGCACTGCTGGGGCTACTATAGTATTTGTGGCTGGGGCAGTGGGGCTTGAGCACTGAAATCACTGAGATATCTTTGAAACTCCTTCCTTAGGATGCTCAGATACAAGTGTAGGACAGCAGCTTGGTTTGGATCTTGGCTGCCTTTTTGAAATAAAATTATCTGCATTCATTAGGTATGTTGAAATCAGTGTAAGCAGGTTTTATTTCCTGGCACTTTACAATGAAGCTCTATTCTTGATGAGTTTCTGCCACTACAAGTTGTTCCAAAATAAAACAGTCTCTGTTTTATAAATAAATTCCCATGTTTAATTCCAAATGCAGTTTCACTAAACTCAGAGGCCATGTTTTCCAGGTAAGGGGATGCATATTTTACAAAATGTGCTATATTGTCTGTAGCTATTTTCTCATATTAAGACAAAAAACCTAATTTAACAATAGTGCTGGTTAAAGTTATTTTAGATTTAATTTTCAATTAAAAAAAAATCTCTATTACAAATTTGAAACAACTTAAGTTTGATATTAATCACAAATCTGATTTTAAATAAATGGTTCTAGTTGCTCATATGTCATACCCTGAGTGAAAATCACATCTTTCATGTGATTTTTATTTTGTCAGTTTCTCATGGATTTAAAAGGTATGGATCACCCTGAGCAGAACTTCCTACGGATTTGTGTCTCATTTTGTTTAAGCTATCCCTCTGCAATATTCCAGCTGTCCCTCATGTCTCCTACAGTGCTTCTGCTTGGTAAGCACGAGCAAACACTGCCACCAGCCAGGAGTGGTGCTCCTGCGGCGTGGGTTTCCAGCTGCTGCCAGGTGATAAATAATGTGTAAATTTGGTCTGCTTTTCTGTCAGTGCTTAGGTTCCTTTGTTGCCTGGCCATGAGAACCTGTAGGAACTCAGTTGTCCTCAGCTGCTGCACATTCAGTTGAAAAGCCAAATTGGTTCAAGCAGTGTTAGGGGAAACTGGCAGACATATAAAGTGACTGTCTAAAACTCACTTTCTCAAAAAAGGAAGCTGACAGGGAGTATTAACAAGAGGATGGAAAAGGGTTACATGTTATAGCTTGTGCTGTCATTGAATTTACCTCGAAAGAGGAGGGAAAGTATGGGGTGATAGGTAGAAAATCAAGTAAAATTGAAGGACTGAAGATGTGGTGGAAGGGATTAGGAGCAGCTGAAAGGATTCAGTGTTGGTGGTAACAAATTGTAAAGGTGAAAGGAAAAAGTCCTGCACCTTGAGAGGAGTATGCTGGAGAGGCTTGGTCAATCCTCCTTTCCCTCTGGGTCTTCCTCTTGTTGAAATTCAAATAAATCTGCAAGGTCTCCATGAACACAGAGGCAAATTGTGGATGTGATATAGGCAGGGAAACAGGTCATTCTGTGGGCAAGGCTGCTTTGATGGATGAGTTATGAGCTCCCCAGTCATAACATTTGGTTTACCCTTTCCATTCTCTCCGTCCGAAATAAAAAACCCACTCTTGTTTACTCTTTCCCCACCACCCCTGGGTTTGGTGATTTTAGTAACTCTGGTCTTTATCAGTAACTGGGGTAAGTCTGGGAATCTTCTCTATTCCCACTTTCCTCTGACATTCATTCATCCAAGAAGAGTTCCCAATACATCCCTATCCCCATGTGTGATATCTGTCAGTACCTTGGGTTGTTTCATTAGTTTAACCCCAGGCTGGAATTGTCCAGCCAAGTTTTTTTTTCCTTCCAATGCTCTCAGCAGCTGGCAGTTTCTCCTTTTGCTGTCATATTGTCCTAGTGCTGGAGCTTGTGGCGTACAGGAGTGGAATCTAAATGCTGCAAACTGCTGCTGGAAGGGGAAATATGGAGAAAATGGAACCCATCTTCTATGAGAGATGCACAGCAAAACATGATCAGGAAACAGTAATGAGCTGCACCGGAGGAAATACTGGCTGGTGACAGAGGAAAAAATCTTCCAAAAAGGATAGTTGAGCATGGAAACAGGCTGCACAGAGCAGTGGCAGATCCTCTTCCATGGACGTGTTAAATACTTGAAAAAGATAAGGTCCTAGGGAACCTGATTTAACTTTTAAGTGAATTTTGCTGCCTTTTTCAGCTGGTCAGCTGGCCAGGCTAGTCGGGAGGTCAAAGTTGCAAATCGTCCCTGAGACCTGCAATAAGCATATTTTCCTGTCTTCTGTGATTGAGATTTGAAAAGCAATTTTACCTCAGGCAGTATGATAGCAATCAGTTGTCATGTAGTCAAGTGTGCTGTCTAAAAGAGGCATCCATGTAAACAAATAAACATTGACTTTTCACAGACCCTTTATCATGACTTTTCATAGCTCCAGTTCTCTATCGGAACACCAAAACCCCATCCCTGTCGATGTACAAGGCAGTACACATGTAGAATAAATATCAAATCTCCCAATGTCCAAAGCATCAAACAGAACCTATCGTCTGAACCCCGAGGGGTTCCACAATTTGTCATAAATGCCAAGAAGACCAGGCAGGTGAAGGCTTGGGATTCAGCTGAGCAGTGAACTGGGTGAGAAACAGGCTCAGCAGTGAATGAGAGAGTTGTTTAGGGAATGAATCACTTAGGGAGAAAGTTGTGCAATTAAACTGATAAAGTTGGCAGCAAAACAAAAAGCAGAAAGAGAGAATGAATGCAACAATCAATCAATAAAGCACTGAATCAATTGTCTAGTTAATAAGATGGTTAATTATGCAGAACAGAGCAGGAAAGACAGTGTACTTGGTCAGTTTGGCTCCAACAAATCTCCCCAGTATGCTTCAGTTACATCATCATTTACTTTTGCTGATTTTTGTTAACATAGGCAAGGTTTCACCTCTGAATTAGTATTGTGCTATTTCAAAGATAGCATCTGTTTCTAGGCTCTTATGATTTATTTCTTTATATTGTTTCAAGAAGGCGAGAATTAGGTTATGATCTGGGAGAACTAGTGCGCCACTCTGCAAAAGCAATACTTGTCTATCATCATATTCTCATTTCTATTATTTCAGTATTTTATGCTATTTTTTATTATTTAATTTCTATTTTATGTTACTGTGCTGTTTATTGATCTTACTACTGTCAACACAAATATTCTAAGTGCTTTCTAAACTAGAATTTGCAAACCTTTCCTCAAAATAGTTTCTATTCTGAAAGTATCCACTTTTAGAACATTTTGTTATGTTGTTGAAAGAGCCCTCTCAATTTTCTCCCCATTGTACAACACAGAGACTTGGATAAAGAACTGACAATTCAGTGTTCTTGCATCCTAAAGTGATACAAGACAGGGTAATGCAGGAGGCAAAGCGATATCTGAAATACTCACCTTGTTGAAGAAGATAGAGGTGAAAGATTTTCAGACGTTGTCTGAGGTCTTGACCACCCCATGTGGGTAAGATCTTCCTCTAGGATCTGTCTACATTATTTGTCAGGTCTTTTGTGGTACTATTTTGATCAGCTTTCACACAGTGTATCTGCAAGTCTGGGCAGTTCTGGATGCAGCCTAATAACTATCTCCATGCCTTGGATGTGAGTGTGCCTTCACTCTTGGAGCTGGACATCAGTAAGCCTGGAAGATGCCTAAACCCCATGGGAACTTTGTTTTTTTTTTTTTTTTTTTTTTTTCTTCTGAACTTCCCAAGGCCTCCTAAGCTTGCCTCTGTGTCTGTATCTGCCCACTATTAGAAAGAGCTCATCTACTTGATACCTGTCTCACTCGTGAACCTGAAAGCGCAATTCAGCTTTCCTTGTCAATCCACAGATGTCTCCTGGTCCCAGCACAGTTGCTCACTCTGGAATCCAGCTCTGCAGAAACTGCAGTTCAGGTGGCTGGTCTCTGTTCAGATCAGGAGCCGTGGTGTGATGCCCATCTGCATCCAACAAGACTTCAGTGGAAATTAGGAATAATCCTGTCAGCAAACTTCTGTGGAAGGATCATCCAGAGTCTGATGTGCTGCAAAACAGGTATTCTACTTGAATTTATGGCTTTTAATATTCAGTGAAAAATAGTAGTTTCTGGAGCTGATTTTTGATATGGTTTTGAAGATAGGCCTTACTAGTAAAAATGGAGGGGTTGAAGATGGCAAGACTATTTTGTGAAGCACTGCTATTGGCAACTAGATAGTGCTGTTCTTCTCTATGTGAATTCAGTCTGGGTTGCATGGGTTAGTTGTTTTCACTGACTTTCATGGTTCTCAGGAACTTCAGGTGACAAAGGTTTTTGTTCTGAGAGGCACATATGAAAAGACCTTTATTTACTGGTGTTTCCAACATCACATTGGAGGGGTTTACACTTACTGCACCAGCCTGATATTGCTCCATCTAGAAAATTTAAGTCCACTTGTCGTTTGCCTTGCTAATATTGCAGACACAGAATAATCTCGTAAAAAACTTCCAGCTGTCTCCTGGTCTATTTATGGGGTAAATATGGCCATCTCTGACTGAAACTTCAGGCACATGTTAACAGTTAGTAACCTGTTCATTATGTCTTGTTGTCCGCCTCCTGTGGACTTAAATAATTTTAGGCAGCTCATCTTGTAGTTTCACTAGAGATTTCCCTTTGTCTTTTTACATAACTTGGTATCATTTTGATGGAAACACCTTATATTGGGGGCAGTAACTTTCGTGAGGAGTTTGGGCAAAATGTTCTACAGACATCCAGATAATGGTCTCTGCTCCTCTAATTCTTGTTAACTTCATTCACTGCTGTGCAAGAAGCCTCTTTGCTGAAATGACAAACATTTTGACATTATTGAGTAAGTATTAAGACCTCTATAAAAATTCTGGTGACTGTATTTGAATCCTTGCAGTACTGTACGTGACAGGCTGGAGCCTGCCTACAGCACACTGTCAGATGCTTACACCTGTGGAATGTGCTAGTAATTGTTTTGTGACTCCCTTGACGAGCTGATCTACCTAAAGGGAGAAGCATTTTTACTCCTAGCAGACACAGCAACCATTTTTCTAGCTCAGGAAGTCAGTATCTGGAGCTATAAGCTTTTGCCATCATTAATTCCTCCTAGTGGTATTTTGAGGACTGAAAGGCTTGTAAGGCTTGCAAACACAGCCAGTAAGCCTGATTTGTCATGCCGAGGAGAAACACTGTGAAGGGGATCTTGAGGAAAACAACAAATATGCTCTGTGGAGCAGCCAAAGCATTATAGACTTTATCTGGGCTGTGTACAATAACCTCTTCAGTCACTGTCACTTTTTAGGAGCATGTAACAAGATGCAGAAATATGAAATAGTGCAGAAGCACTCTAGGAGCTTAATCAGAATATGGCTTATTACAGTGGAGTGCCAGTCTATAAAGAACTGCTTGGTAATATCAGCTTCCTGTTAATCCCATAACAATCAGATAATGGTGAAATGTTGATTTATTCACTGATTTACTCTTAGCTAGATTGAAATAATGGAGTAAAATGAGCCCATTTAGACTGGTCCTTAAATTGAATGCTCCTAATTACATTTGAAAGACTAGACCATAATGCATTTGAGTATTGCAATGACCCTGCTAATCTATGCAATTAGTTAACTATTTTGGAAAGGAGACTACCTTACATGTAGTTTTGTCTTAAAAATTGGAATATATTTCTCATGTACTCTGTGTATGATTCTGTACTGAATTAATTGCCCATGTAAAATCCTCAATTTTGCTACAATACTAGTCTCTTTCTGGATAAGTTTGCAATGGAACAGCTCAATTACTGTATTATATTTCCATTTAATTATTCAACTAGAATTCTGAAATTTGCACATATTCATTCTGGGTCACAGAGTTCAGCATGGGAGGGAATTCCAGATTACGCATTCCATTAGATATTATCAAAAGGCCATCTGTCTTTCTTAGGGGGTTTCAATCACTCAAGAGCCTGAGGATATTTAGGCAGGAAAGGAGAAGTAAGAGAGAAAAGCTCTTGCAGTAAATATCTGACTAAGGCAATTACAAATTTCAAATGTTTCTAGAGGGGTAGGGGCTGACTGCAATTTTACAAGAATCTCCTGCTCCACTTAATGTTTCTCACCCTCATATTTCTGGAGAATCACTTTTCAATATATGTCTCAACGAAAACTCGGTGATCTCTTGTCTGTTGAGGCTCCTGGCTATACTCCTGGCTACTGAAATAAAACAAATGAAGGAGACAGGCTGGTGCTGGGCATTTGAGCATTCCTTCCAGTCAGGATCCTCTCCTTGCCTTTATTCCAAGACGGTCATATTGCCAAGCAGGCATCATTTAAAATGAAATGGCTGTGTTAAACTCTTCTGTGTGTATTTGCATCGTGGTCCATTTTTGCATACAGCTGGACATTTCCACATTTCTACCATGTGCAGCTGCAAATGAGAGTAATTGAGAGCAGGGACTGTGCATCTCTATAGCCTGGAGCTGTACCCACAAGTTCCACCTGCTGGGTGTCCCTGAAGCTAAAAGACACAAACTAGACAGGGCTGGACTATTTTCCTGCATTTCTCTGTTTAAACATTAAATTTCTAGGGTTTTCAGAGTTGAATTAGGTTATGGTTATTTTTATGCCTGGCCTCAGATTCATGTCCCACTCTTGTCCTGATGCACTCATGAAAGAAGTCCCAGGAATACTCTAGCCTTCCAAAGTACAATGGAATGCTTTATGCCTGTACAATTAATGCGCTTTTAAAATATGCTGTATGAGCTTTGTTTGTTGATATTTCTGGATTCCTTCCTAAATAATGCAAATGTTTCCAAGTCATGAGACAACTGTTACAATAACAGAATCTGACACTCTGCTTAACACTGATGGAGTATGTTAAGAGAATCTCCTGGGAGATGAGCAATAAATGGTTTACCAGACTCTTTGCAGGAAATACTTTGGGAAATAAGACTATTGGAAGGGCAGCAAAGAGGCCTATAAAGCTAGTGGGACATAATTACTGCAAGTTTCCCTTCCTAAACTCATGGATTTGGTGGGAAAAAAGTGCAAGAGTAAAGACACTGGATGCATCCATCCCTCCAGCTGTAGATTAGGCTAAGAATCTTCCAGGTTCATCAGATCTTGTCAGTAGAGATATCCAAGGACAAATAAAACCAACAATTTCAGGGGCTACAGCACCACCAGCAGTGGAGAATCCTCTACCCCATAAGAGCCACCTGCCTGATGGGCTCCACTACATCCAATGCAGGGTGTTCTGTTCCCTTGCAACCAAGCATTACAATCACTCTTAGCAGAATATGTATGGTGAAAATGGTTGGGTGTCCTCACTTTGAGAATCTTATGACCCAGCTGAGTGTCCTGTGAAGTGTGCTGTTTGTCAGGGGTCCAAGTCCAAGGTGCTCATTGTTAAATCTTGAGTTCTTTGCCATGAATTCAAATAAAAATGTATTAAGATAACCACAGCATGGCTGAGATCATCTGGTCCAACCCTACTGCTCAAGCAGGGCCACCTAGAATTGACTGCCCAGTCCACACTTCAACAGCTTGTCTCTGAGGAGGTTATCAGAGGCAGTTTCAAGAGCCTTACTGAAGTCAAGGAAGAAAATATTTGCTGTTCTCCCCTCATCTACAAGACAGTAATTTCATCACAGATGTTTGTGTAGTTGTCATGTGCCACCTCCCTTTGTGAATTCATGCTAACTACTCCTGATTTCCTCCTTGTCCTTCATGTGCCTAGAAATTATTTCCAGCATGACTTGTTCCATCACCTTACTAGGGACTGAGATGAGGTCTATTGGCCTGTAATTTCCTGGGTTCTCCTTTTGCCCTTTTTGCAGATAGGAGGGATAACAGCAAGGGGACAGAGAATGTGCACATAAGATAGATGGTTTCAAGTTCCTGGTATCTGATAAAATTAATCATATTGTATTTGCAGACCACCAGCAATTCAGGAGTTGTTGGTGGTACAGTTAAGAGCTTCTGCAAAAAGACTGAGGCCCTAGAAAATCAGGAATGGGAAAATTTTGTACCTACTTTCAAAAAGAAAAAGATGGAAAGAGTCAGCTTAGCCACAATTCCTAAAATTGACTGGAGGAATTGCTAAAGCTGTTGTTTGGCACCTGGAAGTTACAATTAAGCCAAAATTGTCAAGACCAGTTGAGGTGAAAACAATCTAATGTGTTCAGACAGGTTTGGCTGATAGGAGGGAATCTGGACCTGTAATTTCTTGACTTTGGTGGAACTATTACACTTGGCATCCTCATATGGAAGCTAGAAAACTCAGTTCTGGAAAAAGTATGTAGCAAAGAAATGCACAGAAATACATTGCTTTGAGAATAAATACAAATAGTTTGCTGTGACAATGGGTATTTTTGGCCATCTGAACTACCTCCCCTACACAAACAGCACTACCTCAGAATCTCCTTCCCTTTGCAGACTTTCTTTCCCTGTCCAAATGAACATTTCAGGCTGCATATCTATATATCTGTATCTATAGCTATATAAATATGTCCCTGCATATATATATGCTAAGTCACTTGGACTTTTTATTGGAAAAAGATCAGAGATATTTAGGCAATATTGGAATGTTGCTCTATGGGACATGAATGTGAAAGGAGAGTAGAGTTCCAGACAAAAACATGATCTACAGAGCCCTGTGGTTCACATGAGTTGCTCAACCCTTCTTTGCTAGTTTACATATTCAACTTGCTTTCCTGCCTCAGAATCGAAGTCTGCTGTCCCAATATTCATGGAAAACTGAAATTCAGAACAAGGTTTAGAGCCATGTGTCACAGCTTCCCAGATTGCTAACATCTTCCTCTGTGAATGCTCTCTCCTGCCACTGTAGAAAATAATATTTATAGGAAGCTTGCTTGTGTGATGAAACTGCTGCCTGTCAGGCACATCAATATCCACTGCACAAAAAAGCAGATGTGAGCTAAATCTTTGGACAATAGTCTTGAGATTTCATAGGAATGGAGTAAAAAATGTCTTTTCACATGGCCTAGTAGCGCCAAGGGTGAGACTGTGGAAGGGATTAGGATATTTCTAGGGGAAGGTAAGGACTGGAAATAATGATGCTACTGCATATTTTCAAGAGCTTCCCTCACAAAAAGAAGAGCCTTGTGAATAACACATAGCTAGACAAAGGCTGCTCCAGGAAATTCACACCAGACACCAGCTGGCAAGGACATGGGGACTGTCCTGCCTTAGCAGGTGCCAGGCAGTCATAGAATTGTTAAGGTTGGAAAAGACCTTTAAGTTCATTGTGACTGACCATCAACCTGACACCACCACCATGTTCTCCATTAAACCATGGCTTCAAATGCCATGGCCAACACACAAGTGTTGTTTGAACACTTCCAGGGATGATGACCCCACCACTTGCATGGGCAATGCAATGCTTTATAACCCTGTCCATGAAAAGGTTTTTCTTAATATCTAATCTAAATCTCCTCTGGCATAACTCCCTCTCATGAGGCTATCTCTTCATGAGAGAAACCTTTCTCCCAGCAATCTCCATTGTCTGAACTTCCACATCAGGCGTGGTGGTTTCTCTGTGAGAAAATGGGGAATAATATGGAAGAGAATGTAGAGCATAAGTGAAATGTAGTGTTAGTCCAAGTGTAAGATGGATGATGAGAGTTGCTGTGCTTTTGAGATGGATTTCCCAAATTGCAGCTTTCTGTACTGAAGGTGGAACTGGTTTCTGTGTCTTTTTCTGCCTTTTATTTATCAGTGTCACTACCCAGATCTGGGTAAAACCTGCACATTTGACTTTGCACACTAGCCAGCAGTGCTCAGTCCCCTACCCCTTGCTGAGCCGGTCCCCTTTAGTTCAACAATAAATAACAGTGTTTATTGGAGCAGGATGTGGTTGGCTGCTGCTAATGTCATTCAGTTTGTACAAATCTGCCAGAGAAGCATGGAAGTTGCTACTAGGAGCTCTCCTCATGTAAATTCATTGTCTGTACCACCACAGCTGCATGCCAGATAGGGAAGTCTTGTTAGAAACAAAAGTAGTTGAGTGAGTCTTACATCTGGCAGCAGAGGGAAGAGACAAGAGGCCTCCAAATAGTTGATATCCCTTTGTCTGAAGCAAGAGGTATCCTAATTGCTTATTCCTTGTAAAAGTCCCTTTGTCCTTGTTCTTGATCTCTGGGGATTTTTGTGGGCGTGTTTGCTTGTTTTGAGGGTTATTTTTTGCTGTTTAAGTGATACCAAGGTAAAATTTTCCTCTTGGAGTCTCACATGGTGATGTGAGATTCCTGCAGAACTTCCACAAAAGTGGGCTTTGTCCAGAGGACACAGTGATTCCTGCCCTGCTGCAGAGAAGAGACTGGGCGGGTGCACTGCAGCAAGCATGAGCTATGCAGCAGGAAGCCTCAAACTGCAGATACAGGTTGAGCTGACAGTTATGTATGTCAGATGTTGCAGGAGATGTACAGGCTGCCTGTGGGAATCACTCCTCCAGTGCCTCGTGGTCTTTCTTGACCTTCACCATTCTTAAAAACAGTCTCTTTGTAACTGCTTCTACGGGCTGGAGAACTTTTATGGGATGAAGAAAACATTTGGGTTTTTTTCTTAGGCCAAATATCTCTGCAAAGATTTCTGTGGATCGTCATTGCCTGTCTAATGCAAATTAATTATTAATCTGTTTAGAGCTGTAGGTATGTGTGAATAACATATTTAAGCTGAAATTTGGATAGGCTCTAATTTTAAGCTGGTCTACACAGACCTGGAACCCCCCAAAATCTTCACTCGCACTTCTCCTTCCAGGTCAGGGAGCAGGTCACTGCCTGCACCCTGGCTGTAAACACAACTTAGCGTCTTACAAAGGCTTGATGAATTTTTCTGTCCTGCTCCTTTTTGAATACTTAGCCCATGATGAAATATTCAGACTGAGCTGGCCCCTGCAGTGAGGAGATCCAAGAGGGTGAGGATGACTTCCCAGGAGATGCTGCTGAAATCCCCACCAAGGATGGGAATTGTGGGAGCATAAGGAGCCAGGGGACAGCTGAAGGAATAAATAGCAGATAGAGAGGGGGAGAGCAAACAAGGGAAGTTTTAGACAGCCAAATTTCTGCCCTTTGCTTACCTGAATGGCTCCTGTTGGTGGTTATTTTAACCAGGACCTTCAGGCAACAACTGACAAGCAAAAATCCTTTCTCTTAAGTGCTTAATTGAATTGAAAATTAACAGTAGACTATCTCTGGCACTTGACTGGACTTTTTTTGCCAGTGTTCAAAAAAGGAAACAGCAGCTTAAGGACAAATAGGTCTCTCAGCTCTTTGATATTTCTCAGAGTCGTGTCACCAGATGGAAGAAGTGATGTCACTGTATGGTGTAAAGTGTTGAGAAAGCCTTAAAAAAATCACAGGCTTGATATGGATCCAATTATGTTCAGGACTAGGATGTGTTATTCTAGCATACCACAGCAAACTATAAGCTTTTTGAGAATGAAGTATCAATGGAAAAATAAAAAAATCGCATTTCCATGATACTAAGGCAAGCCAGAGAGAGAGAGAGAGCGTGTATGCCTGGGAACAGCATGTTATAGGGACTTCATGTCTGCAAGGGAGCTGTGCTAATGACTTCCCAGTGGGTGGAACTGGAGAGGAAGTCTTATCTCCAGACTCCTCAGAGATAGGCAGTTGGAAAACACCAGCTCTAAAGCTAATATTTCTGCCTGAATAATAGAAGTGCAGAAGTCAAAGATGTGTTATGTGTCAAAGCTACAACAGTTTTCACCAAGTCTAAATCATAACTGCATTGTCAGGCAGAAAACTTTATGGGGAACGCAAGGATAATGACAAAAATAATAGGAAGAGAAATAAAAGGTGGAATCCAAGAATCCACCCAACCATCTGACATCCTACTATATTTAATTTGCTTCTGAGAGAAGTGTTCTCTTGTGGCAGATAGACAAAGATGCATCACTGGTTGAAGTAAATCAGAATTGCTCTTCTGAAGCTAGCAAAGCCATATTGATTTACATTACTTGATGGTCTCTGCTTGAAAATTCATCATTGTAACAAATACTATAAAACTCTAGGTTTGTCACCAGCAAAGAGCCTTTAGGGATGGTACAAGGGAATCATCCTTCCTGCTTGCACAACAGGATTACTCAAATGGGAAGCAGGCCTGCACCAGTCTTCCTTCAGGATATGATACCACAGCACTATGAGGTAGAGCAGTAATCCTGGAAAGCAGATGAAAACCAAAACCCAGGAATGTCTGGCAGCTGAAAACGTTAAACAGGAAGGAATGGCAAAAATATACAGGCTTGTAAACAGGACAAGTGCATCAGTGTTTTACTGGCTGCACACTCATGGCCTAGGAGCTGCATGGATGGATGTCTACCACTGGAACAGAAAAGGAAGCAGGATAGTCTCCATGGAGTCTGTGTGAGGAGCATGGTGAAGCCCCAGACTCACTTGGAAGAGAAAGGTTGATTGGGGATTTAGGCTTTGTAGGAATGGGGAACTGACTTTAATCCATGACTTGTTTTTGAAAGTAGCACACCACTGTGCAGAGGTTTGGGAATGCTGCTTGCTTGGCCCCAGCAGGGGCTTGCCACACTCAAGAGCCTCACAGATTATCAACAATCAAGTAAACAAGTTCTGATATACGCCCTGTTTCTATAAATAGTGCCTTTCTTTTTGCAAACAGGGTTCAATTATTTCTATATCTCATTGTCTGAGTGGGACTGTTAAGAGGATGCCATTTTTCTACGTTTATTGTATGACACAGGATCTTGCTTTGTACTGTAGTACAATCACACACAACAGAGGGAGTATAGAAGCTAAGCAAGCAAAATAATACAGGAATTCACACAGCTTGTCATTGCCTGTGTTTAACACACGCTACAACCAGCAACCTCATAATCAATATTATTTGTTATTCAAAAGACCTCCCAAGCCACTTCCATCAGCTACATAACACTGGGGGAGGAGAATCAGCTCTTATTTTCTAAAACATAAAGCAGATGGCTCATGTTTTATGGATGGAGAAGACACTACATGTACCTTTACATATACAAACACATCAACATGTGGTCACGTGCCCAAGCTTAAGTGTTGCATGTCTTAGTCCAAATACTATTGTATCTTGTGCTTTTAAGTAAGAAACTTGCTTTTGGTTTGCTTTGGTACTCAAAGTTTGGCAAGCTGGTTTTTCCATCTCTTTTCTCTTGGTATTGTGGCAGTAGCAATCTTATACCATTTACCTAGAAATCTGCCTTCTGAAATATATACATTTATCCTCTCTCTAAACTGTCCTCCCTCATATTTCATGTGCCTATAGGATTTCATTTCTGTTTTTAAAAACAGAGAAGAAATTATAGCCTGTGATTTGATAAGGAGACTGCGGCAATCTTGAGTTTTGAAACAGATGACCTTTATTTTCCCACCTGTAAAATTCAGATTCAAAATTTTCTTTCATTTTGCTGCAAGGCCTGATTTCCCAAGTTTGATTAAGACCTTGGAATGGGAGATAATTGTGAAGTGCAGAGAGAAGTGAATTAGCCTGGGCAGTAGAAATATACTTTAATGGAGCCAGACTGATTGAAGTAGCTGAGGTTGCACAAGTATTTTTGAGACAGTGCTGGGCTTTGCAGCCAGATCCTTTGCAGTAAAGGATTTCCCCTGAAAGTGTGGAGCACCAGGAGATTATCTACCCAGCTGGCTGACTACAAGTCTTGAGTGAACACACACTTCAGTTTAATTGTCTTCAGTGTGACAGCCACCTCACTAAATGCAAAAACACAATGATATTAAAATTATGCACCCACAAAGGTTGAATTCTCATGGGCCAATAATTATACAAACATGCAGAATTCTTCCATACATTTTTAAAACAATACTGTTACAATATGGATTGTACACTAAAAATTAATCTGGAATCCTTGGAGAGCTTCAGGATGACTCAGCCAGTGTAAAGGATTTTTCACCCTGTCCTGAGGCTATGACAGTAATTTATACTGATATGGGCATGATGACAGGGAGCCACATCCTGCAGGCCCTACTGAGACAATCTGTCTCACATCCCTGCTGGCCACATCCCCCAGAGGATATCTGCGAGAGACACAATGATAGTCCCAGCATCTGAATCTGTAGCAAACTGGAACATCCCCAAATCAAATACATAGATGCTTCATTTACACACATTTGTACCAAATTGCTTCTGTGGGTGGAAGAGAGCAGGGGCTTGGACTGGGATCCAAAAGGATGTGGGTGTTACTGGCTGCAGGAGCTGTCCTGGATGCCAGTTTCCTTGGGCTGACAAGGTAACAATATGAGGAAGGCATCTTCTGCTCCTGAGGGACATCCCATGTGGGGCATGACAGTCCCAGCCCTTGGCTGAACTTGTCTGTGTGACTGCTGTGGTCAGCCCTTTCAAAGGCTCAGCCTGGCAGCCTGCTCGCATTTTGTCCCTGATTTCCTGTGTCTTAACATCCTTACCCTTCCACAGAAATGTACAAAGCACTGGGGAGCTTTTCTCCCCACCAGCTGACTTTTCAATTTTGCTCTTTTTGTCAGTGCTTCTCCCTGGAGCTCCCCAGTAAGCCTGTGGAAAACTCCCACACAATTTATTTAACTGACTTCCCACCTGCTGGTCTCAAAGGCACATGCTGGGCAGTCACTCATGCAGCAGCATGTCCCTGGCCTCGGGTGCCAAACTGAGGGGCTTCACAGTCAGCCCTGAGGGATCAAAGAGTGTCTGATAAGCACGCCCTGCCACTGGGCTGCTCATGACCTCATGCTGTATATATGCATACATACATATATACACACATATTTTTAATATATATATATTCTTTTGCGAATATGTTTGTGTATTTATACAGTCAAGGTATATGGAACTCATGAAATGAATTCTTAAATACAGTAAGAACACTTTTAACCCCAAAAATTATTTCTTGTCTTAACACTTTGCTGTTTAATTTAGGGTGCAAATTCATCCTGAATGACTCTGACATGATGGCAGGATGCACTCATCTGTTCACTTTTGTATATGAAAATCCTCAAGGGACATCAATCAAGCTTTCCTAGTGACTTCCCACCACATACATCCATCCATCTTTCGTATTCTTGTACATGCTCACGATGCAGTAATCTTGAAAACAGAAAAGTTACAAACCCAGAGCTATGCAACGGTGTAACAAATAACATTATGTCTCTGGTTGTAATTAACAACTGGAGAATTTACACAAAATTAAAGCCAATGTACATGGATGTGTGTGTGTAGGTTTTAAACTCAATGTATATAGAAAAAAATTGGGCATTGCCAGAAGGAAAGAAAACAGAAGCCATGAAGTGTTCCAGAGTCTGTATTGTGTAGTATGGGTGGAGAGAAAAGTAATATTATCTCCTTTTCTGTGTTTTTAATTCTAACAGAAATTCTTTCCTGTACAATTGCCAGAGTCCTGCCCTGTGAATGTGTTCTCTGCCCTCTCTAGTTCTCAGCTGGTTTCAAGGAGGGCCTGCTTTCCTGTCTTTCTGTAATTAACTCCCTATGTGAGGCTTGAGTTGACCCTGTCAAGAGTCAACCCCACTCTGCCATAACTCTTGAGGTCACTGAAATGCATAAACTTTCCCACCACCTCTAGATGCTCTCTCTTGGGAAGTATCATCCTACATATACATGTATATATAGAATAGGAATATAAAACCTGGGAACTCTGAGAAGGCAACAGCCTCCATGACTTACAGGCACAGGGCATGTGATGGAAGTGGGAACATCCCCTGAAAGACCACTGCAAGATTTGTCCTGTGTATATTACATGCCATGATTCTATACATTAAAGTGTTTCGAATTTTAAATACACTCCAGATGTTTTTTTGCTGCCCTTTCCTCCCACTCAGCTTGACTTTCCCCCAGCTGATTGATTCTCATAGTTTATGTTCAGAGATTCAGTGTTTTGCTTACTTGCCAGAGTAGCTGTTTTCTGCACAGCAAAAACTGCCTGTTGAGCCTGAGGAAATGCAGTATCATCTGCTGAGAAGCTGCAGTGGATGAGAATGGGATGAGCAATCAGAGTCTGAGTGTGCAGCTGTACTCAGCACCAGACAAACTCTGGGCTTTGTGAAGTCAGCAGGGGTTTTCCCACCAATTCTGAAAGTATAGAATCAGGCCAGTGTTGGGAAGAGCGGACAAATGCAATCTATCAAACAACAGGGAATCATTCCTTCTGCTGTGATTCTGACTTTTTATATTTTTCCTTTTGTGTGTTTCTTGAAACACGAAAATTGAAGGGTGCCTTTTGTCCCAGGTCACCTGCTGCAGGTAACTTATAATTCTCCATTTCTTCAACTGTTTAGTGATGGGCAAATACTACAAACATCCGGAAATTCCCCCACCATTTTTTATTCTCTGCCTACGTACTGCAAACTCACACCTTCCCTTCTCCCCAGAGGAGGAAGCAGCATGGCCTTGTTCTATTACAGAGCTCACAAAGATTGCTCTCTAGGCACCAATTCTGTGCGTAACATGTAAAAATGAAAGGAAGATGCAAACATACCTGGGATATGACCCAAAGAGGAGCAGCATTCAAGAACAGCCTTGGATGCAGAACAAACTGTGATCCCATGAGTCACAGAGCTTTGGTTTCCTTCCCTGGCAGCTGTCAGTGCCGGTGAGATCCCAAGTGAGTTTGGATATCTCTCAGCCCTCTTTGGCCCTGGAAGCTAAAACCTCTGGGAAGTTTTTGGAATCTGCTTTACACATACAGGATAGAGGAAAAGAGCAGTATGTCAAAATACTCATGAGGGCACACAGGGAAATGCTGATATGAGAAAGGAGGAGGGCTGATAGGCAGCTTCCTTTTCAGGGTGATTGCACAAAACCTCTACAGCCTCCACTTTTGTTTGATTCATTCAAATAGTTCTTCCTGTATCTAGTTATTTACATATTAACAGGAATAATATTACTCATATCTGTGATGATAATGACTACCCAACAGATGTACTAAGATAAAAGTATTTTTTCTGATGCTTTAAAGTAAGAACCATATATGTATTCTTAGCATTAAACTTATCAGACTGTAGCCAACACGTATACAGAAAGCACCGTCTGTCATGGATGAGCAAACATGAGAGAGCTGGATTTTCCTGCCTTGTCCTGCTTTGGCATGCCTGTCCTGGCCTTTCATCTGTCAGCAGCGACCACTCATAAGCTCTGTGCTGACATCAGCCAGTGAAATTTGTTCTCCATAGCTCTTTAAAGCTGGGAGGTCTGCTTATTGCTGTACTGGATCACTGGTGATATAAAAACTCAAATCCCTTGAGATCTGCTCAGGATCTCCTGGCTGGTACCCCATGTCAGCTCACATCATCTCTCCTACAGGCATCACTTGTATGGCTCCTCAGCAGAGACCAGTCACATCCATTTCTTCACATATCCCCTAGAATGACATTTTAGTGAACTACGTTCCTAATGCTGTTCTTCCTTGGTTTTGTGATGTCTACTCTTTTTTCTTTTTCTAGTGTGAAAGAACAGATTTGATTGCTTATGAACCAGAAGAAGCAGCACAATGGCAGACAACGTAGGCAATTCACTGGCATGATAGACTAAAGTAAATACAACCTGCAGTGCATAGGTCAAAGGGAATTCCAAAATCATCATGCTTCTCCTTGCTACTTTATTGTGGCAATTTATTGTTGTTTTATTTGTCGCTGTTATTGCAGCAACATTATTTTTGTACTCTCTCTGACTCAATTCTTTACTAATGCACAGACAGTATTACAGTATATTATATTCCTCAGCTTTCCCTTCTTTAGACAGAGAAAAGCATGACGCTAACTACTCCACTTATATTCTTTTTAAAATTTATTCTTAATATATTCTTTAGACATAACATTCCCAATAGCCTTTTGCTCTTTCAGCTCACATTTATTTTTCTTGAACTTGTAATTCCTACTGTACACAGAAGTACAGATGATATCTCATTGCTGTCTAATGCAGTGGTATTAATAATTCTCCATTTCTGCTAAACAAACTATGTTTAAGAATTTCATTTGCACTTTTCACAGCCTCATCAGACTGGCAACCTATCATAATCAAGATGATAACTAATTTTAATAATATTTTTCCTTTGTCCTTTTGCATAGTTTCCCTGGTTTATAGCAGAAAATCTTGTGAATTGTCTGGACGTGCATTATTACTGCTTTTCAAGCTTTTGCATGTAATTTCATTTCAATTATGTGAGCCTGCAAAATCATGAATTTTTTCACTCAAGATATTCAAACCCTTGTAGCTAAATGTCTTTAGCACATTTCAATAGCACACTCACTTTGCATCAAATATATTGGTGCAAATGTTAAATAAGATCAGGCCTAAGATGAAACCTTGAAAAACTTTGGTCATAACCTCCCTCCAAGCAACAGCCCTTTTTCACTAGCCTGGTCTTCTGTTCATCTGCTCTCTTCTCCTTTATGTTTCCCATCTCTGTGCTGATTTGTACTAATGGTTTCCAATGCAACAAAATATCATAAGCTTTATAGGATCAATACATATATCTCCTTTGTCTGAAAAACCAATCCCATTAAAAAAAAAAAAAGGTACCACATATAATGCACCTTTGATAAACCAGTGGTGTTTTTAATAGTATTTTTCATTCTTTTCCATATTTTTGATGTTTCTTACCTTTAAATTCTGTTTTAAAGCCCTTATCTGTCAGAGGTCATGACACTTATCCACCAGAATGATGATCCATCCTAGCACAGACTACCTTCCCATTTTCCTGGAAAATACATCATGAACGGCCCGGGTTGTTACTCTCTATTTCAATAATACCATCTCTGAGATGGGAAAAAGTGCTGAAGATCCTTGCTACTGGCCCTGCAGTTGTACATCCATATTCTTTGTGGATGATGGGCTTTAGCCCAGGTGCTCTGTCCTTTTTGACCTGAGCACTGAATTTTGCTTTCCTTGTTCTTGTTGCAATACTAACTTTAATTGGTGGTGCTCCTCTGCCTCCTGGATTTTTATCAACCTTCCTATTGAAGGTACATTAAGCAGGGTCACCAAGTTTGTGCATGGTGACAACAGCTCAGTGTCTCCCACTGCAGCTGAACAGACACCATCAGAATCCCCCCAGTCAATTCCCTTCGTGGGACTTGGGTTCCTGGCCCTCCACATCACTTTCCTGCAGAGGTCACTAACTCCTGTTTTTCCATACTTTGGATGTCTCGATAACCTTGCACTGAGTCAGATGTGTTTGTTGTTCTGATAGAAATACCCCAGCCCACAGATAAAGAGCCAAATTTCTCCACAGAGTCAGTCAGATTTCCCTAGGCAGGATTCTTAATGGGCCTCATCTCTTCTCAGATAAGCTGTGTTTTCCCCATGTTTATGCTTCTGTTCAGAAGCTGCCATACCTCCGTTCAGATGGGGCGTAGGTATACAAATATTAGAATTTACAAATATTTTTCTACTAACAAGTAAAACAAATTTTTACCTTTGTTCTTCAGATGATATGGGTGGTTTTTTTTGTAAGATCTGAAGTGACTACTCCTGTCAATTGAGAGATCCCTCAGGATCTTTCAGGATGTTGCAGGGAATATGGATGGTTTGTGATGCTTCCACACAGTTGTACTGCAATAGGTTTATGTGCTCCCTTACTGAGAAGCAACTGTCCAGACTCCTGTGCTTTTTACTACTGGAATGCTCAGAGTCACACACACTTTATCTCCCACCCGCGCAGCAGAAAGGAATGACAAAATAGAAGTCCTGAAATGTACCTAACTGTGTCTCCTTGTCATCCCCGTTTTAAAATTATTCAATTTGTTTTGCTGTTGTCTTTGGTTTTGCAATTTGTTTTTGTCTTGGATTTCTAGACAGGTCTGTGCATGATCCTTTTGGCCATATCAGAAAAGTATCAAGGTTTGTAGAAGTAAAAATATACACTACTGACCAAAAAGCTGTCAAGTTTTGACAAATATGTATTCTGGTCCAAAGAGTGAGGATCTGATTTACCAGAACTCTTGTGTTAAACTGTGATAGCACATCCCACTCCTTTCACAGGGTCTCTCTCATCCTGCTGGCAGGGGTGTTGATGTGTATTTGCATTGGCCCTTCTCTTTTGGGGGTAGAGGCAGAAGATTCAGTCAGGAGGGCTGAAGAAATAGTGGGATGTGGAGAAAATAGTAAAGTCTATAGCTCTATAGTGCCATAAAGAGTGTTTTGGGGTGTTTTTTTTTGTTGGTTTTTTTTTTTTTTTTTTTTTGCTTTAGAACAGGCCCTGAGCTGGCCAGAGGCCAGATCAGAGTGATTTTTCTGCATCTGAAACTGATCTGCTCTGGACCACTGCAGAGGATTCAGTAACTGAAAATGCAAGGGCTTCTTCTCTCTACCAACTGTGAAGACAGCCAAGTGCTAACTCTGCCCTCACAGCACTTTCTATGTTGATTAAGGATTATTTTGTCATGAAAACACATCTGAGAAAATACAGTAGTCCTATCTAGCTGCAAAACAGTAATAGTATTACAGTGTTCTTGCATTTTAACCAGAAAATGGCAAGATTTCCTTTCAGAAGACATGTACCTTTTCACTCTAGAGATAAGTATGTGTTAAAGTTGGTGATGAAGAAAAGCAGAAAAGAATATCAAAGTAACCTTTTGTAGGTAGATGGCATACTTTATAGCAGTGTATACTTAATAAGTAATACTTTATAAGCCTCCATTCTACCTGCCAGCCTTGCCTTACCCATATTGTCAGACAATTACTGCTACAAGAACATCACTAATATAGCAGCAATAAATTTGTTTACACAGTGTTTTAGGATTTATTTTCTGTTTATTTTCTACATGGGGAAAATGAAGGTTTTTTTCCAGCTTTGGTTTGGAGGAAATGTGCTACTGAGATCACATACAATAATTCTGATTCCTTTTTTTTTTTCTTTTCTTTTTGTGCGACTAAAATTGACTAAATCTTCTTAATAGCATTTTGGTATCTTTTCAAGTTGGAAACCATTCTATTTCTGATTAATTCATGCTGCCACACGAGTCCTAGAGCTATGCAGATAAGCTGAATGTACCACACTACAATATCTGTGTTGTAAACCTAAGGGTATTCATGGGCTTTTCAAGTGAATGCACATTCATACGTGAAGTAGGCAACACACAGTGAATGAGCTACATTATGTGAATGTGCTCAACAGCTGAAAAATGAACTATGTCATGGATTTCAGCTTCATGGAGTGAGCAGCTGAATTTGTCGGTGACACTGAAAGATTGTTCTTCTGTATGACTCAGATTGATTCACTGGTCTGACAATTCCCCCTTCTTTGTAAATCCTTCGCACCTGTAGATGCACAACACTAACAAAGGTCTAATTCTGGCAGTTAGCAAAATCCCAGCTGTTAGCATGTTGAAATAAGTGCAGCAATTTTTCTGATGTTGATGTTCCTTGCAATATTCATTATATGTTGAAGAATAACATTAAACTGATGCATTCTTTGAAAGCCCAGTTTTAAGACTCTATGTCAGAAAAAAATATCCATGCTGAGTTCAAAAGACTCTCAAGAAAATTATAGAAAATATATGATTCTTAGACTGTAACACTGCAAACTTGAAGCCAAATAGAATGACAATTGTCTTTCCTCTTAGCCCACTTTGTACCAAATTCTTTGCAGAATAAATAGCATCAAGCCACTAAATAAATACTATAGATTTCTCAGGAAATCTAAAGTGACAGTCCAATGTCAAACCACAGGAAAGCCCTACAGACTTTAACCATAGATTTTCTAATCAATACACCCCCAAATAAATATTAAAACCGAAACCACAAATGGCATTTTCCTTGCTGCTTGAGATATACACTGAGCTGTCAGAATATTAAATCTGTCTGTACCCAGGTTGTTTAAAAAGACAATAGTGGCTGTAACAGAGCTAGAAATAAGGAAAAAAAGAATCTACATGAGGCTTGCTTCTGGCTAACCAACTTCTGATGTGATCCCCATTTTAACTGTAAATCAGGGTTTCAAAAGAAAAAGCGAGATAAATCATTCCACACACAAGAAAAACTCACCCGAGTTTTTATTGCAGTAGAAATGCCAACACCTAATTTTTAGCAATCATTTTATGAAAATGCCACTGAGAAACCATAAATCGTCAAACACTCCTGCACACCACAGAAATATGCAAGAACCTCTTGAAAGCACCTAGAAGTGAACTGCAGGGCCAAAGTACAAATTCAGATGAGATGCTGAAGCGTATTGCTGGTTGTATGATGATAAATTATGTGTTCAAGGTTCTTGTTTGGGATTGTAGTTCAAACACAGGAGAAAACAGAGAAGTGCTTGATTCAGGGTACAGCAGTCACCTCAGGTAACTGCAGCCTAGCCTGGAAGCCAGGCTGTTGAATTCCTCTCTGTGTGATCAGTGACGCAGCCCAAGACCAAAAATGTCAAATGCAATAACACATGATTCAGAAAAGCTTCAGGAAGGGCCCAGACAAAAAGAGCAGAGAAGATGGAAGAGGCCAGGCAAGGACAGAAGAGGAAACAAGGGAGGTTTTTTCTGACTGCTGCCTATTCAGGCAAATCTAATTTTAAGGGCTGTGAGTTTCTTGAAGTATTACAGACTTTTTTTTTTTTTTTTTAATACAACAACATTTTCCTTTGAGCACACAAAGTCATAGAGAAAGAGTGTTGGCTAAATCAAATGTGTAGATTGGATTGTGCTCTGAATGCATGTCTAGATACATTATTGCATGTACCTAAAGAGACCCTTCCTTCAAGAAAACTGGTTTTGGAGGTACCAACATTAAAAGTGCCTGTGCCAGCTGGCCAGCACACCATCCTGGATGAGCTGGACACATATAAAAGGGCACTTCCATCTGGGAATAGCCATCTCTGGGCAAAACTGACCCCCATTCCTTGGGCTGTGCTATCACACTGTGGGCTCAGAAACAGGTCTGAAAGGCCTCTTCTCCACTTCCAGAATGGACCTCAAGGCAAATACTTAATTTGTCTCTTCATACTTCTAAGTTTTAGGTTAAAATAATAATTTTCAGGAGTACAAAGACATGGAAATAATTATGGCAGCTTTTAAGTCTGTCTGAAAAACAAGGTTTGCTGCCATTTTTCTCTTTTCTCCCTTAAGTGCCAGTCACCAAGTGGAACCCTTTAATTTTGCAGAGGTACTGTACTGGAAAATACTTTGAACTAAAATTAGTAGGAGTAAAAACAGGGACAGCCCACTAGTGTCATTTGCTTAATATAAATTGAGTCTTTTCATATCTAAATATCTGTGACCATGGCACTTTGCAATGTCATAAAGGAAAGACAAAGTGCTCCGCACACTTAAAAGTTTTCTCTCTTTAAAATCAGAACACTGCCTACTCAGTATGGGACAGTGGGTAGTGAAGATGGTAAGGAGGGTAAAGTATGAAGTATTAGTGCTGGAAGCATAATAAGAGACATCGTTAACACAAATTTAAACATTTGTTTTGAATCTTAAAAGCAGACTCTGAAAGGTGGACTCACAGAGGCAGAGTAAAAAGGTTTTGGAAAACTGAGAGGCTCCTGGTAGCAGCTCTGCCCTAAGTAAGGAGGGCAGGTGGGAAGGCATGAGCCCAGGAAATGTTCAGCCTTCTCCATCTATCTGAGACAGAATACGAGAGTAACCTTGCTGAGTAGGACCTTTGCTAAGCTCCTGCTCAAACGCTGTTATACTGTTCCTGGGCACCAGGCCATCTCTTTCCAACTGTAGCTCACTGAAGTCAGAGTTGTTAAAAAAAAGATGAAAAGGACTTCTGAGTTCTGGGACAGCACAGGGTGACAACAGACCTGATAGAAGAAGCTCATGATTGCAAGGGCAGGCACAGCTTAGGGACGTGGTCATAACAGCAGCAGGTTGCCTCACGGGGGATGCCAATGAACACCATGAAAAAAAGGAAAAAGGACATCATCAGGCATCTAGGAGCATGGTGAAACTCACAGGAAGATGAAAAGGAGAAAAGGAGAACTGACTTCCTTGTACAAGTAATTGTTCAGAAGCCTTTCTTGCACTTTAAATAGGAAAGGCTTTTCTTTGGTTTTGTTTTGGTTGTTTTTTTTTTTTTTTTTGCAGTGTTAAATGAGAGGGAAAGAAATGCATGCAAACAAGGAGAAAGGAAAGGGGAGAACACTTGATCTCATTAGAACAGAAAAAGAAGAGCAAGAACGACAAGACCACGAAGAAGCAAAACCCCCAGCAGTCTAAGCCAAAGATACTATAATTTCCACTCTGCCCTGAGCTAGGAGCTTCATAGGATGAATCTTAGTGGAATCAAGCCTGGTTTGCACTGGAGTAGAAGGGAACAAGGCATCTTAAACCTGACCATAGCACTGGGCTTTTCAGCATGTCAGAGGAGCTGCTGCAGCTCCTCTGAGCCTCTGCTCCTTCACTTGGCTTCTCCTGCCCTTTTGGCCTGAAAAGTTTTGGAGCAGGTACCTCTGGATTCTGTGGTTGAGCAGGGTGTGGGACAGGACAGGCACCTGCATTTCAGTCCCAACTTCTTCCCTCTGGATGCTGCTGCATTAATATGAGATGAGATGGGCATGGGCATAGAAGCAAACCTGCATAAATTGTGAGAAAAAAAGCTATGGTATCCCAACTCATTTAAATGCCAGGAGTCTTTAGGTACATTGTATAATCACCTTATTTTTGGGTTTATGGTTAGGAGCCAATTTTGCTCTAATGAAAATAAAGGAGTGTTAAAGTTCAGAGGCTGTGCAAATAGAGATTAATACACACTTTCAAAAGGGTTATTTAACATTTTTACTGCTTTAAAACTATAATGCTTTTTAATTTTGAACATTTTCAGGATTATTAACTTTGTTCAGCTTTAATACAAGAAATTTATATATGTGAAATGGAAAGACAAGCATGCAAAAATTATTGCCGGAAGTGAATTGCAGAGTGAGGACTGTATATGGACACTGAAAGACTCCATGTATTTAAAGACAATCATTTTGAGGATAACGACATCTGAGTCATCATCACATACTGCATGTCTTTATGTGTCAAAATAAGAGTAACAAATGTAGTCATAAGGAAAATCTGTGTGACTGAGTAATGAAGGCTGAAAAAGACCTAATGGCTTGAATAATTATGACTGGGAGGGTTGCTTGCTATGATAATATGTGGTTTGCCTAATGAGGAACAGGCACAGAAAAAGATTCAAGATATTGCACTGTATATTTTATACCAAAAGACTGAGGGAAGATGGCCAAAGTCGGCACGCAGGCAGACTTCAAAGAGTTTGTGGTACATACTCAGTGCGTCACAGAGAGGCACATTAGAGCTGGCAGGGTGACAGGGCATCCTTCTTCCCAGAGAGTTTGCATCTGTGGCTTCTGCAGAGAACGGCCAGTGTCATCGCAGCAGTGTGCCCCTGGATGGGCAATAATTAGCATTGACTCCATGCTTCTCAGAAGGCTGATCAATCATTTTATTCTATTGTACTTATTAAGAAACCCATCGCCCCTACAGACAGTCACGATACAGGTGGAACCAATTGGTCCTTCAGTCCAAACACCATCACCATTGGCCAGTCAAGAAACCACCCTTTGGTAAACACAACTCCATAACACATTCCACATGTTTACAACAAGAGGTGCAGCAAGTGAAGATAAGAATTGTTTGTCATTCTTTTCTCTGATCTTCTCACAGCCTTTTCCAGGATGATGCCTGGGAAAGTTGTGTGCTGCTCCCTGTAGCCAGAGAGCTGCTGCCACGTGGCCAGCACACTTGATTTGTGGTGTGGGGAAGGGAAATGAACCTTGGCACACCATGCTTGAGAAGATGATGATTGTCACAAGCTGCTGGCGGGACAAAAGTAAGTTGTCTTGTTCATGGAACAGTGGGAAGTACCCTAGAGCGCTGCTGGTGGTGCCTCTGCACTGGGAGAAGGTTTGATGCAAACAATGATTTTCCAGTTCCAAAATGCAAATAGGTTTGGAAAATCCGCACCTCATTTGAAGGTATTTCAGTGAGAGTTTTACACTTAACTTCAGGAGATTAAACATTTCTTCTACAGACGTCTGTTAACAAAAATGGTGCAAGACTGAGCAATGGCTTAGCTTGAGCAACCTAATATGCCAGTTGTGAAGTAAATTATCTGCCTTAAACTCTTCAGTTAACAGAAGCAATGAACCATGCTCTAACTTCACTGGTAATTCTCCCTGTGTAGATAATAATTTCTCTTTAGATTTCAGTGAAGTCTGTATTTTGGACCTGTGATAAGAGTGTAATGATGATTTAATTATTTTTTCTCAGTTGGATTTATTAATAACTTATATATTATATATAATAACATTATATAATACTATATATATTTCTGGAAGTCCTATAATTTAATCAACATGAAATGAAGAATAATTTCTCGGTAGTAGATTAGCACTATCTATTAATTATCACTTACTAGTGAAGAATATTAATGTTTGGGAAAAACCTGTTTTGTCCACAATGAATATAACCAAGTTTTGCACACTGTGCAGGTCAAACATGCCACTGGACATCAATATTTTGAGCATTGTTGGACCATTCACAGGGTCATTTCTCAAACAGAGCCCAGGTTCACAGCTGAGAGCTGTGTCAGACAGCTGTCATGGGGCATCCCCCTCGTTCTAGCCCCCATCCTTCATCTGTCTGAGCTATGAATGGATAATCACATAAGAGAGCCTGGGTCTGTGTGTGCTTACACCCAACACCCTTTGGTTGCTGTGCTTACCTCAATGGGGCTGTTAATGAAAATGAAGGTTTGCTGCTCTATCTGCAGGGTTGTGTGCCTAAGGGACAGAATTTTTAATGGGAAATAAATCCAATCAAGATTTTCATACCATGTGAGGAAGCTGTGCAGTTTGTGGAAAATAAGTGCCTTCCTGAAAGCTACTGTTATGCAAATATCAACGCACAGCAAACATTAAAGAAACTCTCGAATTCCAGGTGTTTGGCTTGACACAGGAAATAAAATGAGACCAAAACAAGAGGGAATAGTACTGGTCAATTTGAAAGGTGAAGATTAATAAAAAGAACTTATTGCATGATTTAAATGGAAATTTTATGGCTAACTCACTATAAGTTTTTTTAAAAGATCTCTTTTTAACTTTCTGTGCCAGAACTATGATTCATTCACACACAAAGGTTATATGAGAGGCACAATATCTTAGTTCATTCAGGCTTTCCTGTTCAAAGGAGAGAGGCTTTTGTGAGATCCACTGTTGTTCAGAGTGGGAATTAGTTTTATTAGCAGTGTGTCATTCACAGTGTGCCTTACACATATACCAGTTTCCTCATTTCTTTCTTTTTTTTTTTCCCAGTTTGTTAGCACTGACATGGTTTGGGATTCTCAGTATGAATAAAACCCATTTTCTGCTTCCAGTAGTCTCACCCCAGGATGGCATTTCCTTCTGACCAAGGACACAGGACTCCCAAAAAAGAAAAGGAGCACAAAAAAAAAAAACAAACAACAAACAAACCAACAATGCTGTTTGTGCAGGATGTCGACGTTACCAACTGATTTAACCACAAAAATCTTCCTGCCTCATCCTTTCTTATACATTAATGTGTTGTTTTTTGTACTGAACTAGCTCGAGAGCTTTTCCAAGACCTTTTGTTCTCTTTGCTAAGAGCTGCATGGATGGTGCTAGAATTAATTCCGGCATTTGGGAGAACATTGAGGCCGTTCTCTACAAAGTGAGCCTTTATTATTCACAAATCCTGGTAGGATCATATGAAGCGTGGGGTGTCTCCCTGGTCCCTGGCAAGGAGACACAAGCAGCCACAGCCAGCCTGCCCTGCTCTAGCTCCCAGGCAGCCGCAGTGGGAGCACAAGAAGCCTGAGCCCCCTCGCCGAGGACGCTGCCCATGGAACTGATGCCCAAAATAGGCTGTAAGCAGAATTTATGTGTCTCAGCTCAAGCAAACAAGCAAGCCAGCCCTTCTTGCACTAGGACATGGTTGTGTCAGCTCTCACATATAGGTGACAGAGCTCTGTGCTGCATCAAATAAGTATCGAGCATTGGTAATAACTTGGGGTTTATCCTCAGAAGTCCAGGGGGAACTGTGAGTGACCATTTCTCTAACTGTCTGCATATGGCAGATGATAAGCTTTCTTCAAATTAATTGGAGCAAGAGCATCTATTCCAGAAGACATTAAATTAATTTTAAAATTTCCAGTACCCTAGAAACCAGTAAGCTAAGCAAACTCAGAGAACTCACATACTTAATTTGTGGCATGTTTCTCATCTGAAGTTTTCTGTTTTCAACACCTGGCACTGCCTGCTGTTACACTTTTCTTTGCAGAACAAAGAGCCTTCAAACTTCTGTTCCTTACTTTACTAATTGTAGACTGCGATCGTATTTCTTCCTTTTGCTTAAGTAAAACTGATAGGGTTTCTGGATTATTTAATTTTTTAGCATATTTTTGTGATCACATTCCTTGTCTTTTGGCTTTTTTCTTGAACACTCCTCATATTCTCAATGTCCTGCTTGACCAGGTAACAAGTAATGGATAGTCCACTGTGGCAATAATCATATTTGATGCAGGTATGATGGATGTATCCTCCTCCTCCTCCTCCCCCTTCTGCTCCTCTTCCCGGAGCCTGTCCTGATTCTACAGCCTCTGATTAAGGCTTGTTCAGACCTGCTGGTGCAGCATGAGCTATTGAATAGCAGTGGGCATATTTTAAATGCTCAGGTCATTTCCAGGATATCTCAATATACCTGCAAGATAGAGTTCTGTAAATACAACCTATACTCTGCAGTTACAGGCTTTCAATTTCATATTTGGCTGTGTTAAAATGCCCTTGGGTTTCTTCTGCTCAAAGTAGTGCATGATTTTTTTCCCCACCTGCAAGTTTCCTATTTGTGGATTTTTTTTTTGGTTCTTTCCCCAAATCATTGATTAAAATATTCAGTAGAAAAAAAAAAAGAAAAGAGTCAGTAATTGATCTTTGTGGGACCTCCTTAGAGAGAAATCCACTCCTGAATAATTCCTCATTCACTCATGCCTTTAGGGAGCTGTCAAACAGCTTTTAATCCATACTGTAAGAGAATAGCATTAATTTTGACACTATTCATGCCCCAGTGTAAAGGAGCACGTTCCAGGACTGCCATATTTGACCAGAACAAAGTTGAACCTGCAGCTGTATTTGAGTTTTCATGGGATTCAAATAGCAAACAGCTGGCTGACCATCTCAGGCTGTTCCAGCTTGATATTTCCATGTTTTTTTGAAAAGGAAAGGCAGACTTCTTCAATGATGTGTTGCCAATGTTTTAAGTCAGAGGTCCCATAAAATGTTCCCTACTTGGTGTTATAAATCTAAATATCTAAATTAGCTGCTAAAAAAAGAAAAAGAAAAAAAAGCCACAGTGAAATCTATCATTGTATCTTAATTCTTGATGTGCTTTTCTGTGATACAAGACAAAGAAGAATGACAAAAAGATGAACAGATGCCTTGGTTAGATGTAGTGCAAACAGCTATAGACTGCTCCTGTTGAATATGCTGGGAGTATTTGCAGAGCCCCCTTATGCACTGGTATATGGGCTTCTGGGGAGAAGAGATGCCAAATGTTTCCTGCAGAGAGGTTTTGCTTTCAGTCTGCCAGAGCCTTTGTATGCCCTGAGCAATTCCAGCTACAAATTCTCTGCTCTCTTTAAGCAACCAGGATGCACTCCAGAAACCACCCTTTCCTGGATGGCAGAGAACTGTTACAGGGAATTATATGCTATATACTTCCCAAATTAATTATTTAGCATATTTATAATAATTATAGTATATGTATGCTGTATACTTCCCAAAGCCTCCCTTGGATTTGAGGTAACACACGAACAGCTCATAGTGCTATCTCCTTCTATGCAAATCAGCAGTAAGGGAGGGGCAAGGGGAGAGGTTTTTGGGCAGGGCTCTGGCCAGGGCAGCAGGTGATGCCCTGGGTACCCTGCAGGTCTTTCTTTCTCAGCACAGTAAGAAAGTAGGTCTATAATGGTTGTTTTTAGTGCTGTCAGTTGAGATCCTTCAATGCATCACTGGGTCACCCACAACCACAGCCAGGGACAAGGGGAAAGTGGCATGAAAAAAACCCCTCTGGTTCTCACACTTTTCAGTCCATATATATTGTGACTGGGTCTCTATCTGCTAAAATGAGCAATTTTTCTGGTGGAAGATGACACAAACAGGTGGAAGCAGCAGGGAGGGCTGCAAACCCAGCCTGAGGGTCCTGCACTTAACAGAGTGACTCCAAACCGAGTGGAAGAAGATGTCTTTCTTAGGCTGAGATAGTCTAGCTGTCATTTATGAGAATAATTCATACCTTGAAGCACAATAATCCATGAATGTTTACATACCAGAAAAGCCCCAGATCTTCACTGAGAATGAAGGATACAGAGGCATTGTAAACTTCTTGAAAACAAGCAAACAAAATACAGGCAAACCCCACAGCATGCAAAATCCAGCACCTAGATCTAGTTGGCTCAAAGATGAGCAGGCCTTTCCTTCCTCACCCAAATCACGCTCAAGATCATCTATCTTCATTCTGCAATTGTAAAACCAGCAGCCACTAACTTTGGTACATGGGAATAATTACATAAGAGGCAAATTCATCCCCTACAAAGCTGAGGGAAAAAATGACAGAAGTTTCCTATCAAATGCCCATCTTTCCTGAAAGACAGAGAAATCAAATCTATGAACCAGAATAGCTAAACATGCCTCATTTATCTAAGTCTTTCTAAAAAATATATTTTTTTTCTCCTGTAAGAACACAGACTGGTTCATTTGTGGAACAGATTACTATAAAATTGCAGCTAACAAAATAACCTATTAAAAATTGCCTACTGCTCAACGATAATGGACATAATTTCTCTTTGCAACAAGTGAAATGAAATTTGTCACATCAGTCACTTGTACAACATTTTTCTGCTGCTCCTATCCCACGCACTAGACACAGGTGTGTCAGTTGTGCTTCCGTCATTGTTAAAAGCCTTAATGACTGACTCATTTTACCACGGCATGTGGCGAATGTAGGCTGGACTTCTGCAGGCTCTTGGAGCCAGGGAATAGGAGGAGGCTGCAAGGAAAGAGTCTCTGCAGGAGGGCAGGCACAGGAAGGCAGCTCAAAGGGCAAGGCTCACCCCACCAAGCTCTGTCTGTCATTTCCCCATCTTGTTTTGGCCGCTCTGTGTGACTTGCTTGTAGCCAGGCATTCCCTTTGCAAACTGATCAGCTGATGGAAAACCATGCTGACTCCAGCTAAATGCCATGACTTCTCCAAGGGAAGTGATCTCCTCCCCCTCACACTTCTTTTGGCAAAGGGGGTGGCACAAGCACATCTTCTGGGACTTCAGAAGGGCTCTGTGTTTGCCTGGCTCCAGATGGTTGCACCAACCCAACTCACATAAGCCAAGGAAGAGGCAAGAGCATGCACAGAAGAGGCGCTCACAAATGCAGACAAACATGGGTCAATGTCACCATAATCTAATATCTTCTCACACAGAAAGTTGCTTGATTGTTTTGGGGAGTTTTGCATCAGTCATCACAGGGTCCCAAGAGGAACAGTGTCCTGGTTTTTTGTCCTAGGCTTCCTTAGCATCATCACCACTTTTGGAGTTTATAAGTAATA
This sequence comes from Taeniopygia guttata, assembly GCF_048771995.1. Classification (NCBI taxonomy): domain Eukaryota; kingdom Metazoa; phylum Chordata; class Aves; order Passeriformes; family Estrildidae; genus Taeniopygia; species Taeniopygia guttata. The sequence goes on along the minus strand of NC_133024.1, from coordinate 76,115,020 downwards.
AGGCAATTATTCTTTTTACTCAGATGTTCTTGAAAAATTGCACAAGTTGGGCCAGAGTAATCATGTCCTAAAGCCAATCTCTGATTTGTAAAAAATGGGGTACTTGGATGGACAGGCAGCTACAGCAGTGATGTTTAACAATAGCTGTGAAGTCAGATGGATCACATGTCTTCATTTTACATGGTTTTAAAATAACAACAGCTGTCTGCAAAAGGTACCAATTTTCTGACTCTTCCATGCATCTGTTGCACACCTGCTGTGGTGTTGTGGCAGGGTTACCTTGCTTTGGTAGCCAGAGGGCAAGGCTTCTCCAGACCTGCTTTGTGTGACTCATATCCTCCATGAGACTGGCATCCCCTGTGGGACTGGCAATCTCCATGCTGCCATACAGCAGGTGCCATCTGGGCAGTGGCTGGGCACAGCTTCTTCTCACCTTTTGGATAACACATCTCAGTCCGTGTTGCAAGAAGCTCACTTTCAGAATGAGGAGACAGACAGCCCTGCTTGCTTTCTGGCTTCTCTCCTGCAGCAGCAAGAATATCAATTAATATCAGCAACAATGCCAGTTAATTAGTGGTGGTAGGCTGGAGGACACTGACTCCGTTTTCCTTGTATGTCCACTCAAGAACAGATTAATCCCAGGTGGGTCAACCAACTGTGTGGCAGATGGCTGCAACCCTTCCTGCTGCTCAGCTTGGCTGGGGCTGATCTGGTTGCTCAGCACTGCCCACCTTGGTGTTCAACATAACCTTTCCACGACATGGTTGTGTCAGCTCTCGCATGTAGGGGACAGAGCTCTGTGCTGCATCAGCCACACAGAATTTGGGGTAAGATGCTAATTTATCAGCTTATTTTTGGAGATGTAGATAGAAACCATAAACACTTATGCTATGGCTACATTTTGTCAGAAACCAATCTCCCAAGGAGTGAATTCCTTCAAGTGAAATTTCTATACAGTTGAATGGGTCAGTTCAAAGTCATTACATACTAATGCTGCTGCAATAACCCGTGCACCATTCTGCTTTATGATACTCAAATATAATTTCAAATAAATTTAATCTAAGGCCTCATTCATCAGTATTGATTCCACAATAAAGGCACTAGAGGCAGTCTGGGAACACGTAGGATCAGCTCTAGGCTTTACAATGCCATGTCAATCTTGTTGCACTTTCATGTTACCTCTAGACTTAGTTGTCTTCTCCTCAAAGTTAGTTGTGTTGGCTCCTCCTAAGACTCCAGAGAGGGTGATGACCTCATCTTGTTCAGGTGACCAGACATGAGAAGACAAATTGCCCTGTGGTGACCCTGTAAGAGGTCCCTTTAACTGGTATTTTTATTTCCTCCAGAGATTTATTCCCTTTACTTTTAAATTATGCATTCTTGGCAGTGATATATGGGAGGTAGGCAAAGGCTGGTGCACTAGAGTTTTGCACCTCTAGAACTACTCTGTGCATCTTTGTGACAGAAGCAAGGATCAAGCTCAAAGTGTGCTGCCCAGCTGCTGGAGAAATATTAAGTCTAAAATGATCTTAACTACAACTTCTCTCCAAAAGACTTTTTACTACACTTTACATGCAGCTGGTTACAGAGAAAAAACATATTTCTTTCACTGTCAACAGTGAAGAGCCAGGCTGCTCTGGCTCCAGTGTGTGTTCCACCATGGAGGGGTCAGTGGGCTCAGGGGCAGCTGACCAAAGGCTGGAAATAGTTGTGGATTCCTACCTTACCATGCCCAAACAGGTAGGAAGTTGCACCTTCCTACCCTACCATGCCTTACTGGCTGTTTGAACAGTGATCTCATCCTTCAACTGCTCTGAAACTTCCTGAGTCTAACAAGTTTTAACTACTGCAACTCCACTTCTCAGAGCAAGAAACCATGAAATTTCTTTTATATGTGTCTCCAAGAGCAAGGGCTTATTATAATGCAGAGCTTTCATTTTTTTTTAGTAGCTCTCCACCCATCTTTTCCCACAGATGAGGGTTGCATTGCTATGGGTTTCGTTTCTACATTTTGCTTGAAAAGAAGCTTGAATGCTAGGACACAGGTGGGTGCTGTGGGGGCACAACACTTTCCAGCTGGGATTGGCACATCGATCTCACCAGGGTGGTGGGTTTCATGGCTTTAAAAACCCAAAAGAAGGAGAAACCCAGCTAATGATATACTAGAGACATAGGCTTAAAATCAAGCACCAGTTATAACTTGCTTGTTAATTCATGTTCTCAGAAGGAAAGTCCTTTTATCTGGATAAGCTATACTTAACTGCTCCACTTCATAGAAATGGGAACTGAGAAGCTCTCCCAGTTGGGGAGGCACTGATGTGGGCTCACCAGCTTTCATGTGCTTCTCATTTGGCTGGTCTGAGCTACCTGCTTCAGGTGAGGGACAAGATTAATGCAATCATCCAACAAGCTACTTTCCACATGGAGAGGGTGCATCTCTTTCAGAAGGCTTGCCTCTTCAAAAGTGCAAACTGGTCAGAGCAGTGAAATCAAAATGGAATAGGCACTGTAGAAACTTTGCTTTCCTTTGCCTTTGCTCTTCCATATGCCTAGATTTTCCAGTTTTCAATGACCTCTCAAAAAAGTGGTCCAGACCTCAGAAATGAAAGTCAGCAGTGCCTATTATCACCCCTGACAGGGAGAGTGGCAGAAAACCAGTCCCTATGGTCTTACCACAGTCATCTGGACATCATATCCCATGTGGGTGAAGCATCCCCAAGTTCTTGTGTCCTGCAGCCAGGGAAATAGTGAGCTTGGCTTCCTCAACATGTCTCAGTGCTGGTCATGCCACGCTTCGAGAAACAAACCAGCGAGCACCAGAAGAGGCAGAACATGAGGAAATGCGTAAGTAGTCCTCTGTTGGCTGCAGTGATTAACCAACCATACAAGATGTTCCTGTGACAATAACATTACACAGAATTAGAAGCAGGAGCTTGAGACAAGTTTAAAATTATGAGGAAGAAACTGTAATTGTCCAAACAGAGCTACTCTGCACCTGTGGGAATGCTGCGAGAAGTTTGCTGCTTCTGCTCTTCACTCACTTTTGGGTGTGGTGAAGAGCAGGTATTAGATACTGGGAATTAAGAGCAAGTATTTTTAGGAATGCCTGACTGAGTCTGTATCCAACCACATCTCTCTGTCCCAAGGCCTCCTAATTGCCAATTTTTTTTCCTACGGCTGGAAAGCTGATACAGATAGACTGCTGCTAGGTGGAGAATAGCAGATGTGTTTGCCTCTGAGCTATTGGCAGCCAAATTATGACTTGACCCGAAGTTCCTTAAAAGATCACTCCAAGTTTTTCTCTTACTTGTATATGGATGCAACTACTTGGTTGAAGAAAAATTTAATCAATGAAGGCAGCAGCAGCACAAAATGTGCCATGTGAGATCATCTTCAATTGCTGTCAGGAGGAAGAAGCTGTGGGAATCACTGCTTTTACAATATTGTGATTACACCAAATACAACATTTCATTTTGGATCCATCCCAAATCAAACTATTTCTGAATTCTGGACAAACCTAAAGGATTTCCTGAATCAATTTAAATATTATATTCAACCCCCAAATGTTATTTAAATGCTTTCTTTTCATCTGGGCAAGGGGTTGTCTTGTGCATACTAGCAATGGGGCCATGGAATGTTCTACTCAGCAGCGTGGTGGAAATAGGAGGAGGATGCAGATAGACCAATGTTCTGACCTGGGGCAAAAGATAAAGGAAAGAAGGAAATATAAGTCACATCACACTTCAGAATCATGTCCTGACTGCTGGGAGTGCCTCCCCATGCTGTGTGGTTTTCTGACTGGTGGTTGCACAAATTTTCTCAAGTTTTCTCTCAAGCAGCGAGTATTCCTCAGAATTCATAGATAATTAAGTCTAGCTGAAACAGATTTTTTTCCCTGCCAAGATCTGTTTCCAGTCAAGACATAATTCAGAATTGATACCAGGTATGTATCTGCCTAACCGTGCCATACAGGGGTAATAGAGCCTGCAAAATGACCCCAAAGGGCCAGGATTCGTGCTTTCCCCCAGTCTTTGGACATGATTAGCCATTGTTGGTCCATAGTGTATTCATCTCAGAGCTGCAGAACCTCTTTGTAACAAAGACAAATGTATATTGTATTTCTCCAGCTAAAAAGAGATGAAGCTGGCAATTTATAATGTTGAATTGCAAGTTCAGCTGAGTTTGGTGGTTTGCAGAGCTTAATCCTCTTTATTTAAAGTTTTATTCAGTGTGGCTGCTTCATTCTGAGCAAATTTTTCAACTGACCCTCAGAAGATGGGGAATAATTTACAGCCTTTGACAGATTTGATCTCTTATAATTTTTAACTGGGGATTTGAAGATGTAATTATTTTAATGCTTTTTAAATTTGAAAATTAAACTTGCATTTATTTTATGAATAAAAGGACTAATGAGTTCCTCAGAGGGAAGGCTCTGCAATGAAATAACAGAAATGTACAGTAGGAACATAACCTTAGAGCTGGTTTGGGAGGATTGAGCCAATTCTAAGATCAAGATTGTTGCCATGTTCATTTTTGGAAGCCTCCTCCATTGATTTTTCATTTGTGTATTCATTAAACTGAAAGCCCACAAAGTGCAGTTGATAATTACCATCAATGGTCTGGTTTGAATTCTTTTCAGACGAAGCTGATAATTCAGCTAAGTATCTGAATGGCTGAGGCTGCTTAATACCAGCCTGCTATGTTGCCTTTTATTTCTTCTCTTGAAGGCCTTTGTGAAGTGAAGCGAGGGCACACGCACTGATTATCCCCAGCTTTTCTTGGTGGTGAGATGCCGGTTCCCCTGTTGAAGTCTATCGTATTTTTGCTGCGGGGAGTTTGGGCACAACAACCTTGTTTTAACAGAAATTAACAACCTTTTTTTTTACAACAATACAGATTGAAAATAGTTGTATCAAGCAGCAGATCAAATGGTCTCTCCTACCTGTGACTTAGGCAAAATTTTGACCATTCACTCTTCAATAGCAGCGGTGCAGCAGGTAGTGCTCTACTGTGAGGTTTCCCATTCTTTAAAAGGTATAGGAAAATGTAGGGTCACCACAGGCCCTCCACTACAAAAAGAAGGTGGAAGATGATAAAAAGTTACTTCAATATCACATCTTGCAGGTTTTTGATGGCCGTTCAAGACCAGTAATATCTTGTGCTAAGGGTTACTTTTTTTTAGGCTTTAAAGATAGGGCCATCAAAATGCATAACAAGGGATTTAATGAGAAAAATTACTTGAACACAGCCCAGTCTCCTGTCAGCCCCTGAGACAAGACTCCACAAATAAAGACGTGAAAGAGGTTGAACACCCCTAAATGCTTCAGATGCTGTTTCCAGACTGTAACTAGGCTCTCATCTTTCCCCCGCCATGGTGGCTGCTTTGTGGGGGTGGGAGAAATAGTTGCTGAACATGCAGAGCACTGAAGGATGCTCCTGGCTGAGACTTCTGATAAGCCTGCTGTTAGTGTGTTCTCCATGTAATTACCCACATTTAGTATTTTTTAAATGATTAGTTGAAAGTTCCCCAAAATTTAAATAAAATTAGCTTGCTAATGAAAATCAGAAACATGCAAGAACTGTGCCCTGCCAGGCATCAGCAAACAGATAACTCAACATTTTGATATTTTTGACTAATGTAGCTCACAGCATTCAGAGATCATAAACACCTCAAACTTCAGACTACTCCCGTTTTGTGGATTAGAAAAGAAAGGAGATATGTCTTGTTCTTCTGATAATGTGCTAAAAATTAGTGGAAACCTTATTTTATCACACTTTAAATCTGTGTGATTATTTTCCCCCCAGACAATGTGATAATTTAGGTAGGTTTCTGTACTGGCAGCCACAACACAGAAGGTATGGTGAAATTCACGGAACTTCTTTTGTATGAGAGCTGTCGTGCCTGAACACGTCGATTGTTATTTTTAATATCTCAGCTCCAAGACAGCTCTCGTCAAAAGACAGCTCCTGCAGCACACTCAGCACCCACTCTCCCTCCCCTGGCTCCAGGTGCCAGGGGAGGTGGTGCTGATGGGGGTGAGGGTGCTGTGGCAGCCGCTCTCAGGTCACCCGTGGATCCCTGTGGCTCCCCCAAAGCTGTGCCAGCCACACAGGTCCTGCTGCTGCTGCAGGAACTGGCTGGAGTGGGGGGATGGATGGAGTTTGGGATGGTTTGCCAGAGCAGATTACACCGGGGTCTGTCACAGCAGGTTCAATGAAAGCATGCCTTTTGATTTACAGTACTGTCCAGGTTTGCTAATATAGAGAGCTTCAGGCTTGTGTTGAGGGGCATATTACAACCAGATTCTTATTATAGTTTTCTTCTTAATAGAAATGAAATGTTGTAAAACATTTAATTCTCCTAGCCTGGTTATTTTTTCAGCATGGTCATTCCCAAATCACTGCATCACCGGTGACATGACTGAAATACTTCTCTTGCTTCAGTTACATTTCTCCCGAGCCCTGGCTGTGTCTGCCAGATAACTGAGGGTGCGCCAGGAGCTCTGCTGTAGGAGCTGAGGTAAGTCATATTGTGTAGGCTGAGGTGTTCTAGCTTCTGCATACTATTGCTCATGCCTTGCAGTCCTTGGAGTCACCTTGCTGCCTTACTCTACAGACTTTTTTAAGTGCTGCAGTGCTGTTTGTTACTAGGTAGAGAGCAATCCTGAAGACTGCTTTCAGGAGGAGGCTGTTGCAGCTCTGGAGTGGCAGCATCCAGACCCTATTTATATAGTTCTTCTGGTCTCCTGTCTTCAACTGTAGCTATGCAGAGAGAAGCTGTTTACCTATTTTGCATGGCTCCCAAACGTCATTTAAGTATTATTAACACGAGGGTTAGTACCTCCCAAATTTCTAATTAAGGTCTTCCCTTCAGTCTATTAGCTGTGCTTTTGTGGACATATTCTTTAATTAGTTCTGACTTTCTGACTCCAGTGCAAAGTAGTTTTTAACTACTGCCTGCAATGCCCACGAGTGGTGAGTCAACCTATTAAAAATTAAAAATCAATTTTAGTTTCACCAAATGAACCAAGTGCTATTTAATCTTATTTTCATTATCACGATGCCTGAGAATCCAGGTGTTGGATAAAGCTTTACAAACAGGGAGCAAAACCAGCCACATCAACAGGCCCTGGGTGAGGGAGGGGTTGTGCCCCCATAACCATACCAGACCCTTATCCCAAGGAAAGGAGGGGATGTATAGTAGAAGGAAATACAAAAGTGGACACCTTGGTAGGATGGGGATGCTGAAATACTTAGGTTTTGATGTCTGCCCTGTTGTGATGCTGACCTGGCCCCACCTTGCAGCAGCTCTGGGGGAAGGAGACCCCACAGATGCTTCCCTTCCTGGTTCTGCCACTCTGAAAAAAATGATGTGTTTTTTCACAGCCATGTGGAAAACATCTTAGAGACTTCAGGCAGCAAAACCCTGAAGATAATGGCTCATCATAAGCTCAGGCCATTTTTATCTGGGTCCATACTTACATTTTGAAGTCACACCTGTGCACTCAGCCCATAGACATCCAGCCTGGGTCCAGTGCCTGCCATGGTTCCTATCCTGGATGTGACAGAAATGTGGGGTATCACACATCCACTCCCAGCTAATGACCACTGCCCACAAAAAGCCATTCCCACTAGTCCTTGTACCCCTACTAATGTTCTTGTACCCCTTCAAGCAGCTAAACTGGCAGAAAACTCCCTTTCTGCTGGTTGGGGAATGGGACAGGGACATGACTAACCTTGGGCCAGGGAGAACCACCACTGTTTCTTGCAGTGGCTGCTAGTATTTAATGAACTGTAATGAGTAATGTGTGCACACCAGAGTGTCCAGGGGGATCAGAGGGGAAAGGAGACCCACCTGGAAAAAGGAAGAGCATGACTCCGCTCGAACATATCTAGATTTGCAGCCCTCAGAAAAGGAAAATTTTGAGGCACAGAGTTGTGATTGGGCCCTTTGTTCATGCAGCCACAATCAGATGCACACTGGTTCAGAAATCTGCTCAAAGCCACTTGCAGGATCAAGGCCTTTCTTTGTAGCCTCTTGTAGACCAAAGATGGTCTCTTTTTCTAAAATGCTTCATGTTCCTGCAGCTTGTGCAAAGGGAGGAGATTATGCCAGTCCTCTGAAACATTCATGTGAAATTTTTTTTGCTCAGACTTGGTGTTCACCTTTGTGCTCAGGCTTGATTTTCTAAGTGCGTGCATAATTACTAATGTATTCATAAAGAGTATTTCCCATGGTGTCAAACAACTCTAAATAGATACCAGAAAAAAGGGTCAATCCAACCACTGTGCATAAAAGGTGAAAAAAAATCTGTAAAAACAGGTCAAGAAGAGTATAATTATGTAGCATCTTTTGAAAAAGATTCATATATAATTTTGGGTATATATTTCAAAATTAAGAAAACCCACAGACCTTACTGATTCTTTGTTAACTAGAACTAAGGATAAATTATTTTCACAAATCTAAATATAATAATTCTGTTATTTATATAATTTAAAACATACTACAGCACAGCTCTTTGAAAATAGTAAATTATTCACAAATATTGACATTGTTTGTCAAAATTTCATACTTGACAGTTTGCCACAAGTAGAAGAAAGCCAGTATGGCCTAAAGTGTTTTCTGGACCATGTAAATTTTCTCCAAGTGTTTTTGCTTTTGATTTAACCAAGTAGAATCTGAGTGGCAAAAATTATGCAGTACTAAACTATGAGGTGCTGGGAAAGAAGTCTTAATTCCAGGGCTTCTACTGTAATTTTGGTTGAATTCTTCTGCGAGGATCATGGCCAGTAAGAAAGGAGGACTTTTAGAGCTCAATTAACAGATTGAAAGAGGGTATAAAGAGGAGTTAAAACGCATTTGCCATTGGAGAATGTTTTGGATGAAAGAACCTGGAGCTGGGCCTGACTAGGTGTAAGAAACAAAAACATAATGCAAGGATGATTGAACAATGGGACAGGTTGCCCTGACAAGTTGCGCAGTGTCTGTAAATGGAGGCTTCCACCATCCAATAGGACAAAGTAACACGGTCTGAAGCCATTGCTGACCTAGTTCTGAGCTGTAAGTTGGATCTGAGATCTGACGACCCTTCCTGTCTGAGTGACTTGGCACTTCAGACTGAATGGGTCTACCACAGCCTAAAGTGAAGTGCCTTCACAGCAAAACCTCCAGTCCCAAACACCTGACAATGCCTGTTTGGAGTTCACAAGTCTGGCTGCCTCAGAACAGCCCAGAAGTCATGACCAGGGCAAGGGAACTCCATCCCTCACCAAGTCAGGATCTGTTCATGGCAATAGGAGCATGAACATCTGTAGGACCTGTGTGCTCCATTGCACCTGTTCCCCTGCCTAAAATGGGCCTTACCCATTTAGGTCAGACCCAAAACCTAAAGGAGTGCTCATGGAAACCATTTCCCTCCCGGCACTGATGGGGAAGAGCCTCCAAGAGAAGAGACAAAAGCAGAGGAGAGGCTGACAGGCCTGTGTTGGTATCTCCCCCTCTCAGGAAGCCACCTCCCTTAGATGGAGAATACAGCCCCTGGGCTCAGGGCCCCTCATTCTGGTTCTGACTTTGCTCCATTCTACCTTGGTTGGTTTTCATGGTCCAGCACCTGAACTACTGGGGTCCGCCCTAAGATCTATTGGCATGGAGGGACCCACACAGCAGACACCAGCTGGGGATCACCCGTGATGCCCAGGTATTCAAGGCCCTCCATCTTTCTCAGCTCAAAAGGAAAATGTCTTCACATGCTGGCATGTGAACTCAATGGCACATCCATGGTTCAGAGGTGCCTAAAACAGCCAGTCACCAGGCAGGAGGATATATGGGGACCACTGCCCAATTCTATCTTCTCAGCATTCCAAGGTGGCTGCCAGGGACAGGGCTGTTTGGAGGCTCTAGTAAGGCTCTGTGCAGCTCTTCTTCTCTTTGACACTGCTGGAAAACCACAAGGCATGATGGGCATCTGGACCCAGAGGTGTTATGCTGCCTGGTACATGCGAGGGATGACCCCCAACATCCCAATAAGCACCAGGATCTCTGCAGCCAGGACTTGGCTTAGCAGACATTAAACAAGCCCCTGTGAGGAAGGGCAAAACCTACCCACAAGGTCCTTTGCGTCCCACCAACTGATCAGCTCAGCGCTGCAGCTGGATCCTCAAGTATGGGTTGCAGGAGACTTTTATTGTATCTTAAAAGAGAAAGACTAATTTCCTCACATCCCACCCATTTTGCAAATCCTTTATCAGTATTAGTCATTTATAACTATCAGTAATGATTTTCCAGGCCTCCCTTCACAGCCAGTAACTAGGAGAAAAAAAAAAAATATGCCAGAGCAGAAATTGTTTGTGTTTCTAAATCACAAACATCAGCATTGTGTTATCCTAACAGCTATCATCTTTATTTTTAGGATATTTAATCAACTTGAATGCTTTCAGATATATTTTAGTCAGACCACTTTGCTCTAGCTTACCTCCCAGTTCTGGTTGCCATGGCATAACAATGATTTCTCTTCTAGCTAAAAATAAACCTTCAGCAACAAATGTATTAGCCATTAAAAAAAAAAAAAAAAAAAACCAAAAAAAACCCACAAACCAAAAACACCCCCCCTCCAATAAAAAAACACCAAAACACCAAAAACACCAAAAAACCAAACCATGATGAAAACAAAGCACCTCCCCATACCAGTTCACATTACCCCACACAGCTGCTCCTATAGCATCAGTTGTAGGATGGAGGATGGTCTTTGATGGAGTCTCTCTGCCTCTCCTTTCCTATTTGCACATTTCTATATTCTAGTTAAGGAAAGACAGACAAATGCGTAAAACATTGCAAACATTTTAAAAACAGCATAAAATCAAGTGCTGTAACAGAGACTGCTGGTCCTCAGTGAGGCAGAACTGCCTGTCCTCAAAGCCTCTGTAGCTCCTGGGCTCTGTTGGGAGAAATCATTTCTTTCTTTGGCATGAATCCAAGCAAAGGAAAACTGCTTTCCTCACCAAAGAGGCTGATGCAAGACAAAGCTGGGGCATCGGGCGCTTCTTCCCCAGTGTGGAGGCAGCCCTGACCCCACACCTGTTACTTTGGCAGGGAGGTGGCATGGGTGAAGTTCTACTGCAGCCTGGTACAAGGCACTTCATCCCGTCTGGTGAGAAATTCTCTCCTTTGCAGCTATATGTTTTGGTGAAAAATAAAGTGCAATGCCACATGTTGAACAATAAAATTAAACTACTGGAAACCAAAAATCAAACAAGTAATTTATAAGCATCTCCACATGATTTGCTGGTGTTAATTTAGAGGTGCAGAAGGCTAATGCAATGCTAGAGATCATAAAAAATAATATTGGCAGGTTCAGGAAGGTGTTTGCTTTCAGTTTTGATTACAAAAACATCTTCCTTTCTCTTACCATCCTCTGTGACTGCAGTGCAAAAGGAAGAGGGCAAGTCTGGCCAGGTCTGTCCTGCCCTGCCCTCATGCCTCTCAGCCCAAATGACTTGGTAACCTCCCCACTGAGCCCTGGAAGGAAATGCCTCAGCCACGCAGATCCCAGCACGCCTGTACAAGGGTGTGGAGCAGAGCACACAACTTGTTCTGTTCCTTGCTACCAAAACAGCTGCTGGCCAGCCACAGTGAGCACGGGGCAAAATGGCAACCTGGATGCTTCTGAAGTTCACTTAGAGAAATGAGACTGAAGCAATGAAGGAGTACTCTCTGTGATTTTGTGGAAGATGACCAACTCTTTCCCAAACCTTCCATATTTGCCAGGTCCTTACATTTGCTGCTCCTCATGCTCCTCTTTTAGCCTATAAGACTGATCCTTGCCTGTCTCTGTAAACACATTAGTAAAGGAAGGAGAGGGCCAACTCCTGGCTCCTGTCCATGTAGCAAAACAGCAAAACTCTCCATCCTTGATGTCAGTGCCCTGCTGATAACACTATACATAAATACATATACCTATAATGTTGCTGTTCTCTTGTAACTGCTAAGAGCAGAAAGGCTGGTGGCTTTGAGAGCGCTTCCTTGTGAACCTGTTTCCTCAGCTCCTGCAGGAACAGCCAGCAGGGTAGTATTGATGGTTCCATGGTTAAAGCCTGGTAGATTTGGGGCAAGGAAAGCTCTGTCCTCCAAGACCTGTGTGTCAAGGCTGGGGAGTGGGTGTTCCCAGCCTGCAGCAGAGGAATGCACTTTCAACATGCTTGCAATGGGTGCCCAGTTCCCCTCCGACAAAAAATAGATGGAGCATGGCAGTTTCTGTAATTGGCAGCTCTTTCAGTGCAGGAGATGCCCTGGGGTCAGCACTGGTGTGAATGCTAGCACAGCGGCTAACCAACCCAGCAGGGTCACCAGCTGAACTCCTTGCTTTACCTGTTGCTAATGTCAGCATTTTAATTAAAAAAAAAAAACATCCTTACCTGAGAGAAGAGTAAAGCACTACCTGAATAGAGCTGGCCTGAAATCCTATTCCAAATTTGTACCTATATCCATACAAACCAGGACATCACTCTCCTACTTTTCTTCATAAAACTTGGCCCTCAGGCCTGGAGCTTGTATTTGGGTAAGAGAACAAAGCTGTGCTTTGTAGGAGGGTAAATTAAGGTCTCAGGCACAAGACACCATGGTTGGACCAGCATCCCCAGTTGTGACCTGAGAACCTGCAGGCCTGGAGAGCCTCCCCAAAAACACACTTGATGTTTCTTCCTTCTCTGGCCCTCAGACTTTGATGAACAGACAAGGTTCATCCCATCCCCTGTCCTCACTAGTGACACAACTACAGCAAAGAAACCAATCTCATTAACACTACTGATGGGCTTTTTGAACATTATTTTTCCATATTTACACTGTCCAGCCTCCTCCTCTCATGTCTTGGCAGCAGAGGTTTGAAGGAACAGACGGGCACGTCCCTCATGAGCCATGCTGCTGAGCTGACAGCAGAGGGACACATGAGCTGAGTGAGGATGATGGGGAAGCTGGAGTGAAGACTTTCAGAGCCTGACTGTGCTTCTTGTGCCACACCTATGCCAATGCCACCAGCCCTTGGAACAACATGGCTTTCCACTCGTTCTCTTTCTCCTCTGGGCTGTGGGAAGAGTGAGAAGATGGTGGGTCTGTCTGCAGGTCCCAGGTCATGGCAGAGTGGCTGAGGAGATTTGGCTGCCTTTTCCCCCAGGGCCTGGCTCCTGAAGAGGATGTATAATAGCCCATGTGCACAGAAATTCCTGGGAGGGTTGCTCAATCTTGAAATAGCTTTTGGGAGAGACAACAGAGAAAAGCAGATTCATTTGCTGCCCAAACTCAGTAAAGCTGCCTTTGCTGGGCTTACGGAAACACTCCTCTGTCTCTCCATTTGAGTTTCTGTTTTCCTTTAGAACTCACATTTTTTCCTTTCCACTGCATGAGGTCAGCTGACAATTTTAAAGAGCTGTATAATCCCTATTGTGGTATTTAATGGTTTTCCCAGAGCAGCTTCCCTGTGTTTTAATCTGCTCCTCTCTTTGCCCATTATATCCAGATTTTGTTCTGGAATATGTGTCTCCAACAAGGTACACAAGACCCTTCCCTCCTGAAATTATTTTATTACTTGTTCATCATCTTGAAACCCAACTGTTTTCCAGCTCTGTTTTTAATAGATGAGGTCATTTCTCTTCATAGAGACCCAAACCTGAGTTACTGAGAACAAAAATCCCTCTGTTGATTATCAGCATTGTCATTGTTTGGGCTTAATTTATATTGTTTCTTTCCACCTTTCCTCACAAAGAGAGGCTAAACCCACTCTGATGCACTGCCTGTCATGACTGTCAACTAGCTGGCATGGTCATTATTTTCACTGAAGACAGAGGGATTTCCCTGCACTCAGCTAAATGTGATTGTGTGTGTTTGCAGGCTTGAGAACAAAAAAGAAATGGCAATATCTGAAAACTTATGATAATTTATAGGTCTAGACTTCTACCCCATTAATGGTATCCCTGTGGAGGGTGAAACAAACTGCCACTGGTCTGAAACAGGATCATGCAACCTAAAATAGCCCCATGCTGCCTCACTCCAAACTGTTTGGCATTTTTTGCTGTCATCTGTCTGGCAGACCTAAAACAGCAAGGGTGCCTCAAAACACGGCACGCTTACGGCCAAAAGAGCTCCCTGAGCTGTTTAGCAAGTACAAAGAGAATAAGAGGTTAAAAGCCAAGAAATATTTTTCTTTGAATTTATCTGAAAAACCCATCCTGGAGGCTTCTTCAGGAAATGTTGCAGTATGCAAAAAGATGCCATACACTGCTGCACTCTTGGTGCTTCCAGCACTAAGTACATTATATGCATACTGCTTTAAGGTCAAAGAGGTGGCAAATCTGTGGGAGAATCTCACATCAGACTCATAAGAGCTTAAAAAATAACAGGATTTTAATGACCTCTTCCTTCTCCTCCTCCTGTGAGCTGCTTGCCTAGTCACTAAATTGTTTTCCTGCTGCTCAGATGTCATCCAGGAATGGAAGAAAAGTGCCCAAAAACTGTGTGCTGGTCTCTGAATGCACAGCATGTGCTGCTGCCCTTTCACAGGAGAAGAGGCACTTTCAGATGACAGACACGTATTTTAATATCCCCATTGAGGCTGAGAGCCTGGCTCACCCCTGGGCACATCAAACATCTGCACAGCTGTGCCTTTGAGCACCTGGCTGGGGGAATCACAGAGCCACACCTGCAGGGCACTGCTGCCAAACCATCACCCGAGGGAGGCGTGTTAGCCAGCGAGGGGAAGGTAAAGGTGGTCTTTTGTAGGTGGTTTCCATCAGGACTGCATGTTCAAAGGGTGACTTTGCCATCTTGGTTAGCTGAGTGTTGAGGACACTGTTTGGAGGGGACTGGTCATCACTCTAGGAAAGTCAGAGTCTGCCAAGCAGACACCATACATATGTGAAATGTCAAATTTTGGGCTATTTTTCACTGGCCTGTAACACTCGTTGAGTTTCATCTGGTTTTCCATGCTCTTCTTGCTCTGGTTTCATTCAAATGCCTGCATTTCTGTTTAGCACTGTAAGGGAGATACTGTCTTTACCTTATCGCCATCCTTTGTAAAATCATATCCAGAATAGGTACCTAATGAGGTCAGGTAAAACACAAGCATATTCACGTGCTAAGATGTCCATGACTCACCCTGACCATTCCTGATACAGCCCTTTTTAAGGGTGTGGCTTTGCTTAAAACTATACGTACCATGCATTGTACCAATGTATAGATAAATATATATGTATAATATATAAACATATAAAGTATATGTGCATGTGTGTGTATACACTCACATAAAAAGTCTAATCTGTATTTACATGAAAAATACATATGAAGCTAAAATAAATACCTATGTAGTTAGATTTTGATGGCACTACAGCCAAATGGATTATAACTCACCTTCAAATGTACAGTCACTGGCTGCTGGTGCTGTGAGTAGATTAAATGTTGGTTAGGTCTTTTTCTGTGTGCACATATCTGCTGAATTAAGAAAATTACTGATTTACCTGTGTAAAAGTATAAGTAAAAAATGCATAATGGAGGATGCTCTAATGAGCTTGAACAGGAGACCCAGGACTGAGAGCACCTGCCTCAGCCACACTCACTCCTCAATCAATTTAGAAATCTTGGTGAGAGCATCCAGCATGTTAGGGAAAGCTCATAGCTATGTCTAATTTGTGATTATTATCCCAAAGAAAATATGATGCCCTGGGTCCTGGTATGAGGAGTTGGTGGTGAGCAATGCTCCCCCAAAATCTATTCTAGGGTCTGATTTTCCACCTCATACACTGTAGGAATCTGCTGTAGGGCAGAGCAGCCCTCCTTTCCCAGCCTGCTCAGAAGGAATAGAAGCCTTCAAACTTCTCTGGTGGGTTTCCAAATTTCCAGATTTCTACAGATTCAAGATTTTTGACATTGTGTTCCAGATTGAAGCAAGATTGAAGTTTCCCCATGGACCATGTTCCTAGTGGAAAAAAGAATCACTTCTGGGTTAGAAAAAAATGAATTTTAATTTAGAACTGGGATATATTTCATCAGAAAAAGATTTTGGAACATTTATTTAGAACCACACATCAGAAAGTGCCTGTTTCTATACACATCCCTATAGTAAAAGAAAATACATTAGGAGAAAAGATCTCAATCTGCTCCAAATGTTTAGGGTTTTCTTTTCATCCCACATTTATAAACAAACAAACAACTCCCCCCACTCCCCCTGTGGTTTAAGAGGATATTCTGGATTTATCAAAATACTCTGGGCACAAAATACCCAACCAGAATGACCTGCACTTGGTTTTGGCTTCTTGAGTCATCCCTAGGAGCTTGCTTCTTTCTCCTGTGGGACACTCCGGTCATTCCTGTGTCAGCCAGAGCTACCTCCTGCTGCAGCTCCAGGCACAGCAGGCAGCTGTGGAGCATCCAAGTCCCAGCTCAAGCCACGGCTTCTCTTGTAGCTGCAATGGAAGTAAATGCTGGCCTTGCTACTCTCTGGGATGCTGGAGCTGGCCAGGCATGGAGCTGGGAGTCAATTTTTACAGGTCAAAAGTTAATAGAACTGTTCCTATAATACAGGCACCTTGACAATCAGCAATAGAACTGTTCCTACAACACAGGCACCTTGACAATCAGTAATAGAACTGTTCCTATAACACAGGTACCTTGACAATTAGCAATAGAACTGTTCCTATAACACAGGCACCTTGACAATCAGCCATAGAACTGCTCCTATAACACAGGCACCTTGACAATCAGCCATAGAACTGCTCCTATAACACAGGCACCTTGACAATTAGCAATAGAACTGTTCCTATAACACAGGCACCTTGACAATCAGCCATAGAACTGTTCCTATAACACAGGCACCTGGAAATCAGCAATAGAACTGTTCCTATAACACAGGTACCTTGACAATCAGTTTGACAAGCAGTTCAGGAAAGCTCCTGTGTACTTCTTCAAGCTCCTTGAGCTCCAGTGTAAACAGGGGCTCTGCTGTTAAATTAAAGTAGCAAAAGCACGAAAAAGCATTGAAGAATTGGGGCAGCAAGTCTGAGAAAAGCTGTGTCAAGAGTAAGGGGAAGAAGTGAGGAGATATAGGAAAGCAGTTCCTCTGAGAACCTTCTTCTCAGTAGTCCTGCTGAGATCTTGTATTTATGGACCTGCAAATGTCTGTATCATCTTGCTTTTTTCCTGAGTTCTGAGTTCATGGGTCAGTGCAGAACAAAGGGGGATTAGTAAAACAATCCTAGCAATATCTTATAACTTTTTCCTACTTCTTCTTTCCTTGATCTTATTCTAACTTGTCTTTATTAGTAGAATTAATGCATGACTAAACCCTTAATCCTCTATGTACCAACTGACCATAGTACTGCTGCCCATGGGGGCATTATGGCAGGGCAAGTACTGAGTCATGGAGCTCAGGAATAATTAACTAATGTAGAAGCAGAAGATTGCATGGCTCATTTTGATCTGTACTTTGTTGAACAGAGGCCAAAGTTGCAGCACTAACATGCAATTTGATGTGGGACACTTGGCCAAAGCAGCCCCACAGCAGTGCTGGCACATACCTATATCCTCTGTACATCTATGTCAGTCTGTAAATACCATTTTCAGCCAAGGCTTTCTTGTGAATAATTATAAGACTTGGTAAATTTTTGTTCAGACTGAGACTGACCTGGGCAATGGCAAGAAAATACCCTGAAAATTCCTCCTGCCACTCTGTTTGGCATTGGTGGGATTTGGGTTCTGAGAGTCTGGGCAGTGGACATGTTGCAGGGACAGCGCAGTTTGTCAATATTTCACCTCCTGCCTCCATCCTGTCCCTCCTGTCTGCCATGTCCCAGCATCGATGTCTATATGGCCTTGCAATGACTGGTCCCATGGGAAAAGCATTTATAAAACTCCTGTATTGAGTTTGGATGGCTAGATCTGAGTAGCAGGGGGGTTACAGAGATATCTTCTGTGAGAAGCTGCCAGAAGCTTCCTCCATGTCCAGCAGAGCCAATGCCCCCTCCAGGATGGATCCACTGCTGGCCAGGGCCAAGCCCATCAGCGACTCTGCTAATGCCATCAGTAGTCTGTGGGTGGATCCTCAGAGGGGACGCAACTGACCCAAATGAACCAAAGGGTTATTCCACACCATGTGATGTTAACTCAGATATAAAAGCTCAGGAGAGGAGGAGGAAGGGAGGTGTTCATTATTTGCAATGTTTGCCCTCCAGAGCCAATGCTAAGGTGCTGAAGCCCTGCTTCCCAGAAGGTGGCTGGGCATTGCTTACTGATAGGAAATATAGAGTAAGGCCATGTTTTTTTTCCTTGCTTGTGTGCATGCAAGCTTTCTCTTTTGCTTTAGTAAACTGCCTTATCTCAACCTGTGAGTCATTTTCCATCTTATTTTCTTTCCCCTGTCCAGCTGGGAAAAGGAGTGATAGAGCAGCTTGGTGGGGACCTGGCATCCAGCCAAGGTCAACCCACCACAGCTACACATCTAAGTTAAGCAAAATTTCCATGTTAAAACTGTCTCATAGGCTGTCTGCCAGAAGCCTCTAAAAGAAAAAGGAAAAAATCACTCTTTAGAATGAAAAGAAGAAAAGAGTTGCTAAAATTTATGCTAGGCTTGCATACAAAATCCATCGAATTTTCATGCTGGCAAACATGAGGACTGGGTATATCAACAAAGCTGTTAGAAATTGAGCTGCTGAGCACCACAAATAAAGAAAGGTCCCTGACTGTAGAGCAGGGCCCAACCCTTCCTCTAAGAGCTTGAGACTCTACAGTTGCCTGCTTGCTGCAAATGCAGATCCTGGTTCCAAGTGCCTTTGCTCTTTGAAAACAGAAATTACATTTTAGATCGATGTTTTTACAGAGTTTGAAGCGAAGACTGGGCATTCACCCACTAGGTCAAGATACCTATGGGCTTTCTGATCAAATTGCTTTGGTTTTTTGGGATACTGTTTTTTCAGCATTACTGGTGTAAGAGTGCTGCTTGTTTTGACAATGTGACATACCTGCAACACAGTAAAGGTGACTGAAGTGGCCTCAGTTACCAGTGTCCAGACATGCCAGGCTGCCTCCTTGCAGCAAGATATGTGCTACCACCACCCTCCTGCCTTGCCACCAAGGCTTAGGAGTCTAAGAACGAGCAACAAGTTCACTCCTGGGTTTGCAACAAGTAAGCTGCAGCTATCCCTCAGGTCTGTGCATCCTGAGCCAGTAAGCTTACCATCTCACTTACCTTTGGCTGGCCTATGGTACATTTTAGCTTCACTTTCTGCCATGTCTTCCACTATTTGTTCACTTAAAATTTGGTTTATAGGGTTGTAAACCAATGAGGTTGGATTAATGAGTGTGTAAACAGCTTGGATCATACCCTCCTTCCCACTTCTCGCTCGCACTAACTGGATTCCTGTGTTATGGTATCTGTCTCTGATTTGATAGATCAGAAATCCTTGCTATCAGACTGCCAATTTCATGGGCCAGTTCCCTCAGCTCTGGGGATGGAGATTATCTGGTCTTTTTAGCTGGAATATATTAAACTCAGAGTTTAGTTTCCATCTGTAGTGGGGTAATTTCCATTTCTCTGAACATTTCCATTAGTCATCCTGGCTCTGACCCTGCAGTCTAGATAATTATTCTTATTGAATTGCAGAGCCAAGCTAGTCTCTTATGTTTTGAGACTTGAATATATTGTTACTCCTTTTAACCTGAGCAGGAAGCTGAATGTCAGGATCTCACAGATAATTTCATTTGGGAAGGTAAATCAACAGGAGGAATTGAGTGGCTCTGAAGAAGTTTGGATGGTTTGCTTTAAAGGAGATGCAAAGACCAGAACAAAATGCTCTAGTGGGTTCCCAGCTGCCTGTCCCAAGCCCATACGGATGGTGCTGAAGCAGCCAAGATCAGGCAGGGCTTCCCACAGAGCTGAAGCTACTGCCACTGTGGCCACCATACCCTGCCAGCAGTCAACTGCAATGCCTCCTGTCCCAAGCACACAACATTTTTTCACCTTTGAGAAACTTTTTACATTATCATATTGTTATAACTTACTTTTTTTATCTTTCTGTTAACTTCAACCAAATCTGCTCATGCCCATTTGGTCCAAGATCATCTTCTGCAATGAGATTTTCCATAACCAGTCACCAATGGGTGACAAATTAGGTTGAGGTAATGTCATCCTTGCTTGGTCCAAGAATACCTGGGGCTTGTAACTATTAGGAGAACTATTTTCCAGATAGCAGCTCTGAACTTCAGGTCTTTTCAATTATACAATTCTCAAGAGTGTCTATTACTGCTGAAACTGCAAAGCATTCTCCCACTTCAAAAGCTGATGCTCAGAGTGTGTGGCAGAGCACACCGAGTCTGTTTCACAGTCCCTAGCTCCCCAATCATCTATTCCAAAATTAGTTGATAACATCCCTTGTTTCCGTTTGCATCATTTTCTCTGTTTCCTTAATGGCTCCAGATTGGTCACTGTTCCTTCTGCTTATCTGTTTGTCTGTCTAGCTATCTAGTTATTATCTTCTATCCACCTGTCATGGTCATTGTTTTTGCTCCACCATTGTCCATATATGTTCACTCTGACCAGCTCCCTAATAAGTGTGCAAACACTGCAGTTGTGTGTTTCTGATCTTGTGCACGTTGTTACCTGTATCAGGCCCAACCCCTCCCCCTCTGCACTTCAGGCTATATGAATGCTTTTTTCAACAGTTGGATTTTCCCTCTGTCCTTTCTTTTCTCATTCCTTTATCCATGGATATCTCTGCTTTTAAACTGCATTTCTCTTTCTCTGTGATAAAATCAAGCAAATGGCTTTACTGAGTCTCAGATAGTCTCCTCCTCTTAATTTTTTTTTTTTTTTTTTAATTCTTCTATTTCTTGGCTTGTCAGCATTTATCCCACCAGACTGGTAGATTAGGCATGCAGGTGAAGTTCCTTTGTCAAGAGAAGTCCCATTCCTGGAAATGCCTACTATTGCAGCAAGAATGTGATGAATGTTGTGTTCATGCTCTGCTGCCATGAGGGATATCACATGAGTTTTCTTTGTCTTGCACCCCTGAGTACTTTTCAACATTATTATCAAAAATTTATAAGAATTTGCTGTTTATTTGGTGGAAGTTAATCAAGCTGAAAAGTAGATTAACTGCATTAATTCACTTCCATTTAGCTTTTACTGGAGTTTACTTCTTCAGCAGTTATTTGCTGAACTTGGAGATTGCTTACTTAATCTTGTGAACAGACCTTTATGTCTACCTGCCTCTGTAAGGGTCCGTAGCTTTTATCTTTTAAGGTAATCAAGGCAGGTGTAGATGTACAAGACACAGCATCTTGACTCATCTGCCCCGGCCCCTGGCTGTGACTGGAAGTGCTGAGATAGCAGTGCCACTGGCTTTTGTTGGGATCACATGGAAGGTTGTACCTCCGGGGTCAGCCACACATAACCTGGCAGGAAAGAAGAGATCCAAGGAGAGCACTAGCAAACCCATTGGTGTGATGATGTGAAAACAATCCTTCAGGCCCAAAGGCTTTTGCAGACATAGACTGAGCTATATGAACAGCCATCATGTCCCCTGGTAGCTGACTGTACACCCCACTAGCTGGGGCTGTCGCCATGAGAGCAGAGCCCCATCAGAGCTGTACGAAGACGCTCCATGGCATTGTGGCAGCCCTTCATTCTGCTAAAATCCCTGGGGACCTCACACTGAAAGGGAGCTGGAGCACTCACACAATCCCTTACAGGGCTGCCTGTGTGGCTGCCCAACAAGGGCAAATAATGATCACCTGGGGTGGGATTTCACCCAAGTATGCACATCTATAACTAAAGGGAAATCAGATCCCTACACCCCACTGCCATTAATGGAGCCTCAAGGGTGACTCAGACACTCAGATTTAGGTATACACTGGAAGGTGAGAGGAATAAATTTAGGAGTCCACCAAATGAACCTGAACCCTGTCTTTGATGGTTGATAAAACCTTCATCTTCTCCAAAAGTTTTCTAAATCTCTACAGTTGTCAACCCAGGCACTAAGTAAACAAGTTGGAGGATTTCTGCAAGGTCAGTCACAGACCCAGTCAAAGCTAATGGTTATCCCCCCATTGCACACTTTCTCCATCCATCCTTGGGCTGGAGAAACTACTCCAATCCCCACCTCATGCCCCTTGTGCCAGAGCTGGAGGAAGAGCAGCAACTGCTCCTCTACTGCCCCACATGTTGTGCCACAGCTGGGGTGGGTCAGCACAGGGGTGGAGAAATAGTCACTTCCTCCTTTCTATTACTCATGCTGTTCAGTGTCTGGGGAAGGAGAATGTGTTGGATTTGGGATGGCATCTATGCCAGTGTGTGGCCCCATCCCCCCTGCCCCCGTCAGTCAGGGCAGAATGGCTTAGTGATGTTCCTCCTTTTGTCCAGTGGAACTGCAAGGGGTGTGCATTTTGTTTGCCATTTCTGATACCTCTAATCTCTGTTTCAAAACCAGCTTTCTGAAACTCAGGAGGAAAAACATTTCCCTCCCTTCTCAGCACAGATACGTTTTGCTTGTTGAGGCGAAGGGTTGCAGTGCCTGTCTTTCTGCACTGCAGTACCAGCAAATATGTCTCACAGGAACATTCAGGCATCTATTTGCTCCAAGATAGGAACACCGAGACTTTTATTTCCACTGCTTAACCTGTTTAACCTTGTTTATCTACTAACAAATCCCATTTAAGTGCTGTTCTTTTTATTTCGGTTGCTGTTGCACAGAAAAAGAAAGTTCATCAGGAGAAAAGCCTCTCTCCTCATGCCAGAGCTTACTGAAGAAAAATAGGCTTGGGTTTGAGTTTCATTTTCTCCCTTGCAGAGAGGCCCAAACCGATCACAAGGCTCCTAAATTCCTTCAGTGAGTCTGCAGCTGATGCCCTCTGGGAGATGCTGTCTGGGAGCACAGGGCTCCCCATCTGTTTCTTGACCACCTGGCAGTGATGTAGCAGCAGAACTGGGAAAGGATGGCAATGGGGAAGAGGTTGGTGTTCCCAAGCATACTGATCCACCTGGCAGGTTGTCCTGAGACCACATGGGGACAAGGATAACCAGGAGTGGCCTGTACAGCAGCCAGCTCATGCTGCTGCACAGGGTGCCAACCAAGGCCACATGTCATGCATTCCCATGCAAGACAGCTATCCTGAGGGGCAGTACATGACTGGCATGTTACCATTTGATGTGTATGTTAAGCAGCACTGATTGCAAATTAACCATCTTTTAGCCTGCCTTAGAGTATTGTCATTGAATAACTCTGCACAGCATGAAAAGACCATTCATGGTGGGGCAATTTGAAGATTAAAATAAGTTCCCCTTGAAGCAGGATATGCACAGTTACAGCTTCTGCAAGGTGATGGTTTTTCCTCAGTAACCCAGCCTGGGCAGATAACTACACTGAGAAAACACAAGTCAAAACGCTTCCAGAAGAACCCCAAGGTAAAAAAAAAGAAGCTGTCAGGACTGTTTAACTGAGCACAGACTTTTGGAAGCATGTTCCAAGCACCAGAATGATAAATCCCCAAGTCGTGCCGCACTGAGTCGGAGTGTTCCAACAGCAGGAGCCAGGATTTGCCCCTGGGTGATGCAAGTGACTTTTTAAGTCATGGTGCTTCTGCCAGCTCTGTACCATGAAACCACTCTGGGCACCTGAGATTGCGCTTTGGAGAATTGTGACAGGCTGGGACCAAGAGCAGGTCTACACCCCCCCTATGGGCAGGGAGTATTTCAGGGGCATTTCAGGGAGCCCTGTGACTCTGTGCAGAGCACCTTAGGCGAAGGAGTTTGGGTACAGTGCGTCCCTCAGAGTGCACATCATGCTCATGCAAAGCAAAAAAAGGGGGTGGAGGGTGGAAGCAGGGGAGAAAGGAAACAGCTGCCTCATGCATGAAAAGATTTGCCAAACTCCCATGGTTAGATTTAATAGCTGGGTGCTGCAAGCTCAGGAGAACAATGTAATTTATGTCATTACTGCTAAAAGGCTGGTTTGATGGCAAGGGCTTCATTTGAGTTGCCTAAAGTGTTTAACAAAGGGGAAAGTGAAAACAAACACAAAAGCTGTATTAAAAATTATGAGGATTTTGGGGAGACTGCCAGGTACATTTTTCCAGTGGTACAAAGTTCTCTCCTGACAAACAGCTCATTTTGCCTATGCTAACTCTAAGATATGAAGCTGGAGCTAGAGTTAGAGGGAAATAATTAGGTTTTGCTTTAGCTACACAAGTTTCTGGAACAGTAGTTGGGTCACCCTGTTGTGCCTGAACAGCAGAAGCAATAGTGTGCTTTTTTTTCTTTCAGTATTAATTGTCTCTTCTTGAAAATGTACTTATCATCTTTTTAAAGTATTTTGGGGATGGGAATGGAAGGAGACAGAATAGGTCCAAAGGGAGGAGGTCTGGGTGGTTGTGCCACCTTTTCTACTGGTGCATTGAACATGACAGTCCTGTTCTCACAGCAGCAAAAGCAATGTGTGTGGCTAACCCCGCTGTTCTGCTTGGTTCTGTACATGGTGCTATTTTTAATGCACCAGCTCATACAGCCTTGAGTGGAGCACGATGGGAACTCAAGTTAAAAAAGCGCTGCTGCTTCCTCACGGAGGCACCACCAGGCCGCCCTCTCAGTTCTGTCTGCTATGAGGCCATATGGTGCTGGGTATGTCCAGTCCTCTCCCCAGAGCTCCAAATGCCACCGAGTGCTGCAGGGGAAGCACAGCTCACAGGCAGCATGTTCACGGTTCTCTCAGGCTGTGCTGAAGCTGGGTCAAGGTCCCTTCCTTGGCCACCTGCTCGACCTCTGCCAGCACAACACTCTTAAGGACTCAGCCACACAGGGAAAACTGAGACAGCCTCTGGGTCACCATTTGGGCTGAAGGGCTTCTCTGGGGCGTTCTTGCCCTGAGCAGACAGCTAGCATCAGCTGCCATCCTAGCCAGGGCCCTCCTGCAGCACTGCTTAGGGTAGTAGTGCCTCAATTACTCATATCAGGAATTCACCACAGAGCCCCCCAACCTGCAAAGAGGGCTGCACCTCTGGTATTTGCCAAATGTTAGTTGCTCACCATTTGGCACTGGTGAGACCACTGGGAACAGGCCAGGTGCTGCCAGCCTCTTTCCCTGAAGAGACACATGCTCCTTACATCAGTTTGCATTCCCACCAGAAGGCCCTTCTCCCTTGTGCAGCCACAGACAGCCATGCTGGGGACGTTTGAGATGGCAGTCAGCTCACCTTCATCCAGCTAGGCTGATCTTTGCTTGCTGTTAATTGCAGCCAACTGGGTGGCAATGATTTTGCAACAAAGCGGCTGCCAGGCCATTCAGATTATCTGCTCCAGTGCTCTGAGAGACAGCTGGTAAAGCAAATAGTAACAGTCTAGAGAAATTATCTTTATTTGCCTGTAAGCACACCACTGTAATGCAAGGCTCAAATGAGCCTCTTTTGGCACGCAAGGTCAGCGTTGCCTTTTGCATATGGCATGTATTAAGATAAGTCCTGGCCCCACATAGCATCTCTTAACCAAGAAGCTGCATTTCAGAATTGGATGTATTTTGTTGCTCTTGTCAGAGATCAGCTTACAGAATTGGCTGGTAGGGAGATGTGAAGGTTCATATGCGCAAATACTTGAATACTTTTGGATGAGTTTTAAGAATACACTATGATACCTTTTTATTGCTCTAAGACTTGTTGCCGCACACAGGAGATGGTCACCAAGGTCCCATCAGCTTTAACAGGACAAGATGCAGGGTATGCACTCCAAAAAAATCCTGATTTTCATGATGTTGAACATCCTGTTCCTTCTCCCTTCTACCTGTACAAAGTTAATGTTATGAAGTTGGTGGTACGAAGGTAGTTTCTTATAGTGTAAAATATGCTTTTTGTTGGACAAGCCAGACCCGCAGATCCTCACACTCTGAAGATTGAAGATCTCTGTAATTTAAGAGCCTGATATTATTTTTCTGTGCTTTTTTTTTTTTTTTTTTGTATAGGTATATGCTTTGCTGCCCCATTCTCTGACTCTGAACCCAGGGAAACATGGCCAGGAGAAACACTCAGTGATTAATCTGCTGGATCTCAGCATAAGGGGCACTTCACAATGCACCATCATACAGGACTTCCACATAACTGAGTCATTTGTGTCAGGGCCCCAGGAAACCTCTACCCTCTGTCTCAGCTGCCACTGCCTGGGGATCCCCACCTGAGCATTGCTGAGGGTGCTGCTGGGCTGTGAGGGCTGTGTGAGGACAGGCACAGCACACAGGGCCAGCACTGTGCCAGCCTCCTTGCAAGAAACTTCTGTCTTAGCCAGTGGACCTGCAGTCTGTCCTCCAGCTGGCTCTTCCATGAAGGTTTCCAGCAAGGAGAGTGCTTTGGTGCTGGAGCCAGCTTGGAGTGGATGCTCCATGGAGATCTGACTCAGACATGCAGGTTTCCAGATACCCACCAGCTGCCAGAGTATTTCAGTCATTAATAATGGCAGGATTAAATGCAAGGTATCAACAGTGTTTCCAGAATGAGCCAGGTTTTCAGCTTTACTCCCTTTTGCTTTTTCATAAAGGATCCAGATCCAGCATGGATGGTGCTCCTGGAAAGGCCCTTGCTTTCCTTCAGGTTGTGTTCATTACATTTGTACCATACCTGCACTATCAGTGCCACTGAGTGAGGAGGTCACCAGAAAGAGCAGATGCTACTCCTGGCATGAACATATAAAGAACATTTCACTGACTCTACTGAACCATCCCTCCCAAGGCAGAACATTTGAGACAATTTGTCTTTTCCTCTGTGTCCAGCAGTGGCTACTGACAATTCAAGACACTGGTTTGGGTATCTCTGGAGCATTAAGGCTGCTGCTGTGCTTTTATTCCTTCCCATCACTATGCATTTAAGTGTTGTATGAGTTTCAGCACTATCAATTCCTTGACTGTGGTTATCTCAATCAATAAACTCCACTGCCTTGTATTTGTGCTGTCTTCAGATGTTTTCTCTTTTGGATTTGTGTGAGGCAACTGGTGCATGGACTCTGCTGGATCTGCATGTGCTGCACTGCTCACCAGTTGTCACATCTTCATGTCTTAGTCTCATCATATTAGACTCATCTCTGTCTTGAGCAGTTCTCTTTTTTCCACTGCTGACTGCAGAAGTTTTGCGTATTGCTAATCCTTTTCGTTCTTGTCTCTGGCTCACTTTGCTGCTGCTGACGTATGATGTGAAGTGACATGCTAATAACGCTCTACAGCATTTCAAGTGGGAGTACAATAATTTTATGAAGAAGTTCCACATTTTTGTCAGTTTTCAGATTTGGTGTCTATTTTGAGTCCAGGTTATTGAACACAATGAAGTGCAATGATGCCTGGATCAAGGTGACTTGACTTACTCTAGGACATACGGTCTGTATGTAATGAGAACTTTCAAATCATCCCTTTCCACAAGCAACTTGGAAAGGATTTTCACCCACTGCTGTGCTATGCATCCAGTTTTCCCAGTTAGGACCATAACCTCTCAGTCTTCCCTGGTATTTATGAAAGTAGCTGTATATTTTGCTATCAGCCAGTTTTTCACCCACACTGCTGTTCCAGGTCATTAACAGCTCTATTACTCATTGCTGCCAGTTTGGAAGGAGAGCATATCCAATTCCTCACCTCTTGTTGCATTAAAATGAATACTTTCTCTTTCCTTCTTTGTCTCCTGCCTGTTTCAGTTAATATTCAGAAGCATCTTTTGCCCACTCTTGCCATTTCAGGGCCTTTACTAAGTGAGTAGGAATGATAGATTTGACAGTGCCAGCAAGCTCTTCTTGCAGGTGGCTTTTGCTGACCCAGTTGCAGAATTGCTCAGACTGAAGAGAGCCCAAACAGGACACAGCACCCAGCCCTGAGCAGAGAAAGCAGTTGTGGGAAGATAAACTTAGTAGGTTCCTGTGGTGTGAGTAGGGTGAGATTTCATGGAAGCACTTGAGTGTACCCCCTTTTTGTCTCTAGCAGTACAATTTCCTATGATTGCAGCTGGGCAAACACTCAACATCCAGCCTTGAAGATGTGGCAATCACTTGATCTGAGTTCAAGAATGTCCAGGGTAGCTCTAGGAGGCAGAGGCTTGGTAACTACCCTTTCCATGGCCATAGAAGTGGCTCACAGAGAGGAGAGCAGCCTGCAAAGGCTTTTATCAATTTTGTTACCCAGAAACCAACCTTTGCAGAAGAGTTTGCAAAACAGTGAATTTCAAATGCCTGCAGAACAGGCACTGGAAGTGAATTTCAAATTCATGTCAAGCAGTGGGAAGAGGAAGTTTCTTCCAAAAGCCACGCTCAATCAGGGAATAGATACACCCTGTGACCTTGCATCCCATCAACACGGTGTGAGTGCCGAGAATCTCAATTAGCACTGGCAGTGCTCACAGAAACATTAAACGACCATCTCCTGGGCTAGAAAAGCTCATTCAAAAGCTACTGGGTGGAGAAAGGACAGCATGTTGTCACTAAAACTTATCACCTGTCTCCTAAAGGGATGGTTACAGAAGCTGTGAGGGCTTTGACTAAAACTGCTTTTAGCCCAAAAATATGAGGAGAAAAAGAGTGCAGTGAAGTATAAAGCCCAGCTACTGTCACCCATGTAAGGCTGCCCTCACTGACTGCGTTTGAGGGAGGTCAGGCAGGGGGGCCATGCTTTGCTGTTTGCAGTTTCTAATAATTATTGCCTGCATGACAGGCAGTGAGCGTAGGTTTTGCATGTGACCTTGGAGGAGCTTGTACCCATTTTCTCCCTCAAAGAGCAAAGATCTCTCTTCAGTGATGAAGACGAAGAAGGCAAGGACACACAGGCATGCTTTGCAAAACGAACATGTGTCCTGTGATGCAGGTACAAAAGCCTCCCTGACCACAGCCTTCATTTGACAGGTTACAAACAAAAGTACCCTTGGCAGCCGAGGCTTTTGTCCCAAGGAAGTGTTCTAGCGTGTGTTCCACAAGGAACCGAGCACTGGTGCGGACAGCGGGACAGAGGAGTGGTTGGCAGCATTTTTCCATCAGCAGGGACAAGTGCCTGTGGTCGCAGCTCAGCAAACAGCCAGTCCTGGGGAGGAAGCCCTGAGCCCAGAGCTCCTGTCCATGATGCAGCAGAGGTGGCCAGCAGCCCCCACAGGGGCACTGCTCTGCTGTGGTGCTGGCCCAAACTCCCCAGCTGGGACCTTGCAACCCCTTGGGTCTCTCCTTTGCTTTATTGCTCCATCTTGTCCACTCAGGCCAGGGCCAAACCCTTCCTCAGGAGTGGCAGCCACCTGACACTGATGCCTTGTGAAGGCTGACCTGGAACAGAGACCAGACAGAGCTAAAGAATAAAGTGGGCATTTATTAGGAGGCCTCAATTGATCCACATTGGGCAGCACAAGAGCCCAGTAAGGGCTACAGCCAGGTGAACCCAAAATGGTCACCAAATGGATGACTGGTCATGGAGTCTCACACTTCTATAAGTTTTGGTCCATTAGCATATTGGAGCCAATTGTTCAATTACAGCTTTAGCCCATGAAGTCCCATACTTCTTGTTTTTCTCTCTTCAGTCCACTGTTATTTATGCTCTTGGGCCTGAAATTTGGATCATTTGTCCTTGGTCTCCAGCTAGAGAAGGAATTGTTTTGTCTACCTACTCTGTGAAAAGAGCTTACTATGCCCTAATATGATGCCCAGACCCACACACTAAAGCAGTACAGAATCTGAAAAATATAAAAGCTAAAACCAGAGGAATCAACACCAGTCCAGACTCGACAGTGCTAAACTCTGTGACAGGTTCATGTGGAAAGACACTTTGGTGTCTGCATTCCCTCTCCTTGCCCAACTCTAAAGTGTGTGAGTCTGAAACAAGATTGAATTTCCTTTAGTTTTCCTCCCTTGGAGGCCATTTTAGGGAAATTAATTTACTGGGAGATATCAGCTGTCCTCGGCCTGAAAATATGAGGAGGGTTTAAAAGTTGTTTTTAGCAGCTCTAAGAAAGCATTTCCCAGTTGGTATGTGCCAGCAGAGACTGCCAGTTCAGATCACCTCACAAGGGCCCTTCAGAGCAGCTCTCAGACACAGGTAATTTTGATAGTGAGAACAGGCATTTCTGCTATCACTTTTGCTTTCCTCTTTAGAAAATAATGGCTACTTAGCTTTCTTTTTTTTTTTTTTTTTTTGTTTTTATGGATGTCATTGGATTGGCATTGTTTATGTGGGGTACTTTTGCATACTGACTTGTCCCCTGTGGCTGTTTTTACATTGCTCCCTCTCCCCCTGCAAATTTCTCTATCAGTAAAAGCAGTTACTATTAGTACAAACTTCTCTCCTGATTTCTTCTGGAACTGCATGACAACAGGAGTCTGTCTGTGGAATCTCTCTTTCCTCAGTCCATTCAGGGTATCCCATACACTCATAAGCTGGAGTGCATCACAGTGGTTGCTTAAATACTGGCTGTGGGAAGATCGGCCTCCCTTGGTAGGGGCTGGAGAGTCCCTTATGAAGCTCATTATTCACCACACACTGCCAAACAGACCGGTGAGCTTTTTTAAACAGGCACTCTGTGACATCAGGTTCATAAAGCATTGCTCTGGTTTTTCTTCTCCCCCACAACTTAAAGATCAGGAAAAGAATTCAGCATCTACAACCAAGATGTGTGCAAGAGAGTAGTACCATCCTCGCTTCCCTCTCTTCCATCCACCCAGCCAGAATGCACAGAGAACGCCCAAAAAGCATCTTTTATTCCCTCTGACTATTAAAATTGTGAGCAGAAACATGCTAATGAACAAAAATGTACCCTTCTACATTTTTAACAGCTCTTTTAAATAATTCCTGCCAATTTACTAAGCCTGACCTCATGTTTCCCCAACATCACAAAGGCTGGCTCTATTCAGGCTGTCCCTTTCCAGGAGATTCCCCATTCGAGCACTTGAAATGCTTTTTGTCTCTTTGGCCACATACTCTTTGGCACTAAAAGGACTAGAGTAGAGTTTATGTTTACTCAGACTACTTTTATAAGTACATCAAGATCTACAGAGCCACTTCTTACTGCATCAGGATTTTTAAACAGGAAAAAGAAAGATTGAAGCTCCAAGTTTTTTTAACAAACAGAAATAGTGCCAACCTCATTTCCTCCCTTGTTGCTTTACATTCGGTATATGCTGATGCACTTAGAAGCAGGGTGGTTTCAAAACCAATGGTCGTTCAAGTTTATTTAGTTTCAGGGTTTAATTTTTTTGTCAGTTGTTTTTACTAACAGAATAACTCTCAGTGAGGTGAGTTTGGGGATCTGTTGTGCCATGGAACAGTCCTTTGGATGAATATCTGTTTCTACAACTTTCTTTCCACAAGCATGAAATGAAGATATAATGCACACATTTTTTCACTCAAGAGTTTAAAGCTCATTGCCTGAGAGCATGATATAAATATAGACGATAAACTCCACAGAGAAGGCAAAAAATCTGTTATTTCACTACAGGAGATTGTTAGACCATTAAAACAAGACTGCTGATAAAGCTTATATGCACATTTAGATAAACTACTAGTAAAGGGTTAAGTATCAGCAGAGGAAAGGATTCCTTATCCCCAGACTTTCACATGGCACATGTGCAAAGGTGTCTCCTTGCTTCAGTAGGAAAAAGCTGGGAAGGACAGGTCATTTGAGATCCTCTTACTCTAGCTTCCTGAATCTAACTCATCCTTGAGCCACTCAGCTGAGAAAAATCTGACTGTTCATCTTTTCCAAAGTATTTTTAAATAATTGTGCAGAAAACAGAAGTTGGAAAAATAAGTCTTAGCTGGAAACTTTGCTTTAATTCAATATCAATTGTTACTTCTTCCAAAGCGTTCAACAGACATTCCAGGGTATTTCAGTTTTTACTGACCTTTAAGATAAACCTTCAAAAATCAGCTTTACCATAACTGTTGGACTAGTTCTGGCAGAACATTTCAAATGCTATTGTACTCTAATCCCTAGATGAGAAGCCTTGCCAAGCTTAATTTGATTTTAATTTAGCTTTTCTGTAGGAGCCTCCAGCTTTCCAGTTTCCATGACTATTTAGGCAACTACAGGAAACACTCCTGTGCTCTCAGGTTGTTGCTTTGGTCACTATTAATATGAAGAGCCACTATTGAGTGTTTTGCCAGTGACAGTAAGTTGTGCTTACTGATAAGTGGACAGGTAAATGGACAGGTGAGAAATATCCCAACCCTTGAAAAACCTCAGGTGTGTTGGTAGTGAAAGGGAAAACATCCTTTGTGTCCTGACACAAGGACTCTTCTATCACCTCCTTCACCTTCAGTGACTTGCAGGTTGCCAGATGCTCTCTGCACACTCTGAAAATCTCCGAGTAGAGAAGTGAGTTCTGCATCTCACTTGGTGAGTCCCTCTGGGTGGGGTCCCCTGGGGCTGTGACATAAAGTTTGCAGCCCCAAGCACTTCAGCTCTGGCTCAGAGGCAGGGCAGGCACACTAAGGGCCCAGGCCAGAAACCCTGTGCTGGTGTGTCTGCAGCACAAGGCAGACAGCAGCACATGGGTTGTGTTAAGGATGTTGTCAGGGGATGTGCAGGAGGCACATCCTGGAGAAAATGGGGTAGCAATGCACCCACAGTGCAGCACAGCAGGCATTTCACAGTGCTGGAAACCCACACAAGCACCTGGGACATTGAGCTGCTTTGCTTTTGGTGCCACTCAGAGAAATGTATGCATCCAAACATGCTGACAGTAAGGATGCTGAATTGCACCCCCGACACACCTTTGGCAGAATGTTTGTCTCAGACAGCTGTGTTTGCTTCAGCAATCAGGCAGCGGCCAGAGCTTTTCTGGAGTCTGTCCACACAAAGCCAGAGCAGTGGGAGGCCTGCTCTAAGGGGATTAGAGGGGATCTCTGCTTAATTAGTCGAAGAGGGCTGATCTCAAAGATTATTTCTCACACAGAGCAGAAAGAGCTACCAAATGATCTTTGGGTCAGTCAATTACTGCCCGTATTGGGTGATGTGGCAGAAAACTGGTTAAGACTTTTGATCCAGAAATCCAGTAGCAGAGGTAGCTGGGGCCATACTGACACACAGCTGGTCAGGGGGAAGCACAGGTCATACCCCTCTCACAGGGTGGCAGAGCAGCAGCCTCTGAAATCATGCTGGCCTGATTAGCCCAGCTTATCTGGAAACATCCTCTGTGGTGGCCCCTCACGGCAGAACAAATGTTTAGCATGATATGGTCCTGCAGTTCCTAACATATGGAAGAGAAAGATGGCCCCCTATGCTTCCTCTGTGATGGACAGCACCTGAAGGTGGTTTTTCAAGGAAAATGGTGGTTTAGGAGCAATTACATGATCAGTTAAAGAAGCTGCATGTCTCTAAATGCACTAAGTCCCAGCTGTGGTCTGCAGGGAAGCTTTGCTAAAGAAGGTAGCAGTAGCAGCTGCTGCAATGCTAATCCAGCTTTCTCAGCACTCACAGCACCAGTGCAGGAGCAGGCTGCTCATCACCCAGTGCCCACACGGCGTGGCAGACACTGTTCATTCAAGCACTCCTTACATGGAGACTTGTATGGGTAGAGAACAGGGGACTCTCTCTATTCTATAACTTTTTTTATCATTGCTGCCATTGAGTCCCAAGCGGCCACTGGTTTCCATCGTCATCTTTTTATACTTGATCAGGGAACTTTATGGATTATTTTGATATTGCCATCCAAGCTTAGTGAGCTCAGCTCAGTGGCAACTCTTGAGTAAGAGTTCTTCCCCTCCCCAAGTCTTCCCTTTTGCTTCCTTTTAATTTGCATACATAGGTTTCTGGATACATAAAGCCGACAAATAGTAGCTGAAACTTTTTTTTTTTGTTGGAGATAGCAAGGTAAGGAAACCCGAATTTAGTTTGTACTGTTTTTTATCATGTTTGATTGGTTTTTACTGGTGTTTTCGTTCACTGGTGTTTCTGTTCATTGGTGTGTTTTAAAACTTTTGACAAACATGACAAAATCTGGAACAAATGAAAAAGTTTAACAAGGAGCAGCATTGTGAACTTTTTGAAAGTGTAGTTTTCATAATTGACTGGAAAACTACCACTTATAAACAAGCAAACTAGGTTTATAGCCCCAGTGATGCATAGGCTGTGTACATTTCTGAGTCAGAATTGTCTCCAGAGAGCAAGGGAGATGCAGCTTCTGCCATGAACTATTGATTCAAGAGCACACAGTGGCGGCTTTGTGCAAAACCTATACAAGATTAGGGAAAAAAAACAAAAACAGACAAAAAAGGGAATAAAGAAGGAAGAATCTCTCTTGTCTTACATGAACCAACTTGTTTTCCACATAGAAAAAATACGAACATGAGAACATGCTGTTCACCCAACAGCAGAGGTGACTTCCCTGAAGAGCCTTTATAAGCAGTGAGCATAAAGGCATTATGAGCATTTTCTGTCACTATCCTTCCTCCATACTGACAAATATAAAGTTTTTTACCAGAGTATGCTTCTGGATGAATCAAAGAGCTGTGAAACTGGGGATACCTCACCTAATGGGAACGTTTATTGCTCTTCAGATTTCCTCTAGCCATGAAAAATGAGCATTTTGCTTTAGATTTGATGCAGAGATGAGAGTCCCCTCCCCACAGCCATAACAGAGAGTTTATTTGCAGGTAGATGTTGTCTTGCTGGATTAAGGCTATCCACCTGATG
This sequence comes from Taeniopygia guttata, assembly GCF_048771995.1. NCBI lineage: Eukaryota > Metazoa > Chordata > Aves > Passeriformes > Estrildidae > Taeniopygia > Taeniopygia guttata. The sequence goes on along the minus strand of NC_133024.1, from coordinate 76,080,372 downwards.
GGTTAACTTTAAATGCAGAGATTAGGAATTATCTCTGCATTATTAACTATCATTCATGTCAAGCACAGCATTCCCTGTTAGAAAAGGGGAACAAGTAGACAACACGCTGTAAGTGCCCACCCACTATTCATGATCTCTGACTGCTTCAATAAGCACGTTCCTAGAAATAACCACAAATAGCACCCTCATCAAGAAAGGTTGATTGAGTTCTTCTAATAAAGAGGTGCCAACTCTTATGAATACTCCTCTAAGCTTCACAGTGTATCTTTTCCTGAAAAATTAGGCAGAACCAGAAGAGTATTTGGTGTTCTCCCTCCATCTTAAAATACAAAGATAAATCTTACATCAATAATGCATTTAAGTGTTGTCTTCCCCCAAAAAATAGATCAATAGAACCACACAGGAAAAACAAACAAAAAAAAAAAAAAAAACCTTCACCTAAAGCCAGTTAGGGAAATACAAAGGCCTAGAAGGAATCCAGCCCAGTTAGAGCAGCATCTCTTACAAGTCTTGAGGCTTCATGGAGAATTTGAGAAGCACTTTAATTCACATAGCACTGAGTGTCCCCATCCATTTATTTTCTGTCAATAGGACACTTCTGTATCATTTATGTTGGTGTATGGAATCTTATCTTCTTTGCGTTAATCAATTATTTGTGTTCCTGTATTTAAAATCCCACACCACAAATTTTATAAAGGTTAACTTATTTTTGCCTTACTTAGGCAAGGACTTGTAGGCAAAATCACACTAGCACTTTTGGAAAGTTTTTCTTGTGTCTCTGTGTTGGCAACAAGCCATCAGGCAGGTTATGAGGCTCCTGTGTTCAAACTAGTCCTCTGCTACTGGTGTTAATGAAGTCTGCCTCTGAATCTGTTCCTAGATTACTTCACTGCCAGCAAAGCTGATTTCTATTCCTTAAACAAGAAACATTAAGATCTACAGTTGGAAATCCTCCCTGCTGAAGTCTCATCCTACTCTTTCCCACTCTATTTCTCAGCTCTAAGGCAGTGTGTACAGACAAGGACTCTGCCTTGCACCCAGCAGTTACTATATATTAAATACAAAGAGCAAAAAGCATACCCAATCCAGTTGAAGAGTCTTGGATGCAGACATCCATCCCTCCTTATACCAGGCAAACCACTTTTTCAGAGGCATATAATTTGGCCAAGTTTAGACCCATGTACCAATACTGTGGTGTTTTGGGCCATTTCCCAGTGGTTCAAACCAGAATGGTGCCAGGTTTTGATAGAGTATTTTCAAGAAGTTAGCACATGCAGAATGGTGCATCTTCCATTGTTTTATCCTTGGAAACAGCTGAACCATTAAAAAATAGAGAACAAACAACCACCTCCAAATCTGGGACAGAGAGATCATCCTGAAAAAACTGGAGCTCTACTAATTAGTTTGGAAAGCAGAAAAAAAAAATCACCTTGTGTCATACTGGAAAGTGCCAGTATGCCTCTATTCAGTTTGATTCATCTGCAAGAATGAAGGGTGAATAGTAAAAAGAAGTCTATGTAATAACTAAAAGAGCTAGAGTACATTCTTGGCTATAGGATGAAAAAAAGTTTTGTTTTCCTAAGCTGTGTTGTACAACTCGAAAGCTAAGGTGCCATGTCTCAAGTATTTGGGGATGACATTTGAAGTTAATGTCTTTTGCTTATTAAACTGTACAAGGATTTTAAAGCAAGAAAAAAATCAGAATCTTTCCATAAAACATCTCAAGAAGCAGCTTTATATTTATTGCAATGAAATGTCTTGAATTGCAATCCAATGTCTTGGATCTGTAGAACTTCAAATCCAGTTCTCTGATCTAGCTAATAAGCACTTTTGGGCAAGAATATCCTTAATCTTAATACTCATATTTCTACCATTCAACATAACACACTGTGTCTACCTACATACTTTTCTTCAGCAGTCTCTCAGGTTCATAAACTTACCTCTTTAACCCAGATCTACCCCATTCTCCTCCACTTGTGCCACCTAACCATCTCACAGTTCCATTCTTCAGTGAGACTCCTGTATGGCTGTCTGGTTGTCTACATACGTGGTCACTGCACCGTGAGGAACTTGAAATAAATTCTCAGCGCCCCACAGACTACTTCATATTCCAGTCAGACCACAAAGCATGTGCTTGAAAGTACACAGAAAAACTGTTCCAGCAGAGTGGAATGAAGATGTGCTGTTACCAACTCCAGTATTGCACAGTGCCTGGCTCACATCAACACAGCGTTTTCTTCCTCCCACTTGCAATCCAGCCTGTAAATGCAACCCACAGCCTGGGGAAGAGAAGGCTCCAGGGAGCCTTCTGGCAGTCTTCCAGTACCTAAAAGGGGTTTGCAAGAGAGCTGGAGAGGGACCTTTGACAAAAGCCTTTAGTGACAGGACAAGGGAGAATGGCTTCAAACTGAAAGAGGGCAGATTCAGATTCTAATGAAGAATTTTTTTTTACTGTGAGAGTGGTGAGGCACTGGAATGGGCTGCACAGCATGTCCTATCTCTGGAAGTGTTCTAGGCCAAGCTTTGAGCAATCTGGTCTAGTGGAAGGCACCCCTGCCCATAGCACGGTGATTGGAGCTAGATGAACTTTAAACTTCCCTTCCTATCTGAATCATTGTATGAGCCTATGACTCTTAACTCAGTACTTTTTACTTCCAGTGTGAGAAGAAAAATGTGTTGGCCATCAGACAACTGAAACCCTAAACAATTGGGAGTCAAAATTCAGATGTATTAACTGACCTCCCTATGAAGAAACCTGCAGTTCTAAATGTCTGACTGCAATTAGCAAAAAAACCAAAAGAAAAGTTCTTTCTGCAGGTTTTATGGCAAAACGGGAATTATGTTTAAGACAGCACAGTAGGACACTAGTGCATTCAAACAGTCATTGGAAGATGGAAATTTCTTCCTTAAACGAGAATGACCAAGAAGGTGACTGACAAAGGAAGAGATGACTGCACTGCCATGGGCCACACAGAGCAATAAGCACAGTTTCCAGCAATTTCAGAATCATTCTTCCCACGCTCAGAAAAATAGATAATGTTTGATAGGGAATAAAGGACAAGGTAAACAGCAAGGACACAATCCTACTGGAGGTAACTTGGGATAGAAGACACAGTCCAGTGATTCCCTGTGATTTTGTTAAGCAACAAAAATACTGACCAAAGGTTGGTGATCCAGTTAGACTGATACCTGTGGAAGACTGATAACAAAATATTATATCCAACCAAAATATTTTACAGAGTAAAAATCTTCCTGTAGTAGCTAGAAAGAAAAAAAGAAATAGAACGGGGAAGGGTGCAGAGAGACAGAGAAAGCATTTGCTAGGAGTGAAAATTTTCCAGCTGTTCCAAAGTTTTCCAGCTGTTCAGTTAATTGAAAAGAGCATGTCACACATTGGCATTTTTTTAACTGCTCAGAACAGCCCAATGAATTTGTGTTGTCTCTCTATAGGTATCTTCTTGGGCAAAACAAAAGGATATTACTGAGCTAATGGGACTGGAAGAACCCATCAACAAAAGTTCCCTTGGAACTGATTTACAGAATGAATGGGCAAATCAAAAACACGCAATTAGCAGCATGTGTCAGCCTTCTATATGATCCATAGAACTAAAAGCATTTAAGATGTGCCAGCCTCAGGCTTCTTGCTCCTTAAGGCATGCATGGCATGAAAACAAGAGACTACCAAGCACCCATCATTACTGAAAATAGGGCATTTTAGTGATACTGGCAGGACTAAAATATAACTGCTGATCAGTGCCAATTAGCTAGAATAATCCTGTTAGCATTAGCTCAACTGTTCATTTACAAATCTCTGCAACACTAATTGTATTTGAAGTTCTTTTAACACTAACTCCTTTTGTGTGGTGCTGAAAGCCTTCAAAACACTCATCAATTGAACAGCTGATATAACAAACAATCCTTCTTTAACCCTTTGCAGTCTCAGTGCTATAAAAGTAGCTCTGCATATTAACTATATCATATATTGAACAAGTTTTCATGTGGTCATTTTATTTTTTATATATGGAACATTTTATTATATATTTAAAGTAAGCACCATTCTCTTGCCATAGCAAGAGCTGTATCTTATCGAATACTGAGTATTACTCATTGTTGTCAGTGTGTATCCCACTAAGAAAAGTGAACAGAAAACCCCCCTCCACTGCTATTGTTCATTATCAAGCTCATAACTTAGATCACAATATCCATCCATCCAAAATAAATTATATTTGATTTTTACTTATTGCTACATAATTTGTACCAGAAGAGCATTTTGGTAAGAAATATTTTCCTGAACTGAATATACTTGACAATGTTGTTTCAAATTACTGGGCACCCTCATCAGGTCTGGATGAAGTTTTTAATCAAATCAAAATGGACTATACAGAAAATGCAAGGAAGATTTCATTAAATAAATTTATTTGTTAAAATAATTTAACTCCAAATACAACTGCTGAGTTTGCATTGAGTTCTATGTACAATTCTTGTTTTATTTGAAACATCAAGGTTTAAACAACTGACATTGTTACAAAACAAACTGTTGCCCCATTTTAAGTTGCCAGTTGTATTAGAGCTCAACAATTAACTGTGAAATACATTAATTCACCCCAGGAAACTCCAAATCAACAGCGTTAGACAAGTCTGACTCCAGAACCCACTTCAGTCTTTCTTCAAACCCTGATCAAGAATTAACAGATGCACAACAATGCAGATAAAAGCCTCCTGCAGTTGTCAAACATTTGCTTTTGTTGCGGAGTTTCACAATTAAAGCCTAACCAGTGCTTTGATGGCACACTGGTAAAAAAAAATAAAATTAAAAACAAACATGCACAAAACCCCCCAACCAAATGGCTGACATCTTTAGGTAACATTCTATACAGGAAAGCAAATACCAGTAGTTTTCCCACAGAAAAGTAATGGCAACTGTAGCACTGGGGTTAGGGAGAGGCTAGAATCAGAACAGAAAATGTCACCAAATTTCTTGATGCTCTGAAGGGGTGGGCAGGGGGATGGGCACAACAGAAAAAAACTCAAACAAAATCCAATGCAAGTTATATTTAATACTCTTGATCTGATTCTGTTTTGTTTGCTTTGAATCATTTTGGTGTGTATTTTTAAGGGAAAGAGGAAACAGTTGCTCTCACTATCATAGCTTAAAAGAATAAAAGTTGCAACTTTATAAAAAAAAGCAACAAAACCGGAGAAATGCTGTCTTTGTAGAAAAGTACAAAGCTCTACAAGAACAGCCAAAGGAAAAGTGGGTCTTTGGAACAAATCATAATATTTTAAGGCATGTTATAAGAAACTTTCAAATACTATAATTGGTAATCCTATCAGGGTACAAATGAAACAGTAACCCAAGACCAGTGATTCCTGCAGGGTGGCCATGCAGCTGCGGAGTGGCTCACCTACCTCCCTTTCTGCTACCCCTATAACTTGAAAAAATCTGTTGAGTGCAACTGTCATTGATTCAAGCTCCACTATCTTCACATTAGTGGAAATACAAATAGTGCATAACTACTTCCTCAGAACTATAAAATAAAAAACAACACTTGCTTTGCTCCCCCAGCCAAGTTGCATGGTAGCTTACATACGGCCTATGCTTTTGAAAATATAAGAGTGTAATGAAGAAACAAAACTGGGAGATATTTTCTTTAATATTTCTGTTACAAATTTACTGTGCAATTCTTCCTCTATTTCAAGCCCATTTGCTTTATATCATGAACTTCCTGTTAGGCTGTTCATACTCTACTCCATGCCATTTTCTTGGTTGATGAACAATCTGTCAGGTAAGATTTTTAACATCTCCCTAAATAACCTTGCATAACACGCACTTCCAACTTAGTTTGAAATTTGGCTTTAATTTTTTTTTTTGTAGTTTTTCTTTTTCTGAGTGTTTACACAGTGGATCTCACACTGACAAGCTGTTTTATGGATGGATTGTGCTGCTTGATTAGCTGTTTCCCAATCATGATATTTGAAACCCTGAAATATCATCAATCCAACATCTCACATCTTGTTTAAGCATGGCAGCTGACACAATGGGCAGGCAGGGGGTGGTAAGAGAACATTCATACCATCTAGTTTAGGCATGTGAGTTCTGTGACTTGGAGGACTAAAGTTAAAAGCCTAAGTTTGCTATACAGTCAATGGAAAGAGGTAGGTGCCTCTAAGAGGGCGATTCAGAGCACCCAAAATGGGCATTCAGATGCCAGGAATAAACGGTGTGCCTATCTCCCTAAGAGAACAAAGTACAGAAACAAAAGCTCTGCAAAGTAGATGGGAAATGGGCTACATTTACGTTCTAGTAAGGCTTAATGCTCTGTGACATCTAATGCCCTTTGTCACACTGGTTGTGGAAAGGTCTTGAAAGATTAAGGGCAGAGTTGGCCAGTTCTCTTCCGTGAATATGATTTTCTTTAGTTATCATCCAGTGAACTATAATTCAAATGTTAAGGATATTTATGTATGGAAATCTGCAAAGTGTTTTCTACTCCAGTGTCCTTTGTGGCAGATGAGAGCACTTTTAGGAAGTTCTGCAGATGGAGGCAAAACTCTCGAACCTAACTCCAATTACAGCATTTCTAAGGGCCATATACACACACACATACACACTCAACACACACACACACAGCCCAGCACCCCTATTTTCACTCATTTAAACACAAGGAACTACACTGTTACTGCACAAGATTTAAAAACTAATAAACGCATGGTGTTATTTAGACCACAGGCTCAGTGACTGTATTTTTATGGCCAATTTTACCTATAAAAGATCCAGCTCAAGACAATCTCTCCAGCATTTAAAATCTAAACATTGCGATTGAAAACTTTTCTATACTTTGATTGTAAGACTTTGAAATAGGTATTTCTGTGCCATTAGTCATGCAAATGATAAATACTTCACTGCTATGAAACTAGCAAGTCAGAGCTCGAGCATCCTTTCCAAATAAAATATTTGCTCCCACCATTAAACACTCCAATAATTGGGGCAACCTTTGAATAGTGTGTCAGGCAATTAAAGAGCCATTTCCACACTCACCTAAGGAATTACAACCGTAACTATTTCACCTCTGAACCAAATGATTTCACATGGTTATTCAATTTAAGTTTTCAACATTAAAGCTATCAAATAGCAAACTGGATTTTCAAATGTTAGTTTGGGATCACACCAGAGAATGTAGCCCTTAAAGGCAAGAAAAACTGTTGTCTTTAACAAACTTAAAAATGCAGGATGTTCATACTGTCCCACGAGGTTTCTGCAGAAGGGAACATATGGATGAAACATGGCTTAATTTTCCTTACAAGATGGTACTAGTATATCTATTAAAGTGTTCCTTGTTAGTAAGGCTCAGCAATTTTTTTTTCATCACAGTTGCTTCCTCCTGGTTCAGTAAAGTGAAAATAAAGATGCTTCCTGCTTTGTAAACAGAGGGTTTGTTTGGCTTTTTGTAGACCAAAACCTGAAGCGATCCTCCATTTCTGAGCAGCAAAATGAAAGATTTAAAACATTCCAATGCCAGACTGTTTCTTCACCCGTTCACTTGTTTCCAGATCTTGCCTCTCATTTCACACACTGATACAATGTTTTCTATTTCAAGATGTGGGATAAAGTGTAGAAATAATAGCACTGATTTTGAAAAGAATCCAAACTATATGGGTCTCTGGTAGCCTTTTCCTCCAACACTGTCAGAAGTTCTGGTGAAATCAACATATCTGACTGAACAAACTCAGCCACATGTGATAGTGTCCATTCTGAAGCGTGGTAATCAGACACCAAAAGACTTGGCTCTCCTTTTCATGCTTATGCTTGTTGTGAAAGGTCTTCAGAGATATCCTCTCCACTGCTTTCGTCTCCGTTTCCGAAAGGATTCTGTCCTCTTCAGAAATAGTTGCTGTTGTTGCTGTCTGACATGACAACACACGTACGTTTGACTGGAACGACCCTGTAGATCAACTGACTGTGCCATAAAATTGCAGGTGCTCAAAGGGGAAAAACGGGTGAGATGTGGTCATTTAACCCAATTATATTCAGAGTCAGTGATTGACTTCCAATGCTCAGCTCTGAGTTAATGTTGCTACTTCACTACAGATGTATTTCAAGTGACCCACAAACCAGGAAGTGAAGTAGACAGTTTTACCACCTTACAAAATTTCTGCAAATTAAGTCCAGGTTAGGTCATTTTTAATGCTATTGTATATTACATGCAGAACAGCATGGATCATCTTTGTCTGGCTGTGCTGCATAGTTCATTTGTCTAACAATTTCCGCAAAGAGCTCATCCACCATTGTTTTACTTTTAGCAGAGGTCTCCATAAAGGGGCAGCCCCATTCTTCAGCTAAGGCTCTGCCTTCACTCAATGATACTTCTCTCTCACTTTCCAGGTCCACTTTATTACCAACCAGAATTACTGGCACCTTCTCATACCTACAGTTTAAAAACAAAAACAACAGTAATAATTAAATTTTTTAAATGGCAACATTCTTAAAAGTAAAAAAAAGAAAAAAGAAAAAATCTATTTGCAAACAGTACAGACCCAACACTAAAGAGACATTTGAATGATCTTAAAATTTTACATTTGAAAAAATGTGTATTTTACATTCTAGCAATTTGTTGCACATCTTGTTCCCCTCAGAGCTTTCAGAGTTCTACAAAAATCTTCCTCCTCTGAATTTTCCTTCCCTCCAGGAAACATGCCAGGAATACCTTCACACTACAAAAATGAGGATTATAATACTATTTTCTCTGTTTGCAATCTCCATGTGTAAGAACAGGATGGACATCAAACCCTCCCTTCAACAATACACCCTCCTTCTCCCTGAACAGGTATTTTGTATCTCCTGCTTGGAATAATGATGTAACACTCTCCCTTTCAAGAGTATATTTACCTTTGGTCAATATACACAGAACTCTCTAAATAGCAAGAAATGAAACACAACCAAAGGGCCAGTAAATTAATTCCAAATTTCAGGAAATGTGGTCCACTTCAAGTACTGCATACACCCATAAGTACTGTTACATGAAAACACGTATTAGATAATACAGAATGTGTATCTCTTCCTTGCAGCATTCACATCATTATGCCAGTTAAACAAGTCAAAGAGACAAATAGAAAATCACAATTAAGTTTCAGGCAATACTATCACAGCTATGCTTCATAATCAACTTGGACAGCTCAACAGATCATGTAGCTATGAAGGAATTCGTTACTTTGCACCTCCTTGTGAAGGGATCCTTGCCAAATTTTTTGACAAAATTGAAATGCCTGTCTTTTTTTTTTTTTTCCATCCTCACATTCATAAACCTTTCTTCAGACATAAAACTAAGTGTTCCATCAGGTTTCAAATTTACATATTTGCCACAGAAAAGAAAGAGAGAAGAAAACACTGGGCCTATTTCCAAGATACTCTTACACAAGTTTCCTCATGAAAGCAACTAAGACTGAGAGGAAAACCAATTATGACTTTTTAGCACTCAAACCAGACCGAAGAGAAGCAAGATGGTACCTTCTTAACTTAAACCTGATTTGCTCCTTCATATTTTCTTAGTAGCATTGCTTTGAGTCAAATCAGTGGAGTAAGACTGAACAAAAGACGCAGAACAAGTGGACAAAAGACACAGCTGACACCTGCAGCAGCTGAAGATGACACCCTCCTAAAGCTACCTTCATCCCTCCCACCCATCCCCCCTGCCTGCTAGGCAAGGCAGCAGAGCAGTGCTGGTGCATCTGCCTCATCCAGTTGAGGGAAACAACCTGTTTCCCTGTCTGTCACCACTCTGCACTGGAACAGGTACCCTGTGTGCTCCCGCTGCCTCAGCTGCAGGGACAGTGGGCTCCCCCAGAACCCCAAAGGATAAAATACCAATAATGTCTCAAACCACATCAGCAACTCTTACATCCCCAGACTAGCAGCAAAAATTTGTCCAATTCTGTCATAAGACGTAGCTGAAATTCTAAACTTTGTTATGCTTCTTTGCTTACTAAGGGAATGTCATAGTCCAGGGCTGTCATCAATAAGTGCAGAGAATTCCCCTCACTTTTACCATTTTTCCTGCCTTCATTTACCATCTGAAGAGACACAATCCATTTCTTACTCCGTGGGTAAGTGTTTAGCACAATGATATCTCTCGAACTCTTGCAAGAGCTAAGCTGCCATTAATTAAGTACCAAAATACACACAAACATCTTGAAATCTGTCCTCCTGCATATAAACACAAGATAGCATAGTCTTTAATTACATAAGATGGATAACATTCAACAGATAAAAAGAAATACTGAATTGCTGTCTTATCTTTATTGTTCAGATGCATGTGTCCTATTGTATTTCCTATACAGCATTAAAAAAATCCTACAGTGGAGATGGACTCAGGTACCCCTTCACTGCATTTCTTGATTTTTCAGGGCCCTGAACTTCCTCTCATTCTCCACTGGCTTGCCTTCTGGTAAAACAGAGAAATTCAAAGCACGTGCTTGAGAAATGCCCAGTGAAGAAATAGATGAGCCAGAATTAAAACACAAGACCCCTTCTCTGAGTTTTGTAAGACCACTCCAATTTGTTGAGAAACATATAAGGAAACTCATACACACTTGTTGTAGACTTATAGTAAGTTCCACAGAAAAACTCAAGTGCTTAAAAGGTTTAGGAACCCTAGAAAAGCCAAGCAACTAAATATCTGAGAGTCTGAATGCTATGAGTACTCAGCACCTGGGAAATGGAGCAGTGGAAACCCTGATGTTTCATACTGAAGAACAGAAAAAACTGATGAGCCGACAGAAAAGATATGAAATGCCTAATATAATTTATTTGCACAGAATCATCTAGGAACTATTAGGTGGAACTCATAGAAGCATTTTTCTGTATTGCTTTTCCTGTTACATTTACCTGATTCACTACCTACCTTCACTACCTAAAATGAGATCCTACAGTCAATAGCCTTATAATTCAGATTCACCCAATAACCAATAATTTTACAATACTGAAATGTGTAAGAAAGTGTTTCTGCAAAGCTCTCATTATGTCTTCTTACCAAAAATAAAGTTGCTCTTGCAGAATATATCCCTTTACTACCTAGATTTTGAGTAGTTAATTTTACAGAGAAAATACATTTTATATATATACACATTCTGTGTGACATATATTTTAGATTTTTATATATACTCATGCTTGTCTATAATAAATACACACAATTTATCTTTCTACATAGAAAAGTCAGTGTCTACTACCTAGAATACAGCAAATAATAGAAAAACAGTCCACGGGTACTGAGCAGAAAACTGGCTCTGGTATGAGCTGGACTTTAGTGCTCCAACTCAGTATCAGTCCTGCCAGACCCCAGCTGAGTAGAGGAATCAGATCAGACTTCTGTGTATCCTATTCCTCGAGCACCAAGAGGATGATGAATTGTATGTCTTCATTCAGAGCCCTAAGGGCCTTCACACTTTCCAGTTTTGAGTTCTGGTAACACTTTGTGAAAAATCTAGCTCTTGACTAAATCAAACTCTACAAGCTCTGAAGTTCAAGCTAGCTCAACACCCTTCACCTCTCAACACTGCCAGAATTTCCTGCCTCACTTAGTATCCTGGGCAATTTCTTTTCTAATGAGTACAGGGGAGATCCCTGGCTCAATACTCTCTTTACTACAGCTGATCTCACTGGAGGTAACTTCTGCCTGCATCTGGAGACTCCACTTGATACTCAGAGCTTTGGCCAGCCAGATATTGGACACCCACCACTCAGGTGGTGTGCAGTAGCACAGGCTCACCAAGGGAAGGGCAGTTTCTCAGACGTGGGGGAATGATATGATTCTCATGAAATTTAAAAGGAAGAAGAAAATCTCTTCCTCACAGGCTCTTCACTCTGTTGAATGTCAGTGGCCCAGGAGAAAAACAGGTTCTTTACAAAGGGAAAAAAAAAAAAAAAAAAAAAAAAAAAAAAAAAAAAAAGAGCCACCTTGCAGTGTCCAAGCAGCAATGCAGAACCCTTCCACACAACCACAAAAATCAAACACAGTAATTCACAAATCCTTCCTCTAGCAGGATCTAGCTTATTGACAAATACTTTCAGCAGAGCAAAAGAGGCTAAAACCCCACCACCTATACTGAAGTCCTGAATCCAGGCTGCTGCTCCCATCACAGGGTCTGTGAGAGAGCAGCTCAGTCCACAGTGGGAGCTGGGCAGAAGTTTTGCCTTTTTCTGCAGCCCAACTGCCTCTCCCTTGCCTGTTCCCTTAGCAGTGGAAAAGTGGCACAGTTCTGCTAATTTCTGGAGCAGGAAAATCCCATTTTCTCAGTATGACTGAAAAGCTTTGAGCAGCACTGATCATTCTTAATGAAAAGCATGAGGGCCACCTGAAAATAAGAACTGCTGCTACTTTTGTCAGTATCAAAGCAGCACAGTATGTATTCTGGGGCAAATATAGCAGAACCTGTAAGAAACACTTTCAAATGTAGCAGGGGAAGGCTTGACTTTTTAAGACCTCTTCAGGAACAAATTTTTGCAAGACCAATTACACGTGTTTGCAGAATGTGATTAAAGAAAAAGGCACTTCACTGTTGAAATGATCTCATTTTCTTTAGCTCCAATGTGACAGATACTGAGCAACAGTGACTCTTGAAGAGGTAGCAGGACTGCAGGCATTTACAGCCATATGAAAGACACCAGTACAGAGTCAAATGCCACCATATCTACGGTTTCCACTACTGGCAAGGTACAGTCATTGCCCCGTAAAAGACAATCAGAATGATTTCCCAGTTCTAGATAAAGTCAGTGCTAAAACTCACCCTGTTACCCATCTTTAAGGAACACCTGGGACCAATAGCCCACAGTAAATCTGCTCAGTTTTCCTGAGAATGGACACTACAGCCACATGAAATCAATAAATACACAAACATCAAATGTTTTATGTGGTCCAGTTATACACCACTGACCACACAGCCTTATATGTCACACAGGAATAAATACTTCTATATTTTATCTTACCTCACACGGTACACACATAATCCATATTTCTGTTTAGATTATCATGTACACTTTGAATAATAGCTTAGAACATTTAGAAAGCTTCAAGGTGAATGGTATGAGTATAATCTTCAGAGACTTTTGCCTCACAGCTTTTCCACCTCCAATCACACCCAAAAAACCATGGGCAGTACCTGACTTCTTTTACAAGGTACTTCTTGGATTTCTGGTTAGAACTGTCATTGGATAAAGATAAAACCAAAGATGATGTGCAGTGAAAATATGATAAAAATGAAGATTGAAACAGCAAGAATTCCAAAACAAAATTCCCAAACATACACCAAGGCTAATAAACTGACCTGATTCCTTTAAGCAGTGGTAGAGATTGCCCAGTACCCCTCCACTCTGTGTGTGTGAGTTGTAGTATTCAGCAGAGAAAAAAGTACAAGCAGGTTCCCGTTTTCTAATTCACATTCTGGAAGTGGTGTCTCTTTTAAAAAAGATTTTTTTCCTAAACTTCATATTAGACCCAAATATTTTCAACCATATCATTCTGTGTAATAAAACCAGGAAAATACCATGTATTCTTAAAGACTAATTTTATAACAAGTTTTAGTCCTAGTGAAGTTTTTGGAAAGATGCATGATTATAGCTTTATATGATAAAAACTGGGACCACTGAAACACAAAAGGTATCTATATGGGATAACTATTACTAATAATCAAAAGGAGTCTCCAGTACTAAATCTCCTTTATTAATTCCTACACACAGGGCATCTTTCTCTTTTTTTTTAAATGCATTTCTGTCACTTTTGATAGTATTTCAAAAAGGAAATTTTTAAAGGCTAAAGATATTAGTGTTGAAGATGATGCAAAAAATATCAAAAAGTCAATAATAATTGTTCTTCCTTTTAGACTTACAAAAAATTTGTGGTATGAATCCTGCCAAAATATGCAGCGGTATGAATCCTGCCAAAATATGCAGCAAAAGAATTATGGGTAATATGAAATAAGTACCAGAAATGACACTTAAATCTATTAGGTTATTTACAAATTCACACCAAATATAACTAAATATCCTTTTGTAATGTAACTTGCAAACTTTGATTGCCTTCAGTAAAATCTGTCTTTACTTGAACAAGCCGTTTCTTCACCTAGAGGAAGAACATATTCCAGTGTAACTATCTAGAATTTTTCTAATCCCTTTCATGTAATCACTTGGATATTTAATGCAGAATCCTTCATAGTTAAAACTCACATCAGCTATGGAGGATAAGAAAAGGCACCAAGTGTCCCCCCCAGCCTGATTCTGAGCCTCTCAAACACAAGGATGAGTGGAAGCAAAATCCACAGAATTTTCAAGGAGAAAACCATCTTAACCCTTTTTTGAAGCAATCAGTTCTTGAACCAAAGCAGCAGGAAAAAAAAAAAAAAAACCCAACCAAAAAAACCCATACACACTTCTGAAGCTATTACTACCTTAACACACAGAAGAGACATCTCACTTTTACCAAACCCCTATTCTTTGTATTTTGGTAGCTTTAAAAACTGCAACTATTGTGCTGAATTATGTTTCCATGGACTCCTGCAAATAGGCAGCAATAAAGATGTGTCAATACCTGTATACGTATTATAAATGTGTCAGTGAGATACTCAAATCTAAACAAAGGTAGGTTTCTGCAAAGTTTGAGCACTTTTCCCTCTAATGGAAATTATTACAGCTTCTCAGGCAAAACCATACAGAACAGCTGTAAAACTCCCACGATTCTGCTGCAAACAAGTCATTCCAGTTTACTAATTAATTGCATTTAATATTCAGTTTTGTAAGTTATATTGTGTAGTGATTTAATTTCTTAAGCAATAACTCCCAACTAAAAAAATAGTCTTAAAATAATTTTTATAAATGAGTAGATGTTAAAGAGCTTATTGGAAGTCCCACTGCAATTAGGTGGCTGAGTCATGAATCAGTTTGCTATAAAGTACAGTGTATGGCCTAATTGCAGGACTGGTTTCTAACATTTTATTCTAGGCTTTGACATGAACTCCTTACATAGCCTTTGGGAAAACAAACTCTTCAGATGGATAGATTGAGGTATATAAAGTCATGATAATTGTACTTACTCATAGGACAGCAAATTAAATAATAATTGTAAAACAACTTGGGAGGATAATATTAGAATAATAAATTACACCACACCATATCACTTTTGAGGAGGCTCCCGAAACTTTGTTCTTGTACATGAAACTTTCTGGAAATAATGCCATCAGCTTAAACAAAATACTTTAAAGACAATTCAGTTCTGTGGGTGTTAGAGCTGGCTTCACTTGCCAGTTTGGTTCACCATTGGTGCTGTGCTTGTAAGAAATAAGAGGAAATAGTTCCAAGCACAAACCCAAGAAACAACAACCAACCACAGTACACAGAAGCACTATAAATAGCTGCTTCCCAATTCTCAAAATAAGCACTTTTCAACCAAAGCACTTGCACACATTATTCCTAGGCAGCTTACAGCTGAGACCTTCCAAGGGACAAGAAGCATGGATGGTCCAACCCAACACACATACTCAAAGGCCATGCAGCAAACCTACATTCCCCTGTTGCAACAGATGTAACAGGATGATGCACATCATGTCTGATGAAGGACACCAGAGATCTTTACAGGACATTTCCATTCACTTCAGAGGAAAATCCTTATCTACAGAGGATTTTCTGCCACTAAGATTTCATAGGAGAACCAGAATAACAATAAACTCCTTCCACGTTTTCAGCCTGCTTCTGCAAGTCACTGCACATAGAGTTTACTTTTGGCTCTCCCTACAGTTTTTTAAGATGAAATGTCAAGAGCATCTGAAAATTCAAAGGTCTATCAACATGTCTTAAGGGTTTGCTAGTCACTAAAGTAAGTCCTAAAAAAATCCTTAATCATTAAGATGTTAGGGGGATATTTTCTCATTAAGCTTGCAGAACTCCATGAATGTTTAAACTATGTCCCATGACACTGTCTGCTCCCTCTGAAGTAAGGCTCTGGCACAGGTGAAGGAAAACAGCTTTCTGAGTGCTGGGAAGACAAGGAGCCAATCACACAACTAGCTTCAGAGTTCTCATCTACTGCCATTTCAGATGCTCAAAAGTCTTCACAAACAAGAGGTTATTTTTCACCTTAAAAAGGACACTTCTCCCTAGTATTGATCATTAAAATTCATAGCTAACACTGAAATCTATTATCAAGACTGAAAAGACTCTAAGGGATATATAAAATCTACCTTCTTAGCAGCAGGTTTGCTGGGAGCATATCCAAACAAGATTTTAATCCTCGAGTTCCCTCTCTATGCCAATCAAAATCCTCATCTTACACAACTGAGCATCAACATCATCTTGTTGAAATCCTGAAAAGCTTGGCACATTTAGCAAATCAGAAACACTGGAATTTTCAAATGGGAATTTTCTGCTCCTTGGTTTAGCTTAAGAAGCAATAAGCATAAATAAATAAAGATAAATGTTTTACCTGCTTCCATTGTGACTAATTCCCTTGTTTCTAAGAGCAACAAGAAAATCAGGATATCCTACCAATCTGAGATTCTCACAGCTGCACCAATTTCATCTAGCTCCTGTCTCTCTACTCAGTTCATACAGAAAGAAGTCTACTTGTCAAAAAAACTACTAAAAGATTATGAGGCATGCTATAGTTGCTTAAATACAAAGAAAGTTCTTGTATAAAAAAATTCAAGACATTAAAGCTGAGCACCTATGCACCTATTCTTTTTTTTTTTAATTACTGCTACTAGCTGCAGGAATAGCTCAACATCTTAAAAATTATGTCCCACATTTCAATATTTAAGCTTTGCATCCATAATTGAAAATTATTCTTAATAACCACATTAGTTTTCTTACTGTGAATATTTTTAAGGCATATCCATGCTAATATACTAATGTTTATTCCAATACAAGGAGCATGACTGGATATATCAAGGCTTTCAGTACCTACCAAATATGCAACATATAGAAGATTCTAAAATTAAAGAGACTACCATCTATCTTTTATTTGTATATTGAAGTCTCAAAAAAAGGAAGAAATTTTTTTAAAATGAGAACTTTTTTCAGACATAACCACTTATAATTAAATTTTATCCTCAATGTCTAGAGCAAAAACATTAAGCATCAAGTGAGAGGAATGCTGACATGTGATTTAAGAGATGTGGGTTCAGTTTCACACCCTGGAACAGACCACCTGTGCAATTTCTAGCAAGTCCCTTGAACTCTGTACCTCTGCTCTCCATCTGAAGAAAAGAGTTGTCAGCTTTAACCTCCATTGCCTATGGCACATAAACACTTGTGAGATCTTCCATCCTTAGTGATGGAGGCAATCTGAACATCTTGAAACATGCAGCAGCAATTTTGCTTGCTCTTCAACTGAAGAAGTACCCTGCATCCCAGCTATTCTCAGCAGTAAGCTATGTAACACCACAAAATTTTGGGATTTCTTTACAAGTATAAGGAACATTAGGGCAGATTCTGTGCCAACATCAAATCTGTCAACAAAAAGAATAAAGCTGATGGATTAGGTGTGCCTTGAAGCAAGAACACCAGCTTTGGGGTCAAAGTCAAGGTTGTTACCTCACTTCACCACTGACTTGAGCAGAAACTGCAAAGGCTCACAATACCTTAAAACATATGCTGACATTGAGGGATTTCTCCTCTTCCTTGTTCCTCTGTACAAAACTCTACAAGGTCATAAAACCTGCCCATTCTGGTGATGTGGGACTGAATAGGTGCCTTTACAAAGGCAATGAAATATGCAGATATCTATTAAAAGCAATGTGAGCCTCTTGCACATCATATAAATCTATGGATTCCAATTTTTTTATAGTTTAAAGTTATTACATTGCTGTGTTCAAACAACAGTGACCCTAAAATGCATTACTATTTATCTATCAACACATGCTTTGTCACAAGAAATTTCTCTCAGAAGCATATCTTGATGTGCAAATGTTTAGATAAACTAGTGTAATATTTTAAAACATACTGTAAACTTCCTGTACAAGCAAGGAGGGACAAAGGAGAGGGAGGAGAAAGAAAGAGACTGAAGAGATTTGTACCAATTCAGACATATCAAAGTTTATGCCAGTAGCTAGCTTAAAAAAATATCTTTGCAATAAAATACTGTTAACAATCCTCCTGGAAAAGCTGAAACAGCATCAGACTTTGTATAAAGTGCAGAATCTGTAAAGTAATTTATGAGTACAATGGTAGGTCTAGTTTCTTACAGAGCCTATCAACGCTGCTATCTAAAGCTCTAGTTTTTCCTTCTGCCTACAACTCTTCCCCTCACCATTCTCCAGTCCATAAATAGGCTTAAGCATGTGCCAGTTTCTTCCATAACTATAGCAGCAACAGTGTGTCTTTCCCACCAACAATTCTGACAGAACTTAATCATTATTTAGATTTCTAATTTGTTCCAGATGTTGATCTGGACAGGAAGGGACCTTGGGAAGTCTCCAGTCCAACCCCCTGCTCAGAACAAGGTCAGCCAGGAAATCTCAACCAGCTTCCTCAGGGCCATGCACAGCTCAGTCATGAAAACTTCCAAGGACAGGCCTTCCATGATCTCTTTGGGAACTTGTCCTAATGTTTAATTGAGCTTAACTGTGCTGCAGAATTCAAAACTTACTGGCAGGTAATGGAGGAAGATGAGAAAAGCGGACAACTGAGTTGCATAATGCATGTTTACATAGAAAATGGGCTGAGAAACAAATGACAAAGTTATATAAATATTTATAACTATTCATTTATGTAGAGGAAGTGATAATCATATTTACAAGATAGACAGATATCTTAGAATTTCAAAAGCAAAATGAACTAACTAGATTTTGCAGAATTAACTAAAGCTCAAGCATATGTTAATGACAACTTCAAACTCTTTATCCTTGTTTATTTAACCTATAAAATGGAAAATTTTTCGTGGATACATAAAATAAAACTAGTGAAATTCATATGTATTTTAAAAGAGCCAGACTATAAGATTATAAAAAGACTATAGTTCTTTAGAGTATTAGTTCACTCTTCAAAGTCAACACACTCTTATATTACTTTAACCAATTTATAATCACTGATAAAAGTTCCACTGCAAACTTGTTTAAACTATTCTAATAGGATTTTCTCTAGGTCATTAAAATTATACTTTTACAGTCTTCAAGACAGTTAATTGAAAACCTTCTTAACAGCATCACCCACTTCCAAAAGATTAGAATTTACAAACAATCATGTTGTCCTGTCCAGTCAGAACCACAGGGAAAGAAAGAGTTTCTCTTCCATTTTGAGGTAGGAACCTTTTACTCCAAAAAGTCTGTGCTCCTGACTTTTGGCACCACCCAGATCTGGCCCCTAAAATGCAACCCTTGGTCATAAAACCGAGCTCTGATAATTGGACTGCCACAGTCTAGTCTGCAGAATCGAGCATTTCATACTGATACAAACCGCAGTTCCACAGAGGCTTTTATTTATTTGATTTTTAAATAATTTGACTGCTTGCAATGAACCTAGCTGCAGGTCACTAAAACTTAAGAAAAAGAAAACAAAAATAACAGGGCTAATTGGCAAATAACCTGGCCTGAACTTCTGCTCTTTCATCAGTCTCTAAGTAGACGCTAAGGCAGGTAGATACCACAGTTTTTATGATACTGCACAGCCTGAAAAGAATTTGTGTGTTTAGTTCAAACCAGAGACTTTCGTTGCCCTAGAAACTAAAGAAGAATACAGCTTAATGTCCTTCAAGCTAATAAAAACATCCTACAATGCACATAAAAAAGCATTGCAAAAAACACTCTGTTGAGACAGATCTTCCTCACAGTGGCACAATTAGGATGCAACTCTGGATATTTTTCAAGAGATGGACTATTCTACAGAAACTCTAAGCAAGTGACCACACAGATACAGTGAACCAATTCAGGACAAAACAGCATAAATGCATTTTCTCTTGTACTGCAGAAATAGTACTCTTATTTCAGTTCCTTTCGACCATAGTCAAACCCTCCTCTACCAAAGTAAAAACCTAAGGCCTTGACTGGTATCATGAGTGGATGCTCTGAAAGCCTTTGTTCCTGCTAAGTTTCTACCAGAACATTTTATTTTCAACTTGGTAAGCAAAACCATTCTGCCATGACTGCAGAAAGTTGGTGGCCCTTATCTTACAGAACAATTTATCTAATTACCATATGCCTACTATAAATAATTGGAATGTTAGAATAAACAGAGCACCAGGGAAGGTTTTATTCTCCACAGGTTTAAGAAGTCAGCTCCATCTTCAACACCTCAACTTTCTATCTCCAGAAATTGTGTTCAAAAAAGTGTATATAATCTTGTTAAGTGAAACTGTTTCCATATCTAAAGATGAACAGACCAAAATAAGAGTTTCAGAATTGTCAGGAACATTTGATTGTTTGTTACTTGTTTGCTCTTATTAAAATAAATTCTGGCTCATCTTCAAATACAAAATACTGCCTCCCAGCATACTACCTTAAAGTGGAATAAAGACAAATATAGAGAACAATTTCTTGATAACCTCCCTTCTATCTTGAGCATAAACTTCAGAAATAATTTTCTTAGGAGAATTTTTCATTCTTTCTACAATAAAATGGGTACCAATTAAAGAAAAATAACAGACTACTTCATTCTGAATCAGTGTTGTGAGTATAATCCATTTGAATATCCAGACATTTCTTAGTAAGAACTTGTTTATAATATGACATTAAGTATAGGGTACCTAGTAAAACAATGAAATCTAAGTATTTTACTTTTTCTCACATACATAGATGTGTGTATAAGTATCTCAAATCTAATATTTGATTAACTATCAAAATGAAGCCATCTAGAATGAGGAACTCAAATATATTCATCATCTCAGATGTCAAGCTATTTATATTTTAACTACTGTATAAATGTTAATTTCCTTGTGTCTACTCTAGGTTATAAAAAGCTCCTCTTTCCCAGAAGAGTTTTACTAACCTGTCTGATGGCCATTTCATTGCTCACGAAGACGCTCTGTGGCAGCCAGTGAAGCCTGCAGACTGTTTTATCTTGTACCTGTTAACCCTACCAGCAAGGTTGGCCCCTGGGCTCCACCACCAGCACACCGCTGCATCTCTGGGGATGTGGGCACCTTGGCCGTGCCAAAGCTGTGTCAGCAGTGCTGGGGTCAGAGCCCAGGGCTCCGGCTGCCAGCATCCCTTGGGCAGCAGAGCAGCTCCGCGCTGGTGTTCTGCCGGCGGCTGTGTGCCGGCCCATGGCCGGTGTCACCCAGAGATGGGGAGGACGGGCCTCACTTGCTGACAGAAAAAGCAACCCATGCACAAGTGTGTGAGAGAGGGAAACAGAATGAAATCAGTGCCTACGTCTGTTACTGACAATTTTTTTTTTCCAGAGGAAGAAAATACAAATAAGCCAGGTCAACCTAAGAAACTTCTTTAAAATACTGCAAATTCCCGCATTTTCATATTGCTCAAATTAGGTATGAGACAAACAATGTGGCTTTACACTGGTTTAAACAAATTTTTCAGAAGCAACTTTGTGAAAAAATTTTCACATGTAGACAAAGCCTATTTAAAATTTTTTTAAACAGATGATGATTGCAGAACCTGATAGAATTAATTAATTATTTTTCCTTTTATTCTGAGTCCTGACCCCATATGGCTAAAAGACTGAAAACCTCTCATGTACATATATGCACATATTTGTGTGTATGTTGTACATACATTTTGACTGTCTCTCTTTCTGAGCAAACTTAATTAAAAAAAACCACATGGACTTAATTCTATTCTAAGAAACAAAATATTACCCCAATATTTACATGCCTATTTGCCACATTTTAGGTACAGAAATGATGGTAATTTGTATACTTAACCCTCTAAAGTAACAGTAAGAAAACATTTGAAAATTACTGAAATATTTGAAAAATAAGGTTTTCTTTTTAGAAAGAGGTAACGTTCAGAAGTACTGTACACACACCCCAGTGTCCATTGCACCTTCTTAATTGAATCACTAATTGGTAACTAGAATTTCCTGAAAATAGTTCATTAATTATTTTTTCCACATTAAGTTGTCCTATTCAGAAAGGCCATTCCAATTAATCTGAAGGTGTGTGCGGAGGTGTGAAGCCTAGACTGTTCCCAGTCCTTTTAATCTAACCACATTTCTTGCTGACAGACAAAGGTTTTCAAAGCAAGCATTTTGATCATTTCTTGGAAAAGAATGTAAACTTCAATTACCAGACTAATTATCCCAGCTAGAAAGGCAATACAATTGCTTAATTTTAGAGCAATGATGGATTTTTCAAGGTGTGCCTTCTCAGCTTTCATCCAAGGCTGAGCTTACCATTGTCCCCGTCTAGCAGATGAAGCTACCACAATGGCAGTCACTACTTCTGACTAAAAACCATCTGGAGGAAAATTCAACATTAACCAAGTTATGTACTTTCACACCTTTAGGTTATTTGTTTTCTTTCTTGAATAGACTCATCTCATTTAAAAAAGGATGCTTTTCTCTTTTTTTTTTGTGTATTTTTTACCAAATATAGTTTGTGAGAAAAAAATAGAAAAGGCAATCTCCTGCAATGTTAATTGCAGCAATTATATTGAATGACCAAGTTCTTGAGTTGCCATGGAAAAAAAATATTTTCTTTTATCAAAAATCATACTTCTTTCCTCTGTAAAGTCTACAACACAGCAATTCTTTCCAGAGGTGAAAACTTCGCAAACATATGGTTGTTTCTTTTTCTCCAATGTGTCCTTATCAAGCCTAGGGACACATTAGTAAGCCCTGCAATTCATCCTTCCTGCTTCCTTATGTTCCAGAGCAATTTGGACATTTTAAGTTCAAGTACTCTGATTTTGTTTTCCTGTTCATAACAGTTACATTGTAAACTCTGGTAGGTAAAACCTGAATTGCATGGATTTGTTCAAAGAGTTACTAAAGTACCTAACATGAAGCAATCTGGATAAACTACCTTTCCACCATCAAGCTACCATGATGTGTATCTTCAGGTTCTTGTGATATAATTTTAGAGATATAGGCCCTTTGAACATGCCTGCTACATTTTAGTCTTGTGATGGAGGGTTCATAGCGTCTGAAAGCACCCATCACTTCCTCCCCTTGAGAAAGGGCCCTGCTTCCTGTTAAATGTTCCCATGTCCTGTCTGCAAACCATCACTGCAGCCCAGTAGCTGAGCTCTTGGCAATTACAGGTGTAACTAACAGTGTAAATCAAAAAGATGAAAGGAACAGAAGCTCCCGTGCATCAGGAGGTTGTCAAAGGCCTCCATCTGCTCATTTTGGCTCCTGAAAATCCCCTTCACCCAGATGAGGAGCAAGTCTTCCAATTACATGGTCAGTGCAGAATCTGGGGCAAAAGGCCTCGTGGGAGCAGGACCATTCCCACAATGTAAAATCTGGAACTCAGAGTGGTAATAGGAACAGCATTCCTTGCCAACAGTTGTTAACAGACTCATCTGATGGGTAGCAAGTATCTGATTTTGGTTGCTAAGAGATCTGGTTACAAGAGAGCATTAGAAATAAAAGAATTATAAGAAGTTTGACTACAAACTGCTAGATAGTCCAACAGACTCAGAAATTTGCAACAACTACATAATAAGATAGTGATACTTTGTTAAGTAACAGGTTACAAAATCCCAGGTGGAACAACTACATTGTGTATGGTGACAGACTAAAGGTGAGACTATTAGAGACCCATTCATGCAGTCCAGGCAAAATTATCAGCTAATCCATTATTTTATCTTTAAAGGACTCAAACCCCACTCCCATCAAAACAATAGTCACACACAGCAGGTAGCCTGGCTTCTCCCCAGTTATAATGAATTTTGTAAATATTTGGATTGAGTGAAATTCTAGAATGCGTCATCATGCCTAAATTTTCTAGAACAGCAAGGGTCAAGGAGCACAAGGCTATTGATTCTCTCACATGGCCAACCTATACCAACTAGTGGGGAAAAAGGTGGCATGAAAAGAGACTGCTAAGCATCTGCAGCTTCTAATGTTAAATGACGCTGCAGACAACCAAACTAAGAGACAGACAGAAGAGATACCTAATGAAGGCAAAATAATTGAGTTTTTCCTGTTTGATACTTAACATTAAAACCCTATGGACTCTTGACAGGCTATCCTGATAGGATCTTCTTCTCCAGTATCTTTCTAGGAAAGAGCCTATCATCCCTCAGACAACTATTTGTATATGGATAGACTCTAAGCAGATTCTACTCCAAGTAAAATTTTATAATCAGGAATATAATATAAACTGTGCATAGAACTCCTTCTAGAGAAGGAAGGCATCTGAAGTACAAGGCTTGTTAAGTCTGTGCTGTGGATCATTGAGTCTCCATATTCTATACTAAAAAAGTTGTACAAAGGCATTCAGAAACTCGCTGCTCAAAACATGCAGAATGAAACTCATGTGAAAAAAGGAGGTAGAGAGATTTACTCATTCTGATGGCAAATATTTCTGGGTCTGAAAGCAAAACTGAGGTAGATAAACATACTGGGACTCCAGAAGCATTTAGAGGCCCATGACCAGGCGTCTGCTCCACAAAATTTTTCCCTCCTCACTAAATTTCTTGAAAAGCTGCACCCACCCAAAGGTTTTGTCAAAACAAGGTACCTGTCTGAAGGCCTAGAGCTGCCCAAGCGAGCCATACTGGAACCAAAACAGTGCCACACACTGATGGTCTCTGCAGACTTATGCAAGCAGCTAAGTCCCTCAAGAGACCTAATTCACTAAACACTGCTTACTGAGTCTACTAACACAACAATAGTAATAATATACTAATTCAACAAATCCACAACAGACATCACTTCCACAGAAAGCCCTGGGAATAAAAGCAAATGTTGCCAATGCTGTTTCTCACATTTAACATAGTACACCGATTATAACCCGATCAATGAGGTGACAGACCTGCACCACACACCTCCTTTAGTCATAGGAGTTTCACATCTGCTTTTCCCAGAAGACTATTCTAACCACTCAGTTGCAAGACAGGTTTAGAAAATATTCTTCAATCTTTTTGTTGAAGATGTACCAATATGAAGATAAGTACAAACTCAAGAAGGCAAATTCACAAATCCCAAGGAAACAACAGAA
Source organism: Taeniopygia guttata (assembly GCF_048771995.1). Classification (NCBI taxonomy): domain Eukaryota; kingdom Metazoa; phylum Chordata; class Aves; order Passeriformes; family Estrildidae; genus Taeniopygia; species Taeniopygia guttata. The sequence continues at coordinate 76,055,272 of NC_133024.1, read as the reverse complement.
AAAGATAGTATGTAGAAGATAAAGAAAGGTACCAGGACTGATACTCAGGGATTTCTCAGGACAGTTTATTCTCTTTAGATTAGGAAGTCACTGCAAAAATGCAAAATTGATATCCCATATAGTTAATGATCACCAAAAGACTCCCCTAGTCCAGGTGACCATAATATTTCAGGAAAGATCAGCTGTTGCTTCATGGTGACATACTGACTTCCATTCCTCTCCCGTTCTTTTTAAGTGTTTTGTCCCGTGGCCAAGCCCATTTCTCAAGAGAAAAGATTCTGCATATATGACTTGGTAGTTTGAGTGGTTTGCTGCAACAGTACCATACACCTTAGAACAAAGCCTGTTTCCAAAGAAAATTACCCAAAATAGCTTAGTGTTTTTCTCTTGTAAGGCCCGGGTCTCATTTATTTCTAAACGAAATGCATAAAAAGAGAAGGTTGGCATTGGGGAAAAATATATTTAAAAAGGCATCTGTTCCAGAGCACTGCATGTTCAGAAGATTGATGCCAGGAGTGCCTCCTTGCATCCTGCACATTTGGTACAATAACGAAACCAACCTCTCCTACCTCCAATGCCTCCATGCATCATGAGGAGCTCATCTGTTAAGGAATCCAAGCAGAGTGAACAGATTTAACTGATACCACAGCGACAACAACCACTCCCCTCCCTCCAAACCTAAAGCTACACCCTAACAGAAGAAAGCAATGGGAGAACTCACTCCACATTATCACTTGGACTTTGACACTGGACTGCAGCAGCCTTAACCCAGCAGAAGGTGATTCATTCTTCTCTCTCCCAGGCATTGTAGGGAGCGACATACATGTCAGCTACCAAGAATCTAACTGCATCTGAGACTGTTAGAGCAGAGCAGATGCCTTCTTTAAGCACTGAGATGGAGAGCCTGGATTTAACTGAAGACTGAAAAACACTCAGACCAGTTAAGATTTTTTGCTTTGTGGGGTTAGAGGGATACGAAAAGCATCTGATAAAATCGCCCAGAAGAAATAGTTCAACATGATCATCTTCTGCCCTCCAAATTATTAAAAAAAATTCCTGAAGCTAAAAAACCCCCACAACTAAACCACAAAACACCACTGTGAGACAGGTCTTCAGCAGAATTATTTCAGCAGAAGAGGGGCAAATTCTGAACATGGAGACAGAAGATGACTACTACAAAAACCTACTAAAACATCAAGTCCTTTTGGCAGTAGAAAGTAATACACAGACTTGAAAACATACCTTCCTAAAAACATGTATTTACAAGTAGCAGTATACAAATTAGGACTGATGTCATAGTTAAAAAAATACACTCGTTAAGCATTCTGCATCATTAAATTCAGAGGTGAGTGAGAAAAAAAAAATCACTGTTTTTTTCCCCTCCTCATTTATAAATTCTGGGGAAAATGGTATAAACTCCCAACATTTTGTATTCATTGTTTAGTTCTAACAAAACCAAGGAGTTTCTAAAATTTATAAATTAAATTAAAAATATAGTAAGGACATTTCAAAAGAAAATGAATTCTTGAGGAGAGAATTTGTGCATTTCTATAATGGTCTTACAAAGTTCACAGCTTTTGGAAAAGACAGAAGCATTCAAATTATTCTATAAGATGTTTCAAGTGAGGTTTTATACAGCATTTTAAAAGATGTTACAGCAGTGCTGGAAACTGCAACCAGATCTAATCAGATATAGTAGTTGATCAGTCCTGGCTTACCCTCTATACTGTAAAATATATTGGGAGTAAGAGGGCAAACAATTCAAATGTTCTCCTGTGAAAACTTGCTCATAATTCAGCAGACATGCATACAGGCTAGCAGTGACCTACTTGGCTATTTCTTGAAAGCATCCTTTCTTGCAATTAATCAGAAATCCTGGATCAAAGCTCTTCTTCACATTCAGAGCACTTAAGTTCAGTGCCTTATCCAATTCATTTCCAGTTCAAATTAAATTGTAGTTGAGTTGAAACTCACATGGGAATCTCAAACACTATTAATCTTTTAGTTAAGGTGGCTACTTGCTAACCAGAACAATAATGGAAGTACCCAAACCATTCTTTAAAGTAAGAACTGTATTTTATTTTACCACAGACCACTACCCGACACTATTACATCCCAATATTTTTACAAATGCTTTTATTTCCTCATTACTATGACTGTTGCACAAGATAATATTTTAAAAATTGTTAAAGCTGTATCTACAAGACACAAGAGATATTCCAAAACAAACTAATCAACCGTAAAAACATTCCTTTTGTTTGTCCTTCACCTGATCTTTCACCCAGTCTAGGGCTAACCAAGACAATTAAAATATTGTCACCATTGTATTTTTGAAGAGCACAGCACCCAACAGTACTGAGTCCCATGACATTAATGTTGACAAAGGATAACATGCTCGTAACACACCTTTAATTCTCTTGTCTAGACTAGGATTTAAGACAACACAGCTGCCAAAAGGCATCCAACCCATTGACAAAGAAAGTGCTCAAGTTGCACTCATCATTCTAAACTGCACCTAGACTATTGTCTTTGCTTTGGTGCAGCAAAAATTGAATACTAGTCCCGTATTGGAAACCTCTGGAAAACAAACCCAGAACAGAACAAAACAAACCCAAACCTCCCAAAAAGAGCAGAAGCAAGCTAATGAATAAGAAAACCCATAGAAGCAGATAGCTACAGTTCTTGTTACCTTAAAATCTTTATACAAGTCACTACGTGCCAGGATAATTTAGCACTGCAGCCCTGATTGCTTCCCTATTCTCTCTCAAAACGTTATCATCACATACCACCTACACAATTTACAAGGAGGAAAAAAAAATTGTTTGAGCAACACTTGTAATGCACCACAAATTAAATAACCAGTAACCCTGTTTTTTTTTTCTTAGGTACAAGAAATAAAAATCTGACATTCAATTATTAAGAAGAAAACTGGAAAAGAAATTTAATGGAAGGATTTGATGATTTTTTTTTTTGGGGAGATCCACCCACTCAGACATTTCACATTTTCATTCAGAAACTTTCAACAGCCAAAGAATGCCTATTTTTGAAATTTTGGTCTAAAAAGTATAACATAAGAGCTTTAACTAAACATGTTACCCAGAATGCTTCACGTTTGACCAAAGAATGAAACTTATTTCTATCTACACTAACCCTAACCCTACACTATCTAACCGAAGAATTATTTTGTAAGAAAATACAAAACTTGCTGCCAACTGTGTTTGCTATAAAAAACAGTATTCAAAGAATTCCTGTTCTCTCAGCAAAACAGAAATTTAAAGGCAAAACTAGAAATTCTAATGAGCAATGATTTCTAAAATAAAATTTTCCAAATATTAAAAAGTCTTTGTCAAAACAGCCTAATAAAGAGCAATACAGAAAACATTCAACCCCAAGCATTATATAACATTCAACCCCAATGCTATATTACTGAACTAAGTTATGAAAGCAATTAAAGTCATGGTTATATTTGGTCTTTAACACATTAAATGACATTTTACAACACAGATACAATCAAGCAATATTGCACAACCAAAAACAAATTTAAGAAGTCTTGCCACATACTGTTCTACTATTCGATAATTGTAGCTATCCAAAAATTATCCACACATCTCTACAACAACATAAGCTACAGCAGCTTACTATACCCAGACAATGATGCTAAGGAATATAGGCATCATTTAAAAAAAAGAAAAAACCCAACAAAAAAAGCACTATACTCTAAACTAGCACAATCTAAACTAAACACGCATACAAAATGAGCTTGCCTACCTGGCTTTTTCAATAAAAGTCCAAAGAACACCTAAAAAGCAGGAGGGGATAAAAAATATTTATATTCAGTGTTCGTATATGAAAACTATCATGTCACTTTACCTTACAGAGAAAAATAAGTAAAACTTGGGAAGGGATATCTATAAAATTATCTGGACTAGGCTGTGGGATGGTAGGGAGCAGGGAAACAGCCAAAAAAACCCCAACACCCAACACATTAGAACACTGGTTGTAAGCATTGTCTCCAATTTTCACATTTTCCACTGAAAGAAGTTCAAAGTAATATGAATATTTCAGATTAGCAAGAATGTGAGAGTGGGAAAGTGTGAGTCGGAAGAGTCAAGAGAATTCTGCAAATATGTAATTAAATTCAAAAGTTACTACAGGAAAGCATTAAAGGTTATATGTTCTGAAGAGGCACAAGCACCTTAAAATATCTGACTTTAAGACTAAGCCAAACAACTTCAAAATAGTCTTCTATAGCTTAAAATTGCACATTGTCAGAGACATTTTTTAGAGGATTGTCTGTATAAGACTTGTAGGAACCTATAATTTTATCTGACAGAATTAGTTCATTAATTTCAAATTAAAACACACACAAAAATAAATCTAAGCTCTATACAATGCTTCTTTTAGTCTCTAAAAAGTTACTTTAAAAAACATGAGAGCACAAATCTGAGTTATACTCTCTCTTACAGACCCTTTCTAGAGGATAGTCTATGTATCCGTTCCCCAATAAAACACAGAGATGGCCAGGCAGCTGAAGGTTCTGATATTATAGCTTTATATATTATATATTTATATATTATAGCTTTATATTCTGAAGGTTCTGATTTTATATAGCCTTTATAGCTCTCCAGATGCTTAAAGTGTTTACATTTTGTCCTTGCAAATCAATGAGGTTCCCAACTGATAAGCAACTATCCATAGGTGTCCCTTAACTAAGAAAAAAGGAAGACCAGTAGAGTTCTTCTATTGTACTTAGAGATGTTCAAATGTTTGCTGAGATTTAGGATCTGTTAATCTGTTCTTCCAATGAAGTCCTAAATTTCATCTCATGGGTGCACAAGAGTGGCTGGCAGCTTGGCCAAGAGGAGAATGGGGGCTTTTTACCCACTCTGCTTTTTTTACCTAAAGATGATTATTCAAAACAATCCATTACATTAAGATGATTGCAAGAAAAAAAACTTTCCCTAAAAAAGACTTAAGGATTTCAGTGTGTGCTTATTTCTGCCATCTCTACACAACCTAGCACCTATGAAAATCCCTAGACACTTGTCAAGCTTTGCATACAGTACACTTCAGAAGAAACAGGATTTTCCATACTTTGCTTCTACCAAACACTTCAGTGTTTCTTCCTGAAAGGTTGAAGCCATGTTTGTGGTTGAAGGTGCTATACCAGTGTTTACAAAGAATCCTCTAACTACTTCTTCAAAGTAGAAAAAATACTTTCTGAAAATAAGGATGCAACATACACAGAACTTCATAAAACTGAGAAATTCAACCTTGTTTAAAGAGGTCTTATGTTCTTTGAATAAAAACCATTCTTCAATTTCAAAGTATTTGGAAAGCAATATTTTCAACTAAACTTTTGAGCAATTTGTAATTTCAAATATAGTTTTCCAGGCTTAATCACCATTAAGTCACTAAATACATCAATTAGCATTGACTGAAAATGCCAATTTCACAATTAATAAATTTCAATAATTACATCTCTTGTATGTTTTAATACTACACAGAATCCCTAGACTGAGAGGTAGATTTTCATCCTGATCATAAACCACAGAGACTACAAAGAATATTGTCAATTTAAAGACAGATTTCTGTGGTATTTCATAGCAATATACTTATATAATTTAGTCTACATTTTCAGCCTATCTAAATAAAATAAATTTTCTGGTCTTTTTTCTTCTAGAGAAAAAGCATTAGGTTAGTGAAAAGGAGTTTTTTTTCACTAGTTGGAGTAAAATAGCACTTTTGAGAAATACTTTTAGGCTCTGTTAGTTCCTAAAATATGAACGCAACAGTCCTGTACTTAAAGCACAGGTCAGACAACTGGAGAAATTACTACAAGTGAAGAACTCTAAATTAACTTTGAGTTTGCTTCTAGCCTCTAGTTTTCTGATTGAATAGAAATAATAATAATTTCCTATTTCATGGGGTTCAACTGAAAAAAAAACTATAAACACGCCTGTAGAACAGATTGAGAAATTACACTATTGAAGGCCAAGCAAGCACCTAGAATGAATATTTAGCGAGTTTTAAACATACCTTCATAATAGAAAATCATTGGCAGTCATATTCAAAATTAAAATTCAGTATTTGGCAAATACCAGCAGATTCTCTTTAGAGCTTTCTAATCACACAACAGACACAGAAGTGTTAGAAGATACCCAACTCCTTTTTCCACAAAAATAAAAATAAAATTTGCACTACCTAATCTTCATACTCACTAATTACTTCTAAATCTTGACATCTCTCTGGGGTATACCACTTCCAATCTGTTCTTTTGACAGCTTCTGTTCTTCCTTCACTGCAGACCTCTGTTGGCATGGGCCCACTCATCCAATTTAGCCCTGCTCTCACAAATAGAAGGTTTCTCCAGAAAACAGCTCATTCTGAAATGATGGCAAGTTCTGTCTGCAGCATAAACAAGTCAATTCTTTACTGCCAAGCCTGTACATCTAAGGAAGAAGGCCCCAGAGCTGCAGCACCTACCAATGCACAGGTAACTCACTTTGTGTATTACCTCACCAGGAGGAAGCAAAGCAGTAGCTGATTCTCTTTATCCTTCTTGAATACAGAAAGTAAGTAGTCTTCAAAGCTACCTAATGTACACTCCATCTTCCTAGCAGTACAAACCTTCAGCACATGCAAGAATCAAGAAATGAGGCTTAATGGACCTGTTTGGCACAAGCAGGGTCCAGAAACCAGTTCTAGGTGCCCAAACTGGGATTGGATCAAGGCATTACAGATAAAGCATCTGGAGGAAGAACGACAGCTGTGATTTTGTACCACCGTTATCCTTCATCCAATGGTGGCAGCACTCTGCACTGCAGGAAACTCTGGCCCAGTGTACAGTGAGCAGTTCTGAAACCTCTTCCTTCTCCTCATCCTCTGCCTAGGCAGAGTTGCTGGGGTGCACCTATCCACCCAGAACTGGCAGGGCCCCCTTCTCAAGGTAAAGCACCTAGACTCTCTCTTAGAAAGAGCTAAATATTTTTTTTTTTTAAACTTTGAAAAGAGGAATACTGTTTACATTTAAAACTTTTCCCAGGAAAGAATTTTTATTACCTGTTTAAAAGTCATGGAGACGTCCTCCGCTTTTGAAAAAGCTGTGCACCATGACTGAAAGGGATGCAAGGCCTACACACACTACACAAGGAAGCTCAACTCCACAGTTTTGCCATTAGGGGAGTTCTGCAAGCTGGCAGAGCTGGATTTCAGACTAAGCCTATTTATGCGCTAATATTCAATAGCCATTTAAAGAGAACAGAAACTAGAATGGCAAGAGTGATCTCAGTCTCTACTAACCACTAAGCTTCAGAGTCAAGTGAAGGTCCACTTGTTTCCTCTCTTTCATTCATGACACATGTCATTCATGCCTCTAAGGTCACTCAGATTCATCAGGTGGGCTGAAGGACTCGCTTTGCTTAGCTGGCCTGGTATGTGGTGGTTAGACCAGGGAAGCAGAAGACTGAAGTGTGCATCTCTTAACCCAAAGAGTGAATTTCAACTGGCTTTTCTACTTCTTGGGAGAGTAATTAAAATTACTCTCTAATTATGGTGTAACACAGGGATTCTTTCATCCGCAAATAAAACAAAATAGCAAGGACAATATGTAAAATGCACAGATACCTATGACTTAGAGACCTGGCCAATTGGTTTTTGGGTACAACTAAAGTTCAGAGATTTTCAGAATGTGGTTTTGTATCAATATAAGCATAAAATTGTCATCCAAAACCCCCAAGAAAACAGCACTATGATTATTTATTTCTCAGAATGGATTAAATGCCTTTCTGCAACTGTAAATTGTAATTTAGAAGTCCTTGTACAGATGCATATTGTATCTGTAAATATGCATTTTTCAGGTTCAACTGGTAAGAAAGATGCAAGCTTAAGTCTACAGCACATTAGGTCTTACACTGCCTGCCAACCTAAGTTCCAAAACATAACTCCCCCACCACAACCCACATATGTAAATCAGGCAAGTTAACAAGTGAAAAACTGGTACCCTTGCTGAAGCTACATCCTTTTAACGCATCATATTCCTTTCAACTACAACTCAATTAAAATTATCTGGGCTTGCTAAAATTTTCAGGATTTCAGCTGCATTTAGATTACTTTGCATAAATGAAATTCAGGATTACAATGTTGCTCATATGTCTCACAAAATATCTAACCAAAAGCCAAAAGCTGAAGTCTTGCAGTAAAAGAGCTGGCAGATGAAAAACGAAAGGAGCATTTAGACCCACTCTCAGCAGTGCTGAGTCAATTTAACTATGGAAGTACAAGTTGCTTTCTATTCTGCTTCACCTATCTACAGCTGGTCAGCTGGGGTCTGAATGCAGATGCTCCAGCACAACGTACAAAGCAAGCTGCAAAAGTCACAGATATAAATTCAGAAGCTAAATGAATTTACAGTGATGATTAAATACAGGAAAACTAAAAGCATTTAAAAATGAATAAAGTCTACCTGAACTACTTAAAGAAAAAATGTTCTTCTGTAAGGTATGTACAAATGATAAGAACGGAAGGATACTGAAAATGCACTTTTCATAATAAATTCAAAATAACTCCATTACATTGGTCTTTAGAAATCTCCACTGAAAGAGTCAGGACACACATTAAGAAACATCCACTGTGAAAAAGTTGCAAGTCTTTAAAAATAGCAGCGCTTTGCCTCCTCCCTCCCCCTTCCCCTACTCACCCTCCTCCCCAATTTCAAAATACATCTTCCCCAGGCCTTGGTCTGGAATGGCAGTTTCTGTAAACAGACCATACCCGACCGTATGATTAGCCATTATTATTATCATCACCTTTTACGCTCTACTCTACATTAAGATACAAATCCAACAGATGTGGTCCAACTGAGTTATTTACAAGGGTTTCCCTTTCAGATGTCCAAGCCAAAGCTACAACCAGTTCTGCGATATAATTACAGCCTCTCTCCACGGGCAGTAACAGACCTCTGTCTGCGATGATCTGGCCAGCGGCATTTTCCCATCTCCGCTCTGGTTCAAACGGTTGCTATGATTTCAAATGGTGCATCTACCCTTATTTTAGCGCGACTGGCTGCATTTCAGCCGCCGACATCTGACTGATTGATGCACATCTAAACAACGCAGCGATTATAAAAACAAACTGGCAGTAGGCACCGGTGTTTCACCACCGTGGGCTCGCTCCTAACAGAGCGGCTGGCAACGAGACCGTGGGAAAATTAAGAGAAACACCAGCACACACGAGGCCTAACTCTCACAGCCCTCACTTCCACCGAGACTCAAGAGGCTGGCGTCCTGCACTTTTAAGAGTGGGAAGTTCATGGAAATATCTATGCAGGTATCTGAACAGGCAGATCTATCGTCTGCCGCACGAAAGCATCCAGGTGCCTCCCCTGCACACCGGCCATAGCACGTCCACCAAGAAAGTGCACTCGAGGGCTGGCTGACCCGATACACCACTGGGGGAACTGCTTTTCCGCCCCCACGGCTCCAGCCTCTGGCCAGATTCTCCACCGCATTCCATACGGGAGCACCCCAAACTCCCTGCACACGCGACTGGGGGAGGGCGAGCGGCGGAAACCACCGGAGCCCCCGGGCCCTGCCCCCGCTCCGCCGCCCCCGGCCGGCGCCCGCCCACGGGGAGCCCGGGGCGGCGGGCGCGGCTCCGGAGGGGGCGGCGGGACGGGGGCAATGCCCTGCCGCCCGGGAGAGGGCGGAGGAAGGCGGGCGAGGGAAGGGAGCCGCGGGGCAGGCACCTGAGCGGACGTGGGCAGCCCCCGGGCCGGAGATCCGGGCACCGGGGCGGGGGAGGAGGGCACGGAGGGGGGGACGGGCGGCCCGCAGGCCCCGGCGGGGCGGGCCGGGCCGCAGGTGGGCGTCGGGCGCGGCCGCCGGAGGAGCGGCCGCCGGGCAAGTCACCTCTTGACGCGGATGATCTGGTCGCGCATGGGTCGGATGTCCTGGAAGCTCTGCTGGTTGACCAGGCTGTAGACGAGGATGAAGCCCTGCCCGTTCTTGATGTAGAGGTCCCGCATGGAGGCGAACTGCTCAGTGCCCGCCGTGTCCAGGATCTCCAGGACGGAAGGAGAGGCGTCCACCTCGATCTCCTTGCGGTAGAAGTCCTCGATGGTGGGGTCGTACTTCTCGATGAAGGTGCCGGTCACGAACTGCACCGTGAGCGCCGACTTCCCCACCCCGCCCGAGCCCAGCACCACCACCTTGTACTCGCGCATCCTCCCGCCAGCGCGGACCGCCCGCCCGACCCGCACCTGCCGACGGCCCCTCCTCACCCCCCCGCCATCGGCCGCCCCGCCCTGCGCCCGCCGCCGCAGCCGCCTCCGCTCCGCTCCCCGCCCGGCGGATGCTCCGGGCCGCCGCGGCGGCTCCTGGGCGGCGCTGCCGGCGGCGGGGCCGCGCTCACGGGCTGCGGCGCGGCCGGGGTGGGGCGGCGGCCCCGCCTCCTCCTTCCCGTGTCGCCACGGCAACAGCCAACGGGGCGGGACGGGGGAAGAAAGAGCGGGGAGGAGGAGGAGGAGAAGGAGGAAGGGGGCGGGCACCGCCCCGTCACGTGGCGCGCCCCCCTTCCTGCCCGCGGGCGCGGCGGCCGCACGTGATGCCGGCGGGCGGTGCCGCTGCCGCCGCTGCCGCCGCTGCCGCCCGTGTCCCTTCCCCCTCCCGCATCCCCCGCAGTGCCGTCGCTCGCCCGGCGCCGTCGCCCTGGGACACAGCGTCCCCGGGCCCTGCTGCCGGGCCGGCTCCGAGAGGGAAGGGCAGCGGGCGGGGGCGGGACGAGCCAATGGGAGCGCGGGCCGGGCTCCCGCGGTTCCGCTTCCCGGGCGGCGGGGAGGCGGCTCCGGCGCGGTAAGTTCGGGCCGCTCCGGACCTGGCGGCTTTCTAGCCGTGGGAGTCCCGCTGCTGGGTGTAAGAGTCAGTGGGATTAATCAAATCCGTGACAGCGATCCGGCGCGCGTTGGATCCCTTTGGACGCACTGCGGTCTGGGCTGTGCCTGCAAGGGGGCGACCGGAGGCGCTTGTTGGCCGCGGGTGCCTGCCTTCTCGTCCCCTTCTGATAGAGAGAAGGGGCCAGAAAAAGTGGTGGTGGTACACTTTGGGAAAAGTGCTCCATCAAAACAGTATAGAAAATGAAGATGATTGATGGGATGGAATTCACAGTTCCTCCCAGGAACTGGTATTCCGGAAAGATGCTCACTTGTATGCTTCTTGTATGCTTGCCTGTCTGCAATGAGACAGACTCCTTAACGCTTCTTTTTTTTTTTTTTTTTTCCTTCTTTTTTTTTTTTGTCAGTCATAATTGGTTAGAATTATTTGATACAGGGAGTAAAGACTTCGTTTCCATCAGAGGGTTGAAGGTCAGCCAGAGCCCTTAGTCTGCTGTTCAGATGCTTTCTGAAAATGCTTTCTGGCTGTCAGAAATGAGCCCAATCCTGGTGCTGTGTTTCTTGTGCTGTTCTTCCCACTGCATTGTCATATCTTCATCTGAAGTAAGGCCCAAGGTGTTTGCCTGCTTTCTGGGCAAGTCCAGTTCTGCTTCCTTTTGGGCTTGTTTTCATATTTCCAAACCTAACAGTGGCAGACGTATTAAGGGCTTTTTGGAGCACATTTATCCCTGTCCAAATCTTTCAGTTAAATGCTTCCCAAGTGCAGTATTTTAAACTTCCCAGTGTTTTGGTTGGGTTTTCTGTTTGGCTTTTCTTCTGTGTGTTTTTGATTATTTTTTTTTTTTTTAATTGCAAGGCTTCAAAACAGATTTTTTGTAGTAGGATGGCAATAGCCTTGGTGCTTCAAGGAGAAGGAAGATTATCTGCCAGCTTCTTGCAGTTCCCATGTCCAGAGCTGCCGAAGTAAACCGGAAACCGCACGTATTTGAGTGATTTAAATATATCAGTATGAAAGAGGTAGACAGGTTTTTATAGGACTGTCAGAATTCATTTGTAAATATTGCAGAGCCTGGTCAGAGCTGAGTAATAGTTTCAATGAATGACCTAATTTCTGTTGGTGACTTGAGACCTTCAAGTATTAGAAATGAGCCTACAAGAATGTGTAATATCACAAAATACAAGATACTGTACAGATTAATAACTATTGTACAGATTAAGTAACTGTAATTAATTAACAGTAAGAGATTAATTAACTGTAACAAGTATACAGATTAATAACTATTTGTAGTGTATTTCCAGGAACTCTCCAGCAGAGTAATGGGAAAGTACCTGGATTTATTAGTCAACAATGAAAGCAGGCTGCCAATTTAATGTGGTTGTGAAAAAACTGAGTGTGACAGTGGTGTACGCACAGCCAAGCTTCTGGGTGACTGGGGAGACATTACTGTATCCAGTTCTGATAAATCATGTCCAGGAAAGAGGAGTTTGTACAGAAATACTTCCAGGAGGGTTACTGGAGATGAAAGCAAAGCTTATCTACAAGAGTGCACTGGGAATGTTTGTTTGATTAACCTAGGAAAAGCAAATGCAGGGGAGAGTTATGAGTAACCAGTAAGGCAGGGTGGAGTCAAGCTCAACCGAGCAGGCATTTAACCTAATGAGCAACGCTGATGGAAGAGCACAGATCTAAACTGATTATAACCTAGATAGAAAACTAAGCCCTGTCTCAGTGCAGTGAGGATTTTGTCTTCCATGAAGAACAGTGAAAATTGACTTAATCTAACGGGCTTTAAAATTTGTTGTGCATCGGAATAGGAAGATTATATGTAATTATACAAAACAGATTTAAGTGATCAGTGTTGGAGGGAGGAGTTTTGGGCCTCCCTGACTCATCCTGAGACCAGAGCAACCTCCTGATGTTCAGCAGAAAAAGAAGCTGTCAACTGCTGGTTCATGATGGGGCGGGTGGGAAGGCCAGAGTTCAGAAAGAGGTAACAGGAATGCTCCCACTAAGGAGATTTACACCAGTCTCTTAGATTTGATGGGCAGCAAAATATTATTTTTCTTAATAATATATGCAGGGACCTAAGAAATGTAGAAACCAGAAATACAGAGGGATGGTGTATATAGCGTATGGAGGATGTAAGAGAAAATGTGGGATGGTCAACTGGAGAAAGTGCTGGATGCTGTGAATGGATGACTCTTCCCAAGGATCTCGCCATAGCTGTTTTGAGGCTGAACATTTTGTCATTGCCCCGTTTTTCTGAACTTTGTTTTTGATTGTAATTCATCTGACAAAACAACAACACTGAAAATTCACCTAATAAGTGCTGGAGGCTCAACCCTAAAAACAAATACAGTATCAGTTATGTGGGGTTATTTATAGTGGGGTGGAGAACATGGGGTCATTTAGGTACTGCCAGTCTTTTTTTATTGCATGTTACTTATATTTGTTATTCTTTACTGAAGAACGGGAGAAAAAAAAATAAGGTAGTAAGTTGCAGGGAAAGAGAAACTTCCTGCCATAAAGGATTGAATTGGGCAAGGCTTGCCAGGCAAATATCTCAGCCCACAGCATGTTTTCCCAGCGTGACTTCCTTTTTAGCTTCTCACAGGAGACTCGAGAGTTATCCAGTCCCCCTGTGCTGTACAGCTGGGCTTTTGCTGGCTTCCTAGGATTTAGAAACTTCAGTTTATTGCTCACTTCTCAAGTCTTTTTATGTCTTGTATCGAGCTGTCTTACTTCAAGCTTCAGTGGCCTGCGGCTTACTGCACTGTTTTATGGTAGCCTGGAGTTTCTCAGTAAATATTGAATTTTTATCTTGTGCAGTAACCAATGCACTAGTTTGTAATTTTTTTGGTAGCTATTGTAGCCTCTGACTATGCATTAGAGCACGTGTTTAAAAGAAGAAAACGGTCTCTAGTATCTAGTTCTATTCCAAAGTCAGGATTTGCCAATTCTTCACTGATACTAACAGTATCAGTCACAAGATGTACAGCATGAAAGATGGGAGAATCTGTACTTCCCTCCCTCTGAGAGCTGATGATGGTCTTCTGACCCTGAAGCACAAGAAAATGTGTGAGATAAAGCTGTGTGTGCTACAAACTGTTCTGGTATACATTTGTTTTCCATGGTCAAGTGTTCTTTTAAGTGCTTATTAGTAGAACATGATTTCCTGTCCTTGCTTACCATCATGTGTTTACATTCAGGCTGTCAGTGCAGTTCCATCATCACATGGATTTTTCCTGTGTGCCATTGCAGTATTTAGGAAATGTTAAAGATTAAGATTTTGTTTAGTCTTTAATATTTCTTGCTAGATAAATTGCCTTGTTAGTACTGTCTATAAAGTTGTTAGCCAATTGAGGATGCAGCTAGCTGCAGTGAAAGGTGGCTGACTTGGCTTACCTTGTCCTTAGCATTTTAGCACCTAACCAGGTGATCACACTGGTAATTTCCCTTTCACACCGTCAGTGAAGTTGACCCATTCTTTTACCAAGTGGAAAATTATAAATGTTTGACACCTTTGTTCATGCTTCCTAGGTGAGAGCAGGAACTATTTGAGTGTACCTCCTCCGTTATGTCTGGCAGCAGTCGAGTGGCAGCTCAGATCACCCAAGAACCCATCAGTGACAGCCAGCACCATCTCCAGCCTGCTGGTGGGACTAGGATTTGGGATTTAATTTACCACACTGGAAGAGCATGTTACAGAAGCTCTTGAGCTCTGCTTGGGTTTTTCTGTTTTGTTCTTGAGCAAATCTAAGCCCTTGTTTTGGAAGGTATGGTGAGCGTGCTTTAGTTTGTAGTGGTGAAGCCTTGTGTGAGCTCTGAGTGAGATGACTTTTGTCTCTGTGTCTAGCCTCACTGAAGTCAGGGGTGCTCTGTGCCAAGATGAGATAGCAGCTCTCCACAGATGTCCCTGTAAGGCAGAGTCAAAATCTGCAGTGATGAATTACAGTCATCATTACATGTCTGCATTGGCTGGGGCTAACAGATCCTTATGTGCAGGGATTCATTCCCATGTGCCATCCTGGGCTCAGTACCCTAAGCTGGTAAATTAGGCTGATCTGTCCAGTGTAGTGATGGTCATCAGTATTGCTATGCTTTAGTTCTGGTAACTGGTTTTGGGGAAGACAAATCACAAAGCTCTGGTAAGCCCTAGGAAATTCTTGGCAAAACCGAGACTTTAGCACATGGATTCCCAGCAGCCAAGCATGCTGAGTGGGGAGATTTTAAACCAGCTGATCGGAAATGTTCTTTGGGAAGCTCTTTTCTGCTCAGTTTTAATTGCTTATAGCTTTCACTTAAAGCACATTTAGAGTCAGAGTACCAAACTTTGAAGTGGTCTCTTGTACTTCCTGTGATCCATGGGGGTGAAAGCAGACCCTAGAAGCTGGCTCTGTTAGCTCCCCAGCTCTGCCCAACCCCACATTGCCTTTCTCCCTCTGACACCCGTGCTGGGCTATTTCAGCTCACTGAATTTGTAGAAAGTGACCCAGACTATCAATACAAATTGTTTTATAATTCCTAGCTGCCAGGGGCTCAGCCATGAAAGAAGAACAGAATTAACTGTTAACTTTCAGTGTTGAGTTAACATCCTTAGTTTAAAAAACAGTTTAACCCCCCACCTATTGATTCGCAAGAGACCTTTTTGTGTTGTGAGGGAAAACAAATGAGATTACATTCCAGCAGAACAAGATTCAATTAATATGTTTTACCTTACAACTAGAGAGGACAACCAGTGTGAACACAATTACTGTGGCTCCACCAATAGATACTCATTAAATTGCTGTACCTGCCACTTTCAATTGTGTGATCCAGTCCCCAGGATTTGGTTTCTTCTGGTTTTTTACAGTTTGAAAGAGATGTAAACAATAGGAATAGACATACCAAAGTCTTCTCTCAGTTATAATTTAATTTTCTAAACAGAAAGGAGCATTAAGGTAGCTTCAGTCCCATGGGTTTATTTCAAAATTCGATAGGTCCACAGATCCCCACAGCTTTCTTGTTATTGATCTTTCCTAACACTGCAGGTTAACTGTTAAAGGAAGGGGATCACTTGTTGAGGGGTAGGAATGATGATATTTTAACTATTTTATGCAGTCAGTTGGCCATCCCTGTCATGTGTTAAGGTCATTGTGTTTAACTGAAGATGGTGGTTAAATTAAAAAAGAGTAGTTGCTCCTGGGCCCTCTTTTTGTTAATAGTTAAAAATTGATAAACCATTCCCCAAAGTGCCAGGAAATCAAAGTGAAAATAGTATGAATTAGCTTGTGACCTGATTTTTACTGTTTTCAGTGGTTTTGGTGGACTTCTGCTGACGTATTATGGCATTTCACAGCAAAGTTTTCCTTGTTTCCTATAAAGCAAATGAGAAACCTTGATGGTGCAATTAATTTTAATTAAAACTTCCAGTGCATATTTAAGTTTTGTAAGAAATACTCATCACTAATAAAGTTAAGTTGAATAGCTGTTGTTCAGATGTAAAAACAGGGGAAGTCGGTTTCCAGATATAAAAAACACAGCAAAAGAAACCAAAACCAGGTAATTTATTTTTCTATTTGACTGCCATTCTTCCTCCTTATGATGTTTAAAAATTAATAAATTCAATCATCAAACTTAAGAGAAAGTTAAGACAATGATAGTCAGTTTATATTAAGATACAAAAGTTTTGCAATATCTGTCATAAGTCAGCCTTTTTTTTTCTGAATCAGACTTAAAATAAGTCCTTCTTTGTAATAATCATTGTATAAGCATCAGGGAACATTAGATTTTTCGGCATCAGTAAATATTGCAGTTACAATAATATTTTCTTTTTATGTGATTTTTTTTTTTTTTGCAAAATATTCAGAATTGAAAATGTAGGATGTCTTAATTGCTCTGAGTTATACTGTAAATTAAGATTTCCAATAAGCTTTTCACACAAAAAGGGGAAACATTTAATCTTGATTTCACATAATCCAGTCATAACTTAGACAAATTCAATTTAATTCATGAACTCAAACTGAATAGGTCATTTTGGTGCATATCCAAAGGGATGGTTTCTTCTGAATGTTTGGATTTACATCATCTGTCCTGGTGGAGTTGGTTGCTGTGCCAAGCATCACAGTCACAGTGGGAAAGGCCTGGGAAGGGAGAGACAGGTTTTAAGGGCAGACACAGAGAGATAGGTTTAAAGGGGGCTGGTCTCTGTCTGGGGGATGTGACAGACCCTGGAAAAGACCCAGCTGCCAGTTTGCCTGTCTGTGTACACAGGGAGGTGGACAAGTGTCCCAGCTCAGCCATGGACTCCCTGCCTCCCTCCGTCCCTCAGTGAATGCACAGATAGGAGCTAATTCAGGAGTGACACAAGGGTGGGGAGGCAGCTCTCACCTGTACAGTAATTGTCTCTTTCTGCATGAAGGTCTGGAGTTTCTACTTGTACGAGCTTGTGGAGCCCAACCTCTAATTAGTGGAACAGGAAGTTTTAACTGAATGCTTCAGGATCATGTGGTTTATATATGATTTTTATCAACATAGGAGCTACTAAGTGCTGGCCTTCGGAGATAAACATTAAGGGCCTGAAAATAATTGTCTCCCAACACTGACTATTGGGTTTGCCTTTTGGTCTTCAGTTATTGTTACTTCTTTTTGCTTCTTTGGGATAGATTGTTTGGATTTTTTTTAACAGAACAGGAATCTCATGTTTTTGATGCCAGTGGCTGATGCTTTAAGATGACCCAACATCATCAATTTATGATAAAATCATTCTGAGGCTAAAGAAAAGACTCATGCAAGGAAAAACTAAAAGGAGTTTGTGAGGTGTACAAAGCTCTCATACTCTTATTTAAGTCTTCAGTGCTGTATGTGAATGTAACACTGTGACTACTGTTTTCAAGCAGCCTTTCTTTCAGAGGTGTGTTACAGTGGGAGGCCCATGCAAGCAGGAGAACTGCGTATCTTGCTTTAAGAACTGCAGCTCATTTGCTTGAGAAAAATAATACAAAGAATTAGCTCCAGCCCCTCTTGGCATTTTCTCTTGGGCCTTCAGTGAGAGCTGTTACAATTACAGGTAGATGCTTGCAAAATAATTTGGAAGTAACCCACAAGACACCAGCAAATCCTTAATGTTAGATTTTTTCCAGAATTATTTTGGGACTTTCATATAGATCTGGTCCCACTGTGCAGAGATGAACTTTATCAAGATAGCATTTCTGGGACAGAGTCCAACAATATTTCCTTGTAGGTTTGGGATGAACATACTGAGCATATTAGATGACTGATGAAAATGCTAGAACTACTCCATGACAATCTTCTTAAGGTGGTTAGTGCCTGGTCATGCCTCCTCTGGAGAAAAATCATCATTTAGGTGAAGATACTGGCATGCATCATGCTGATTTTAGAGAAAATGTATTTTTACCAGGTAACATGATGACTTTCTTTATGCGGAGGGAGACATGAACAGCAAAATTAGTGGCCGCTGTTGCCCTCTAATGTTCTCTTAAACCATACAAATCAGCCACCACCTGTCTAGTTAAGGACTAGCTTTTCATAAAATACTCTTATTAGCAAAGTTTTAAAATTATTAAGAGGGTGCTGGAAAAACTGGTGGAGTGTTTTAAAAAATGATAATTCAATTTGCATATGTTGTCTAAATACTTGTGTGTGTGTATGTAGTTAAGAAGACATAAAGGAGATTAAAAAAAAGAAGTGTTTGCTGCATTGTTTTCCATGGACTTGAAAAGCTTCAGCTAGTGTCTCAGCTACTATAAATTGGCATAAACTCCAATATCTTAAAGCTATGTTAGCTGATGTGACCCAAGATGGCCTCTGGGATTTGTGGGACCACTTTGTAAATACCAGAACCTTCAGCCTGCCAGGGTCAAAATAAGTAACACCTTTGGTACAGTCCTGGCTGCATGCTTACCTTTTATTCCTTGATTCAAGCAACATTGTGCGAAGCAGAGCCAGGGATAAGGGAGCCTTCAGCAGCTCTGCACGTGTCTCCAGCAAAACCCCTACCAGGCTGTTCCCATTTTCATCTTGCAGATGGAAATTGATGGAGAGAAGCTGTCTCCTTACTGTGACACTAAAAATGCACTTTGTTTTTGGTAGACAAAAGAGGCAGTGGCAGTTCTAAGTAAGGGACAAACCCTTTCAAGAACATCTGACATGACGAGAAAGCTTTGTTCCTCCAAGCCCCTCACTTGCCTGTGGAGTCACACAGAAGGAGGTGGAGAAATTCTTTTCCAGTGCTGCAGTTCTGCCCTTCTGCCCACACAGATGCTTCCTTTGTGTCAGGACAAAACAAATTAAATGGTTTTGGACAATTAAATGGTCCTCACCAGCTCTACCTGTGCAATGTGCCCCTCTGCAGGGGTGGGTGGATGGACACTGGACAGGCTAAATTTTTATGAATGTAAATGCCTGAAGAGCAGGCTCTTAAAATTGTTTTCTTTTTCCCCTGAGATAGAAACGGCAGGGATTAAAAACTGGCACTTTTTGCCAATCCAAGCTTTATCCAGAGGAAAAATGCAGCAGTCTGGGAGGTGCCAGGGATGCTTCTGGCAGGAGTAGCAGAGGGCAGAGCCATTCTTCCCTGCAGCAGGTTTACTGCACTGGCAGGCATAGCTGCAGGCTGCTATCATCATAAACCTCCAGCTATTTTCATTTCATCAAAACAAATGCAAAGTTTGCCTCTAAACAGATATAACATGCTCTAAAAGAGTCTTGTGCTTTTTCTAGCATGGGAAAGATGCAGTGAGCCAAGGCCCGTGTGGGTAAAGGTGTGTGGAGAGACACCAGGAAAGGCTGAGGAGCAGTTGCTGGGAGGCTGGGATGAAGCTGAGAGAAAAATTGCATGTGAGCCTGTGTCACCAGCATTAAATTAATGGGATGGCTGTGGGCTGAGGGCCACAAATCCAGCCAGGTCTCTCTTCTGAAGGGAAGGAACTTTTGCAGCCCCTTGGCTGAGCAGAGACCATCAAGTGGCCAAGGGACGCTCAAGGGCAGAAACAGGCTGGTGTATTGCAGGCAAGCTTTGTCTCACCTCAGCTGCCTCTGAGATCTGTGGGTGCCCTGTGGAGCTAATTAGCCTCCCAAACCCCCAGACTTCCTAATTTTACTGATTTAAAAATAGCCTCAGGCTCCTTAAGGGGGCTGCTGCTGAGGAGACTCCTTTGTAACCTAGCTGGCTGAGCGGGCCTTGTAAAACTCACCTGCTCCTTCAGGTCCTCCACAGGGGTGTTTTCCAAGTGTGGTAGAAAAAGACATTTTTATATTTCTGTCTTTGCATGTGCTCCAATTCCTCCATGTTTTGACAGGAGGCACAAGGGGATGGCTACCAGGGATGCCAGTGGTGGCATACAGCAGAGGTTTGGCAGAAAAAATCCCAACAAGGAGAAGCCAACAGGACTTACTGTAGAGGCCACAGACTTTCCTTCTTCATTGTTACTAACTTCTCAGAGAGGTCCTGCTACTTCTGATGCCATAGGTTAGGGGACTTTGGGGTTTTTTTTATTTATTTACAAGGATACCATTTCTCATGTGCAGGAACAGGATAGCTGGTGAGGCTGTTTTGATTCTGACACAGGGTGTGTTGACAGAATTAAAACATATTCCCCAGGCTGTGCCACTGAATCCTCTCCTTTGGGCCTTCCCATTGCCTTCAGCTCTACCAGAAGGCTGTAGGATGCTCCTGTGGTAAATCTAGTAGTCTGCTGGACAAAGCACCAGGCACCTGAGAAGACCTTCTGTGGCTTGTTGACAGCCAATCTAATTATCCCTATAGTGATTGCCACAGACAGACAGACATTTTGGGATCCTGAAAGAAAAACATTTTTTAAAAAGATGCAGTACTTCCATTTCTGTGAGACAGGGTACTTTTCACTGCTGAGCAGCTTCCCACAGCTCCTGCAGAGCACAGGCAGTGTCCATAAATCCACACTAGCTTCTCCTAATACCCTGCTCAAGTAACTCAGCCCAAGTTGTTCCTTTCAGCTGTGCGTCCAAATCCAGTAATAAGTGTTTAATCTCAGTGAAGTCCAGCTGCTGCAGGTCTTGCTTCTGAGGGACCCCACCAAAAACTCTGGATGTTTCAGTGGGTATCAGCCCCTGTGAATGGGAACTTCTGACACCATGATGCCACAGCATGCATTTCTAGACAAAACTCACCTTGGGAAATGTTAACATTGCTGAGCAAACTAAATCCAAGTTTTACAAATGTCACATCTTATCAGGGCCATTTTCTTTAGTAGTTTTATTGCAAATTGTCTTGAGTCTGTTGACTCCTAGAGCATGAAGCCACATCCAGCTAGGTCTTAGAAGTTGAAAACTAAAGGAGATGCAGCTGTTTCTCTCTGGAGCATTCATGAGGTAATAATAGTAACAATAAGGGGAAGGAAAATAGAGCAGTTTCATTGTGATATTTTTTAGAAAGTAAGGATTCCATTGAATATAAAATGGTCATTGATTTTAGGCACTTTGATGGACTAATGTTTGGTTTTAATACAGTCATTTTCTAAGAAGAGCAGAAAAAGCTGTGTCAAGAGGGAACAGCCCTCACTTTATATAGAGAGGTGCTGCTGAGTAGAAGTGCTGAAGTCCTTTATTTAAATAGGAATAATTATATCGCACAGGAAACTTGGATTTGAAAGCAATTCCTCTGATACATTCCTCTTCAAGAGTAATCTGCTGCATTCACCAAAGCCCAAAGCCTGATCTCATATTGCATTGGGTCATCTGCATAATGGCTAAAATTAAAACAAAGGGAGAGGAAACAAATAAGAAAGGATGTAAAACTCCCAAATGCCAGGTCTAAAAGGAAGTCCTTTCCATCAAGATGGAAGGTGGAATGCCTTTTAGAGTGAACATCTGACATAGATGGAGGTGAAAAGCAAATAAGAGAATAATTATGCTGCACTTGGCTTCCACCAACTGGCTTCTCACCATGTGATGTCCTCTCACTGCTTTGAACCTTCTGTTTTCCATGGGGTTCCATCATACCCAGGGAGCTCTCATCAAACCCTTTGCTGTGGACAGCTTTCACTGGGAAAGATTGAAAGACTTCTCTGGCCAAATAATAGTAAGCAGAGAGTTGCTTCTGCTGCTGAGGTGGAGACTCATTTGCAGTCAGCCTGCTTCATTTGCCTTCTTCCTGTCCACAGAATGTTGGAGAGAGCAGATCCTCTCTAGGAAGGCTTACACCACCTTACCTTCCATGCAAAACAAATCCATTATTAAATGATGCTGTAAATGCTCAGACTGTTGTGGTTTCTTTCCTTAGTTATGAAGTTCATTTGGTCAGTTCCACAGGAACTGACTCACAAAGGCTTCCATAACCTTGCAAGGAACTTTTCTGTATGGTCAAGAACAACATGGCCCTTAATTTGGATCCATGGATCTCCTAAGGAAGGCCAGCAGAATCAAGTGGGTGACGATAAAAGCCTCTGTGCATGAATTAAGAGAGGATTGTCTAATGCTTCTCCTTAACTAGCAAATGGACATTTCCCCCTGAAGCTTCTCTAAACAGTAAAGGATTCACATTAATGTGCATGTGTAGTGGTGGGGAAAGGTGTTTGATTACTGTAGAACAGATCACTTAAATCATCTCATCTTTCAGGCAGTGTGCTCAATCTGCGGGGGCAAGATGAATCAGTTCATTGCACCCATTAGAGTCCTGTGGTGGTGCAAGGGCCACACCATGCTCCCCAACCACATGATGCTGTAAAAGCCTACATCATCTCTAGAGTCAAAGGAAGAAAAGGGGAACAAGATGGTTCCACCCTCAGACAAAAATAAAGGCAAGGAAGCCAGTAGGTGGCATGGGGTTCCAATGGTACATATAAGCTTAGACGACAAGCTTGGGGGAAAGCCAGAGCAAGAAGGAGCTGGAGGCCGGATTGAGAATGCACAGAACCCTGCTGTGTGCCCCAGCTTGATGGAGGAGGGGTCACACTAGCCACCTCTGTAGACAGCAGGGCTAGAAAGGCTTCAGAAGAAGCAAGTCTGCCTAGAAGTTCAATGTTGTTAACCCTCTGGCAGTGCCTCAGTCACTCTCCATTTACTTATACAAGAACCCTGGGGCTGAATGCAAAAGGCCTGAATTTTGTGTGGTAAAAGCATGTTTCTGTTCTACCTGCACACAGAAAAGAAAGAAGAAACTATTGCCACTGTTCAGGTGATCCATACTCTGCTACAACTGGCAAATAGAGTGGCTGCAAGTAAGAGTGCCGAGCTGGCTGACAATTGGATTTAATTTGGTTTCATGTGCTTTATAGGCTCTCTGAATAGAGTCGTAGAGGGACCTTTCAATGTCATATAGACCAATCCCCTACCATGGGCAGCTTGTTATCAACTCAGCCAAGTTGCTCAGAGTGCCATCCAGCCTGGCCTTGAATGTTGCCAGGGATAGGGCATCCACAACTTCTCTGGGCAACTTGTTTGAGTTTTTCATCACCCTCATTGTAAAAAACAGAATTCTGTCTTATATCTAATCTAAATCTACCCTCTTTTAGTTTAAAACCATTTTCCCTTGTCCTATCACAACAGGCCGTACTAAAAAGTCTTGCCATCTTTCTTATGGGCCTCCCTTACGTACTGGAAGGTGCTCTAAGGTATCCCTGGAGCCTTCTCTTCTCCAAGTTATCACCCCAACTCTTTCAGCCTACCTTCAGGAGAGGTGCCCCAGGCCTCTGATCATCTTCATGGCCCTTCCCTGGACTGACTCCAACAGGTACACACCCTCCTTATGTTGGGGGCACCAGAGTAATCAATCTAACAAGTTCGTGAGAAAAACACCTAACGATAGTTCCCGTACGTACCTGCAACTCCAGACAAAACTGGACTTGAAGAAGTCCAGCCTCTCCCATGATGTAATTAAAATGAAATAAAATGAGAAGTCCCTTGCCACAGCAGGAGTTGCCAGCATGCATCTACTGCTGCCCAGAAGCACTTACCATGAATTCTGAGATAACAGGAAGACTGGGCAATACCATCAGCCCAGGGACTTCCTCCAGTGACTGTTCCTGCAAAGTTCACTCTCATGGAGGAGTGCATTGATTTTCTATTAGAAGAGTTAAATCTCATTTACTTCCTCTGGAATGGGTATAAAGTAGCCACTTTTAAGGTAATAGAAAGGAAAAACACTTTCTATCCCATTCTGTAGTTAGGAAGTCCACCATGAAATTGCTTAAGGCTGACCACTTTTTCCTATTGAGTTCTCTTTCACGTGTACTTGCTTATATAACTTTTATTTCGAGCCTATCTGGCTTGAGGAAGGACACAAAACGGGACTCTTACCTTTCATCATCATTTATCTTAAACCTTGAAATGAACGTGTAGGCTCTACCAGCACCTGTCTAAGGACAGCTTGTTATCAAGGCTTGGAGAAATTAAAGCAACATAACTAATTTGGATAGAGTAGGGTACAGTCATTTCACATGTTAAACGGAACAATTTATTTGCATACAGGGACAGTCCATCCCATTGCAACTGCACTCAGCCTATGTTGTACTAATAACATCACACCTTCATTGGCATAATTAAATAAAGTCCATGTGGAAGTTAAGCCTGAAGAAATCATCACATATAAAGGGTTACCATATTTTGTGACTTCCCTACAACATGGTAAGACATAAAAACTGCTTGAATTCCTGTTGTAAATTTTTATGAGTTTCTCAAGGATTTTGTGAACTGCTCTAGCTTTACATCTGTGAGCGTAGGAACATGTTAGGTGACATGAAAAAATTTTCTAGGTACCATAGCAGGAGAGAAAAAGCTTAAATATGCAAGCTGAACATCCTCCAAATACCTACAGAGAAGATCAGGATTTTTAACTATCAGACAATTTCAGTCAATCTCATGATCTTGTGATTTCATGTGCATGATGGGTGTTTTAAAAGCCATCAAAACCATTGTCCTTTGTGAAAACAGGTGGGATTCATTGAATAAACTCATCTAAGGTGTTGTAGAGTACCTGAGACATCTGCATGGGGCTGGCAGACTTAACACACTCACCCAGACCTGTGCTCCTCCACAGCAGCAGCTTTAGGCCAAGGGGGTACTCTGCAGTGTCCCATTTGAAGCTCGCAGCTACAGAGAAAAAAGCTGGATCCCACTCTAGCAGTTTTCCAAGTGTGAAAAACTTGCCTACTTGCAGTCCTGAGCTGTGCTGTAAGCTACCAACTTTAGCATCTCTAGATGTGCTCCACTGACATTCAGTACAGTGGCTACAACCATAACCCAAGGAAGTAAAAGCACTTCTTCCTTCTAGCCCTGTGTGAAAACAAGAGGCAGTTGTGGCAAATGCAAACATAGCTCAGGTTTAGCACAGGCAGTACCTCCATGACCATCCCTGGGGGCTGTTCCTACAAGGTGAACCTCACACCACTGTGGTCACCCTTGACACCTCCATATCCTGGCATCTCTTTGGTCTGGTGACCCTCTGAGGAACCACACAGGCCACACCTTGACTGTTTTGTGACAATTAAGACTAAGGAAGACAGTCACCAGAATTTGTTTACCTTACAAGTAGTATCCAAATCCAGCCCTTTGAAGATGAGAGGAACAGGGCGTCTTTCCTGTAGTGATTTTCCTAAATCATAAAGCCAAGTGTCTTCCTCACATTGCAAGAAGCCTTGCTGGAAATAATGCAACTCCAACCCAGCATTAAATAAGCAGCTCACACCAATAACTTCCTTTCACATTTCTTAGTATTGCATTTTTTCCCCCAGTTACAGCAGAAGGTATTTTTATGATGTAATTTATTTTCTACTATTTCTATGGTTTCTATAATTACAGAATTAGAAGAATAACACTTTAGTGTGCATTTCCATAATTTATCCATTCACAGATAATCAAATTATCTATTCCATACCTTTATGCAGGTAATATACCAGCAATAATGCAACAGCTGAGGTGATTTTACTCTCACACACACCCACTCCAGCAATAAACATCATCTTGACCTGTGTAAAAAAGCCTCTAGAACTGTCAATTATATGACATTAAAAAGGCAGGCTACTGCACAAAAGGCTTGGTTAGAGAACTGATTGGAGGCATAAAGAGCATGGTATGCTCAGATGACGGTATGATCAGATGCCAAGGAAGGTCTTCAGCAATTCCAGGCGAGGTATTTTTTTTGATCTAATGAATTCATGCAGTAAATGTCAGTAGCGGGGGATGCAATGCCTGCACTATTGTACAGTCTTGCTCACAAGTCCTTTTATCTATTGTCACCCACAGTACAGAAATATTGGGTTGTTCCTGGACTCTCTTCTGGAGTTAAACAACTCTTTTGGAAAGAAAACCCAGTTGCTGTTTTAGACACTTGCTCAAGAGTCACACCCAAAGTGCAGCATGAACAAGGTTCAACCAGTTTGGGCTTCCTTTTTGCTGTATGCAAACATGCAAAACTATCCCAGCAGTCTCTGATCACTCAAACAGTACATCTCCTTTTTTTTTTGTTTGTTTCATGATTTTAATTCCAGTGGACTGCAAAAACACCCCAGGGCTCAGATTACTTCAGACTTTTGAACTGGCAACCAAGCGAAACATAGAGAGTAAGTCTTATGGCTATGGCTACCCCACGTGCAGCCATGGGAGGTGCTTGGCCAAGCACGGGGGGAAAACCAAAGGTTTCTAAAGGCTCTTCTCTAGAAGTAACTTGCTCCATTTTGGAAACTCTGATGTTATCTGAAGATGGGATGCTCTGCACATGGACGTGTACAGACACTGGGTTTGCTTTGGCCCTTGAAAGCTCATGGCTTCCATGAGCACTTCAATGCCGAGAAAGTGTCAAAGTTGACAAGAAACAAAGCAGCTTTTAGACAAGAAAAGTGACATGTCCTGACCCTTCTTGGCAGCTGACAACTGTCCAGGGTGGGGTTTAACATAAGAAAGTGTCAACAGACAGGCTTCCCGCTCCTGAGTCATTAGGAGTTGAATTTTAATCATTTGCTGCTTCTGCTCTACAATGCCCTTGCAACCCTCTAATGCTCCAGTCCTTCCCTGTCCCTGCAAGTCATCCTATTTCTCCTCTCCATCCCACCTACCCATTATCAGCAGGCTTCTGGCTCAGTACGTCTGTGATACATCCACATGGACTGGTTGACCTGGTGGTTTTCAACATCACTTGTGACTTTGGGCTCTTTTCAAACCAGCCCTGTGCTGATGAAGTGTAGACAACACTATGACACAAACTCTTCTTGAGTCTGCAGGAATTGTATTTCCTTTCTTTAAAAGCATTAAAAAAAAAAAAAAATCAGAGAATGCAATGTGAAGTAACCACGGAGCTGCCAGCCAGAGTGTTTAATGTAATCCCTCCTCTGTCACTAGCTTGCCATGCAATCTGCCTGTGGGCACACAACCCCTTTGTCATACTGCTCTCTCCAGAGGAACTAGCAGATAACAGGGATTATTTGTTGGTGTAACACTCTTCAAGATGTAGGAAAGAAAAGAAGATGCAATGGATGAGCCACCAAAACTTCACCATAATGGTCAGGCAATTGTGAGCCATACCCCTGGGATAACCAGTGCCTGCCTGCACCCCGGCATGCATGGGTGGGAGGCAAAGGGTCGGGCTGGCTGTTGGAGTTGTGTGGTGCAGGAGAAGGGCATGGGCTTCCTCACACAGCATCTGCATGTCCGGCACCTGGGGACTGCACTTAAGGATTTGTTACCTGAACAAGCAATTAAGGAAAAAATAAAATTTAAAAAATACATACCTTCTAAAGATTCCTATTTTTTGTTACCCCAGGCCCCTCTTCCCAGAGCGTGCTACAAGAAAGGATCGCCCCGACTCCGCTCTCATTTTAAAATGCTTCTTTTTATTTCAGTGGTTGTACATTGGGTGAATGAATTTAACGTCACAACAGAAATAGAATGGCTATTTAACAGACCACTAGTAATTATATATGTGGTAAAGGAGTGAATGGAGGGGTTTCATTTAACTGTTACTGAAATATTCATTGTACGTGTTGTCAATTATGCTGGATGAGAGAGGCAAACAAAAAGGTATTTTGGTGAGGTGCTGTATCCTTTGAAGAAAATAAGCACTGAGACATCTCAAGTCACTTGAAACCATGTCCCAGCTACAGTATTTACTGTCTCCGTGTTGGCCCATCTCATGGTTCTTTTAGGGGGTTATATTTCTTGTTGTATTTCTTTTTAATTAAACAAAGCATTTAAAATTTAATCATTTTCATTAGACTTTTTTTTTTTTAAATATAAACAAAGTTTTGGCAAATAATATTTATACAGAAAAATAGTTTTAGATCTTCCCAAATTTTGAAACAGTCTATAAAATTACTTTATAAATAAATAAAATGCAGAATCTGTTGTACACGTATTTGCACATATCTGTAATTGCCTCCTTACTGTTAGCACAGGTTTGTACTTGTACAGTTTTCAGGAATATTACAAAGTCATAAAGTCGGAAAGTGGATCTCTTATTAAAAATACATTTTCTCTTTTTGTCTGTCAGTTTATCTGGATGAAAGACCTGATGTATCTGAAGCGTCGTCATCCATGGGCAAAAAATAGGAATATTGGATTAATTGTAAAAAACATAGAATAACAGTAATTTTGGAACATAAAAAGTTCACACAAAATGATGTCTTGAAGAGTTATCTACATAAAATATTTAAACATGGATAATTTACCATTTAGTATTATACAATAAGCTACCCAAATGCCTAAATTAACTATTATAAAAAAATAAAAACAACTTTGACAGATATAGGCAAGTTGCAGTGTCAACTACCTAGTTATAATGACTGAGAAAGTCTACAAATATTAGTGTTTTAATAGTATATAATGGTGATACCTTAACTGCTAAAGTAACAAGTTAAGATACGTTATTTTCCCACAAATTAAACTAACGCAACGTTACAAGCACTATGTTAATTTTACAACCAAATTGTGATTATTTTTTTTTCTTTCGGATGATCAAATCTCCAGCTTTATATATAAATAGATAGTAATTAGACATCGGACAAACAAGATTTAGCCTGGAAAACAATTTCCTAGACAAATAATATGGTTAGTGCCTTCAGTCGTTCAGAACAGGCAGTGCTGCCGAAGTTTAAAATAGTTTACAATCAATCTGAAGAGGTTAAGTTAAAATACTGCAATCACTAGTAATGTCCACATAGAAAACTTATGCTGCAAACAATTATACATAATATCCACTTTTAACAGCTGTCTTGTTTTTTTAAACAATAATTTAAAAACTATGTCATTTATGTGATACATGTGCAACATATAAAATGTGAAATATGAAATATTTGGTACAATAGTGCTTGAAACAAATCTCAAATCAAACAAATGAATTTTTAATTATACATATATAATTACCTTGTAAATCAACAAAGTATTTAAAAAAGTAAACAACATTAAAATCTGCTTCATCCATATATATGTATGTATGTATATATAACATGTATATAATTGTATTAAAGATATCTTCATACTTTTGTGACATAAAATATGTTTGTAAATGAAAACAATTAAAAGAACTATTTTCTCCACTCTAATCTGGTTACAATCCTATAATCCAATTAAAAAAATGCAAATACAGTAATGATTTATTAAACTGAATCTCATTCTACATTCTTAGTGTTCAGTTAATAGCCTAGATTAAAGTCACCTATGAAGTTTCAGTGACTCAACTGAATTTTAATTAAATTAGAGTATCATACAATCTCTTCATCTACAGCCTTTATTTTTTTTTTTTTGCCTTTTCTTCTGTTAGTTTGGTCTTGGTTTTTTTTTTTTTTTTTTTTTCCCTGTTTGACTTTACACTTCTAGAAATTACTTCTTAACAGCTTGGATCTTTTTGGTAACCTGACTATGAGTTTCAAAGATTATTCACGTCTGATGAGATTTGACTGTTGGCATCAGGCTCATTTTCATCAAGTCTGATGTGAAAAAATTTAGGCACTTCTGCAAAGTCTATTTTAAAAACATTATAAATATACTCGTAAAATAATATTCTCAAGACTTTGTTCTTTTGGGGATTGAAAGGGGTATGAAGTTCATACTGTGCAAAATTTTTAAAATTTCTTCCGCTATTCTGCTATGATTCAAATGCAACTTCTCCATACAAGTCAAACACCAACCATGTGCATCTAAAGACTTTGTGCTTTACTTTGGACTTCTGGCTAAAATATCAGATTTGCAGGATGATGTGCAGGACACCGGGCTGCGTTTCACCTCCTCTGTCTTGGAATCAACTCACCACGGGAGCACAACCAAGAGTTTTTTTAACTGAGAAGAAAACCCCGAATCATAGTTTGGGTGGAAATTAAACCTGCAACTGGGGAAAGTTTTTAGTCAATGCAACTCAATTATTGCTGAGCTCGAAAGATTCATAAACATGGAATCTCTCGAGACTAACTGATCTGGACCATTTTTGTTAGGTGTAGTTATGGAGAAACGACAATATTTGCAATAATTAAACTATGCTTAGAAAATCTTTTAAACTAAATGTTATCCTTTATGTCTTGAAACATCACAGCTGGTATCAGGTAGTTAACTATTTTAGGTTGGAGTATAGTAAGCATACCATATTTAATATTCATATATGACATAGCAGCACTAGCTTTTTTGAGTTTTTGATTTGTCCATAAGAACAAATTCTTGACTTAGCATGCAGTTTGTGGCAACTCTAGAGAGGAGGAGACGGGGTAGTATGTACAGTAGCCGTGCTTGGCCGTCCGCAGGGAGGCTTCGTGACACTCTGTTCCGCTCCTGCCGGCTATTTCAGGATTATCTGTTGAGAGAAAGGGAAAGCGTGATCGTGCTTTTAGGTGACACGGGGAGAGCAGTGAGCCCAGGCGGCCGGCAGTGGCCTAACTGAGCTCAGGCACAGCTCACACAGGACATCGTCCTGTCTGGGACAGCATCCCGTGTGGGACAGCGTCCCATGTCCTCAGGCTGCCTGGGAGGCATTTGTGTCTCACACACCTGCTTGTCTTCCCCTGCACACAAGTCCTCATGTGCATGAGAACACGCAGAGGAAGCACTTTACGTGTCAAAATACTGGAGGGCAGTGCTGAATCCAGGGCCTGGCCATAGGCAGGGTGTGCACCCTCAGTGCCCTGCCTATCAGTGGAGGTGGAAGCCCTGCACCTCCTGGAGGAGCTCAAAAAAGTGCATCTGTGCTTGGGGCAACTCTCCAGCTCCCACTGTGCTGCCAAAAAGTCAGGAATGATCAGGGGAAACAGTGGAGGGAGGGCTCCCTGCCACTAACAAGCAAAAAGATGTAGTGGGCAGGGTGTTTTTATGAAGCAAATGTGTCTTTTCAATGCACTTTTAGCAGCTGCTTAATCCCTAAAAAAATTAACTGCAGATCAGTGAACTTGAGAGGTTTTCTCACACTTCCTTATAGCAAGGATTCTAGGGGGATCACCATAGTGGTACCACTGTGTACCTAACTAGTCACTAACCTTGCTGCTTCACCTTCATGGTGTCTCAAATGGAGGGTGAAATAATAATTTTACAGGTGTATTTTACTTGTGCTTCCAATATTGCAAAGGTTAAATGCACAGTGTGCTAAGCAACCAACTCCACCTTCTCACAGTATTGGAAAATGGTTCAGATTTCCATCACCTGCCTGAAATGGCTGTCATTAAAAGTGATATCAAAAGGCAGAGGTGTGATATTTCATCATGCCATTGGTATCCTGTGCTCCAAACTTAAGCACAAGTCAAGGAATTAGGAGTGTATTGCCTGCTCTTCCTGTTTCAATTGGCATATTTTTAAGCTGTATTTGCAGGTGGTATGCAAGGCAGTCATGACAGCACTTGGACCTACTTGTGTATTATGAAGCTAGACCACTACTTAATGCAATATTTGTATTAAAAGTGGGGGGGGAAATGGTGTTTGGAAAGGAACTTAAGCAACATACTACCTCTGACATACACACCATCAAAAAGAAACATGCTTGGCTCTGCGTGGCAGGCACTCGTCCCAGTCCCCTGCCCATCACCCCACTGCTCCTCAAAGCTGCCCTGCCTCGCTCTCTGTACACAAGCACCATCTCCCTGAACCCAAGGACCTTGCCAGCAAGCCAAAAAGTTATCCTTGATTGCCACCAGCCCTGGAAATCTGGTGACACGTGAGGCCCCGTTGTAATGACACTGTACGAACACCTGCTGCTCCAAAGGACTTAACATCTAAATACATCATGCACACAACAAGGACATACATTTTTAATGAACTTCCACCCATTGTGAGTTTGTTAGCTTATCGCCTATCTTCTGTTTCCTTTTGAAATAACAAAGAAATACCTTTGCTCAAATAATAAAGCCCTGTCTGTGATAACCCTGGTCCAGCTCCAGCACAGTGATTTGACAACACGTATAAAGAACACAGCCATGCTGAAAATAAGAAATGACCAAGATTTTCAGCACTGGTATTTTTAGCATGTTACAACCCAACATGTCAGTGTAATTAATAAAGCAGCTATAGCTACACTGGGTTAGCCATAATC
Organism: Taeniopygia guttata; assembly: GCF_048771995.1. NCBI lineage: Eukaryota > Metazoa > Chordata > Aves > Passeriformes > Estrildidae > Taeniopygia > Taeniopygia guttata. The sequence continues at coordinate 76,022,914 of NC_133024.1, read as the reverse complement.
ACACAAGTGTATTTAAAGGATCCTAAGGTTTCACTTCATGGGACATAACCTGAAACTTGCTCAGTAAGTTTTTTACTTAGTAAAATCCCAGAATTTCAGGCATGGCAGCTGACATCATCTGCCAACTTTTGAGGGGATAAACTTGCATTTTCTATAGCTTTTTTCCCTCAAGTACAGGGAGAGAGGTAACTGCCCCTTGTGCCAAGATTACTTTGGTCAAACAGTCCCACAAGACTGGTGTTCACAGTTTCCCCAAAATGTGTGACAGAGAAGGCAGAGGGCCTAATCTCAGGCTGTTTCTCAGGAAAATGGTAGGACCATTCCTGGCATTGTGATTAACCCAAGTGCCACTCATCCTGCTGTATGCCAGGCAGGACAGAGGGGTCCTGGGCAATGTGAAAGAGCAGAGATGCCCTTCTCTTCCCTGCCCTGGTGAGTGGCAAAGCCCAAGGTAAGAACTTCACTGCTGAAGTTCCCGACTTTTCTCTCCTGTCGAAACTCAGGAAAACAGCAAAGACAATGTGAACACTTTCCTTTTCTGTGCAAGCATGTCCTGTTTATGGGTTGCAGGTACCAGAGGAGCAGCTGGAGCTCTCGCTGCCATGCCTCTCCTGCTGCCAGTGGCTGTGGAGCTGGCGTGCTCCCACTGCATCATCCTCGACGTGCCACCCCTTGTACAAGGGCCGTAACTAGGGCATGTTGCACCCGGCTATTTCTAGTACACGTAGGAGTCCTCCTAGGAAAAAACCCTAAGTCTCTCCTTCAGAACAAGCTTCTCCAGTGCAGAGTCACAGAACTGAGGAGCTACATTTTTTTTTAACCTTAGCCACAAAGTGTAAAATGTCTCCCGTAGTCTTTAATTACATGTTCACACCTTATTTCTCAAAAGAGATCACAACTCCGACACAGCTACATACACAGGCATCAGCTACTGCCACTGGTATTTTTTCGCTGTGTCTGACAGAGAAACATATAATGCTAAACTACTTTACATGGAAAACACACTGTGAACCTCTCCTGTTTAATCTACAAATGAAGTAATAAACTGTGATGGAAGGCAGAGGTTATCTAAGCCTGCATCGCTGCTAATTACTCCATCACTTGCATGCTGAAAAAGGAGAAGCTGTACTGCAATGCCTGCAAACACTTTGACAGAGTCTGCACTCCTTTGTTACTTGTAAATAGGTCCAGCTACCTTCATGTTCACTACTCTTTGAAGAATTACATCTCAGATGCACATATATATGTCTTATCGTATTTGCTGTGATACTATTATAACATTCTACTTCACAGCAACAGGATGTAATGCCATGACACTTTTACCATAGTATATATAAGAAAAAACCCTGAAAAACAAGATTATACAAAGACAGGTAAAGCATGGGAATGCATTTTCTCATGCTCTGAATAGTTACGATCCACAGGTGTGGATACAGACATGCCAGAAAACACACCTTCTGCTGCTGCAGTAAAAGATCTAATAAGAAGACTATTTCCAGCATAAGCAGAATGGCCTGACATTTAAGAGTCTTGAGTAGCAGCTCACAGAGATTTAATAAGAGAAAAGGGAATTTTTTTGGTGGTAATCAAAGACAAAGGTACCCTCTCCATCATCTTCTTGCTTGGTACCTGTCTGAAGTGGCAGAAAGCTGTCTACCCTTTAGATTAAAATCATTCACACTGTGCCAGTGATAGTTAACAGACCTCACTGAAACTAGTAACACAACGAGTGAACCTAAATTTCTGCAAACCACTTTCTAAATTCACTCCTCAAATTTTCCAGCTCTTTAGAGGTGACATTTTCAGCTCCCAAATGTCAAGCCTTTCTTCTCTACCAGAGCATGCCTCTTTTAGACCTTTACCTTCAGGACTTCTGAGTGATCACAGTGGTCATTAAGCCCCTTATGCAACACAGAACATCCCAAAATTCAGGACTGCTTATAAGGGTGATACAGTTCTGCAGTGTCATCCAGCGGAATGACCACCAAGAGAGATATCACTGCCTATGGTTTCAGCTTCTCACCAACTACCAGTGCAGATATATCTATCTGGGAGCTCCTCAGACCTGGCAGAGGAAGCTGTGATCAGTCATTGTCTCAAGACTTAAAAAGTAATATTGAAAATCTTTTAAATCAAAGTAGAACTTACATTTTTGTGAACTCTTTTCTGACACCCAGGTTACTGCTTTACTTGATACAGTTCATGGAATTGACCAAATTAGAGAATCATGACTAGGTTCTAGGAATTACAAGAACACTGGCTTGAGATTTTCTGTTTTGAAGCTACAATTAACAAAGCTTCTTTATAGTCTCTGACTTAAATTCCTTTTCCAGTTCCAGATTTATTATACAATGATGAATAACAGAAAATTTACCATTCTGCATGAATTCAGTGTACATGAACTCTTGTTCAACTAAAGACCTGTCACAGTGGATCAGCTGGAAAACATGACTTTGCATCTACCACTGACATGTTTCTTTTTCAGAAGTTTTGAAATTATTACTCTAAAATACAGTGTGCTTTATAAGCCCTAATATATTTTAAGATGTTAAGATTGTATTTGATCTCTACATTACAAAGTACTTACCTCTCCAAAAATTAACTCAGACATAGCAAACATTCTGGTCTGCTCAGCCTTCCATTTTGAAAGCAATGTAGTAATAGGAGTTTCTTGTAAACAGGATTTATCTCAGAGCATTTCAGACACTAATGCCTCAGCCAGTCACCCATTTTACATCTTCCTAGGCTACCTCAGGCAACCTATTTTAGCATGAGACAGATTATCAACTCATGATGCCTTTTTGCCCTCCACCAAATGAAAGAGGCTGTGGTGAACAGTTTGCACCAAGGTATTTTAACTCCCGAACACCTGCATCAGGATAGATGAACCCTTCCACAGTGACATTTTCTGTTTGCATGTTTTTCACACGAGCAGCAGACTGGTCAGATATATCTGGGGTATACATTAAAAATGACAGATATTTTCAGACAGCCAGCTCATATCAGGCTGTCTCATAACTTCTCCCTCTTTCTAAAAATAAAAGTAACACCAAGTATTTCTTCCCTTATGACAAGGAAGCCGAGACTATTTATATTTCCCCATGCCTTTGGGAAATGCCTCCATGTCTTTATTTTTCATCTTTTCTTAGAATGTTCTCTTGTTGTATGTGCCTTGTTCCTTTTCTTCAAAATAAACAACTTTTTTTCCTTTTTTTTGTTTAATTAATAGTGGAAAAAGATGAGTAAATGTTCAGACATTTACTGAAAGTAATCTCTACGGTATCAGCTATATCTGTTCTTATTTAGTTTTACATAGCCTTACAGATGGACTTTTTCACCTCCTTTTCCCCACAAATTTTGCAGCAGCACCTCCCTGGAACACCATCCCAAACATCCTACTTGATCACATCAATGGTCCCACAGGACAGGTTTTGCCCCTGTCTTGACCACTGACAGCAGAGTCATCTCCAACTCTTGCTTTCATTAAATGCAGCTTGGACTTTTTCCTTTGCTACTCCTTCTCCCCTGAAACCTCGTTCTCATTTCCAGCGTATTATCATTTAATGGACGTGCCTTGCTTTATTCACTAACCATGGCCCTCTCTTCAATCCAGGGCTGAAGGAGGATTTTCTCTTATTGCTTTTCCACTAATCCAGTGCAACCCCAATACATTTGTCTACTTTGCTCATCAATAAGATGATCTCTGATTTGAACAAAGCGAGTGAGATGTCTGGGCCACAGCTGGCTGCCTGCCCATACAGGGTCTAACATGGGGGCATCAGGTGTTTCCTGAGGGCTGGAGGTCCTATTTCCTTGGCTTTCTCATAGCCCATTCCCTCACATGGTAATTCTGGTGCCCTGTGCCATCCTCTCTTTTCTTCCCTAAACCTGAGTGTGCCCAGTGCTGCCTGTCCCATATGTTGAAAATATGCCTCTGGAAATGGCTGAGGGTCAGACGTCCACGCTGAAGTGGACACATCTGCTCACACATTTTCATTTCATCAGGTACAAACTGTTGGCCATCAGAGTGTCATAAAGCTGACAAAGACTTTGTCTGAATCCAGCTCTTCATGATGATCTAAAAAAAAAATGTTCCAGGCAATTATGGGATCCCAAAAGGTTCAGGGGTTCAGCAGCATCATTTTTCTCATTTAATTGTCACAAGGTCCTGAAAGAAGAGACTAAAGCTATTTGTGCTGGCAACTCCTTAGCTTACTTATGAGCTTCAATAGGTGTTTATTCAAGTAATAATATACAATATTTAAGTTCAACTTAATAAGCATTTACTCAGTCTGGAGAAACAGAGGATTAGTTGGTTTAAAATGAAAGCAATCTGGCTTTATTTATTCTTCCTTAAAGTAATAAATAATGCAGTGCTAAAAATTGATCATAACATACTCTAATATATTCTACCAAAATCTATTTTTAATTTATTGCAGAGGCAGCAGACACTGAAGACCACTGCTGCAGTATTTTAGGAGCACCCATTCAGTGACTGTTTTGGATAGCCACTCAATTTTACCTCCAGCAGATCTGAGCTACTGCAATAATCTGTATTTTTCACTTCCTACTTTTAGATAGTTTTCCTCCTCTTCTTAAATTTTAGAAACTACCAGAATAGGCTTTCACAGAGAAACTGATAGCACAAATGAATGAAAGCCAAGCCCAAATTGTGCATTATCCATGGAAGTGCCCACATTTCTCTTGCAGTGGTGTTACTTCTCCACCCTGACATCCTCACTTAGCCTTTTGTTTTTTTAACAAAACCTGCTTTGCATTTTCCTTTTAGACACCAAGCATGCCCACATCGTGCGACATGAGGCTGCCACTAGAGATACAGCATCCTTTTTAGGCGAAGGCACCACTGCAAACAGAGCACAGCTGCCACATCTGCAGACTCCTCAGCAGTTATCACCACTCTGAAACCCCTCCTCTGCCAAAACCTGGCACGCCAGTTCAGACTCCCTTCAAAGCAAGAGACAACATCCAGAACTAAACTTGAACACAGAAAAGTATAAAATTTATGTTCATCAAGGTTACTCGTAAGACTTGAGTCAGTTTTATAAAACTCACTATACTCATAACTTCTCTGAATAAATCTTACCTTCTTGACTTTTGACTACTTTCCACTTCCCTAATTTTCTTCTTATCTGATTACTCTCACATAAACAGACATGCATACTGCTTCTCTCTGTGCCATAGCAGGTAATATTGCACCAAAAATGAAGTCAGGCAAGTTAGCAAATTTTTGTGTCCAGCTGAAAGTCACAACAGATACAATTAACAAAAATAAATATACAGATGTTTCCAGTGCAGCCTCCTGCACACTCAAAGGCAAAAACTGGCATTTCTAGTAGGCAATAAATCATACACCAAGATAAAAATATGATCTTTTTTTTAATTCAAGGGAAAGTACTTGGAGCATCTAGAGATGTCCAGATGCAATTATTTTAAAGGACAGGATCCCAGACAAGTACATCTAGAGCTCCACACTGCTCTTTGTTAAAATTTTATGATGGAAAAACCTGGACTCACATGGAGCTGTGTGTATAAACCGTGAAACAAACTCATTTTCTCCCAGATGCCTACAAAATTAGCGGACCTCAGAAATAATTTCCTATGTTTAAATAATAAATTTTTGCCCCAAAAGACTTTTACTCCACTTGTCAAAGTATCAGTTGTTGAATAATTGAAAGCAAGAACATAAAAATAAGTTATCATAGCAAATATCAACACTTTTACTTTACACTTCTATAACAGGGAAGGGAAATCTGTTTTGAGTTTTGTTATATCAAAGAATGAAGCCTTTGCTTACTGCTGACGTTGTGTGACACTGCCATCTAGCAGGATGCCAGAGGAAGTCAGGTTTTAGTCCTATACAGAGGAGAGGGGTATGATGGGAGAATTTCTTTAAAAAACCCAAAACAGAACAGAGATTTTTCCATTTCTTTCCCACTGTCTTCTTGTATATGAACATGCAATCTAAAGTTACACACACAAGCCTGCTGGAACTTTTTATCATCTACAAAGAAACAACATGCTATATTAAGAGGCCAACAAATTATTCAAACAATGACTTGGTAAAGTTTGCATGAAACTAAAATAGAGTTCCATTATATTTTCCAGGGTAATCTTTTAGTTTTGCTTCTCTGGTGCCTTAGAAAATAGTTTTGCAGCTTATTCTATACCATCAGTTGTTTCAAGGCAATTCAAACAATGTTTTTTGCCACTGTTCAAGATTTGCTGTGGGCTTTAATACTGGAAACTCTCACTTCTTGAGTCTGTGAGTCCCAGCTACTTATCTGTGTCAGACAAAATAACTTGAGTGAGATGAGGCTTGTGATTCTTGTGTGTCCAGCATGAAAGAAGCAGCAAGCAGTTTAAGTTTGCCCTTTCTACTGTGATAAGCTATTGCTATTTACATAAATTCTCTAGAGAAATGATTCTTCATGATCAAGGGTCACTTAGGTTTGTTTTTCTAGCCTGGTGCAGGTACAAAGCAAGATGGTCAGTCCTTAGTGGGCTCGCTGGATGCCCAACACTGTTCTGCTATGAGCTGGCTCCCTGAAAGTATTCCCTCTGATAATGTGTTTGAGGATGGAACCTGTTCCTCTGTCTCCTTTTCTGGACTTTTCCAAATCAGATTCAAATTACTCTTTCTGTTGTTGGAACAGAATTTTCTATACGAGCATTTAACTTGGAACTTTATGGAATTTTTAGATCAAAACTTTCAGTCAGGAAAAAAAGCAAAACTAAAATTATTTAGATACTCATTATTCCCAGAAGAAGTGCTTTCCTACCTGTTCTCTCATTCCCCCAGAAACAGCAATGAAAGGTTTTCTATGAATTTTGCATAGGCGCTTATTTGTAATGTTCTTTTATGCTGGCATAAGGATGTAAATAACATTTGTTTCCACTTCCCACCTTCTTTCTCAAAAGCTTGCTTTTAAACAACAACAACAAAAAGTCCATTTCCTACTATTTACCAGATTTTTCAATTCATTTTCTCAGCATATTGCTACTTTTCTCCTGTTTACAAGTACAGCGGGTTTCCATGAGGAAGAAAGGGAATGTGAGACAGTAAAAGCCTTGTCAGCAGCGCTAGGGGCAGCTCTCTGCCGGGCCAGACAGCCTCCTGGAGCTACAGAGGAATGGAGGGGAAGCCCTGCTGGGGGACACCAAGGAACATTTGCACGAGGGAGCAACTGGCATGTCTGCTTTGTGCAGAAGGAGAGATCACCTTGAGTCAGTGCCCCACGACGTTCTGGTCTGAGAAGAATGAACCACGCCACCTTGGGAGAGGTGCTGCCTTTGCGGGCACCTTGGCAAGGAGACATGCTCTGTTGCTGCACATCCTGGCTCTGCTCCCTCCTGACAAAGCCACCACATGGTGTCCAAATCCCCAAAGCTTGGCATGCTTGTATTTTACACTATGTTAACTAGTTTTTGAATACTTGGGCAAATATTTTAATTGTCCTTTTGTTTGCGACACTCAAACATAACTATTTTTATTTTTGCTTCATTGTATTCTAACAGATTTTGACAGCACTGAAGGCTACTGAATGATTTCATAATTAATATCTGCATAATTGCCACCTAATTCAGTGCAAATGCTGATGCATAATTTAAAGCAGCTGTGCCAGATAATCACAAGCCTTAACATAAGACAGCCTATTGATCATATATTTATTTTTAGATACAGGCCCAAAGTATTTCATTTTTCTTTTGGATACGTTCTTTACTATTTCCTTCTTGGTAAAAGGTCATATAACCTGCAGAATAATGTCACCAAATAACATATTTAAGCAGCATTCTCTATTACTCAATTTTTATACTATCAGCCTCTGCCCATTTTCATTAGTACAAAAAAAAAAAGCCACAAACTGTTCTGAGCTGATGTGATGTGAACAAGACTCACATTGCTTGGAATTGTTTGGAATTTCATATACGTCCTCTAATAACCTATGGAAACACTATGGAACTATGGAAACACTCACTCAACCTGAGAACACAGATTAAGACACAGAAATGCTGGTGTCTTAACCCCCTGCCACACTCACTGAGGTGACACAACCTAGTCAAGTAAGCCAATAAAGCCTGGAGATTCCTTCATGTGGTCATGAGCTGCAGGCTTGGGTCATGTGCTCACCAGGGTTTTAGCAGCACTTGGGCTAAGGGCTAATGTCTCTTGTCTGTCACCCAGCTGCCAGTTCAGAAGTAGGTGTGCAAATTTGTCTATAGGTCCTGTATTGCATCTGCCAAGCTTGTGAAAATGTCTTGGGTAATGTACACATCAAAGGTTATCTTAGGACAATCTCAAACATCACCAGAAACATGTTTAGGCAACCAAGCCAAGCCCTGAGAGACTTCTGAAGGACAAGCCAGGCTACTCTCCAGATTTCATCTGACTGGGCTGATAAACTTCACAGTCTACAATGGGTACTTAAACTTGTATCTTGCATGTAGATACCCAAACATAGACACCAACACTAGAGTGTCTTAATTTTGGGCTGAGTTCTAACCTTCTAATCCTCGTAGGACTCACCAAGATATATATATATGGAACAGTAGTGAGGCTTTCTAATTTAGAAATTTAAAGCCCTCACTAGGAGGTGCTCGCCATTATTGAAAACTGAACTTCAGCCCCAGAAGTCCAAATAACATCTCTCTCAAATAATGTCAGTATAAACCATCCTCTGTTAAATTACCTTTGGTGTGAAGGGTGGAGGAAGTCACATTTTTCTGCATTTCCATAACAGAAACATCCTTATCTCCAAATAGGCTCTATCTAATCTTTCTCCAAGTTTATAATCCTGTATTTGCTCATAAAGCAAACAGAAAACAAGAAGAGAAAAAATACTTCCAAAATAATTTTCCTTAAGATCTATAATTTTTATATCATCCTGAATCTGCAGCACTGTACATTTTTAGCCTAAGAAAACAGTCAGTAAATATTGCTCTTTCCCTCTACAACCACCTGAAAGGAGAGGGCACCAAGGCGGGGATTGGTCTCTTCTCCCAAGTAACAAGTGATGGGATGAGAGAAAATTAGATTGGATTTAGGAAACATTTCTTCATGGAAAGGGTTGTCAAGCACTGAAACAGTGCCCAAAGCAGTCACCATCCCGAGGCATTTAAAAGATGCATAGCTGCTGCACTTAGGGGCATGGTTTAGTGGTGAACTTGGCAGTCCTGGGTTAACAATTGGACTCAATGATCTTAGAGGTTTTTTCCAACCTAAGTGATTATGTGATTCTACCCATCAGTGAAGCTCAGCAGGTAACAGTTTCCTTGCTTGCTTGAGTATTGCTAGTCCACTAGCTGAAGGAGTAACAAAAGCTTTGTTAAAGATCTCTGAAGTACATACTTACACACAAAGACTGTATTAATATTTTAAGCAGGACATCCTATGTACCTCTGTCCATATGCATGCACTAGAGGGAGCTAGGACCAAACCCTAGGTATTCATGTCCTAACGCTGCTTCTCATCATCATTTCACACAGCTTCAAACTTTGCTCCAAGAAAACACTATTAGCATCTTCAAACAACTGAACTGAAAGTTCATCAAGCACCTGCTGCTGAAGTGGGGTTAAGCAGCTGAGGCTTCAAGCCCCATCCTGGCAGGAATGACTGGAGCAATTGTGAAGAGCAGAAAAGGGGAAGGGCCTTTTACCTCTGACCTGTCATGCTCCTGGACATGTACCTTTCCAGCTACCTTTCACTAGAAAGCTGAAATCTCTTCCCCTCTATTCCCTCTCATCACAGCCTGGCAGCTACAGTAAGTGGGGCAATTTGCTGCATCCTGTTTACATTGCATTGCACCAAAGCGATTCTCTTCCCTGCTGAAGTACACTGCAAGAAAATTATTTTAAAAACCTAAACTTTGTAAGTCAGGAAAAGCAAGGGATGCCAGATTTGCCACATGTTCTTAACTGGTGTCACCCTGCATAGATGTACACAGTACAGCCTTTAATCCTACACAATCTTTCCATGTGCCTCGTGCCATACATTGAACACACAATGCCCAGAGATGCTGGCCAAGCAGGACTGACAGCATGTGCCAGTGCAGGTGTATTTTGAGCTCTTACTCATGTTATTTTCTGAAAGAAAGGATATACAGAAGACATGAGGCATAGTGACTTTTTTTTTTTCAAAAGAGAAACTGACAGCACATACTAAATAATTTACTGGACCCAACAGAGTTATATTTTATTAGTCATCAACTGAGATTCCCATAACTTTTGGGATGTTGACTTTTCCCTTCCACTTGTGCTTCAAAGACACTGGGATCATCATACTCAATCCCAGGAAGACCCGTAATCTTTCCCCAGGTCAGAATAGTAAACCAAATGATATTAAGATAAATTATTAAGCCTTGCTAAAACTTTCTTTTCATGCCCAGAATCGCGAGGAGAAGCTGTGGGAGCTAAAATGGGACAAGCTGAAGGCTGCAGGTTGTAAAAAAAAAAAACTGTGATAGAGACACTGGAAAGAGGAAACTGTACCTCGCAGGTATGTAAAGCAGTGTGGCACAGACTAGAAAAGGAAATTTTATCTGGTTGGGAATAAAACAGTCCTTTTCTGAAATACTCAGGAGAGTTTAAACCCATACAAGAGGACACAAAGAATGCTATGACCATGAACAAAGTCATGCTAATTACCAAGTTAATAACCTGCTCCTGTTATGTTTCTTGGGTTAAAGAAATACTGAGAATTTGAGCCACAGAGTTACCATGGGGCTTTCCTAGCATTGTAGCTTTGTCTCAAATCTTAGGATGTAGTAAATAAACAGAAAACTTAAGAGTTTTGTCTCTTATAAAGAAGAATGAACTACTACTGCTTTCCCTACTTTGAAGTACATGTTTTTTAACAGTGACTTTTAAAGACTTACAATGACTAAAACAAAGACAGGAGTGAGGAAAAAGAAGACTGTGATGGCACATGCTACAGAAGCAAACAAGCCTCTGAGGTGGGACTCATCTACGTGTGCAGTGGTGCAGAGCTTTGGTAAAGCACACCTATATTCAATCTACAGGCAAGGGACAGAGGAAAGACCCTCCAGGGCAATTTACCCTGCCCTAACACAGACTTCCAGAAAAGCAGACGATCTAGATGCCAAACTTAAAAATGGCTGAAGTTAAACAAGTGAAACCCATCCTCCTGTTAAACCATCCATTAATTTCAGCATGGAATTGTATGTACACACACACACATACATATATGCAGCTAGCTAAATACAGACACCTTCTACGATTCCTGTTAAATTTAAAATGCTATAATCCTCCAATGCAAACAAAATCTGCACTGGGAAAGAAGGGGCTCTGCCTTCCTTCCCGATAGATGAGGAAGAGCATTAAGGTACTCCTTTGTCTTCTCAGTGGCACTAGTTACTTGCATGAAAGGGTTCCCATTAACTTTAAAAAAAAAAAAAAATACTGCTTACTGGTCCTTTTGTAGGCATCCATGTATTTATTCTACCTTCAGCCACAGTCAGCCCCTCTAGCACTCAGGATTGGAGGTGGTGGAGCTGCCCCATCTGCATTTCTGTGCTGGAGAGGATCCCTGGCTCAACCTTTCCCCAAACCATCCCATTTTCTCTTAGTGCCTTAGCATCTTCAAGGCCCTCTGTCACCACTTTGAGATCACAAAACTACAATGGATACCAGCAAACAATTTTCTGCTGTAGACACTTCTGGGAAGGACTGTGTAACACGCCACTGGCCTGCTGCACTTTCCTCCTTAACCCAGACATTTTTTACTAGCTAGCTCTCAGAAAAGTAAGCACAAAACTACAACCCTCTTTTGATGAAAATGCTAGAAGGAAAAACATCACCATGTTGGCAAATGAACCTTAAAAAAACCTGAAGAAAATGAACTGGTCTGTATTTCTTTAAGAAAGTAGGATGTATTTCAGAGGTAGTATATTTTTCCTAAATTATTAAAAATAAACTCTTGAAGCAACTTCTATTTTTCCACGGGATACCTCAATAGTTTTGGGAATGCCAGTAAAAAAAATAAAGCTGTTAGTATAACATTATTAAGCAAAACATTTTTGCAGATTTCTTTCTAAGTCCTTGGCAAGTGGAAGGGAAGGAACCAATAGGACAGCATTTCTCCTGGGTCTGCAACAGCTTATCCATCTGTCCAGGAGCAGCACAAGGAAAGATGATGGTGACATAGCCCTTTGGTTTCTTCTGGTGAGCAAATCTGCTTGTTTGCTTTTCCATCTGACCTCTCAGCACTTGAGGGGAACACATCTCAGGTGGAAGTGTCTGAGCATGGTCCCAGAGCAAGAGAAAAGCCAGAGTGACCCAACTGCTGTGCAAACTCCTCTCTCAGCACATTAGGGTGGGAACCATCCCAACAGAGGATTCAGAGCTACACACCCCAGGCTGCAATTGATATGTCTTCCCTGGGAATTAGGTCCTACAGGAGGAGGGGAAACCCAGCCAAAATGAAAACTGCTTAATGTAAACTGCAGAAGAGGAGGAGAAAGTATCATCCTTCCTAACTTATCTCAGATAATAACCCTCGGGATGCTTTCTATCAATGTTCCTCCTTAGGGAAATATAATTCCCAAGGTTAAAGATACACTTGCAAATATAAAGCAGGCATAGCCATAAATATCTTGATTGCTGTTTCGACCACTAGTATTTACAGAAAACATTCAATTTTTTTTCCAGCTGCCTTGTCCTGCTTGTGATTTTTTGACAGCTTCCATGCTTACAAATTAGTCGTTTCCACACCTCATGGAGAAGGCTACATTAACACACCTGAATGTTTGAAACCTGCGATGATCTTCCTTTTGAACTTAGGAGTTAATAATAGACTTTTGTAAGTAGTCGAGTGCTATGATGATTCTAACTCCAGCTGGGTTAATTACACAATAATTAGGTACAAACATCGCAACACAAAACACAGCTACATCATTATTTGCAACAAATGTTAACTCTAAATAAGTGCAACCTGTCCCACAAACACTTGCTATAAACGACTTAAAAATAAAAGTAAAATTTGATGGGGTAAACACAGAAATAAAAAAAAAATTCTCTGTGAGAATTTTTTTTGTTAAAAAAAATAAAATAAAAATCTCAGCACTCATTTAGAGTTCAGGATCTTGTGAAAGAAAGCTTTAAAAGGAGCAAACCTGATTTGCTGTGGCTGTTGCGGCGAAGGGAACACTTGTTGCAGGAGTTGTTGCTGCAGAGACAGTGGCGGCCGTAGCGTTGTGCATCATGGGTACTTTCAGGAGGGGAACCATGGAAGCAATGAACAGGAGGGTGCAGCATTATGGTAAGAGAAGTGGTATTTTTGGCATGGTGAATATCAAGAGCGGCAAGCCATCGTCATGGGTTAAACCGGCAGATGGCATGCAATCACAGTGCAAAGCGAGAAAGCGTGGCGGAGAAATAAAAAAAAAAGGGAAAATAGCTTATTACAAGTACAATTAAAGGAAGGTTGTCAACACAATCGGCGATTCCCAGAAAAAAAGAGTAAGAAACACTGAAAATGCAAGTGCTGTCTCTAAGACGAAGACTACTTGTGCAAACGAGGCCTTTACCAAAATAGCTCATTACCTGCGGATTGTTACATGTGTAATTTGTTTTCCCCCAGTACAGCTATAATGCACTTCAAAATAAAATCCTACTGAAAAAATTCCAGTGGTGTGTACTGGGAAGAAAATTGTTAAATGTTCATCTTATTTTTTAAACTCAATTAAAAATTAATTATTTTCATGTATCTTCATTTTGAAATAAGCTAGGTACTCGCTGTCCTTCTTTATAATCCAATTAATGCATTTTTTTCCTACTAGTACTGCCTAACTGTTTGACTTTATCAGAGTTAAATTACCATCTGCTTGAGGAAAAAATCAGGAGAGGGATGATAATAATTATCCTGATATATACTACTTTGTTTGACCTAAAAAAGCAAGATCGATTTTGTGAAAGACACTGCTTTTGCTCATTTTAAGAATGAATTTTAGTCAGCATCTTCATGGCGGAATTATTAATTTGATGTTTTAAAGGCTTGATATTTTAACTGTTTATGTGAGTAGGCCCAAAATCCAGAAATAAAATCACTGGACAGGGCAATAGAAGAAAGATTACTTTTCTGTCTCGGAGGCTGTTGCATTGGACTATCCACTTTAATGTTAACTTCAAGCTGCAAATATATTTAAAAAAGGAGTGAGATTCAGATCACGAGTTTCAACAGAACCTCTGTGGATCAAAGTAGGCATTTCTGGGAAACGCTGATAAAACTTTCTAACACACAGCAAAGGAGAAATAGGCACACCACTATGAAACTTTAAAACACTGATGAAATTTGCTGGTTTTTTCCAGTATTTTATGATTTTATAGTATTAGACAATATAAAATATAAAGAGAAATAAAACTTTGAAAACTGAAAAGCAGACTGGAATTCATGGTATTATGCTTTTGCAGTGTAGTTGTTATAGCAGGTGATACCATGTCTAAACTGCAGCTTTCATCTACAAATCTAAACACTCTGCAAAGTCAACCAGAAGGACAAGCAAACCTTTAATTCTAGTCAGTGGCTAAACCTTGCCTAGAATTTTTGAAACAAGTGAATATACATCATATACAGTATAAAAAAAGAGATCAATAAAGAAATTTGGAACCTACCAATACTGGTAGCGGGTGTCATGCACAAAACTGACCCTGCGTGTCATGCAATGATAGGTGAAAAAAGTGGATAAAGGGAAGAAACAGGTTAGCTGTTTAGAGTTAACATTCAAAGTGAGATTCAAGCATAACCACAGAGAAGTAAGTTAGTTAAATGAAACTGTAAGGTCATTCACAGTTTTGCTTAAACACAAAGATGTGATTGTGTTCTTACTAAACTCATGTATATACTGTGTGGGTTTTGGCATGTTTCTGTACATATTCAAGATACTTCATAAACTTTTTTACTTATTAATGTTGTCCTTTCACTTAGTGCTTTTGCAGCAACAGGGGTTTTTTTTATAAAAGCATTTGTGGTTAAAGACGACAGTATTTGGGACTTTTAGAACTGATTGCATAATTCAGACAGCTCAATGTTGCACAGAACAACATTCAAAAGCTTTTTGACATGTGGCAGGAAAAGCAAGTGGAATTAAGACAATATTCTACTGCAGGGGCTTTGCCAAATTTGTATTTGATGTTAACGTAACCATTCTTAACACAAAGTACTTTGACAAGTCCCAAGCTGAACACCTTAAAGTGTGCGACATTCCAGCAGAAGGCTCCCAGCACACCTCAGAGATGCTGTGGGATGACTGCTCACCTTCCGTGCAGTTTACCTTTGGTGCCTAGCCCACCTTTAACCTTTCTGGAAAGGCCAAATGAAAGAAAGAGATCAGCCTATTTCCAGTACAGTGCATACAGCAAGCTGGTCAAGGCAAGCAGGTAAGGAGACTAGTGCAAAGTATGTGCATATTTGACACAGAGTCGAATATGCTTCCTGTATTCCTGCTGAATTACTACTGCAGCCCCATGGGGCCATTGCAGGACTTACGTGACTATGAATGACCTTACTCAAGAACAGTCCCCAGAGAATACACAAAGTTCCTCCTCTAGAGGCTATAGAAACACTAACAAACAGCAATGGGAAGAGAGAAAAGATCTGCTGTTTTTAAGAACATTCACTGAACAATAAGGAGAAGGTGACAAAGCAATCAAACTGATGTAAAACAAAGTGCAGAACTTTGGAGGTAAGCCATGCTAAGTCAAGCCCCACACTTTTTATTAGGGGAGCCAGTGGTTAATAAAGCAGAGAAGTTATATAAAACAATTAAGTTTTATATATATTCCAGCAGCAAAACTTGTCTTAAAATTTAACACACACGTACACACACACAAGGAACACATTTGAAAATTATACCAGTTTAGAAAATACCACACATTCATTTAAAATCCAACAGATAATGTCATGCATTGCTCCTCAGATGTGGGTTGCATGACAGTCCTTACACCCACCAAATCCAGCCTTCCCAGGAAATGTGGGAATATCAGATGTATCATTTTTAATGGAAAGCTTATGACAACCATTCTTATAGAGGGTGTTCTCCTTTCCTGAACTCCTCCCATACCCCACTCCTCTCTTTAATATCCTTCCTTGGAGCTGATGGTGTTTGAAAAGAGCAGGAGGTTCATTACTTTAAGAAAGGTTTTCTACTCTGGGACTTGGGCTCCATCTGGTATTTTATACCTCTGTTTCTTCTTTCTTGTCATGCACTTGTGCTGGGATTTGACAACAACCTGGCCCTTAAGGTTTGGTTCCAAGATCCACCCTTCCTACCACCAGAAATTTTTCAGTTAAAACTAGAATTACAGCAATTAGCTGGAAAGAGGGATTGACAATAAAAAATACAAAAAGTGAGCTACTTAAGGAAGCATGAGCTTTCCAAAAGTCTGGAAAGTAGCCAAATGCTTTCTCACTGAAAAAGGTCTAAACTACTGTATTTTCCATAGTTAATTTGAAGTCCTTGTCAATTGCAAATAAGAGCAATAAGCCCTGAAAGGGAGTGCTTAAGAAGGAAAAATACCTATCATGCTACAAATTCTCGTAGTTTCAATGTGAAATAAATTTGTGGAAATTTCTATATTTCTGTAAGCACAGGGCAGTCTTCCATTCATGTCCAAATAGGCAGTCTCAGCAGTTATTTATTTTTTTTCAAACACTCCCATAAATGTCAGTGTGTGTTCTGCCACACCTATTCTGGTGCACCAATGTGCTAAAAATAAGGCTATGCTATTACTTACTATTACAAATACGGGGGCAGGCTCCAAGGTTGTTACTGAGGCCTTATAGAAAAATTCCACAAAGTCAAAGCCATCTGTGTTTGTTTTTTATCTTTAAAAACATATGGGAATGCTGATAGATTGGGAAATTGCTGCGTGTTGCCTTTCATTCCTTGTTTAACCGGCATTATTTCTATAAACTAAAATAACATTGCTGAAATGTCAAGCACATTTGCAAACACGTAGTTTTAAACTATTCTGAAGTTCACACTCAAGAACACCCTGACACTAAAATACATAATTTGTTAATTATGAATGAAATCACAGAATTCCTTAGGAGGGAAATTCTCCTTTGGGAAGTTGGAGTGGGGGTGACTGGCACAATTTAGAGGGTTGTGTTGTTACTGCTTACACGAGCACCCAGCACATCCCTTCTCTCGCCCTGCTACCAGCCAGGGTGTAAGTCAAGCCATCTCTGAACACTCTGATTTTCACAGAGCTCTGAGCACTGAAATGTAAATTACATTCATTCATCTTCAGATCATCCCTATGAAGAATTACAACCCCAGCTATGAGCCACAAATGCTAGGAAAAGTTCTGGTGGTGCTCCAAAACCACGAAAATGCATCTGATGCCTGAAAACCCTTAAGTGCAGCTGCGGGGAGCGATGTGTTTTGCCAGTGCTTCCACGCAGGTATTGACTGGAAGTTTATGGCTGGTGTTCCCTTTCTCAGAGTGCTTGTGTGGGGCTGGGGAAATCCCCACAGCTGCAAGACAGCAGCTGAGGGAGCAGGAGGATGCTGTGGCATCTCTGAAGCATATGCTTTCCCCAGCATTTTTGTTAGTGTTAACAGACACGAGTCAAAATCCAGCCAATTTACAGCAGGCAAAAAGGGGCAAACTCTGGAGAATGATAAGCAAGGCTATGAATGTGCAAAACAGCAGCTTAATGGCATATTGAAGTTTCTGCTTGAATTCTTGTCCTTTGAAAGAGGAATTAAAACAATGTGCAATCATCTGTGCAGCCTTCACCTCAAGTGGGGAAGGGAGCACAATTAAACCTTCTGTTAAGTGCAACTGCCTGACACAGAGGCTACCTCAGGGACACTAAACTGGTTCAATGTGGATACAACATACCTGTTGGGATAAACGCTGCATGTTGCTGCAACTGAGCATTGGCAAGAGCCTGTTGATAGTGCAAGACACTGGGATTGAAAACGGCACTGGCACCATTGCTTTTTTCAAGTGCTTGTCTCTTTGGTAAAGGGTGAAGAACACCAGGAGGAAAGGCCTGTAAGTAAGAAAGTTAGTTAAAATGGCTCAATTTTTAAGACCTTGTCCGTAACATATACATAAATACAAAAACTTAGTATTTTTAAAAGCAGCTAAAGATGCCTTGCCATGCATATTAACTCAAAGCACAGCAATGTAAAATGAGTGAAATTTTGTTATTGGTAGCAAAAGCATGGTACTATTAACCTAGAACTGTAGCAGCACAGCTACTGAAAAGAAACGTTTGCTTGAAAGCAACAAAAATAGCATTGCCTTTAAGTAGGTTTTCAAATATTACAGGGAGAAAAAACCACTTGTGTTTCATTGCCAAGTATTTTCTTTTATTTTTAAATTTAAATATCGTTTCCTATTATTATACAGATTAATGGATTACATTACGCATTTTCAATTACAAAAGCAGTTTTATCTCAATTTGACTTTTCATGAGAGATTTAAAAAAGATGAAACTGTGTTAGGAACCAAACTAAATCGTCTGCGGTCTATTACGTATGAGAATGAGATGGATAAATAGAGCTTCCGGTAAATTAATGAGTATGTGAAATCATTTCCGGTTGATGTTTGAAAAGTAAAGCGATACAAATTTCATTAGTTGCTTCTCTGAAGGAAAAAAAAATTATAATAAAACCAAATAAAATAAAAAAAAAGCTACATGCAAAGCAAAAGGTGAAAGGTCAAAGTACCAGGTCTACAGTTGCTTCGAGAGGTCGCTTCATTGCTTTGGCAGTCGACTGAGTCTTTTAATAACAGGCAGCGAGCACATGATGGCAGTGGGCCAATGGGAGTCAAGCGAATTAACATACAGGTAAACAGCAAGCAGAGGTGCGTCATGGGAACGGCATTGCATTTGTGGATAGGTGAGAAGGAAAAAAATATTCTGAATGCAATATACAACATACAAAACACTAGGCATGCACAACAACAAAAATGTCTTCTAAAGAAATGAATATTACATTTTGAATTAGTACCGAAGCAAAAATGCATCTACTAT
Organism: Taeniopygia guttata; assembly: GCF_048771995.1. Classification (NCBI taxonomy): domain Eukaryota; kingdom Metazoa; phylum Chordata; class Aves; order Passeriformes; family Estrildidae; genus Taeniopygia; species Taeniopygia guttata. Next base: position 76,003,887 of record NC_133024.1, on the reverse strand, counting down.
ACCTTAGTTAAAAGCATAATAAGAGAGTAAAATATAGATGTTTGAAATTCAGGAAAGTTGAGTAAAACAGCAGCTTGCAGACACTATTAAGCATCATATAAACACTTCACAGAGATGCAGAAAGTTTTAAGGATACACCTATTGGAATTCCTGATAAGTCAGTTCGGTCACATTTTGAAGTGGGAAAATTGATTTTGGAGGTTACATTTTCAAATACAAATCACTAGTGAAAGTTGTAATGCATTACAAATGCTATTAATATCAGTGCTTACAAGGTGAGTGTCTTTTAATTCAGAGAAGTGAATCATTCAATGGTCAAAATGAAGTTCTCCTTTGCTAATACAAAACACAGTACATAGTATGTCCAGTTACACTAACTTATCATTAATTCCTTTCCTTTTCTTCTACAGCTGGGGCATTTTTGTAGATTTTTGAATCTTGTAACTTACCACATTACACTGAGAGGGAAAAAAGTCTTTCAGAACTGAAAACATACTTTCTAAATTTTGCTATAACCTTCAGGCGCAGGGAGTAAAATTGGGCTCCCAGTTCATAAGCCAACATTAACATATGAGTTATGATACTAGCCCAGCATTATTAATTTGTGAAAAGAAAGTATTTAGGCATAGTACACAGACATATACATTTATGTATTCTTTCATAGTAAATTCAAACTTATGGCTGATATGACAGCATTCTGTAAAAAAAATCTCATATAAAATATTACTTTCAAGTTTTATAGGGTAAGTCATTCTTACAAACCTTCAGAAAGGAAAGAAAAATTTGCTTGGAAATTGAAATGTTTACTTTTGTTTTTTAAACACAGGCTGCTATTTAGCTCTTTTTAGAATATGCAGATGATGTTTGAAATCAGTATGTGGAAATAGGGAATAAAAGTTGAAGTGGAGGAAGACAACAAGGCTTAAAATGCCCGCAAACACCTTGTGTTCATAAGTTGATCAGGTGCCAACAGGGTATTCTGCATGACAGTCCTCATTTTACTTACTCCTTGTACCTGTCTCTGTAGCATGAGTCTTCTCAACACCCTCCGCGTCTCTCCTTTAGCACCTTTCTGGATTGCATACCTGATCTACAAGATCTGCTCATCTCTCTGGGCCCAAGACCCAGATACAACAAGAAACACCTAGTCTGAAGTGGGGATCTGGACAGACTTCTGTCCAAGCAGGACACTGTGCAGGTACCACTGCCGAGAACATCACACCACTGCCTGGGACACAGCCTCAGAGCTGCTCTGCCTCCACCATAGAGAGAAGTCTACACAGAGGTGACGCAGCACAACTGAATTCAGCACTCTGCCATGATGAAGTCCATAAGTTCAAATCAACATCACTAAGAGTAAAGTATTTCAGTTAATTACCTTAATTATCCAAATACAGATCTTATCTAATCTAACTTGTTAACTTCTCTGTTTATTATTGCCTTTCTCCAATTTTTCTCCATGCTTTTCTTAACATCACCTCCCTACTTTGAAGCTTTCTTCTGGCCTACTCCTCATATTCCGCAGAAAGTTCAGCCTTAGTTAGGAAGACTAACCTGAAGGCATGACTTGCTCTAAACATACTCATCAACCTTGCTTCCATGTAGTCTCCTATTCTTTTCAGGCTTTCAAACTGCTCATTTTGCTCTCCTATATTGATATTTTATTTTATTTCATCCTGATAGTAAAACCTTCTTTACCTCTTGGTGTTCCATCAGATTATCTCCTTTTCAACATTTGATCTACATAAGTAACAACCAATGAATCAATAGCTACAGGATGGAGAGGAAGAGGATACAAAAAGGAAATAAAGATAATATTAAAAAATCAAATGATCAAACATCCAAGGCACAGTATTTGCCTGCCATATGGCACATCAGTATGTTTTAATGTCTTCTGGAATAAAACAAGATCCACACAGCAGTGGCCTCCATGAATGTGCAAGAAGCTCCTGACTAAACTCAAATGAAAGAAAAAAAGAGGTGGGAGCAGGGACAGATGGCTCAGGAGGAGCGGGGATACAGCCTGAACATGCAGGGATATGTTAGGAGAGTCAAAGATCACTTGGAATTGAATCTGGCAAGGGATGTGAAAGACAATCAGAAGGGCTTCTCAGCAACAAAAGGAAGACTAGAGAAAATGTGTTTCCACTGCTGAATGGGGCAGGCAACCTGGTGACACAGGACATGGAGAAGGCTGAGGTTTGGAAAATTCTTTCCATCTCAGTCTTTACTGGCAGGACTGGCCTTCAGGCCAGTGGAGACCAGTAGGGAAGTCTGAAGTGAAAAAGAATTTCCCCTGGGGGAGGATGATCAGGTTAGGGAACATTTAAACAAGCTGTATGAACCCATAGGAACTAACAGAATGCACCCTGGGTGCTGAAGGAGGTGGCCAATGTCACTGCAAGGTTACTCTTACTTATCTTTGAAAGGTGCCTGTGACTGAGGGAAATTCCCAAAGACTGCAAGAAAGTAAATTACACTCCTATCTTCAAAAAGAGCAGGAAGGGAGGTCTGAGGACTGGCAGGTTGGTCAGCCCCACCTCAGTCCCTGGGAAAGCAATTGAGCAAATCCTCCTGAAAACCATCTGCAAACACATGAAAGCCAAGACAGTGATGGGAAGTAGTCAGCATAGATTTATGACAGGGAAATTGTGCTTAACCAGCCTGACATCCTTCTATGATGAGGCTGGCAGGGTGGTGAAGGGAAAGCAATGGATGTTGTTTCTCTTGATTTCAGAAAGGATTTCAACACTATTTTATCCTCACAGACAGAGTTATTTATCCTGGGCTAAATGGGAAACAGGGAGGTGGACTGACAATTGTCTCACATGCCAGGCTCAAAGGGATGTGACCAGCAACACAGAGCCCAGCTGGAGGCCAGTACCAGTGGTGTGAAACTTGGAGGAATGGTTGATACACAAGATAGATGTGCTACTGCTCAGAGGGCATAGAAAGTCTGGAGAAATGGGCACAGAGAAACTTCACAAAGTCCAGCAAAATATCAAGACCTGCACCTGGGGAGGAACATCACAAGGCAGCAGTACATGCTGGGGGCCACAAAGGCTTGGCAGAAAAGACCCTCAAGATCCTGGTGGACACCAAGCCAGCAATGCGCCCTCATAAGCAAAGGCAGCTAATGGCATGCTGGGCTACACTGGGAACAGTATCACCAACAGGTTGAGGGAGGTGATTCTTCCCCTCTACTCAGCCCTGGTGAAGCCACATATGGAGCACTCTGTCCAGGTCTGGGCACCCCAGTACACAGGTGTACTAAACACTTCCATAAAGGACCTGGAAGATGATCAAGAGATTGGATTCAGCCTGGAGAAGATACAGGGGAATCTCATCAGTGTATACAAATATTTAATTTCAGGGTAAAGATGAAGCCAGTGGTGCCAAGGGACAGGAGAAAAGGCAATGGAAACAAATTTAAATAAAAGAAATTCAATTTAAATGTAAGATTAAAAAAAAAAAAAAGAAAGCTTTTTTTTTTTTTTCTTTTTTTAACTGGAAGTATGGAACAGGTTTTCAAGTTATGGAGTGTCCATCCTTAGAGACATTAGTAAACCAAACAGCCACATCATGGCAATCTCCTCTAGTTCCCCTGCTTAAGCAGGGGAAATGGGCTGGAATATTTTGTATATATTTATCTGCAAAATGTTACCCTGAATTACAGGTCCCTGTTGCCTTCTCCTGTGACATTAGACTGATAACATTTCAATTCTGTGTTTCCAAAGATGCTTCATCTTGCTTTGAGACTAATGCAACTCTAATTAAGCCTTATTTAAAACCACAGGATATGTATCTGCAACCATTACCGAAGTGCAAAAAAAAAATTAATCCCCTCATCTTTCGCCTTTCTTATTTAGTATAGTGCCTAGAAATATTACAATCTCTAAATGAACAATAAATATTGCACAACAGAAGCTAATCAGAATAAAATCCCAATCTTCTCTGCTTTAATTTCCAGATGGTATTCAATTTCTGCAAGCACAGGAAACTTTAACTAAAAATCATCCAATTTGAAACAAAGGCTGTGATACTATTAGAGAAAGAATATTGAAACTTAAGAAATATTCTTCTGTATAATGGTTTACTTTCTTACATAACTTACCCTTTGTCCCTCAAAAAAGTCTGGTCTTTTCTAATTTGTTAAATACAATAGCTTGGGGTAGATATGTACTGTACTGTATTGTGTTTCTTGTAGGCCTTTAAACCAGAGAATAACTGTACTGTCTATAACTATTGTATGCACTGTCCACAAGTCCACAAACCACATCTGCTTAATTATTCGTCCACTGTCAGCAATGAGGACAATGATTCTTTGATTTGCTGCCAACAGTTTTGTCTCTCAAGTCAGATGCTGCATGTTCAATTTATTTAACTTTATCAATACCACTGCAAATTCATCAACTTTCCTGGTAGCAACTGTTAGAGGAATCCAGTCCTGGTGAAGGGGTGGGCTGTCTTGTCTAAACAGTTTTAAGTAAGAGGTTAAAATATCTGAAAATAAAAGCCTCACTCTCTTTTCTTCTGACTGTAACCCCAATATTTCTTTCCTAATGATTCCCATTACAGTTTACTACTTTAAAACCTCATAATTCAAGTAACTGCCCCATAATAGTGTAAGAGGCAAGAAGTCTCTAGGCGCTAAATGCGTCAACCAAAGTTCAAAAACACACAGGCAACACTTTTTAGTCACTGGGGATAGTTAGATTTACAGAGGGCAGTTCTTTCTCATCCTCAGGCAGGCACTAATGGTACATCAGATGAGCGTCCTGGCTTTTCTACACTACCAGTACAGTGAGACCAAGGTGGCTGGCTGGTTGTCCCGTTTCGAAGGTGGACTGTGCTGATCTCAGTACAGGTTTCTGTTCTACTACTGATTTCTGAAGCAAACGCTCTCTCTTTGCTTTTCTTCCAAATTTCCACATGTATATCTGCCATCAAAGAGCTAAAACAGCATATGTGTCCCTGTTTTCCTGGGAACACTGAAGCTTATCAGTTTTGTTTCTGTTTGGAAATACTAGGGGCAAATTTACATATAATTAAGGCAGAGAACAGAAGTGGTATAGAGTGTCATTTGCTTCACCGTCTTGAATAGAAAACCAGCATTAAAACAAGGGCATAAAGAAAGGAAAGTGCTTCCTCCCATCAAGCAATAGTAATAATTTTATAAATTCTTATCTTTCACCAAAATAAAAAAAGGATAAATTAAAAAAAAAAAAAGAGGCAAAAGAGAAAAGAAGGTATAAGCAAACAGCATTAAATTGAAGCAAAAATAGGCATCAAAAAAAAGGCAGCCATACATGCCAGCCAGCACTTACCATCACAGTCGCAGCTGCCGCAGCTGCCTGGGCTGCCACTGCAGCCTGGTTGGCTTGGTGTTGCGCCGCTTTGATTTTGGCCTGCAAATGTGCAGGAGGGTGAAAATACTTGCATTTCTCCCTCATGCAACGACCTTTTATGTAATCCATACACACGGTTACGGTGTTGTCATTTGTGTCAATCATTGTGCTGTCTGCCGGATGCGCAAAGCGGCAATCAGTCTCTCCACGCGCACAGTTCCCCCGCTGGAACTCCCTGCACACCTACGTGCAAAACAACACACGTTGCAGGGGCACAGCTCGGTGCAGCGTGAAAGGGCAGGGAGTGTCCCACATCCCCAAAAGACAGACCTGCCCCCTTCCCCTCTTAGTTCAAGTTTCACAGCAACTTCAATTTAATAAACCTTTTGGTGGGTGAGGCGAGTGCACCTATTTCATCCTTATGTTCTTGGCTCCTCAGGTAGCCCTCTGGTACTGTGGCTAAATAACAGAAGCATTCCCAAATGCCTTTCTTTTTTCCTGTCTGGGGAAGATACTTACTTACGTAACTGCTCCTGCAAAACTAGTTGGGAATCACAAAATATTTTCTCTTTCTGACTACACTTTGTATTCTTGCAGGTGGACTGGTAGGGAAGGAGTTCCTCTTGCTGAAACCCAGGGAAAATACACATCAGATACACTGCATTTTTATGGAGTCTACAAACAAAATAATTTTTAAAAATGGGCAGAATGAACAGGCTGACTTTCCTAAGAAGAAATGTGCTCTAGACACTGGTGCTTAGGCTTTTGGGAAAGGACATTCATTTCTGCTAGAGCCATTTGGCCTCCCTGTGTACTCAGATCACAGATTCCACTGAGTCCAGCCACACAGTGATCCAGCAACAGCTGGGAGGCTCTGCACATAGCTGGGGGCTTGGCCCTTCAGCCTGCTGCTGGGTTGGTAATATTCCACATCTCCGCTGGCAGCTCAGGCTGAAGGGCTACACCATTCCCCTAATATCAATCCATAAAGCTATAAAATTCCCTTATTATCAGTGCAGAAAAACCAGGACAATTATTACTGAAATAAAAATTGTGGTTGTTAGATATTTCATCAAGAGATGCCTTTACAGGCACGGGTTGAAGTTTTTTGAGATGATGAACTTTATAAAAAATGAAAACTCATGTTGATGTCTGTGTATTAAATATAAGCAAAAACATTACCTTAAAAATAACAGTATTCAATTACCACTGGCTGCACTGCAGAAATCCTGCTTGGTTACAAGTTTTTTATCTGTAGCAACTAAATTTAAGCTTTGCTTCTAAAACAACACTTATACCCTCCAAGATCTCTCACACAGCCTAACAGAGAAAGTGTTTCTAGTCAGTGGTGTCTAAAGTACCTCCAGTTTATCAGTCCTGAGGAGTTTCTGGGTAGCAGTTGAACTGGGGACTGAAACCGGTGGACTTCCAGGGACAATGACAGGCGGCGTGGGTAGGATCTCAGTCGGGACTAAGCCAACTCCTGGTGTTACTGGCGTTAGGTAAGGAGCAAAACTAATAGCCGTGTTCGTTCCTATTGTGGGACCCACCGGAAATGTGGGCTGAAAAAGGAAAACACACACCAAGATGAAATTAAAAGTCACTTAATCAATATCTTACTAGTTGTCCTTTGCTTGCTGTTCTTTCTGGCACTGATTCATTTTCTTAAAGAAAAACTTTAAACAGCTGGCAAAATACACAGCATCCTCTCTTCTTTTAATCACGTAACGCATTCCAGCAGTACATGAAGAACCACCTTTATAACTCTATTACTGGAAAAGAGTCTGCAGATGCAAAGGAAGTCCTACTTTGAACCTGAATCTGTGCGGAGGTCCAGCTTACACTGCAGGCTTATTTACACACCTAAATGTAGAAATAACACAGACTTTATTGCTTTTTCTCAATTCTTGTTTTCCTTGGGAAAACAGGCTGTTTTTCAAAGTATTCAGATTTCATAGCTGAAGCGTTATTAACTATATTAAAGCCATATTTCTAATAAGAGTACATATAATGAGCTCTTTGGCATGTAACTTCCAGTATGTTTGCATACTGTATTTTGCCACCTCCTGCAATTATATGTTACTGTATCTCACACACTGAAAAAACTCAACTCTGCAAACGTTTGTGTGCTCAGCTGTCACCAATGACAAGGAGAATAAATATTATAATCTCAGCTGGACACAATATTTAAAAAGGGATGATTAAAGCTTATATTAGTTCATCATATGAAAAACTTTGATTGGAGGGAATGATATGGGTCTAAAAATCTTGTTTTGTTCCTTCCTACAGTGAGTCAGTGAAGTCATGACCAGAAGAAAGAGCATTTGTGTGATGCTACAACAGCCATGATGAAGCAGAATAGTGGGTTTGTTAACACCAGCTCCACAAGGGGTGGAGGCAGAACATCACCATGGTCAGCTCATGCTCAGACCTGGAAAGTGCTTTAGTTCTGCAGAGCTGAGTGCTCCAGAGAGTGAAGCTATAATTATAAATGAGGAAAAACAGGACACATCTCTGATTAGCTTTGTCAGAAATTAGGTTTCCAAATAAACCAGCAGCTAGAAACACAACAGCACAACACTAAGACTTCAAAACACTTTAACAAAGGAGAAGAGTCTTTCTTGCTAAAGTGGCCTGCATGACACAAAGTACGTAGAAAATACACAAAAGAAAACACAGCACCTAGAAGGCAGTTTTTTTCTTTTTTGTTTGTGTTTAGTTTTCTTGGGATTTTTTTGTCTTTGGAACCAATTACTAAATTATAAATAGATGTGATTTAGTACCAATAAGATTCTCTGCGTATACAGATTAGCCAGGATAGCCAGCTATACAGAAATGCCATCTAAGTGCTCTTAAGAGTTAAAAATATATTATGCTATGTTCTAATCAGTGATCAAATCTGCTTGATATCAAGCAACCTAGTTTATATGTCAAACATGAGCTAAATTCTGAAGAGCATAATAATGAACATTTATATGAAACAATGGTTTGACTATGTTGAAAACAGTATGTGTTATGTGAAGTACAAGTAACAGCTTTGTGCCAGATATAATTTTAAAAATAAATCCACTCATCAAATGACTTCTATGAAATTTTCTTTCACTTTTTATCCATTTGGTCAAGGCTGAGTCATCTTAATCTGGCAATTTATGTGAGACAGACCTGGCATTTTTATCACAGCAATCAGTACAGAAGACATTACATCAATGAAATTGTAAAGTTCAAATGATGAAATGGATGAGAAGAAAAAAAGCATAATTTTGCCACTTGAATCTATTACTTCATCATAACTTTTTCGGGTAAAAACTCAACCAGTAAATCCCCAGAAAATATCAAGACACGTTAAGAGGCCAACATCACCAGATACAATTTGATGAACATGTACCAGAAATTCAGGGAATCCTGATACTCAATGCCCAATCCCAACTGACAGTAGATGTATTGAGTATAAAAAGGCATTACTGAAAAAGGCATCTGGGGTGAGTTTCCTGCAACCAGATGCAGATGTCTTCTTCTGAGATACCTACCCTTGACTTCTGTGGTAGCCCATGCAAAGACAAAGGCACTTTGAAAACTAAATCATCTAATCCAAATGCTGATGTCTGGAACAAGCCAAGCAAATAGTAATTAGCAGTGCCTATGTCTTTTGATAAACCATAAATGGACCTTGGAAACTCACTGCAGAAGTTGATGCCAACACTCCAGATGCCTCAAGTTAGACAAAAAAATCCCACTCTAGTGGGATGCCTTACGCTAGGAATATAAATTGAAAAAACATCATTAGCAGCCGTGTGTGAAAAGTTTAACTCGGATTACTTGCCAAAGCATGCGTTGGAAGTCTGCTACACTGAGAAGCCCACCTGCAAGGACTGCCCTGAGCAACTGATCACTTTAGTGCATATCTAAAGATGCTGCTCATGCATGCCAGACTCTAGTTCTCTATCACCCCCTGGATATGAAGTGTCTCAGGCACCGTGTGAATCACCTTGAGACAAAACACTGAGTTTGTGAAGTGCGTGCACCACCAATTCTCTGTCTTGTCCTCACATACTTCAGACTTCAACAGACTATGAAAACGATAACCATTAACATTTGCTCCTGGTACTGAGATTAAATAATTTTTAAATCCATTCAGACCCATAGACTCCTGAGAAACTTTGTGTTCCTACTCAAATCACTTACTAGCAAATTATTGTTATTACACAAATTTCCACCTCCAGAAGGATTATAGGTAAAAATCTTATAAATATGACATGAAATGCATTAAGGGGGCAAAAAAAGAGGGAAAAAAAATCAAATTATTATGGCATTAAAGAAAAATACATCAAGTCTACAGCAACACTCTGTTATATCTTGATATGTAATTATAAATGAGCATATGTCCAGCTTCTTAACCATTCCTTAAGTAAACAGACAGGGACTATTTTTATTGATACTATTTAGACAACTTTTGCAGGTCAATGGAGTCTTCAACTTTACTTACCATTAAGACCACCAGAGAAATATACTTACCACTGGCTGTAGTGGTGTCCCTGGAAACATGAACTGCATTTGCTGGGCGAGCATTGCTGCTGCAGTTTTTTGCTGGATTAAGTTGTTCCTGCCATTGATTTCCAGCTGAGTTTTTAAATGTGTTGGTGGATGAAGGTACTTGCAGTTCTCCCTTGTACAACGACCCTGGAAAAAGAAGTCACACTAATCAGTCGGCTGCTTTTGATGATAGTTCAATGCCTTCAAGCAAAATATTACATCATAAACTAAGAAAGAAGTAATGAAACACAGGGTGTTTCCTGGGAACTATGTAGAGGGCTGAAAGGAGCTGATGGCCTTGAGCTCTGCCTCAGCTCACCACCTCTGATTGATCATTAAGGCTATTAGCCGCGGAAAAAAAAGGAGAAAGGCTGTGGATCAGCATTTTCGTTGGTAAGTACAGATCACTGCCGTACAATTAATAATCTCAGAACTGTCCAGACTGGCTGAACTGCCTCTCATTACATTCTGACTAGAATACCTGGTGTTATCGTAACATAAAAGTTTTTTATCAAATGACATCACATGATGAATAACAAATTGAAACCTTCTTTAAGGGAAATGCAGCTTTTAAGTACATCATATTAAAAATAATTGTGTGATCATGGCAGGGAGGATCTAAAGTTGCCACTCTCTGCTTGTGTTCTCTCATACATTCACCCTTATTCCAGTTCATTGCCTTCCAGCCTCCTGTTTTTATTACATCAGCACAACTTTGAACTATTTCCATTCAAGTATAAAAGAAGTAAAGGTGGTTCTTTTACAGCCTAAATTTAGAAGAAGCGCATGGATCTAAATCTGAAGGTACACAGCAAAAGGACAGCTCCAATCAACATGAAAAGAGTAGTTTTTAGACAGTTATGAGATAATAAGAGACTATAAAAATATAGGTGGGTTGTCATCTTGAGGTGGCTTGGGATGTACAAGCTGACCCCACACATAGGTAGAGCAGTGTAGGATGCACTGACATATTTTCCCCCGAAAAGGGAAATTGTAAGGTGCAGTAGGAGGTTGTGCAGCTGCAGGGCAGGACCTGCTGAGATCAGAAGCTCCTTGATGACATGGCTCACAAACAATCACAGAGTTTTAAGAGCTGTGACTAGAGGGCCTAAAGCATTAGTTAAACCACACTGGATACACTCAACTTGTGTAAGTTGTTTCCAAATTGAGAGATTTTTAAGAAGTGCTTTTTAAACTTCCCATTCACTGGTATTAGGGCTTTACTATTTGTAGACAAGCAGGAGTATCTTTCTATAGCCAAGAAAGCATCCAGATCCCTATGCAGGAATATCACCCAGTACAGACATACACTGACTCTGTGTATGCACAGACACATGCTGCTACAAAACTTTCAACAGGCTTCAAAGGTCCCAAAACTAGTGTTATTGTTATACTTTTGACTTAGACACCAAAACACTGTGTATTGGGCCTCTAATTTTCTACAAGGATGTCATAGCTAGCTATTCAGAGGCGAGTTAAACGTGTTCAGGAAACTTCTCCTATGTTGAGGCTGATGGGAATGCAGCTATTTCCACACTATTAAATTATTGAGAACAGCCCTTTCCTGAACTGCCCCTGGCTGCTGCTGGGAGTATGCTAAACAGCAGAAGCCAGAAAATACAAAAAAGCTAAAAATTTAAGAATAAGCAATGGTCTCAACACTCAGGAACAATGGTCTCAGTGCTTTTTTAGCCTCCTGCTACAGTTGCAGCCACATTCAGGACATTAGTCCTTCCTTCTGTTGAGAAAATCACTAATGCTGCCTGATTTAATGAATTACACAAAAGGAACATTACTTTGTCAGCTAGCATGAGCAGAACCAGAAATTGCAATGACTTGATGGACACAAAAGAAAGCTGGCATTTTCATTTGGGGGCAATGTGGCCTTTACCATCATAATGCTAAACTGGAGCAGATTCAGCACAGACAATGAGCACATGTTTTTTTGTTGGCTGATGAGGCCAACTGATTTAGACATTTTTAACTGATAGCTATTTTATCTTAGCCTATTTTGTATATCAACAGCTCCTACGGCAAATTTAAAAATTAAAAAAACCAAAATCATACCAAACTACTGAATCTGATGGAAATATTCACCTATGGAATCAAAAATTTTCCTTAAACAAGGACTAACAGCAACTCGCATGCACAGTGGCTTCTGAAGAACCTTAAACCTGAAGAGTGCCTTCAGCCAGACCTCCAGTCTTACCTCTGAAAGCACACAGCTACTGTATACCATCACTTCAAGCTCTGCAAATCAGCCCACAGTGCACAAAAGACTGGTTATTTCTGAAAACTTTCAAAATAATCCAACCATACAGAAATGTACTGTCCTCTCTGAAGTTATTCATGTCTGTGCATCATTTACCAGCTTTTGAGCTCCTGGTTAGCAATGAACGTACCTACTATAAAAGAGTTGTGTGGTCCCACCACGCTGCTATAGAAAGCCCTCTAAACAGATCAAGCCTTGTTGAAATTAAATGACTCAAAATAAACTGCAATGGAATGAGAACTGAACATAGTGAGTAAATTAATCCGCCCTCACTACCAAAATTAAATAAATTCTGAGACCGGCTTTTTTACTTTTTGAACCTACAATTGTAGCAGGAAAACATCTAGAGGAATTTTTCATTCCTTTTTTTCCCAAATGCTCCATTTCCCAACTACTAATCACTGCACAAACAAAAATGCAAACCTGAAGTATCATTTCAGTCTAATACCGACTCTGACATTTTTTGTTTATTAAAAAGGCAACTAAGAAGTCCAACTCACATGACAGCATATATCAACCAAAAAGCAGAACAGGCATCTGTACACAACACGCAGTTGTATTCAATGTATTGGCTGGGACACCATCAATGAGTCCACTTTGTAAAAAACTACTATGCTAGAAGGCCACATCACAAATGCAGAGACAAAATCACGTACTTTAACTTTCAGGCACATCAATATCAAGCTTCTGGAGAGAGGCTTGCTTCATTTTAAAACCACAGCAGTTTAGGAGCTGTTCCACAGACATTCAGTCCCTCTGGCACAAGACGGCACAAACTCAGCAGGATAAGGCAGGCGGCAGGGAAATGTAATTGCTTCTTACAGCTTTTAACCTGCTCCCAGACAGGAGTCAGACTCCTGAAACTGAGGCCACAGACAGGCTGGTTTGAAACTGGGTCCCTAGAAACTCCTGTCACCCATGAAGTGAAGGTTATCAACAAGCTCATCATAAGTGGTTGTGCACTTCCCATGGGAGTTCATGGAAAAAAATAATTTTCAATGAGCTGTCTCCTTATCTGCAATGGATAGGAACAATGAACAGACATCAGATTACATTCCCAAAAGTCTATTAACTCCCCTTATCCTGGAGGGATGGTACCTAACTCTGACCTTTTATTTCTTTGCCTTTGTCCTCTACCGCTGTCCAGCCTACCGCCCAGCACCCCATTTCAGGCAGGTAATGGAAAGTTTTAACAGAAAAACTACTTTTCTACTGCTAATTACTAGAACATGTTGTGCCTCGTGTCAGGCTGTCTCACAAGTTTCATTCCACTAAAGCAGTGAGAGAGGGAAAGGGTTCATCGAGGAGCTGGGAGCTCAAAGGACTTCAGTGCCCAACACCAGGGCTCAGCAAAAAGAGGCTCCGCTTCTACATGGGCAATGGTCAGGGGAGCTGCTACCTGACCAGCCTAATTTCAAAAATACATCCCTTAACAAGCCATATCACACCATTGTTTTTTTTAAATCAATAGATTTTACCATTATGCACAATAGGTAGTTTGTCGAAGATCAATGCCACAAGACAACCCACAGACTAGAGTATATTAAAAAGCTAGATATGTGCTTAGAATTTTAAATTTAAAATAAGAAAAATTAGGTGAATGTAGAAGTAACACTCGATAACTTTGCATGCTAACACATGCAAAGGATCCACATAAGGATCCATTTCCTATCTTTGAATGTTTCATAAATTCATAGCTTCTTTCAGTATTTTACTCTTGCTCTAATAGTAACAACAACAATAATTAATTTGAGCTGGGGAATTGCTTATGTAGAATAATGAGTTAGCGTTTATTTATTGAAATTATCTTTCATAAAAGATGTTTGAACAGAAAAAAAATAGGCAAAACAATGTTTCTTCTATCTCTGAAGGCAAGAATCAACTAAAGCTTACAGAACTATTTTGCTCAGGTACGGAATTTCAGGCAATTTATTGATGCTATTAATGGGAAATAACAGAGCATGACTCCCCCTACTCAGAGTACACTGTTAAAAAACAGGTTATCCAACGAGAAGCAGAAAGCAGGAGGCATGCTGCCTTGCAAGTGTCTGTCCCTTCTTCCAAACCTCACTCCCCAGGGTGCTTCCAGCTCTTCCCAGCTTCCTACTGTATCCCACCTTCCTCCTTCCTTCTCCCCGAGAGCACCCTCCCACCTCTCCTAACTATAGGCCAGGAAACAACTCACAGGATAATTATAACTCGCTGGAGCCGTGCGTGTCCCGAGGAGCCGGCCAAGATGCGCATGCTGCTGGCAGACCATGCTCGGGAGCAGCTTAGTGCCCGCTCCTGCCTTTTCCTTAATTGGGTAAAACTTCGGATCTGCCCTCTACCCAGACACTGATTTTTGCATAACCAGTAAGAACTTTGAGATATGCCTTTGAGATGTCTGCTTCTAGCAGCTTTGCTTGAAATTGGCTATATTGTTCAGAAGTTATTAGGGTGAGAGGATGACACTGGCAAAAATATGGACAGTGCATTTATGCAAAACCTGTTTCCTTAAGAAAACAAATTACACCTAAAATGTAGATGAAATTTTATGAACTCTCAAGATTGAATTCAAGTCTAACGAGAAAAGAAGAAAATTATATGACTTCCAAGACACAAATGGTTTTAGAAGGCATCTGAGCAACTCGTTCTACAAGAGAAAAGTAGATTTTCTGGTTTCCAGACAGACACTATGAGATCTGAACATTTGCTGGAGTTAGAAAAGAGATACCCAAATTTTAAAAAAGTAATAATCACCTAATGCCACAACTATTCCTCCCACTCAAAAAGAACTTTCGCAATTTTCTGCATGCCTTGCACATGCCTGTAAAGATCAGAACATGTTTTAAAACAATAATGCCTTTGCAGCTGCGGGCACGCTGCTTAGCTAAACATTGCCTACTGAAGATATTACACGCTGTTAAAACCCCAGCAGAATGGGAGCCAGCACAGGACACTGTCCAGGGTGGTGGCAGCACATGGCAAAAATAGCCACAAAGACAGCAGTGTCAGCAGCTGGGGTGCTACCTAAGGCATAAATACATTTTTGGAAGAGTTTCTATCAACAGCAAAAACTGTTTTTTTCTCATTTGGGATTCCCCCTCAGCAGCCTCTCAGTAAATTCTATTTGGGAACATGTGTGGCCTCACCCAAACAATTAAAAATTTCAGTATTACATAAACCAGGAACTTTTAAATTGTGATAATCCTGCGCTCCCTGAAGTTAAAAATAGACCCAGTCAATAGGAGGGCAGGTATTTTGAGATACTTAAGCTTCTGCTCCTATGCATAGACAGCCACACTAGCTCTACCAGCCCAAAACATCCAGTTCAGAAGATACTTTTTCAAATGTAGACATATCAAAAAGGAAAAAAAAACCCTAAACACTAAAGAAAACACTGTGTATTCATAAACAGAGAGGGATGATTCCTCTTGTTCTACAGGATTTGAACGCATGCATTTCCCTACATATTTTAGTACATGAGAGTTCAATCACTAACAGCACTTTCAACAGCCATGGAAAACCCTCCGACTCTAGTTTGGACTGAATTAAAAAGCATTTCCATCTAACATCACAATCCATGAATTCAATTTTCCTATGCAGGTCAATCTGCCTCCTAACTTCTCTCAGGAAGTAAAAAACCAGACACGACAGCTCCATTAAAGTATTCCCTTTGCACTTGCTGCAAATATGCACCACCTCATACAATCGGTAGACCTACACATGCTCATAGAGTTATGCGTATGTCCAAGGACTTAGGAAATTTAGTTACGCCTTAGGAATGACTAGTCAGAGATTTAAAAAAATGTAATGTAACATTTTATTTCTTCCTTAAGGCATACTAAAAATTTTTAATTTTTTTTCATTTTGCATAATTTCACATCTAGAGTACATTGCCTTACAAACATGTATGATTATGAAAACACAAGTTTTTTTTAGCCTAAGCAGTATTTTATATAATTTCACAGAAATAAATGGAGATCAGAATAAGATCCCTTATCTTCAAAATGGAGCACACTTGAACTATTTGTGAAATTGAAAAATAATTCAAAAGGACCAAACTGTATTACTAATAGAAATATTAAGCTTTTGAGGGAGAGTTCAAATACCTCACACTTTACAATTTACAGTACATCTTATAGGCACAAAGACCTAAAGGAAAAAATGTATTTCAAAACAACACAAGCATGTCTTATATTATACTCGAAGTGGTTCAGCTCTTGGATCTGTTTTCCTAGAAAAAAAAAATAGACAAAAGCTACCAACAAAAACATCTTAAAAACAACTTTAAAACATTGCTGAGAACTTAGTTCTGTATTTATAAAGCCACCTTGCAAGTCCACCCACCAAAGTTAGTGAGTGTGCATACATATTTATATGCACCTACACACTTCCGTTTCAAGAAAAAGTAGAAGGCAAATTCACTTTCCTACTTTAAGGTAGAAAAAAAAGAAGGAAAAAAGTTCTCAGGTGACTTCAGTCTGATTCAATTTCCAACAAGCTAAGAAAACCCATTAGCTACTCTCTTAATGACCTCAATTTTTTGTAAGAAACTAAAAGCTGGTAAAAATGATCATTTTATTCATAAAAGTAGAGAACAAGAACTGCCTGTAACTGACAGAAAAAATAGAAAAATATTGAACAAAAATGGAAGCCTTACAAAAAGATGGAATGTCTAAATGATGTAAGAGTCTTACCACTAAAGACTTAATAGGAGATATTTATTTAAATGGAAAAAGACAAAATGTTCTACTGCAGAGCACATTTGCAATGCACAAAGAGCTCTAAGTCTCTCAAGATGCTCTTTCAAACAAATGTTGAGCATAGCTATAGAGAATGGTTTAATAATTTGCCTTGCAATATCAAGGGAAGTGTACTCAATATTAAATTGCTCAGAAGACAAAGAAGTCAGGCAGATACAGCAGACGCCAAAAAAACTTAATGAAATTCTAAGTTGTTTGACAAACATCCTCAAGATTATTCTAAAAAATAAGAAGAAAATTCAGACAAAGAGACAACAGTTTAATATCAATTTATTTTATTTCTGTGTTTATTGCCTTGAAAATAATATGAGAATAATAGGGCAATAGAAATTATTTCTTTCCCAATTACATAGCTCTTTTTGTTTTTCTTTTCCCATTCCGCCCCCTTTACTGGCACTCAAAATCAACCAGTTATTTTTATCTTACCATCAAGTTTGGCAACCAGCATTGATCAGCAGTACAGCACAAGCAACTGTGGGCAATCTTTGAAATAAATCTTCACTCTAATTCACACAGACAACGTCCATGGAATGACAGGCAGCAAACAGGTAGTTTAAGGGAAAAACGCAACAGAATAAACATAAAGAAAGTGGAGGGAAACATAACCTTATTTAGATAAAACTCCTCAGATGTCTGATTTCTATTTACATGGGTGGTGAGAGTCTTCACATGGCACGCAGCTGCCTAGTGCAGGTCTCCAACACAGCACCCCTGTGGGAGGTCTGGATGCAGCCATGGGACTCAAGATGGGTTTCAAAAGCAGAAATGATTTAAGCTGTCCACCTCTGCCCAGCCAGAGAAGTCAACATACTCACTGATTCCTGCATTATAGAAAAATAATGTCTAAAACCGTTATACAGTCTCAGAATAGAGCATTACACATAGTTAACTGATAGCTGGGTAGCTTTAACACACCTGCTCATCTCGATTGAGTGTTTTTGTGAAAGACAGAGGAGAGATGTGTAAATTGCAGGCTGAACCACACAGTAAGTCAAGGTGACACAGATTTTTGCTCCTAAACAACATACTACACCATTACATTTAACTTGACTGAACTGTAAAAGAAGATAAGAGCTTGATAAGAGGCAATTTTTCTTCAAATTTTCTCAATCTCAAGAGCAGACAAAAGTAGCCATTTCAGAATTAATAACAGGAAAGAGAGGTAAGTTGTTTGGCTGCAGGGCAGATGGCAAGAGAAAAGGCAACAGCTGTGTAGCAGAGCAGCAGAACACCGAACAAGAAGATGGGTACGGTACAGCAACTCTTCCTGCCATACCCCTTTCCCTACCTCCCTTCCAATTCTCATAAAAACCTTCAAGCACACATATGCTGACTTTAATGCTTGCTTATATGAACAGGACTGAGATTAAATTCCCTTGCTTTGTAAACACCACTTTGCAGTGATAAGACAGGCAAGGGTAACTGCAGAACTGACAGTCAAGCCCTGAGACACCTTATTTCTCTCTCAGTGGCTTGTAAAGGAAAGGCACTGTGGTTCAGAGCACAGACTTCACCCTCCAGTGTCCATAGCACATATCTGCCACCATATCCAGGTTAGAAAAGAAACAGTGATCAATGGGGAGAGGTCTTTGGCGATGGGATGCCCATAAGCCCAAAGGATGAATAGCCCAGCAAGGACCAGGCAATGGGCTGGTGTGCTGGCAATGGTTCCCTCAGCAACATGCTGGGAATCTTAACACACCTCAGGAAAAGCTATAAAATCAGTTATGCGGCATCAAAAAGGAGCAGAAGATATGCCTGGGCAGTGAGGAGCCTGGTTGACTAGATCAGAAAGAAAATGGGAGTGGAGTGCTATAAAAATGACTACATTGGCTTTCTATAGCAATTCACCTTGCCAAGGGAGTCTTGAGAAGGTGCTTCATTTGAGAGTTGCAGTGAATTAAATGTGACTTGGAAAAGGCCCATTATTTGGAATACTCCCACCATATGGAAAAGGTCATCAGTATGATGTAGCAAGTCCCTGACATACTAAGGGATCCTTTGGTATACTACAGAGAAGGGCAGACTTAACGTACACCAGAAGCAAGTGAATTCTTTGGACACCAGCATGGCACAGCCCCCAGCTTCAAAGCAGGATGCCCAGCAGCCCTGAACTGCTACCAGGTGACCTGACATGTCATTGGCGAGTCCCTGTGCTGCTCCTTGGGAATGCGCTTTCACTCCAGCCAGGCCACCCTGCACCCGTTTATTTACTGGTGCTCCCAGTCGAGCTGGGACTTCCTGGGACTCTTCTCTGTTGGGGACTGCACACTTTCATAGCCAATCGTCTTGTAAACAAATGGAAAAAGCAAGGGCCAAGTTAAATACACAGACGGCCAAGGACACCTTACATAACTGCAGAGGTGAAAAGTACAGAGTCTTGTCCCTCTGCAGAGGAGGAGTGTTTACCCACTCTCAGTGGCAGCGCTGGCACCGCAGCTGCGTTATTAATAAATCATCGGCCTTGCTCCCAGGATCAGCCAGCAAGGGCTGGAGTCTGACACCAGCTCTCAACTGATTGGAAAGTTCCTGCAAACAAACAGAAATTAAAGAAACAAACACCTAAAAATGAATATATATGCATTTTCAAGGAAGAACCACACATGAAATCCTCCTTATTTTTTATAACTGCTGAGAAGCAGCAAACAAATCATTGAGATTAAATGACAGCATATCTCTG
This sequence comes from Taeniopygia guttata, assembly GCF_048771995.1. Taxonomy (NCBI): domain Eukaryota; kingdom Metazoa; phylum Chordata; class Aves; order Passeriformes; family Estrildidae; genus Taeniopygia; species Taeniopygia guttata. The sequence continues at coordinate 75,984,309 of NC_133024.1, read as the reverse complement.
TGGGGCTGCCTACAGGGAGAATCAAGTATACCTGTCCTGAAAAGCAAAGGGGAAATAGGGCACCTTTCCTCACCTTTTCTATACCAAATTCATGCTCCTCCTCTTCTGGGAATTGGTTTCTTTACATCAGTGAAACATTTAAGCTTCCATCTTTTCTTGCAGTCTGACACATCTTGAATTTCCCTCCTCGGGGAATGGGGAAAACAGCACTACTAGCAAGAGGGGCAGTGAGACCCCTGCTCTGAAGCAGCAGGACAAAAGAGTTAGCAGTGAGAAATATCCATAGAATCAACAAACTAAATCAGGTTTTAAAAAAGGGCAAGAAAGATCAATGGTAAAAGGTCCATAAACTCAAGCAAGAAGAAAGAACGAAGCCCTGGCATTTCAGTAAGCTAAACCCCTCCTCCACCCCTTTTTCTTTTTGCTGAAAGGCTATCTATCCCCTTCTACCAGGTATTAGGAAGCTTCCAGAAGATCTAGCAAAAATAGCCAGAACTATAATGCAGTTAACATTTATCTGAAATGGTAGCTTACTGAATTAGGCAGCTAAATCACGGTTATGAGAAAAGATAAGACACATTAGGATGTCATTACTTTCCCTGAATACTATATTCATTCCAATACTAGAATATAGGATTGTGGTCTCAAGAGTGCTTATACCTTCTCAATACTGTGTTGAAGGAGCAGATAATTATTCTCTTCCTTAAGACAGATTCAGTACTGACTAAATAAAATTCTAGGTTAATTTCAAATTAAAATAATGCCTCTAGGTTTCCCAAGGCATATATCTGTGAGTTTGGGAGGAACACACACACCAGACTCCCTAGCATTTATTATATTGCAATGACACTGGAATACCGTGACAATCTCCGTGGTACCAGTCTTCATCAGTAAAAGCAGTGATATCAACCTCAATTACATGACTACATCTGTAGTCATTTTTCACAGCCTTTTCCACACAGCAAATAAGCAGTCAAATGATATTTCTTTTAACCCTGACAGTCAATACTCCAACATGTGTTCATTTATCTCCTGGCTTGAATGCAAGCTGCTCATTCCCTTTTGGGCCTATGCATAGGGCTGGCTCTACAGGATCACATTAGGAATGGCTCAGTTAAAATTATTTAATTGATTTCTTGGTCTTCTTGTGATACTAGGCAGCATTATTCCCACTGTATGCAGAATAAACTTAGACTAAATACAGTTAAAGACTTGAGAAGTGCCTGCAAGTTTTTGGCTGCAGGTGTCTGTCCTCCTTTCACTTTGCCGCTGCATCCACGTGGCACATGCAAATGCCTCACTAGACACCTACTGCCCTTGGGATTTGGGAATCCACCCACCTAATGGCTAGCAGCTATGATGTCAGCTTCAGGGACCCACTCACTGGTTTCCAGAGAAAGAGGTAAACACCTGACCAAGAGTCCATCTCCTGCCAGCTCTGCCACTGCCTGCCTCTGTGGCTGCACCAGCACCCTTTGGGCGGAGACCTGACTTTCCATGTGCCAGCTCACACTGAGGCACAGGGAAATCCAGGGCTGGAAGACAGCATGCGCTAATGTTGTCTGGACAGCACATCTCCAATACATTTTTCTCAACTCTTGGCTCCTACCCAGTTCACCTGGCCAAACACCCCACCTTGCTCCCCCCTCTCTCTCTCTCTCCATCTCCTCACCCTCAGCCTCACCTCTTCCCTGCTCCTGGCACCAGCACCTGACACCACACAGAGCTGTGTCGCTGGTCTGAAAACAGCTGAGCGTATGTGGAACCTGCCTGACTCTGCTAGGCGTGCATGAGGTTACACACTTACAAAGTGACCAAATTTGGGTGAAATTTCACAAAAATAACAGAAGGCAAATTACTGGTATCAGAGCAACAGTTCTGGTGCTGGATCTCAAGGTTCAGCTATAAACAATGAGAAATCAAGTTTATTATTGAGCCAGTTTAAAAAAAGTGGAAGGAAAACCAAGGTATTTACATCTCAACTGTTTTTCAAAGATGGTTGAAGTGTTTCACCAAAACTTTAAATAAACACTCTGAGTCAGTAACTGAAATGTTTCAGCACAGAAAATTGCATTTTGAGAGACTTAGAAACCACAGAAAAGGAGGATATTGTTTGGAAAGTGGTGGAGAAGATTAAATCCAGGTGATGATGATGGCACACTGTTTGTTGGTAATAAAACACTCATGTGTGCCTCATCAACATGCCCTACCAAAGGCTAATGATCACAGCAACTCCAAGCATTTATGGAGCAATAAAAGTACTTAAGCACAATGGCAGTAAGCAAAACATTCATGTTAAAAATGAAATCTGATGGACCATTCATCCAGAAATACTTTAATACAAGCAGTTGTTGTATGTCCAAATGCACTCCTTTGACAGAATAGTTACCAAACAGAATTTTGGATAATATAATGCTATAAGCACATCAACATCATTTCAAGGCAAACACTTTGTTCTACTTGAAATTCCATTAAAAGGAATCATGTACTAGTGTACCAAAACTTTGCAGTGTCACAGCAAAGCCCCAATGATTTACACAGAAAGAAAAAAAGTCATTACTTGAATTGACCCATTTGACTTGAGCAAGAACTACTTTAATTTGTTTTCTTCAGCATTTTGAAGATGATACCTTCCCACCTTTAAATCTTAGCAGGGAAAATAAATTCATCAAGTATTAGCAGGCTATCACAACATGTAGTATGACACACGCAAACTCACTTGGTGAAAGGAATCACATTTATTTACTTGTTCTTCCTTCCCCCTAAAGTTTCTACAGGAGACAAGCAGGCTCTGCTGCAACAGTGGCCAACTGACAAATTTTAATTGTTCTGTCTCCTGGAAGCCTTAATAGGTTTGGCACCATGGTCATCTGTCTCTCAGGAGAAACTGAGGGTCTAAAATACTGCTATGCAAACAGGAACCGAAGTACAACATAATTTATGACTTTCCTTTGTGGGTAAAGTGTTTTCACTGGCTGCATCTTATCTGAGCAGGAGTCACAAGACAGAGATTCCCATCAGATCTCTTTTTGTCAAATGTTTCCTTTTGTTTGGGCGCTAGGAGGGAAGAGGCAGGATGCGGCCAGAAGCCAACAGCACAGCCAAGGCTTCTATCATTGCTTTTTATGCCAAAGTGACAACAACAACCAAGTGAGAAACTCTGAAGATTATACCACCTTCTCCCTCTCTGCTCCCAAGCAAGAACAGAGACCAGAAATGCTGAGAACTTTCCTCTCTGGAGCAGGAAGGAAAAGACCATAACCACCAAGACCTCAAAGTCTGCACGCAGACTTTGAGAAGGTATTCAGCTCATCACCTGGCCTGGCAGTGTGGCTGAACCATGTTTTCATTGCTCCCAGGAGACTCATTCATCACAGCTACTTTAGAGGACTTTGGTTTAAATATTCTTTATAAATGTCACAAGGCTGAAGAATACATTAAACTCTACAAACCAAAGCAAAGTTTTATGGAAGAAAAAAACGTATAATGATCTCACGCTTTCCACAAGAGTGGCTCTTTCACAGCCAGAAACCCTTCAGTATTTGTTTCTATTTTCTATTTGTCTGATGTGCACATCAGAAAGCGATTACAATAATTGTGGCATGTCAGATTCAACCTAAAGGACATACAGGTTAGGATGTAGTATGGTTAAAAATGTTACTCATAATTGAAACCATCTTGATTCAGATTTTTCAAAAAGCCTTTGTAATTGCAGACAGTCTGGAAAAGAAGTATTTAAAAGGCCAATTCAGTGGTTTTTTTCCCATCCTGCTGCTTTTCAGCAAAGAAAAATTGTGATGGATGGGTAGCATTCATCAGAAGAAATAGTCAAAATATGAGATCACTAACCAGCAACTAGACAGGGTTTAGACAACTCCCTTGTTTAATCACTGGGGATTCAGTGTCTGGATGGAGAAAGGGTGAGAGGGAGTTTAGAGGCCTCTTCTATTTAATAGTAATATATTAAAAAAAATTAAAACATTATAATAGTTTAAACCAGGCTGTAGTAGCCTAATTCCTGATGAGCAGAGACAGGGACTCTCTCAATCAACAGTGACTGCATGAAAGTTGGTGTATGTAGCAATAAAAGCTATACTGGCATGTTAGCAAGACAAAGACTACAGTAAGGTCTTCTTTGTCAAGTGCAATCTAAAATCATGCCCGAAATATACAGTTCCTGATATAAGCTATCATTTATCTCCCACCACTCATTCACAGGGCAGCTTATAAAATATTAGTCTTAAAGCTATTAAATTCTTACGCTATACTACTTAGCAAATAAACAAAACAATAAAAGCCAAAGGAGGTTCTCAAATGTGTATTCACATCTTCAGGCCAGTCTTGGGGGCACATAGGCTGCTCTGTAGGGTAAGTAACAGGGCATCAAAAAACATAGTATGGGAACTCATTAGGGATCCTCTAGACGACCTGTGGGACAGATGGAGCATATTCCTATGGGGGCAAAGCTCTGACCTGAGGCACTGCTGAAGAGATTGCAAGCACACAGGTAAAAGATGGAGAAGGTTGGAAAGACTGCAGTCATTTCCCTTCATTGGTAGGCAAGCCAAACACTACAAAATCCATGGATTATATATATAGGAGACCAATCACATACAAACAGCTTTATAAGAGTACCTCTACTTCTCTAAAAATATGGCTTCTGACACAGAGATTGTTTGGAAATGAGTTAAACATGAAGGCACCCCAAGCACACATTTATTAGCTTTACAATTATAGAGTTTCATTTGGTTTTAGATGTTTAGATACCTTTAAAGCAGACTGATTACAAGTATCTTGCCTTTCTACAAAAGGAAGGTGGAATATAGTAAATAATCTCAGTCTTCCTTGACAACTTCACAACAAAGGAATAAACTGCCAATGAGGGAAAAGTATTTTAATTAATTTAAAACCAACATGAAGATTACAGAAGTGCTGCTAACATTTTTTTTTAAGGAAATTGTCTCCTTCAGTACTTATCAACAAAATTTTAATTTATTTTACTTTACCATCCCACACTGAAAACCCAGTGTTTCACCAGCAAGTATGTATCTGAATTCTTCTCATCAATGGTAGTTTCAGTCTTAGTTTTACTGAATAGAAAATACCAAATCAGCTTTAAATGTCAACTGTGCTATAAGAAGAAGAAACATAGTGAATTTTAAAGGTGTGAAGGCCTCAGTAGAAGGTTCGTCGTATCTACAGCCACCCACCATACTGTAGACCATGCTTTATTCATTTTCCCATGCTATAATCCTGAGAACAATGAAAGAGAGGCAGTAAAGAATGGAGATGCATGCCTGAAGGACACCCTTGGCTGGCTATATTTAACAAATGAAGTGTTCAGTTTTAACTAGTTAAAGAGCATTTGATTAACATATCATAGAAACCAAAAAAAAAAAGGTAAGAGCTATGAAAAACCTTTTCAAACATCAAAAAGAAAAGAAACAAGCTTATAAATAGAGTTGCCTGCAAGCAAACAATTTCTGGAATGTACTGGGGGAAGCAAGGGAGAATCCCACAACAAAGAAGATTGCAAAAGTCAACCCAGTTTAACAAGTGGAATTACCAGTTTGGAGACTGCAGGGAAACAATGCAAAAACACCAGCAAGTCTGATACAAAGAACTTTTCTCAGCATTTAATTCAAAAAAACCAACATAAAGGCCAATTGCTAGGCCATTAAACATGGCTCTTTGGAAATGCAAAGCCTTTCACAGACTTGGTTAATTACTCATGGAGTACTAGAATTTACGAGGAACTGCAGCCCTCTTGGAGTAAAGCTGAACAATTTCAGACACATCTGATCACAGTCGGAAATTGTTAAGCTATTTGAGTACTAGATGACAATTTATATATCATCAAACAGCTGTCTGCCAATTTATCATCTACTGCTTGCAGACACAAGAGATGATGACCCATAAAGATCTCAAAACTGTGATTCTAACACTTTAAATCTACCTTTTATGTGTGTTGTTAAAAACAAAGTCACCCATACACACTAGACCCTAGATTTATGATGACGCATTTTTCAGATCTCTGACTGCTGCTAATACGATGATGACAACCCTGCTATGATGGAAACATGGTGGTTGACACTGCTCTCCAACACCCTTAAAACCCCCACAAACCCTCTAAGGCAGTAGAAGAGTACAGGAAATTGAGATTTTCCAGTCTGGAAGCAAAAGACTGACTTTGCAACATTTCTCCGCGCCCGTGCATGGCCCAAGCAGGTATCACGACTCAGAGATCCAGGCAGCAAGCTGGTGAAGTCCCAGCACACAAATACTCAACGTCCACAGCTCCCACTGCCTCTTCCCACAAGACAGCAGGATTATCCAGGATGGCCCTGATTAGCCACGCTGAGAGATGTGGGATTGCTGGTGCTGACTACAAACCAATGTCCATCTCTGAGGAACCACTGAAAAGCCAGAAACCCTATCCAACCCAACCCAGCCTCCCTTACCTGAGCACTGGCAGTTCCCACAAAACATGAGGTGAGCCAGCCTGGACTTGTGTATTCAAATAATTAGCTACATAAGGGCCTATTTAATGGACTCCAGATAAACATCGTCTTCCATTTGGAAAGGTAATTTATATACAAAACAAACTGCATCCAGTCTTTTCTTTTGATCATGTTCATGAACAGATCAGGGACTAACACTGATATTCCTACATCTCTTTAGCTGCTGTATAGTAAGGAAAAAATAAATTCATAATCCAGAAGTTTAATTTTTTTCTTTGTTTAAACCTAAAATAAAAATACACGTAGGAGTTCCTTAAAATGAAAGTGTTTCAAGGACAGTGGAGTCAGATAAAAATATATTGCCTGTTGGCTACTGCACCATCACCAGAGAAGTGAAAATTGCTATTCCAAGTACTACAGCCAGGAAGTATTTAGGACAGCTATTCAGCCAACTTCAACTAACTCCTGAGCAACAAGTCAACAAAGCCCAGTATCTGTAAATGCTCTGACAATTTATAATATAAAGAAAGGGTGAAGATTTGCAAAAGTTCTAGCTCCTTTTAGAAATATAAAAAAGAACATAAAGGTAGAAGGTGAATACATCATGCAAAGAAACTTCAGTTAAGTAAAAAACACTAACCTTCTTGAAAATAATTAAATTGGATAATCATGTACTTCATTACAAAATCAGTTAATGATGATAAAATGGGTAAAAGTACTCTGGAAGTAAAGTAGAAGTCTTACTTTGGTGCCTAAATGTAGAAATTGGTTGAAAATTCTGGGAACGCAAATCCTAATCCTAATAAAACTCTCATATTTACATATGGTCAAATAAGCAGGTAAACTTAATGCCCAGGAATCCTTTTAGTTTTGTCTCTCAAGCTCTCATTGTATGATCATTTTCCTTAGTCCAGTGTCATTAACAGGAGTCACATTTGGGTTCACTGCATCATACCACAAATGTGTTGATGAGTTCAGTGGTACATAAATTTGGAATAGCAAAAAAATAAATATCATAAGGCAACTGAGTTCACATATGTCTGCTTCTTAAAAAAAAACCAACCAAACAACAACATAACCACTAATTTCTTATTACATTTAAAGATCAAAATTAATGTTAAAACAGAAGTTTCAAAAAGAAGTGTGAACAGTTCTAGATGTGGGTCAGTTTTGCTAAGCTATTTAATATTTACCACTGACACTTTTGATATGGTATTATGGAATTTGGACACCTCCTCTTACCCAGTTTTCTCCTATTCCCCTTTCTGAGCAGTGGCAACAATAGCTACAAAGACTGGGGCAGATTTTGTTCCCCTCTGGCACCCTGTATTTCCCTGAAGAGTGCAAGCTGGGGTAGATGCCCTGTTTCTCTGCTGTTGTGGTTTCCAGCTCTTCTCAAACATCTAGATTTTTTGTGAGTCATTCACTTTGTTACAACACATGCTCGTTGCCTGTGCACTTGACAGAAGGTTACAATTAGGAACACTTTTGTAATTACTTAGATGAGCTGTTGTGCACCTCTGAATTTGTCTTCATATTCTCAAGAGCAAACCGCAGACTCTGCTTCTCAAGAGCCACTGCAGCTGCATACAAGTAAATAAATAGATTTTTTTTTGACAAATGCTTCAACGTTTAAGAAAATAAAACAGCTGTACTGTATTAGACCAAAGTCCATCTAGCCCAGTATCCTGTTTCCAAAAGCAGTCAGCAGCAGATGCCTAGGGAGTAGTATAAGAACAAGGAAACTATTTAATGATATATATTGAGAATATTTTTCACATATCCTTGATGGAAAACAGAGATGGAATTTTGACAGAAGAGGGTAAAAAAGCAAAAGAAAACAAGGAGTCCAACACACACACCCTTTGCAAAAGCATGAAACACTCCTTTCAAAATAAAAAGAGAATTGAGAGGAAGATAAATCTTACTGACTTCCTTCTTTCTTCTTTTCGATTTTTAAAGAAACCCTCAGGAGCAAGAAAAAAAACCAGCAACTTACTTGCTATTCAAAAAAAGAGTGTAAGTACATACTGATGCACATCACTGGCCAGCTAATTTTGAAGAACCCTTGACTATCAGTGTCAATGGCTTTTCTCTTGTGAAAGGGCCCTCATGGAAGCCTACTGGTAGGGATTCACATCATGAAATCCCAGATGAGAGCTCCCAAACAATTAAAATTAATGGATTTATAAATACAGCTTCAAAAATACCTCAGTTAGAGGGAAAGCCTGCTCCACTTAATTCCCTGGGTCAGAGAAGAACCATTGAGGCACTATACTGGAAACAGGCAAACCAGGCTGCACTTTAAAAAGTACGCAAAGTGTGGGGACAGTGAAGTCCCCCATGAAATCAACTGGAGGTTTACAGTTGGCTTAGTTGAATATGGGACCAGTTGCAGAAGTCATCCATGGGGACACAGGCTGAAAGGGCTATGAAGTCACAGATGCAACAACCAACTACTTTGATTATACTGTTAAACTTCATATCTCCAGGACACCAGGTGGCTTTTAGATCTGTGTTCTTCAGAAGCCCCAGTTAAGCTAACGAAATGTGGCGATGACTCTTCCTTATTTGGGAACAGGAAGACAGAAGCATCAGGGTATGATAGAAGATGATAAACTTGAAATTCGGAGAGCAAGAATCAGCATGAAAGAACAGAGCATTTCAGGATGTGACATGAGCCCCACCCCTAAGTGCAGACACAGACTGGAAGGTGTGCAGCTATAACCTGGAGAGGGAGCTGGCCATAGCAGACGAGAACATGATGGATGCTTCGATCAGCTACTGCCTGATGGTGGAGACACAGGTGCAACACACCGTGGAAAAGGCAATCACAGCCCCAGGGATGTATCCAATTATGACTGCTGGGGAAAGGCAGCAAGGCTTCTTCCTGTCCTGTGGTGACTCTGCTTGGAGTGCCACACATGCCTCTGGTCACCAATGTCCAAATCAGCTGGGTTAGACCTGAAGCAGGCACGGGCAAGGGCCGCCGAGATGACTCAAGGAAAGGAAAGCTTGTCTTACAAACAGAGAAACAGAGTGTGGTGGGGTTTTTTGACTGAGTTAAACACAGGCTGAGGAGAGGCATGTACTAAACATTTCATCTGTATATCTATATGTATGTATGTGGGCTATGATTGCATGGACTCCTAGGTACACAATAAGTTGTGTCAGAGATGCAGCTTTTTCCAGATATTTAAAAATTCTCTCATTTTTTAACAAGTGAGTACTGACAGGCATACCCTGTGTTTCCAAGATGATCTATAAATATTACCCAAAGAAAGCCTTGTAAATACAAAAGTTGGTCTGTTTTCTCCCCAGCTATGTTAGCAGGTGTAATAGAAAGTCTTGTCTCTCCTTACTAACCTTGAATGGCTTAGTAATTTCTCCTACTTCTGAAAGAAAAACAGGGGGTAAGTTAAAAAAAAACCCAAAAAAACCCAGCTGCATCTCTTTCACAAAAGGGAAAACAAAGGGGCAGAGTTGCTAAACAATTTGCTTCAAATAAAAGAGAATATAATGTCAAAAACCATCACTTAAAAGTACATCTTCCAATACCCAAGGTTATCTATGACGCAAGTGCTTATTGTGACTTGCATACTGAAGACTGACTATTTCAGCTCAAAATAGGCAGATACAGGTGTTTTGCTAGGGAGGTGTGTTGAAATATAAGATGGGTATCTTCTGATTTAGTACTCACAAATTTTAAGATTAATATGAGAGAAAGCCAGTCATTGCCAATAATAACTAAGATTTACAAATACAGTAAATGTTACACAGATTTTTAAAAGGTTTGTGCTGCATCATCAGACAAATGGAGCCTTAAACAGAGAACAGAAAAAAGTATCACCTTTAGGAAACTGCAATTATGTAAAATTTAAGCACATCCTCTCCACATTCTTTGGGGAAGGAAAAGCATGCTAAAGTTGCTGTATTTATAGTGATAAATTATGGTTATCTATTTAAAATAGGGTTTTAATTAGACACAGTGTGTATATAAAAAATGCAAAATTAAAAAAAAAAAAAAACAACTAAATTTTAATAACAACTGTGCAGATACCATATCAAAAAGTTTCAGCCTTCCGTTTGGATCACTTGAGGGCTTTTTCTGCATTTTCTTTGTCTATAGTTGCACAGTATTTTTTTTTCCATATGATAACGCTGCTCTCCAAGCCAGTCTGAATGAAACAGCCAAACCTGAGAACATGCATTACCATCTAAACATCTTCATAACAAACCCGGTATTCCCATGCTCTCTGTACCTGCTGGGTTTTTTATCATGTCAGAAAACAACGAGTTTAGAGAGAACACATGCAACAGCAGCACATCTGTCTGCAGCTTTCCCCTTTCTCTGTGCCTGCAGTATTCTGTGGAATTTCACTGAAAAACCAACACGATTTTCCAAACTGTGCAGTCCTCTCTGTGGCCTTCTGCTGGTATGCACAGAGATGGAGAGCATCAGAGTCTACTGCTAGGCCCTGCTTCCTCACCAGTGTCAACCTCTCCTCCTTTGGGCTGCTCTAATCACATCCCATTTCAAGCCATAAATCCACTTGAGATCCCAAGGACGCTGGAAACAACAGAACCTGTTAGGTATAAGCAGTTAATTAACTTCTATTGAACTGAACCAAAAATCAATTTGCTACCATTTCTTTATGGCATCTAAAGATGCTACACATTTATTAACTTATTGCACTACTTTTTCATTTGGTATTTCCACATCTGTATTAATAAGTTGACTCACTAAATAGAATTTGGCTATGTATACAGATATATTATGAATTAATTAACCTTCAGTTGCTACTTAATTAGCCAGCGATAACATTTCTCATGTCACATTAAAAACTTGCTGGCTACTTTCACACCCCAATTCTCACGTGCATTGCTGAGATGCACAGCTGCTTTATAGCAAATCAAAGCACACTGAGATACAGCTGACACAAATCACAGTGGATCTTTTTGCAACATCCAGGACTGAAAGGCAAATAACTAATTAGAAAGAACAGCCTTATTTAATTACCTAATAATAAACTCCCTTGCTCGTTAAACACATTACATATATTGTAACAGCTGGCATACTGAAGTATCTGATAAGGGAAAACCTGCTTATAGTACTGTTTGTACTTTGGGGAAAGCTGGATAAATGGGATTTTTTTGTAGTAGTACTCATTTAAAACACCATCTACAGGTCCAACAGTGGAGGACTTAAGCATATTGCAACAACGTCAAAGCTGGGTGAAGAAAGTAAGAGTAACCATCTCTTAGGCCAGCCCTGAGTGATGCAGAATACCAGCTACTCCTGCAGGATACAGGAACAACCAGAGAACGCTGCTGCTCCAAAACCAAAATGAGACACTGAGCTTAGGACAAAATGGCATATGGTTCTTACATAAAACACAGTCACCTTTATTTCCAGGACATTCCTTTTTTTTCCTTCAAGTGGCTGTCTAAAGAGAAAATGCCTCAAGAAACCTAGCAGCAGGGATGGTAACTGCAAACCTCCTTTTTCCAGATGAGCACTCCCTACAGACTCTAGAGTGTTACATCTTCTCTTGCTCTCCCTTACTGCCTGCAGAATTTCTGTGGTGCTGTCTATACAACAGCCAGCTTTAGTGAGGAGTGTCACCTTCCCCACCTATCATACAGCAGCCTTTCACTGCCTTGCACACCCCTAAGACTTAAATCTGCATTCCTAGTGGAAATTTCCTTCTCCCTGAAGAAACAGAAGTCATAGGAAGTACCAACAACTCAGCAAGATAAATTTACTATTTGAAAAGACTGAATATGGAAAATATCATGAAAACTAGGCTCAAGAAGTAAGCAGAGGCTAAAGGTAAGGGGAATGGCTGTAGGCAGTCCTTTGCCACGTGTCTGCCCAACACCATTACTATCATTAAATGGGCTGTGCTGCAAACATCAGCTCGAATGAAGGTGGGGCTTTACACGTTTGATTGCAAATCCCAAACCCTGGCTTATTTGTGGTTAACTGAATTTCAAAGATCTCCTCTTGCCTGCGTGCTCTAAGAACCTCTTCCATGTGGGAGGGCTTATGGGTCTCTCTCTCTCTTACTCCACTCCGGTATTAGGCTACCTATTTTTAAAAAACTTGCAGGAACCTTACTATTGTTGAGACTATGATCTGTCAAATTTGGCTGAAACTGGCCAGTGGGTTTACAAGTTAGCAGGAGAGGAGGGAAAGAGAAGCAGACTGACTCTGTAAGCCTCATTTCCTCAAGAATCCAGGCTAAACCCAATTATAGCCAGAAGGTTCAATTAAAGAAGGAGACTCATAGAAATTTGCTGCACTTCAAACACGAACTGGTTCATGCATACTAATCAGTTAACACAGCTCTCACTGAAGGAATGAGAGTTTTGCAGCAAATTAATATTTATATTGATTTAAACCAAGAACTGTGGCAGGTTGGAATTTCAACAGCATCAACATATTCAGCATGAAACACACAATCACCCTCATATTCCTTCATACCAACACTAATTTACTCACATGATAAGATGCTCACAGTATCTCCACAGCAATATCCACATACCTCCAACTCTGCACACGCAAATCCCATGCCTGCATTTTTAGTGATGCTGACATATATGGTATGACCAGTGCTTTGAAGCACAATGTGAGGCAAAATACATGTGGAGAATAGCCTGCATTTTCATGACACCCATTATTATCCACTACTTTAGGAAAATTACCATTAAGATACTGTTGAAAAAGGAAATAGTCTTCTCTTTTGTATCTGAAATCTACAAACTACATGCATATTTGATAGCACTTGACAGATGTTCATATGTTCACATCTGCAAATGAAGTAAGAGAGAATTATACTTTAGAGGAACAAGACTTCCTTGTTGTAAATTTCATGTTTTTGAAATGCATGTTCTGCTTAGTTTCTAGCTTTAAATTTTTCATATGGCAGTTGCAATGGTTGGTATTTAATTTAAATTTGCAGAAGATTGTTCATCTTTTTTATTTTTAACAGGCTGAGTTCACTGCCATAACATTCCTGTGCCTAGAGAGATTTTCTTTCTCATAGATTTACCTTCCTCATAGGTAGCAAAAAATGAGCCCAGTCACATGGGTCACAACTCTTTCAAACTAATGAATTTACATTAGCTGTTCATGTTACTAAGGGTGAACTCTAAATTACCCATTAGTTCATCCCCTTCCTGGTCTCCACAAGGGCATTCTTCTGCTACAGAAGACAGTTTTTTCTGAGTCTGGTCTATATCCCAGTTTTTTTCTTAGCCAGGTCATCACTATGGCAAAAGCACTGTCCACCTTTTTACTCAAAGCAGTTCACACCAGATTTTCCAGTTAGTAAAAGAGGTAACACTGCCTCTTAAGAAGGGCTTCACTCTGTTGCCACAGAGAAGTCAGCAGGACCACTTGGAGCACCCTGGCATAAACTGGACTGTTGAATGGTGCCAACAAAGGCAACACTTTTCTCTGACAAACCACTGAAAAGGCATGAAGAGTATCCAGGGCATCTCAAATAGAATCAGATGCCTCTGAAAGGGCAACTCAATCAAGACCAAAGACTCACATCTTATCCCCAGCAACTAAATATATATTAATTTTAAAGTGATGGCCTAATCTAGCAAATGATCCTTGAAATAAACCCCAAGGTTTATTGTTTATTGAAATAAACAATCACAATACATCTCCTGACCTTCACATATTATATCTAGCTTAAAAAGTTGGCTTCTGTTATGTGTTTTACTCAGCTGAAGGCTAGGGGCCTGTTTGATAACAGCCAGTGGGGCTTAGACCAATGTCTGACGTGCTGGATTTTATTTTATGGCTCACGGTGAACCAACAAAGAACGTCCGGTAAGCTCCTCTCCTGACAACATCCAAGATGGTAAACAAACCCATTCAGTCAGAGGCACAGCTTCACTGTGGAATGTTCAGGGCCCAAACTGAATTTCAAACTAGAGTAAATAAACTGAGTTTTTACAAAGCTTAAAAGTTGCCTGGCCTATTGGACGTGCAGGTGAGGTGGAGCAGCACACCTGGCAGGCTGCTAGGCCAGGCCACCCCTGCAGCTGCCATGACACTGCACCACTATAGATTTCCTTTCACTCAAGCCAAGAAGTCCTGCGAGGAAGCAAGGGCTGAGAACTTGTAATACCTCACGAGAAAGGGAAAATCTACAGTGCAGTGACTGCAGCAGGTCACCTGTCAGTCAGGAGCATGGCATCAGTGCTGTGCTGTGGAGCAGTGTGTGAGCTTGAAGGGTGACAGCAGCCCACGGGGAGCAGGACACCTCTCTTGGGCCCCTGGGCCAGCAAGTATACACCAGGGTTTGCACCACAGCTGCTACACCCCTCATGTGTTTTTCATATGCAGTATTCCACTGATTCTCTGCTTATTTGTCTTATTGCTTGATGATTTGATCTTTCCAAGCATTAGGGCTTTCTGACTCTTGAGGCATTGCTCACATCACCTTGTAACACAACTCATTAACAAAGCAGATGAGATGACAGTTTATTTTCACCACTATTAATTTCTTCTTTATTGCAGTCAAGACCTTGCAGGAGTCTAATACTGGGTGGCACACCATGCCCACAGCCACAAGACAAACATCAGGGTCACAGAAAAGGGATATTTCTAATTGCCTTTTGCATTTCAGTTGTGGGATTTATACTTCACAGCAGACTTTCAGTAATGTTCCAAGATCTCCAAAACCACAACAGTTTCCCTTTTATTGCAACAGGTTTCCAGTGAAGTTCATCTCCTCAAAAAAAAGGATCTCCTCCTCATATGAGGAGATAACAAGAGGGCACAGTTGTCAAACAGACTTGCAAATAAACTCCCCAATTCTTGTTGTGTTGATTTTTAGATTTAAAATATCTTTCCAATGCTGGGGATGAACTGGACCAATAAGAATACAGGTCGTTTCTGCTAGGCTTTTCCATCAGACAAGCACAACCTTGTCTTTTGTATTTTATGATGCAGTCAAAGTATAACAGCTTGGGAAGAACAGCTGACACCCGAGCTGAGCGAAAGCTACGTATACAAGGCCAAGGGGAAAAAAAACACCTGGAATGAAAGAAGAACCACCTGCCAGAAAAATAAAGGAGTAGGTGGGAAGACCTGGAGAGAGCAAGCCTGTGGGAACAGTGAGTGACCTGAGTTAATAGGGAGCGTGGGGGAGGAGTGGGCAGTGAGCAATTGCTCTTGTGTTCAAAATCCTAGTGATGGGATGAGTCAGAGACTCTGATTGAATTTTGCCTTCACTACACCCACAAACTGGTTATTATAAGGCTTAGGGGAGCATGGATCTGTGCAGCAGCACAGATCTGTGAAGCAACAAAGTGAATTGATGGGTATATGAAGCACCCCAGAGCGCCTGAAAATCTGAAGAACATCTGGCAAACACCATGCCCTTTCATACAAGGTTTCCTGTGGCCATAACTAATCTGCCTTGCTGCTCTTCTTTGCCTAATAAGATTTAGACTGATAACTGAGTCAGCTGCATCTGATATGAAGGGGTATGGCACAGCATCTGGAAATGCTCTTTGCAAGTCTCTTCTGGAAGCAGGAAGCTGCAAGAGTTAGCTCAACCCAGCAAGACCACTGTCCAGGAACTACTACATACTCCTTTGGTCCTTCAGGACAACACAGTTCAGTGAATAGGATGAGATTTGTATCACCTCCCTCAGTGACTGTTCCTTAACTGCTTTTGCTTCCAAGCATTTCTGCTTCTTGTGCTCATCCTCATCTCCAGGCCAGGTGATCTGCTCAGGCAGCTCTTGCGCACTGAAACAAGCCATGGAAATAGCTGGTAACACCCCCTTGCTCACATCTGGAAACTGCACTGGTAACACCCCCTTGTTCACATCTGGAAACTGCACTGGTAACACCCCCTTGTTCACATCTGGAAACTGCACTGGTAACACCCCCTTGTTCACATCTGGAAACTGCACTGGTAACACCCCCTTGTTCACATCTGGAAACTGCACTGGTAGCACCCCCTTGCTCTCCTCAGGTGGCCCTAACAGGCCAGAGGACAACAGGCTGTTGTGACACATCTGCTGGCGACCAGGGAGGCTTTGTTGCTGAACCGCATCACTGGGAAGAGGGGCTGCCCGTGACTGCAGAGGGAAGGAAGGCCTGGGTAACTCCATACCCAACGGCATTTTCCTTTGAAAATGGAACTTAAGTTATAACAAGGTGCACAGTTTTAAAATCTGGCAGGTCAGGTGGTGACAAGTGATAGCAGTGACAGCCAGGACAGCTTTGTGTTCTTGGTCTGATGCTGAGAAAGACAAATGAGGAAACAAAACAGGGACTTGAAGGAGACACACAGCTTTTGTATCAGGCTATGTAATGAACTTCAACTAGTTCAACTTCTCTGCTCTTCACAGCCTCGGTCTGAAGGCAGAGGCATGGGCAGCAGGTTAAGACTTGTTCCTCTGGGCTGACTTGATGGCCTAAAGTTAGTGGCCCTCTACCACAGAGGCCAGCCCTTGGTTTAGCCCTGGCAGTTCACCAGGGCTCCTGCAGGTTAAGCACCACAGGTGGTTGGGATGAGTTGTGCCTCCAGACTTTCGTCTGAGATAAATTAGAAATGTTCCTCTCAGCAGAGAGACAAACCCTAGCAAGGAACATGATGCCCTCTGCAGTGATCAACAGCCTTTTTAAAAAATAACACATAAAAAAAAATTTAAAAGCTAAACACCATGTAATACAACAGCTAAAGGCTTACTGGAGTTTCTCTCTTTACTGATTTAAGTCAAGCTCATGAATTTTTAAGGGCATCAGCCCAGCAGTTCAGCTACTTGTTTTTTAATTTTACCTTCCTTTTAACCCTTCGAAGCTAGAAGAGCTGTCATGGAGACAGCTGCATGAATAGATATGAGGGAGACAAACAGCAAAAAGGAAGTATTAAAGAAACTTGTGCCTGCTGAGGACTACAGGGGAACACAGAGAGTTTTTATCAAAAGACAAACAAAGACAGGTGATTAAATAAACAAGGAATACTAAGAGTCTCTAAGCTCAGAGATAAAGGAGAGGTCTTCAAAAAAATCTTATCCATTTTTAAACCTCTTTTACCTCAATTTATGCAAGATGGTGCTGCCGAAATTTGTAGTTTCCACTTTTATTTAATGCAGTTCTTCCCTTTCCTTTGAATCGACTCAAGTTGCATGGCTGCATGACCACCTGAACAGAGATAAAAATGGGGAGCTAGCTGTGATAGGCCCGGCTGTAACCACCTCTTTTTAGCAGCTGCTCATAGTTGCATGGATTTGGTATAAGATTAAATATAGTCTCAGGAAATAGAATGGCATAATTCCATGCAGCGCTTTATTCAGAGTGCAAAAATTGCCATAACCTGAAAAAAGCAGGGCCTTTGGGAATTGTACCCATCCTGAGAACAGCATTTTCACAAAGCAGATTTAAAACCTTCTCTCAATACGGCTTCCTTTGAACTCACCAGGGAGAAACATGCCCCTTCCAGAGTGAAGCCAGTGGAAAAAACTCACCCAGTTTCATCCTTAGGACAATTCAGAGGAGAATCTCTTCTGTTTTCCAGTACAACATCCAGAAGATGGGAATGTTTGAAAAGAACAACAGAAGTTGGTTTCCATGCTCTACGTAATGAAGTTGTGGAGGTGGTTGCTGTACATGCTGAATGCGAGCATGGTTAAAGAGCAGGACAAATCCAGCGGAAGGATGGTGACTGAGAGTTATTAGGTACAAGCACACCATGTCTGGCTCTCAATGTCCCTGGGAAGCACATCCCTGGGAGCCAGCACAGCACTCCAGGAAGCCACTGCATGTTTACACATCACTTCCAAAGACATCCACTACCCAATGCTTGGTCACTGGGCTAAATGGGGCTTTGATCAGCCCCAGGGTGGCCATTGATATTCTGAACACAGAGGGAGCTTACAGAGTTAATTCAGTCAGAATTAATTCCGCAGAGTTAATAGTTATCTAAAACTGGCCTTGATTGGCACTTTCTCTTCAAGCCCACACTTTGCAGAAACTCAGACACATGAAAGCTTCTGCCAGGTAGTGTTCTCAGACTATGTAGAGATTATTGAACATTTTACAAGAAAAAACAGAGGTGCGTGAAAAAGGAAGTATGTACCAAAGTTGTTCTGCAGGAAGAATGAGACCTGGATTCTGTATCCTCCATCTGAAAAGTTACACCCTGCAAGTTCCACATCCCCAGAGCCCACAACTACTCAAAAGGGCAGCCTATTCCCTAACATCCTGCTGAAACTGGGTCACTGTGAAGCAAAGCAGGCAAAATTCACAGGCCCAAGAGGTATAAGCCAGTCTGTCGCCCAAGAGAAATTACTTTGCCCATTTCAGTCATTCTTTCCCACCAGCTCTGGGCACAGTCCTTGAACTCACCTTGTCTTTGAACTCTGTCACAGCACATAACCAAGTGATGGACAAAATTTCAGCCAGCTAGGACACTATAAACACTCATTTAAATGCTTTCTGGTATAGACAAAACTAGCTAAAATCCCCTTTCCATGATCATCTATAGTCTGTTCAGAATGCTTCACCTGCTAAATGTGAGCAGGTACTACTTATTTCAAATTGTGAAATTATCCTGAGTGCCTGACATTTGTAAAACATTTAGAGACCCACGAAAGAATTACACAAATGACTACCTATTGCCTCCCAACTCTGAGCTCATTCTCGTAAAAACACCCTGCTCACTTTACAAAGCCTTTTTTCTCCCTTTTTCTGAATAAAGCTGAGGCCATCTTAAGAAGATTATTTTCAGTTCCAGATCTTTCAACATAGTGCATGTCCCTAAAATTTCTTTTTTTTTCCCCAGTAACCTTTTAACTCAAGCAAAGTTAGCACATCTGTGCACAGCTTTCAGTTACTTTTTTATTCTGTAATGCCAAATGAGAGCAGATAGACATATTCTTAAAAGGCTTTCATGAAAATGCAGATGACCAGTTCACAGTAGTCTGCTGGCTCAGGAAATAAAAGAGGTTGAAGTGTTTAGGCACTAATGACAAAGCTATCTAGAGCCCTTGAGAAGCTTTTGCTTCCTTGTTACCACCACAAAACTTGCAACAACAGTATCTTCAAGATACCACCTCTGTTACCTGTATTAACTTAGACAATATAGCCTTCTAGTAGCTGACCTGCAAGAAAGGGTATAGATCTGAGTCAAGAAACGACACCAGGACTGAAAATTCAGACTTGCCTGTGAACGTAAGAGTTAACTCTAAGCAAAACGCACATGATTGTATTTTCTTATCTGCCAAACTTTCCCCTTTTCCCTCTCTTAAACATCACCATTCATTTTAATGTGTTTTTTTTTTAATTATTCCAATTCAAATACAGCAAAGTGTTGCATGCCCTTGCCCTTACACATTATATTATATATTGGCATACCTTTGAAAGGATTTTGTTCTTTACTACTAACAGGGCAAGAAAGCCTTGAAAACAGGCTTGCTTATAGTGTCCAAATTGGAGGGATTGAAATATGATATATTAAGTGTTATATATCCACGTTATTCAATTTTAAATTAAGCTACATTAACCCAGGGAGAAGTATAAAATCATAAGTGAAGCAGTTTCTGAAATTCAAACTTCTATGTTAGACAGGTCACTTCACTTCACAGACCCTCCAAAGGGGAGCCTGTAAGGGCTCCAAAAAAGTTTCAGGATGGTTACGCAGCAGACGAGGCTCTGGCAGCGCTTCCTCACCACTCTTTATCTTCCCACCCACCATCAGGGCTCAGGGCCCTGCCAGGAAAGGTCCCCTTCATTCAGTTCCAGCACAGTGAACCAGACTAGCCTGGAGACACTTCCATCCTCACATTAAGCTCACCAAGGTCGCTTGCCAAGTACAGTTTTGGGTGTGTTTGAGTGGCCACACTGGCGATCCAGTCATGTGGGGCTTCTGCTGGCTGGAGCCTCATTGCTGGCAGCAACATTGTGGCCACTTAACGGGCACACATCTGTCCAGCTGCTACATCCACTATCCGTGGGGTGTACAGGGATGATGCATTCTCCTAAAACCCCACCAATGCCCTGCTCAGAACAGAGCAGACTCTGTCCTTCGCCAAAGAGGGAGAAACAAATGCCGAGCTGCCTCTCAGAAGCCCATACAGCAGAACCTGGCTTGAAACCAGCAGGTTTCTGGCCTGAATCTGACCCAGACTCATTAGTCTTTAGCTATTTCTGTCTAGCCTGGAGCATCTCACAGACGAAGGATATTCAAAGCCCAGAAAGTCTTCCACAGTGAGCATTTTGGCTCCTCAAAGCTGTCATCAGTCCAATGGGTTGCTGTTGCAACTTTTGCAGGGTTTAAAGTCAAGTATTGCAAGGATAGGTATTGGGAGCCAAAAATGCCTTCTCAGTTAAAAGTAAACAAGGTCCATTAAATTTTGTTGACCTTTTACTTGGTACCACTGAAATTACAAATATACTTCTTTAATACAGGAGAATTTGGATAATGATGCAATTATGTTACTCCAGAAGGCCAGCCTAAGGCCACAGCACTGTCACTGGCAGAAGGGATCCAGTGCTCTGCTGGTGCCACATAGCCTTTTTCTCTTCTGCAGCAACTACAGCAACAACTTCTGTTTCCGACCTGGTACATTGCACAATCACAAAGACAGCAGTGGGAACACAAAGGAGGGCATGGTATGTCATAGAGGCAAGTGTCCCTGGCTGGCATTACATCCTTTGGTCTCAAAGCCAGCTTTTGGTAGCAGAGGAAAATCCTAAAACTATGGGAAAGTCTGTGTGAAGGTGCTTCTGGTCCCACAGTCACAGGATAGTTGAAGTTGAAAAGGTCCTCTGGATGTTCATATAGACTAACCCCCTGCTCAAGCAGGGTCACCTAGGGAGAACTGCCCAAGGACTGTATCTTTCAGTTTTTGAGGATCTCCAAGAATGGAGATTCCCAACCTCTCTGGGCAACCTGTGCCAGTGCATACAGTGAAAAAGTGTTCCCTGGTGTTGAGAGGTAACTCTTGTGTTTCAGGTTGTGCTCATTGCCTCCAGCCCTGTCACTGGGCAGCACTGAGCAGAGCCTGGCTCTGTCCTCTTTGCACCCTCCCTGCAGGTATTTATATACATGGATGGGATTCCCCTGAGCCTTCTCCAGGCTGAACAGTCCCAGCTCTCTGAGACTTTCATTATGAGAGGGATGCTTCAGTCTCTTCATCATCTTTGTGACCTTCCACTGGACTCTCTCCTGCAGCTTCCTAGTGGGGCTCTGGCAGTCTGATCCAGCTGGCAGATACTGATAGCATGCTCCCTTGTCTGCCCTGGAAATCTGGAAAGAAGATGGCATGCAGGGGAGCATATGTTCCTATCCAGAACAGGGACTCTTTGGATCAATCAGTGTGTAAAGGAAAGTCTGTCTCAGCGTCCTGTATCTTGTGTTTGACTGACTTCTAAGGGAGCAGCTGTAACTACCAGGCATCACGTAAATGTAGCATAACTCCAGCACAAAAAAAAAAAAAAAAGTCTTTTCTGGGCAGAAAGATGTTTATCCAGAGACTCAGCATAATTTATTTTTACAGCAGGTATACCAAACCAAGACAGTTAAAGGACTAAGTCTCCAGAGCTTTAGATGCTATGCAAATAAATGCTAAATAATTGCCTGCATTAAACTGTGGTTCAGTGTTCAGCAAGGAAAATAGGTCTTGTTTTTCTTTGATTAAATTCTGATTTTATCTATAATTCTAGACTATTCCTCTTGTTCATTTACATGAAAAGTCATCCCACTTGTTGAGTGCCAAAGCCTTATTCTGAAACTGTACGATTAACACCAGTACTTCCAAAAGCTACATATCAAATAGTTTTATGTGACTAACCTAAAGTCCCTCAGCCAGCAATATAAGCAAACTGACCTAACCAAGCACACACATTCTTGCTGTGGAAATGTCAATTTACAAGCACTCTTCTGAGTAACTGAGATAATGACTGTGAGGGCACCAGGCAGCACAGCCCAGAGCCGTGCACCCACAATGGTTCCAAACAGTTTCCTGTGCACAGCAGGATCAGGTAACAGATGGAAATGCACAACTCCAACTCATGCTCAGAGCCAAGGAGCTGCAGTTGAACACACCGTCATCTCACTGTTGAATTTCCCTCAACCTGTAGCAGAGCTGGTGGGAAGAAACCAGTGCCTCCACCTCTGCTGCTTCAGGCCACAATGTGAATCCCTGCTATAATCCCATCTTTCCCAGCAATTTAACCCATTAAACTCAACTAGAAGATGCAAGATGGGAAGCACAGGTCCACGCTCTCTTCTGCATGAGAGAGGGTGATGATGGGCAGTGGGACAGAGCAGTACCACTTCAGCCACGAGGGCTGGGCTGGAATGGGCTGGCCCTTCAGGACAGATGTCCTCCCACACTAGGTGAAAACACAGCTACTTGCTTTAACTACATTTTTTTACAGGGTTTTGGATTTCTCTCCACTGAGCAATGATGCTGTTTGTCAGTAAATTATCCACTGTGATCCCTCGGGATTTCTCTTCATGGTATTATTAGCTTAGTCTGTGACTCCAGTTTTTCTTTGCAGACAGTAACCACACCTGAACAAAAGTCTCCAGCTTGAATAGATGGCAACTCCACTGTGAGTGCCCGGTACTACCAGGGAGAGTGATGCTGTCCTCAGGCACCAAGGACAGGTGCATCACTGCTCTGGCCAGGATGATGCAGCAGCAGCACCTCCTTCACTGCAGAGCCACTGTCCTGCCAGCCTAGGGGTGACCAAGTCCTGCTGCTTATCTCCAGCCTCCCAGCCACGGACCCAAGATTTTACAACACATAAAAATAGTACATAAAAACCCCCTTCCACTGACCTGCTTATTTTTTGTAAAATCAGAGTATCACCCACTTGCTACAGACATTAGTCTGCTTGTTAAAAAAAAAAAAAAATCCCACTGGCAGATAACCAATATACAAGAACATCTCCAAAGAAGCTGTTACAGTTTATGGTGCAGTAATCCATGGATTAAGGTCATTAATAGCCCTCTATGAAATACTGCCATGACTCCAGAGGTGCTCTTCTGGCTTACAGCATAGATATACAAAACATAACCCCCTCATAAACATTTCCCCTGAGATACTGTCTTCTAAATATTCAAAAGAAAACTAAAAATGATAAAAAACGAAAGGTAGATGCCTAACACAATATCTTACATTGTATATAAAAAAAAAAAAGTTATAATGGAAATAAACCACCCTGACTTTTCTTATCTTTCAGATCGATATTTTCACAGTAAAAAAGTTGTTGGTAACTGAAATTTTGATCCTCAGAGCTAAAATAGCAAACCCAGACATTCTCCCATGCCCAGAAGACAAAGCCATAAGTAAAACTTTCAAAATAAAATCTGAAATTCTCAATTCTATCCTTTAATTATTTATATGAAACAAGCTTTTTCCTTCTGTTGACATGAGAACACAAATATATCATCATGGAAAACACTGTGTACTCCTCAAATCCCAGGAGGTCATTAATCTTCTTTTATGCAGTACATGAACTGTTTTCACAGAACTTTTTAAAATAGTTTTCTAAAGCATGCCTGATGTCATTAGGAAGTCAGAAGCTAATGCCCTAACAATACAATTGCTAAAAATCCTCCAAAGAAAAGAATCCCTTTGCTCCTCCTAAACTTATGCTCATATCTGCACTATTCATACATGTAATTACCAATGCTATTAATTTACCTGAGTCCCAGATACCGAGAGTAAACAACCCTTGTGTCAAATCTGAACTTATGGATAGACTTTTCTCACTTATGTTGATCTAAATGAAAAAATCTGCACTCTTTCCATATGATTTGTTTCTTTAGGATGCTGGGAATAGCATAGTATTGTGCCATTGTGTATTTTCATTTACCAGGAAACAATTATAATTCATAAAATGTACTCAGGAGAATACAATTGTCCTACCAGCTGCAACCAATTCTGTATCCCACAGTCACATGCAATTTTTGTAAACAACATAGTGACATTTGAAAGAAAAAAATCTTAGAAAGAAATCTAAAAAGCTTCAGTAAACAAACATTATGATAAACAACATTTGTTTCAATATACATCTTACCAAGAATGAATCATACATCATTTCCTATTTTACTTTCACTATGATGTAGTAGCATTTTCACTACACATGCAGCTTCTTTTCCTTACCTTTAAGGAATCAAAGCAGGCAATAACTCTTCCATTTTCAACCTGGCAACTTTTAGGGGGGTGTGCAAATTTGCATTCTTCATCAGAGCGTGAACAAGTTCCCCTCTGAAACTGCCTGCACACTTCTAATGTCAGCCATTTTGTGTCTCTTACGGGAGCAACATTCAAAGCCATGATGAGGAGCTGATTTTGAACTTGTACGTTGCTGTCAGGTGAATTATGCTGAAGAAATTTCCAAAACTAATGACAAAAGAAGGGGGGGGCGGGGGGAGAAGGAAGTCAGAAAAAAAATAACTTCAATTCTAATGGAAAAGAAAGCTAAAAAAAAACAAGCAGTGGGGGACGATTAACAACGTCCAACACACACAAAGAAGAACAAGCAGAGAAAGTTTATCAGCAAGCAGTCACTCATCAATCATTAAGTCCCGCTTGTAGACTTTTGGCTGGGAAAACACATGCTCAGTCGCATTTCTGTCTGTAAAACACGTGGGTTTGTTGATTGTAATCACGGATGCACTGGTTTTAAGCCAAGGTCCATCAATGCAATGGCACTCCTTGATAGAATAGCAGTCCTCTGATGCTTGCTTGCCGGTATTGATCACACGAGAAAAGCAATGCAGTCATTTGTTCATGTCCCAGGAATAATAATAATAATAATAATCCTTTTTCTGCTTTCAGTTTCCCATCAACTAATTGGCAAATGGAGACAGCTGAGGTATCTTCTGCCAGGTGTAAGGTGAAGGCAATGTCTGGCTGGCAAAGACCGGATTTTGAGAACACAGGCGTAGCAGTCCTCGCTCGTAAAAGTGACTTGGCAAAGGCACTTTTTAAGTCACTGACCTGACAAAACAAATACAGCATTAGTTTACGTGCAACTCATTCAAATCAACATTATGAAACCTACAGTCCCTTTTTATCAGATATTATAAACATACAGCCAAAGTTCACTCTTTAAAAAAAAAAAAAAATCATCCTCCTTTGTGAAGTTACACGTGATAGGGGAATAACCAGTTGAAACACGTACTGCAGTAATACTCCAGGCAGCAATCCAAAAGTTGGGAATGATTTAAATAGATGAATGTGGTAGACACAATAATTAGGCACACTAGTTGTGAAACAATTCAATCAAATGTGCTTAGTCTCCAAAACTGTATACAAGAACCCGTTTCCATTAATTTATCACTTGGCCCTTTAGACTGTGTTACTACATTGTAAATTGTTACTCATTACTTGTTCTTCCTAGGAAACAAGGACGGCAGTATTCTTGCTCAGTTTTTTTATGTCTCCCTCTATTCCTCAAGAAAAAAGAAACTAAAAAATGCCATTCCAAAATTATAGGAAATAAAACCTTCTGGTTTTATATAAATATAAAATGCAGACAATATAGTTAGTTTTCCCATTAACCCAGAGGCTGTTCCATAAGGGCTTCATGAAAGGGCTCAACCAGCAAGTCACCATGCTCCAATGAGTCCTTTCTAATATAAAGCAGTCTTTATCTAAATATTCTTTTTATTTAATTATCCTTTGTGTACCTCTGCAAATACATCCTTCAGCATCAAAACATCGGATTCCAATATGGTACTTAAACTGCTTGGGGATTATAAAATTCCTATGATATTTTACAGAAAAACAGATCCGAAAATCAAAGGGTTAGATATGACTAAAAATTTTAGCCACTAACTATATTTTATACATAGACAGTGAAACCATGGACATGATGTTTCAGCTTCAAAGGAACACAACTTTTACTTTACAAATACCAGCCAGAAACAGTTGATGGATTATTTTTGTGCAAGAAAAAAGAAAAGGGGAAGGACTGGAATAAGTGAGATTTTAAAATACATCAATAAAAATAGTTCTAAAAACACTGTCAGCTTTTCCGTGTCAGAACAATTACCATTCTGTGCTTGGACTCACTGATCGTAATTGAAGTCAGTATTTTTAGTTAAGTAAGAATTAATCACACCCAGTTTCAGGATCAGATCCCAGTTCTGATTCCTAGGTCTTCACATCAAAAGGCTTTTTATGCCTTCATTACTTCTTAGCAATGCTACCAGAAGAGGTTTTACTATATGACCAATACTAACACCAAAAGTTCCTACTGCTAGCATGAATAAAGGCAAGGCAATGCTAATTGCTCAAAAATCCAGTTTCAAGTGCAATGCGCAATAAGATGGATCTGGATGACACTTAGCTTTACTTGGTCATAAAGAACAACAGGGTGCAAGAGAATAATTACATTTTTAAATAATTATATGCAATTATAGTACAGTACATAAATTACAAACTCCTCGAATTAAATATTCCATCAATTTTGTCTGACAGCATCAATGAAAAATGAGATTAAGCTAAAAGCATAGAAAGAGGTGAGAAAATACTCATAACTGATGAAAAGGAAAGAGGAGGAGAGACAAGAAGAGCCTCTCTACAAGGGCTTGTTGAGCTGATAGCTTGTTGGGCTGATGATTTAGCTGGCTAAATGTAAAAGAGGAAATACTCTCCCTAGAGCCACACATTCCAATTCAGAAATGTCAGTAACGGTTTTCAGTAATAGATGTACGAGACAGACGGAAATTTTGGGAAAAGGGTAAATGTTATACCGCACACTGCTGAAAGTCACAAGTAGTAATACTCTGCAGGGCTGCACACCATAAAATTGACAAAGCTGTTTCTCAAGTAGTAGGTGTTAAGACTGAAAAAAACCAGACACAGCACGTGGCAGCAAAGCAAACAGCACACAGTATAGAAATGGCAGCAGCCATGGTTTTTAAAAAGAAGCGCACAGCAGAATCACAAAAAAGATTTGTGAGACTACAGCAAGAACTCATACCAAAAAGCGTGAAACACAGTATCACCCTGTTTCTTACCCTCACGCTGCATGAAGATTTTCTAAAGGAAGGGAAGCATGAAAAGTTTGTCTGAAAAATCCGTATCTTGTCAAACATAACAATGCCACGTGATTTCTCAAGAGTCATCAAATGCCTCAGGAGTTTCTACTGGTAAAAACTTGGGAGACAGAATGGAACTGAGACCTTTCTGAAGGAGGCCATGCTTTCAGCAAGAGGCAAATTCAAACATAGTGAAGATAGAATAATTTGGAGTGCTTCATCCCTACCACTTAAATGACCTGTGTGTTCACAACCACATTCTAGGCAGCCGTCATACCTCCTCTGCCCATCACCTGCACCAGGAGGATGAAAGAAGAGATGCCACCTTGAAAACCTGAATATGAGGGACACAAAATGAGGAGAAGGGAGAGAAAAGACAAAGCAGAGAATAAAATTGCTCTTTCTTGGAGAAGTCAAGATAAGTAGAATTCAACATATGAGGAAAGTCCTCAAGAGAAGGAAAAAGGGGGAGAGGAAGGTAGGAACAGGAAATGGCTGATTGTGAAACAGAAAGGAAGGGAGAGACTTCATAGGAAATGGAAGAAAGCTGGAGAAAGGTTGTGAACAGTGGAAGAGAGAGGTACAAGAGGAAATTCTAGGAAGAAAGCAGAAGAGACTGTGGTTGCAGGGGAAAAATCCAGCAGTTTGAGTAAACAGGGAAGTAAATAAGGGAAATGAATGGAATTTATATAGGAAAATCTAACAACAGTAACAACAATAATCCTCAATAAAATGCCTGCCAGGTCACACGCCATTATTAACATCATAGCTTACCCTGACTTTGTGTGTTGCAAAACCCACCCATCTGGAGAAAACCAGTGGCTATGGGAAATGAAAACTCTGCTCTTCTTCCCATTATTTCTAATTGTGTCCCAACATACCAGCCAAAGTTAGCTATCCTACCAAAACTAATGGTACCTCAGAACATTTTGTTTGCTTGATGGTTTTGTTTAGCTGTTTTGTTGTTATTATCATTAATGATCCCAGCTCAAGACAACACTCCACACTGTAGCTAAACAAACTATTGAAATTTACAAACAACTGAGCTGCAAAATATTCTTACTGTCTTACTGAAGATGAAGGAAGTACTCAACATAAGAACAAATTTTTTGTCTTTTTACAACTATTATTGTTTATTTTCAGTCTCTCACACAGTTGAATCAATGGAATTGATCAAGAATGCACACATACAAATGCAGTTTTTTGTAGGTTATGTGAAATGAAATTCATGGACATGTATTTGAAAAGGCTATTTAGCTTTGGATCCCTCTTAGGATAAGCATCACTTTCCTTTTGCAGAAAACTAGCAAGGCATACAAGTAGAAGGCTTTTGTCATGGTTAAGAAAAAACATCCTTTTAATTATTAAACAAGACAAAGTACACAGACACTAGAAGCCCACAGAAAAAGTTCTCAGAGAAATATGGGGCAGACAGCCTCATCTTTGGGAATTGCAAGTGAATACAAAGCCCTGCCCTATTACAAACCAGTTGGACCTTTCAGCTGGAAAATAGGAGCTGTAAAATATGAGGTGCTTTGGTACAGTAGTTTTACTTATCAGCCAGATTATGTGGCAATGGATTATGCAGTATCTGTCTAATGGTGAAGCTGAGACTTCCTGGACATGCTTCAGTAGATAACATGCAGGAATGAGCAAAGACCTCATCTTCAAAAGTCATCTCTGCAGGTGATGACATCCAGTAAAGGAGCACAGTCTTCTACATGGTCTCACCACAGATATCTAGAGGAACCACTAAGTCCACTCAAAATGTGTTAAAACAGTTTTACACTTTTTGAGGTTTAAACACTCTGTTTTATTCATTACATTAAAATCTTCAGTAAGGGATGTCAACACTGGGGCTCCATTTGTTGCTCCTACTGTCAAAATTTATCAACATGATCCATATATTTCTTCAATAAATATACCAGAAACTCAAGAATTAAAAAGTTAGAAAACCCTCAGTTGTTAAAGGGGACTTAAAGGGGACTGTACAGTTTGAAATATATAAGCTCTTCTTCCCCAGACAGATGTATTAAATATACTTAGCCAAGTACAAGTTTGATAATTTGTATTATTATACAAGTTTGATAATTTGTAAACAATGCCCTGTTTTACAAACAAGGAAACAAAAAAAAAAAAAAATCAAAACACTCCCCAAAAACACACTATGCTGTGAGAGGAAAGCAAGGTGAGCCTTCTCTAGGTCACTAGCAGGGAGAAATGTTGACTTACAGACTGCCGCCCCAATTCATTTAAACACATGAACTCAGGTGGGACAAAACTCACCTTCAGGACCTATCCACAGCCACCACAACGGACCTTCTGGATACTCCAGTGCCAACACAACGTATTGAGAACTTATTCAAACCCAGCATACATATACTGCCACTCTTCAGAGACAAACTGTTTTCTTAGCCAAATGTAAGATCTTTTTCAGGAACACCAAGGTCAACTCTCTAACCCCAGGGAAACAATACTGTACAATTTTAAGCCTTTGGCCCAAAACAGATTGCTTCTACAACTTTTATCCATTTACACATAAACAAAAGCTCATGTTGCTTTCTCCCAGAAAATCATTCTCATAGTCTTAAATTTTAGAAACTTTTTAACAAAGAAACAGTACCAATAACCCTGCAGGAGACACCAGGCCCAAAGAACTTAATGTCAAAATTTTAAGGTCTGTCTGGAAGCTGGAAGCAGCAAAAAACAGGCTCTCTACCCTTAGACAGGGTTAACCATAAGCATCACTAGCTTCACATTCCACAATACAAGTTCATGAACCAGCAGTGTCTTGACCACATACTACTTTAACTCAGATTCTCATGATGCTCCTTCATGTTCTGGAAATAAAGTGATCTCTAAGAAAAAAATAATTTAGCCAGTTTTTCAGCCCGGACTTACTAGTTTTGAATCAGAGATTTTACCTGCGTCAGATGATGTGGGACAAAACACAACCATCTCCAGATACCTCAGGACATCTGAAAACACAGATTAACCAATGTGCCCCAAATGTGTCCCACTCCACAGATGCATCTTCAGACTACTAACAAGAACTGTGGTCCTTCAAAAAGATGCTGCTTCTTCAGCAGTTGACCTATTTGCAAAGGAAACTTCCTTTGCATTTCACTATGTTTACAGACAAAACCAGTGGAAAGATTCCTTGTATAAGTTTAACACATAGGAATGCTTCTGTAACCAGACAAAGTTACGTATCCTGAACATTCACAATGGAAATACAGATATTTGAAGACTGACAACTACTAAACCCTCACCCTTATTCCAGGAAAAGGCATTCAAATCCCACTAAGTCATACCTCTTGTTTGCAGCTGCATAGTGGGCTCCACTTTCAAATCATTCAAGACACAATATATATGTTTAGAAGACACTGGCAGGTGCTTTAGTCCAAATGATGGTGGAACTTTGCTTCCATTTTTCAACTAATCCTCATATAAGCTCTTAAATGTCCTCTTTCCGTCATTGTTTGTGCTTTAAATAGCATTCAAGGCCTCCAAGCAGAAGATAAGCTGCCCACTAAAGGACAGCCACAACCCCATAAGCTCACCCCACTCTTGCTTTATATGCCAGCTACTTGCCATTTCCTTGACTCCCCTGTGAAGTTCTCCCTTGAGCTCCCCCAAACGCCCTGCTGAGGAAAGCAAGACTGAAGCTTAATCCCAAGCTGGATCCATTCTGATCTGCCTCATCAGGTGCAGAGTAACACAGCAGCATAATGCCCTCTGCCTCACATGTGCCAACTCAACAGAGACATGGCCACCTGCTCACGTCCCACTCCTGATGGAGCAGGGAGCAGAGCAGGTAGCACAGGGCACCCCATCTGCAGCTGGTCTGGCTCCTCTTTGCAAGCACCTCTAGCTACAGTGCTGTATCCCACAGGACGTGCTCCCTGTCCCTGGAAAGCAAGGCTGGCTCTCAGGCACCACAAGCTAATTTAAGCCTATTCCCCACTAGCCTATACAAAGAGGATCCTACATCAAAAGATGCCAACATAAATTAAATAAAAAATAATTTTACAGGCAAATAAGGTGACAGTCAGCATGCTTGTTAATCACACTTGAATAAAGTACATCTTAAAAAAAGAACATGGTGGATAGGCTTTTCTCATCTCATCAGCATTCCAAACTAGGAAAACAGGACCAGAAGCAATGCATCAGTATAGAGGTATCATTCATCAGGGAGTACTATGCCAGCTTTGTGTTCTTCTATTTAAACCAATTTCTAATATTCATATTTTTTATATGCACCCTTATACTAGATATGTACTAAGACTGGACAGTGCACAGAAGAGTCTAGTAGTGTCTGCATAGTTACATAAAAAGACAGCATTAAAACCAGAATCAAGCTTTTGGCTCTCCTCCCAACTATTGTGGAGTGACAAAAAATAGTAATCCCTAAATTCAAGAAACAAGAGAAAATAGGACAGGTTTCCATGAAACATCATTCACTCTTTGATGGCAAATATGAATGGGAAATCTTTCTGTCACCATAACAATTTTAAGAAGAGCTATTCAACTACAGTAGAGCATGCATAAATTCCTCTGTAAATTACAAACAAAACTTAAAAACATTTCTTTAATCACTTTCAGGGTTTTTTTTCCACTTTAAGATGTTAAGCAGCTCCCATGTGACACTGAGGAAACCAGTATTGCTCAAATGAGGAAGAAGACAGAACTGCTGTATCAGGGAAGCAGCTCACTTGTTTGATCAGGTAGCTGGTAGCCAAAAATACTAAAATTCTAACCCTGGGTCTTGTATTAGCTCAACATGAAGCAGCTCAAGTCAGAAGTGTCAGGACTTAGAAAAAAGACATTATTTATTTTATTTGCTTGACTTGGAGATCAACTATTGCAACATCTCTTTGCCTGTTATACAACCAGCGATGAATACTTGTGAACTGTAATTCAGATGAACACTTTACACAGAGACAATCCTAACTATTTTAGTTAAGCTGACTGAAGTCCAGGCCAGGAACAGACTAGAAAACACCAGTCTGCTTTATTTAAACTGAGCATGACCTTCAAATCAGTTTTGCTAAATGAGCCGTATTTTCCTTGTCACGATCACTACTGTGCCAGGTTCAGGCTTTTTAGTATGTCCTCCACTATTTACAGCATGGCAATGAGCTTCTTGTTAAAACCTGCCGCTTCCCTTTGAAGCTGGCTTTACAATATAATAACACTAATGTCCTTTGTCCCTGGGGAAGTAGGTGAGGAGGAAGGTGCACCACAGACTGTGAAACAACCTACACAGCCTGGGACCTTTTCAGCAACCCACTGTACTACTTTGCTAATGGACCGTGAAATATTTCTGCTGAACTTTAGGTCAGTGGATGACTACAGCCCACAAGAGTGTTTTCTAAAGTCAAAGTGCTTCGAAGTCATGCTGGAAAAACTAATGCTTATTATGCTTCAGTTAAAATGCAATTGCAGAAAAGAGTTTTCTTCTTCTAGCACACTACTTTTGGTTTTATTCTGCTCCTCCTCTCTTGGTTTGTACCTTCTCACAGTTTTTAACTTAAACTCTAAGTCCAAATTAACCTGATTTTTATCCTCTGTGTGTATGAATTTCATACACAAAATTTTGTTCCCACCTTGACAAGAGGGCAAAAGCAATTTCTGTTTCTGTGCCTCGGCAAGCAGAGTTAATCATCCCCAGCAGCAATGACGTTACCACTTGGCCTCTTGTGGACACAAATGTTTTGCTTTTGGCAGAGTGCAACATGTAATAACTATTAATCAAACCCAATTTCCCAGGAAAGGGTACCCCAGTGCATTAGGAGCTTCCACTCACACCCAGCTGCAGACATGCATTGCATTTACGTTTTTTTAGGACTGTAAAATATTTATAGAAAAGTGTGCTTATGTACTGTGAAATTTTTATAGACTGGCATGGAGGGAACGTGTGATCAAATGACTGTTCTCACCTGCCAAAGGACCGATAACATGCTGTTACACAGGAGCACAATCTGAAAGAGCTCAGCCTCTTGTAAATTTTCTATTTTCTCTAGTCCAGTTTTGCTCTAAACCAAGAAGGCAAAACTCTTGCTAAGGTATTTGTTCATGTGACAAACAGCATCCCTTTGCATTGAAAGACAAAGATAAGTCTGAATAAACCAAGGACTGCATGTAAATTAGTGCCATGTTGAATTCACAAGCTGCATGTTTTAAGACGGCCAACAGCATTATTAATAATATAATCCAGCAAATTACCCAGCTCTGGGAAGTTGCATGGCACATCCAAACCAAGCTCCTAAGGTGAGGACAGCAAGAACACTACCTAATGCTATTAACTCCAACTGCCTCTTAAGTGCTAAACCCATTCTGCTGAACAGATTTCCTACACTAAATTCAAGCTGCATCACTGTTCTGAGATAAAATACCTGCATTCCTGTGCCATTTTCTCCACCTTTTACCTGAGTACAGGATAACAATACACAAAAGCATGACCTTGGCAGATGAGCCAAAGAGTCCATCTTGCCCAAAATGCAACGTGCAACTATGACTTACACTAGATATTTTCAGAAGAGTGCAGAACTAGGGCAGGCAGGGTGTGATTAATTTCCATGAATTTTCTCCCAACAGCCTGTAACTGATGTCTTTGTATTTAATAGGTCTTGCTGAATTTTTCTTCCACGGATTTCCTCAATCCCTTTTTCAAATGCTGCTCTGCCAGAAATGTCCTTTATAATGTGCATGAAAAGTATGATACCAAGAGGAAGCCTGTCTGGCTCTCACAATTGTTGACAAAAGCATAGAATCTTAGGACAGGAGCATGGGTATGGAAGGAAACACTTCAGGACTTTGGAGAGTCACGAAAATTTGAAAACCACATTTGGAGCTGGAGACTAAGATGACTGATTACAAACCCCTTCAAGAGAATCTGTGTTTTTCCACCCATACTCCTGAATGTGTTAAACTAAAAGCTCTAGGAAAAGTGGAGCTTGGAGAAAAACTTAAAACCTACCACAAAAGGAAGAAACGCCAAGACCCCTTCCTATGCACCCCAGGCTGTATCACTTAGGAACACTCCCAGAAACAGGGATCTTTCTTAGCAACACAATAGAGAAGGAAGAAAACCTGAGAGCCTGCCTAAAGGAGCCTAAGCAAGCCATTCTTGCATTCTACCAGACCCAAAGCATTTCACAAGCATCTCAAACGTATTTTGGAAGAAGCAACTTCTTCACAGTGGCAAAGTGCTTGTGGCAGGGAAAAGAGAAACCTCAGTAGTGTCAAGAGGGTTGCCCAAGCAAGCCTTCACCAGAGTCCATTTTATCACAAGGATTCAATTCCCCTTTTGCTCCATTAGTAGAGTGCACATAACACACAACACCAGTTTTATTTACTTCCAAAACTAAAGAAATCCTCATGAAGCAGAATATATTCAAGTGCTTTACTGCTTAAACATCTCACAGGACAAAGCCTGAAAAGCCTGATTAGGTGCATATGCCAGAATACTTAATATATTACAGCAGTTAAAGACAGAAGAGCAACCTAACTTTAAAGTTGCCTATAGAATAGTAGATACTTAAATTAAAAATCTTCAAAGATTATTAAAAAATATTTTAAATAGTGTTTTTATACTAACATTCAGACAGCAGCTGAATTCTCCCATTAAAAGTCATTTTTTCAAAGACCCTTCCCAGTTAAGAAAAAACAGAAATGGGGGATTTAGCATGGCCTTGAAGAAAAAAAGGTAGTACTTAGCAGGTTGGTCTCTATTGGTCTCTTCTGCAGGCAGGTTGCCTTTTTATGTTGTAAACAGAGATGGCTTCCTGCCTGATTATCTTTGGTCCTCCAAAGTAAGGAAAGAAAATATTTAATCATGTTCCATGAGAAGATGCCAATAAGCAACTTCATTTTCAAAATTCATGCATTTTTCCAAAAGAAAAAACAAACAACAAAAATCCCTAAACAAAACCAATATATAAAACTTCAAAGGCTACCTGTGTTGTATTTGACAATATATAATGCAAGCTCATTCTTTCTGAAATAAAATAAATTTGCCTTTAGTGAACCACGATTCAGCTATCAAATAGCTATTACAGGTTCAGAAAGAGAATGCTTTTCCCCTAGAACTGTTTTTTGCAACTGGTGGCAGAAAAGAAAAGAAGAGCTTTTCTCATGTGACTTGCATCTTCTGGTGAATGTCAGTATTCCTGGAAGTCTTGAATACTTCTATTTAGTCCTGAGGGAAATAATGGGGTTACAACTGGAAGGAGTTCATAATAAACATCTGCAGACATTGCCTACCAAGTAAACATTTTTTTTCCCCTGAGCTCCAGGATGACGAATTTTGGGTGTGCAGTACTGCTACTGACCTTCCTTTTTGCTTGAGCACCAATTAAGAAGCACTGACCCAACAAAAATGGGTCATATCGATCTGTTGTTTTGATTTGTGTAACATGTCTCCCTCAGTCCAAAAAGCTCACCACCCGTTGCCACTTGAGGAAAGTTACTTTTCAACTCAGTTTCGTTTTAGAGAGAATTTTTTATTTATTTTTTTTAATTCATAACTAAGAGGAGATAAAGAACTTAAACACAGAAAGGCTACACAGAAATAACTTCAGAAAGTTTACTGGCCTAGACTAAGGACATTGGATGAGTTCATACGCATTTTTCAACCATGTGTATAGTTCATTTGTCTGTAATAGTAAGAGGACATAAAGTACATTCAGGTTTCTGTTAGGGAAAAATATCCCAAACCACAACAAAAAACCCCAGCCAGTATCTTTGAAAAGCAGCTTCAATATGTAGAGTCTTTATTTTAATTTCTCTTAGCTTAAAAGAGGAAAAGGGAATGGATTTAAGCAGCCATACTGACAGTTTAGGCAGTGTTAGTCTATGTCTTAGAACCAGGCACATCCTCACCTTAAATCCAAAATTTTCTCAATATTCAAATTACAGCCTCTATTTTAACTCACCTATTTATTGTGACGAGAGCAGTAGGGAAAAAAAAGTCTTTCAAACATTGAAAAATCACGCTCTTTCATGCTTTGGCCTAATGAATTGCAATGTTTTGCAGTGAAAACTGAACAGATTTCCTATAAATGATTTGACAGAGCCCTCTTCCAGACCTTTTTCTACTATCTCTGCTTACCTGCAGAGATTTCTCTGCCCTGCTGGCAATGGCAGAACAGGTAAGCACAGGCTGGCATTCGCCAGCACTTCCAAAGCCATGGAGATGCTTCTGAACAACTGAGCACAAGCAACTGGCTTTGGGCAAGAGACAGTTTTCTGCTCACATTGCAGTGGAAAATTTCAACTGGTTAAAGTAAGTCCTTTCAGAAGCTTAGTTCATTTGTTGTAGTTCAAGCCTAGTGGCAAAAGGTTATTTAAAGACACACTTTGTTTTGCACTTTACAATATGTATTGCCTTGCATAAAACTTCTGTGTTAAACCGTAATTTAAGAGCTTCCTTTAACCATGCACAAATATCAACTTGATATACAACACTATTTTTGCAAGACAATGTCAAACTTTCTGTGTTACAAAGTGAATAAACAGCAAAAAAGAAAAAATAAATTTGATTTGTTCAAATAAATAACATCATCAACACCACTCAGAGATTAAAAAAAAACTTACATAAACATAAGAAGCAGACTGCTGCTGTTATGCTTACACACATTTCTATTTCAGAAACAAGCTTTCAAAAATTACTTAAATGTGTTTTGAATGTGCCTCATTTTAGTGCAATATTTGCTTAGGTTATAAATAGGAGATTTTATAACTTCTAACCTTCAACCTGTACGTGCTGTGGTCCTGGACACCTGGTAAGAATTCCTTCCGTTTCATACATAATTTCCAGGATGAAACATAAAATCAAACCAGACCAGAAAATAAAATCCAAACAAACAAACAAAAAAAAAAAAAAAAAAAAAAAAAGAACAACCTCACTCTAGGTCAAAGTTATACCCTCTAGTAATCCTCTACAACTTTATGGGATGCAAAGTTTGCATTTGCAAAATTTGGCTTTCACAGAGATAACCACTTTGTAACAATGCATAGGTTCTAGAAATCCTGAGAACCTACTTGAATGACTCTTCTCCACATTTATCCTTCTGCCCATCACCTGAAAGAACAGAAAGCATAGTACCACTTTATAGCAACTGAACAGGATTGTTCGCTAAACAAAATAAAAAAAAATTCCTGAAAATACAAAAAACTCCCAACAAAAAAAAGCCCAAAACAACCAACCGAACAAAAGCCCAAAGCAAAACCAATCCAGAAACAACAAAAAAAAATTAAAAAAAAACCAAACCAAATTCCCCCAAACCCACTAACCACCACTAAAAAAAAAAAAAAAACAAAAAATCCCCAACCCCCAACGAAATTATACTCTAAAAAGACAGAAAAGAGAGGGACAACAAAGATGCAGGGGTATTCTAGCTCTATGCTTTCTTACAACAAAAGTTCACTAAATTTACATACTAGGGGAGTGGTCAATTTAATTATTATGGTTCTGTAAAGTTGAATGGAAATCCACAATTTAAGGCCCCATATTTTTTCACCAGATGAACAAAGTCCATCAGAAAAACAATTAAAGAATAATCCTGCATGATATACCCTAAATTTCCTAACAGCAAAACTGGAGTGAAAATAGCAACACAAATTAAGGAGAAAAAAAAAAATTGAAATCAGAAAAGTAGAAACTTGTCCACAAATTTTAATGTTTTAATGTCCTGTTTCAGGAAAGTATTTTTTCCTTCCAGTGAAGCACTTCAAAGACTACAATCATCACATTACATTTACCTTTCTCTTAAGTGAAAAGTATGGTGAGGTTCTGGTGACTGGAGACCCAGATGGGTGAGATGCAGGTAGTTATCTTCACCAAAGCAGAATATTACTACTAAGTCTGTTTTAATTGCGTTTCTCTTTAAGAAAAGAAACAACAAAAAAACTCAAACTATCCCCACCTTCTATTGATTCCTATTACAAGAATCTTCAAGTTTAAGAAGAGAATGCTACTGCAGCACAGCTATCTCGTCCATTTTACTGGAAAGCTGAAAACATCGAGTGCATTTGTTAAAACCTTATCTCCTACAAGTATGTTTACAAGCGACTGTCAGTTTTCATTAATAAGTACAATTCTGACAATGGTAGGGAAGATCTAGGAAATACAAATTCTAAAAGCTCCAAATTAAGTAAAATGAAAGCAAACTAATCATCTCATCTTTGTAACCTGATGATTTCTGTGGAACCCAGTTATCATGGTGACAGGCCTTATGGATGTTAAAGAAATTTAATTTAAAAGAGCAGCTGAAAGTGCTAAGCATTTGCAGACGGTATGAAGACTAAAGTCAGAGCAGAAGTTCACAACAAACTCACAAGATTAAGTATCATGTTTTACTTCTAATAATATACTGTCGTTTTCATAATTAGGTTTGCCAAGGGTTTCCTTCTCTACATTGCAACAATAGCCATAACCAGTAAGACAGTTGGCAGTTAACATAACATTTTTGCAAAGTCATACCTGAAACCAACTTCGAAGAGTTACAAAAGGATCTCATGATAATGAGTTCACTAGGTGATAAAATTACATAAATTTTAACATAAAGACAGGCACAATAAGGCAGATGAGGGGAAAACCAGATGAATAATGAATAGCAAACACACAACGCTAGGTTCCAACAAGACACTGCTACAGCGGAAAGATCATGTGGACATTAGAAGCAATTTGATGATGACATCTGCAAAATATTCAGCAGCTGATGGAGTATAAAAAAGCAGAACATTTGCCACTATCAAAGGAAAACAAAAAAGAATTACACTAGTGTGTATAGACATGGAGCATGTAATTCTGGAATGATAAAAGAGTGAGAAAACAGTAACAGCACCATCAGCACTGCAGAAAGGCGTACATGTACAAAGAGGCAACTGTGAGGTTTTTGACAACAGAAAGAATATGATGAGGATCACCAGATTTTGACTAAGAGGCAGGGAGTGTTCAGTCATTTACCAGTGGGGAAGCCATGGAAAAGACAGCTGGTTTTGCACACAGCAAACAGCACAAGGATGAAGTTAAACGGCAGACGATGTGTTGAAGGTCAAAAATACCAACAAGTTAAAAAATAACTTTTCAATTAAAAATCAGATTATTTAAATAGTCAGAATCAACAATGGCTACTATGTTTGAGAAGGAAAGCCTTCCTCAAAAAGCTTCTCACCCCTGATAGTTCATGCCACACACCAGTAAAGGCACTGCCATCTTCTGCCTCCTTCATTTTTGGAAGGCAGTTCCTTACAAGCGGCCTAGTTCTGCAACCAAGACTGGCTACAAATCCATAGGGACACACTGATCCTCAAGCCCCACTGCAAGAAACTCATCATTTTAATCTCCTATTTC
This sequence comes from Taeniopygia guttata, assembly GCF_048771995.1. NCBI lineage: Eukaryota > Metazoa > Chordata > Aves > Passeriformes > Estrildidae > Taeniopygia > Taeniopygia guttata. The sequence continues at coordinate 75,944,444 of NC_133024.1, read as the reverse complement.
AGATGACAGAGATGACAGACTCATCCCACCTAGCTGTGAGCACTTAAATACATCATTGGTGACCAAAAAGCACTTTCTCCTTCACCCTCCTTGTGCCAAAGTGGAGACAAGCACCTGGGGCCACCATGAAGCCACCAACCTAACTGGACAGACAAATACATTTGCTCTCAGGCCTTACTCTCTCACCTTTCAGTTGAGTCCTCCTCCTCAAGAAACCAAGGGACAGAATCAGAGTGAAAAAGCAGAGAGATGAGAGGGACTGCCCTATAGAAGTGTCCAACCAGCTCTAGCTCCACGGATGAGGTCCAGGATACAGACTCAGTTGCAGGTAGCACTCTCCAGCTCCTCCCCCGAGAGCGATGTTGTGGCTTCTTACCACTTAGGACCTTTTACACCAAGGATTAAACTGAAGGCTTGCTCCCTGCTGGCGTTTCCACTTCAAAGAACTGCTACTGTGGATACTAAAGCCTTTGAAAGTGGCCTTGCTGCACAGTCCTGAGCATTAAATGAGGTCTTTAAAAAAAAAGGAAGGTGGGGGGAGAAAAGTGGAAAGTGCACTGGCTTTATAAACACATCAGTGGGGCCACTTTCAAAACCTTTCATGCCATCTCCAATGTGACAGAGAATATCTTAGAGTTTTTAGCCCCCACCCCAACTCCCTTAAAATTATGGCAATAAAGTAATCCATTCCCAAAGTGTTTCCCAGCATTAGCAGCAGGGAACTAAAATACACAAGGGAATTGTAAAAAAAAAAATAAAAAACACACACAAAGCAAAAAAGTTTTTAAAGACAAGCACTAGACTCCAGGACAGTGGCGCGCCGTGCTGCCAGAGCATGTTCAGCATGCCAATAAGGACTGCAGCACTGCAATCCCCAGCACCAGCAGCCCACGCACCGGCGTCCTCCTCTGCAAAAGCCTCATGCCAGCTGGAGGAGGTGCCCCTGGACACACCACTTTTTGGCTACGGGGTGAGGAGATGAAGGTGAGAAAGCTGGCATTGGTCTCCTCATGGCAGAGAGAGGCTGTGCCACAGGTGAACACAGCCATCAGAGAAATCCCACATGTGTTATCACAGCCTTTTAAATAAACAAGAGTGAGGCAGTGCTGAAGTCCTGAATCATTAACTGGGTGCAGAGGTATGCCCCTGCCAGCAGTGAGCTTGTCTGTCCTGCCAGGGGCACAGCCAGAGGGGTCTGCGGACAAACCAGGGCAGCTCTAGGCTTCAAATATGCATACAGCTGCTGATAACAGCACTGCAGATAGTCTGAAAAGTAGAAGGAAATACCTGAAAAATATTTGAATGGACTAAAATAGGGCTTTGCCAGTCCTGCAAGGCAGCCGCTTTACCCACCTTGACATTAGCAGGAGTGTACCACAGAGAGCTGCCAAAGCAGACAGTGAAGGCACAAACCTGACATGCTGAAACCCAGCATTGAAACCCATCCTTCTAACAATGGAAAAAAATGGCAAACTTGTCACTTGGAAATTGTAGGTTAGTTTTAGACTAAGTTCAAAACACTGCCTATGACACCTATAAAGTACATAAATCATGACAGATTCAGAAAACTAGGGCTAGGGGACTGAGCCATTTAACATACCTGAAGTATATATAACAGAGCAGTAGGGGAAAAAAAAAACCAAAACAGCAAGACAAAATTCCTCAGAAACTCAAGTTAAAAAGTATTCAGTCTAGACAGGAGTGAACACTAGAGGGTTAAAAAAATCAAAAAATTATTTGCCAGGCCACTTGAAAGCCATCATACAGAAAAAAACATACTGAAAAGCTGCCTTCAAAATTCCCATGAAAAAATAAAAAAGAAAAAGGCATTTCCAATCAAACCCGAACTTTCTCTTCCATAAAACAACCACAGGTAAACCTTCCTGCATTTTTCCTTATTGGTACTCTCTAATTCTGCCTACTGTCAGAGGTGCAGTATTCCCTACAGGAGAGAAGATGTTAAAGCTCGTCAACATCCAGACTGACCTTGTCCCTATTTATGAGTTCAGCAATGTATGATACCCAGATCTTCCCAAAACGCTTCCCAAAATGTTTATCATCCATCCAGAAGCTGATGAAAAAAATTATTGAGCTAAAATAGAAAAAATTAATAGACTCTGATATGAATCATCTCTTCCTACTTCTTGATCGACTTATTTATACAATAACTGTATCACTTAATCCCTCCCACTGTCTTTATCAGTTATTGTTTTTGTAGTACAAAAATAATGAAGATGAAAAATTATATTGTTAGTAGTGTGTATATATTATGTATGTGTGTAAGTACTCGTGGAAATATATCTAGGCATGAAAAAGAGAGGAGAAAAAAAAAGGAAAAGAAGAAAATAAATAATAAAAAGAGTGCAAACCTCTGTGTTTATCAATTTATTTACAGCTGAGATCTTCTAGCTGGCAAAGTTTCAGGTATCACCAGCCCACCAGGTCTTTTGCCAGACTTACGACTCCAGGAATCCTACAAGTATTCTGCAGAAGCAGCAAACTGCACACTGGCAGTTCTCAACAGCTTTAGTAATCATCAGTAGCACAAAGAGTCCCCTACATAATTACTATTTCTTTGTGTTAGTTATAAGGATTTTGCATATAATCCCCTGTTAGGTATGCTCTTCATCTTCACAGCCCCAGACTTTTCCTTTTTTAGCATGCCTGAAATACTGCACTAAGAACTTGACATCAACAGCATTATCAGAGAGAGAGCTCGGTGTTTTAACAGCCCAGTTACAAAAGAATAATAAAAAATTGTGGCGATTAAGAAGTTGGCAGATTCTAGAAAGGGGATGCATAACTTCTTTCTTCTCATGCACCCTCTACTCCAAACAGAGCCCGAAAGTTTGGTTTTAAAAGAAGACTTTTTAAAAAGAACACTCTGTATATATCAATAACCAACAACTGTCACTGCATTTGCTAATAATGTATAAGGAGATTAGTTTAATTAGTCAAACAGTTAATTTGACTATTATTTGAACTAGTTTTCAGAATTACACACTCTTGAAATGAGTTTTATTTTCCTCAGGCTATAATTTCAGCCTGTTTACAAACTAGTTAAATAGCACTGGTGCACATTAGGTAACCATAATACATTGTACTAAACACATCAAATTAGCTTAACAATCAAAGGTTTTAAAAAGACAATACATACTAATAAAATTTTTTAAGTGATTTAGTTATCTTTTGCTAAAATTTTGCAACAGTCACATTCATAAAAAAAGGGAAAAAATAATTTGACTTTTAAAAAAGTGTTTCTTCCCTGGAAGAGAAAAAACAATTCTCAAAGTCAGAAATTTCTAGTAACAATAGGAAGCACAGTTTCACTAATAGCTATCATGTGAAATTTGAATATTAGCAATGTGTTAAAACTGTATGCCAAATAATTAATAAGTAATTTCAATTGAACACTCTATTTCTCATCTCTCAGGATTATAAAAACTCAACATTTTACAGAGCTTTTATGAGTAAACACAGTACAGATTATTTCTGACATATTTCTGAGGAACAGAGAAGAAAATTCATTCACAGCTGATGTGATACCTGAGTGCTGGAAATCCTACACAATATTAAGAGCCATTTTTCTTGCTCAGAAAAAAAAAATTAAAATGGTAGCACATAATTATCTCACATTTCTGTAAAATTTACACTTACAAATTAAGAAATTGATTAGCCTTAATAAATGCTCTATTGTCAAGCACTGTACTTCAGGACCTCTAACTCATTGGAAAATTTTATATTAGGAAAATAGAGTAATTCTAAACAAAGTAATTATTCCTTGAAAACAGACAGACTACACATTGGAAGGTTACTACACTAATAACTCTGATGAAATACACAGAGCAATTAAGCAGAAAAGATATTACTAAATTAAATACACACCGGAATCTGATCTGAAATACTTTTAATACCAAATAAATGTAAATGCAGAATATTTAGTACCACCTCTACTCTCTAAGCTGAAGATTCATTTACCTAACCATATAAAGCAGTAGTATATATATGCACCTTGATCAGGAAATAGTTTTTTTAATCCTTTTGTCATGTGATTGTCTGTCAGTAGTTTGATACAAACTACTTGACTAAGTGATGAATGCAAATTTTCACTTTGGTAGTCAGGCATAACAAGATAACTCTAGATATTGTGATCTACAAGGTAGAGAAACCAGACACTGAAATTATCTGAAAGTAAGAGATTGTCTCAAAACAGGAGACTGAAAAGTTTTCTCTGAAAGCTGTGCACAAAACCAGTTTTATTTGCAAAAACTAAATATTTGTCTAATATTTTATAGCTTGAAAAAGATTATTTTACTGGCCTCTAATTATCAGCTTAACACAGTTTGCATACGAACAACACATTTAAGTATCAATAGAGATAGAGAGTTAAACATATATATCCATACCCTATAGATTTGTAATAATAATGCTCTCCATCCTGACACATGTTTCATTTGTAAGTAGATCCTGAAATCCTCAGAAGACAGAAGGTTGTTTTGACTTAGAAGACTAGCATTCAAAAATAACTGGTTCATAAACTGAGTGTGTGTAAACAACCCAGCCACAGGTCCCCAGCAACTACTAGGCCAGGCAGCAGGAAAGTTGTGTCCACCACCCCGGAGCAGAGTCAGCAGGGAGGAGCTGGGAGGTGACATCAGGAGTTCTGAGTACATGTCCTGTACTTCTCCTTAAAAAATGGGAGGGGCAATGCACAGCTGTTCCATGGTCTAGAAGGGCCTACTTGTTCACAACACTGTTAAAACTCATGTAACTCATTCCTAGGATAAAGGAAATCTTGAAACTTTCTCCCCAAAATTACATCACTGAAAGTTCTTTTTAGGCAGCAAAAGGTTCTTCTACCCAATTTCTCTTTAAGAAATTTATCTTTAGTCTTCCTCAGTACATAGACTTATTTTTTTCTACCAACATCCTAGCTGAACACAAGTATGAAATGTACATGGCTATTACAAAATAAATAACCTTACAACATCTTCTTGTCTCACTACTGGGTAATCTTAGAGGGAAAAAAAAAATTAAAACCCAACTATATGATATACTGTACATATAAATGATGCTGCTATAACACAACTGAAGTCAGCATGCTAATTTGGGTCACTAACTGGGTGACATCCTGAAAGGTACTGAGCACCATCAATGCATATGGCAGTGTGAGAAACTTGAAAAGGCTTCAGCATATAACAGGATGAGGAAATGTTCTCAGAGTCCTCCTGCAACTTGATGGTAAAGTTTGCTTCCTATCTAATAAATAATAATAACAACTAAAAACTACTCTGTTCTTCCAGAATTTTACAGACTTCTGCTCTCTCTAAAGCATTTTACATAAATCTTCTCCATTCCTTACTGAGGCTCCTCCTCTGGAAGAAAGTTGATGTGCCTTAGCACAGTGAAATCATTGCTCTAAAAGCCAGCCTGCTCATTAAATTATTCTGCTAGCTGTGTGTTCTCTCATTAAAAATGTATAAAGATCAGATAATTGCAGCACATATTATTAACCTTGTTTTCATGTACAGGTTCTGTTTTGCTGCCTAGACAAAGACCTGGAAAGGGCAATTTTCTACAATAAACTACAATAAGCTAAACTACTATATGAAAAATTCCCCTGGCTTTCATTGAAGAGCAAAGGAATCACAGCACAGTCAAAAAAACCCCATACTTTCATAACAGGGTAAAATACTGTAATCTTGTTGTATACTCCTACAAATCTAAAACAGGCAGTCTTAGCTTTAGTTAAAACTTCCGATAGGGAATTATTTAGATCAGCCAGTCTAATTCACCTAAATCTTCAAACATAGCTGCTATAAACTTCACAGATTTCCAGGTTGACTCCTTCTCCTTCTTAAAGCTAGGCTGCACTTCCAGACAACAACCCAGCTAAAAATCCAATTAGGGTAGCAGCACTTCTGAAACACACTGACCTATTTCTTTTTTTACTTGTTTTAATATGCGTATACTCATGTTCTATTTCTGAAGAGAGCTATTTACACTGGAAATCAATACCCTTTGAAAACAAGTTACCATAAAATCCACCTATTCCACCCAAATAGAATCAAATCACGGGAGAAACAGTGTTTCCCCGACTCCCCCAAGCAACACACACAGTATGCAGTATACTGCAGCAAACTCTCGAAACATTCGATAAAAGACAACGATCCTCCTACCTTGTTTAGCCCTGTCTATTCGACACATTCCCAACGTGAACAGGAACATCTGATACAAACAAACAGCCACATCTTCCCCATCGCATCATGGTAACTACTTCTCACACGAAACGATGAGCAGTCTGTAATGTTTTGGATTTTTTTTTTTTCCTCAGAAAGCCTTGTGACTTATCTGGGTATTTTTCCTCAGATGATGAAGCAGACACAGCCTAAACTCTGTTGCTGAAAGACTGCAGCCCTTCCTTCTCACAGAGCCCTCCCAGCATATGGCAGCCAATCACACCCAGCTTCGTCAGCCCTACTGCTCTTAAACTGATCCTAACGGGATGATTGACACAGCAACACGGCACTTCTAATGTGTAAAAACAATGCATCCATACCAATGAACCAGGAATTTCCCTCGCACAGGGAAGGAGTTTTACTGGTGAGGCAAAGCGATAGCTCCATGAAATAACATACACAGCAAATACAAACAACTCCCTCTCCCTCTACTGCAACAGCAGCTTCAGCATTTCTTGCACAAGGATCTTCAAAGCTTTTGCTAATCGTAAATGCATGCACAAACAACATTTCTGAAACTGCAAAACTGCAGTGGTGCTGTTTTGTTTGTAAAGGTGAGACATGAACCATAATGAATCAAACCATCTGTCTTAATTTAACATGCAGCCAAAACACACTCCGATTCAGGCAGTAATATTCTCATTTTAATGCTGCATAATCTTATGTGCAGTGTCTGCATTTAACAGCAATACACCATAACATCTTTTTGATTATTTCAGACCAGTTGTTAGGGACTGCAGGTATGGGATGCTTCTCAACGAAAACACAATCTATATGATGGTGTTTTAATTAATATCCATGGCAGACAAATCCCATCAGCAGCATCTAAACTCCATGCAATTCGCTTGCAATTGATGTTCATTTGTGTCACTGTTCTGGCATATGGACTGCAATACCATTTTCAAGTCAAGCTGTGGGCAGCATGACATGCTTGGGACACAAGGTCTGCTGTCAACTAGTTTTCCTATAAAATTTTCTAAAGTTTTAAAACATAAAAACAAAGCAGCCAAGGATTGTTAAACAAGAGCTGCAATTAAGAAAAATACAAAAAGGAGCTTAAGCTGAAAGTCAATCTTTATCCAAAAAGGGATAAAGATTGCAGTGCAACAGTACTTTAGGCAGCAGTTTAGGCAATTCAAGCCACTACACAAAAAATGTGTAAAATGTGTTTAAAATGCCACTAAAAGTTTAGAAATATGAATAGACAAGAGGAAAACAAAGCTCTCATTCACTGGCAGCTCTGTCCCAAGGCCCCATTGTTTCCTGTGGACTATTTTGCATATTATAAACACAGCTTCCCAAAAATCCATTATTCCTCTATCCAGCAAGCAGCAAGTCTCCTTTGGGCTCCACCATGTCCCACACAATTTGTGAAAACCCTCCTCTTCCAGGCATGGCTGAAAAGTGTTCCTGCCAAGAAGACTCCTGCCAGCCAGCCCTTACTTTCTGTTCAATCACCCCCTCCATTCTTCTATATTCTGCCCTATATTAAAAAAAAAAAAAAAACACAAAAAAAAACCAAAAACAAAAACCCAAAACAAAAAACAAACAAACAAAAAAAACCCCATAACAACCCTCCTCAAAAAACCCAAATAGTTGATCCTGGTGGGTTCAAGAGACCCTGAGGACAAGGGTGGTAACTCCACCCATTATTAAGATGGCTTGGCACATCTCATCAGGATTTTCCACATTCTTTTGACTCTGCCAAACTTGAGCTGCCCTTGTTAAAAATTTTCCATGCTGGACATCTGCTGTAGGATTTATAGACCTTTCTGCCAAAACACAGTTTGCCTATTTCTGAGATAACCTAGACAAAAACATATTGCTCAGCCATCCTTGTAACTCACTGGGGAACTCTGGCTCCTCTGCCCATGTTTGGGCAGCCTTGAAATTTGGCAAAGTGCTGATCCCTTGCTTTTTTGATGTTGTCTTTAAGGGTGTTTTTTTAATATATCGAGTTTTTTTATATGTTTTGCTACGCACGTTAAAATATTTTCCTATTTGACAAAGCTTTAAAGCCTGCTAATATTCAGCTGACTCACAGCATCTTTTTAATTTTTGTTTCTGATGCCTACAGTGCAAATCTCAGAAAGTGTTCTGCAGCAAGCGTCTGATTCCTTCAGCCATCCATCCATATGTGGCTGGAAAGGCACCAGCCCCACAGTGCGACTGAGCATGTAATGGGCTCAAGTTACAGGAGATTAGCAGGATTTCCCCTGTAACTGCTGCTCCCATCTGCCAGAGCCCAGACATTGGAGCTGACAGCAGGAAGACAACCTCGCCTGTTGCTCTCATGACCCACGGACGTGCGTGAGACAAGCGCTTCGGAGCGCACTGCAGAGGGGACTGTCAGAAAGGTCGGGCGGGCCAAAACACACCGAGAGGCTGGGCAGAACAGGGAGACAGTGATGAGAGGGAAAGGGAGGAACAGATGCAAGAGCCAGAGTCTGGCTTGTCTAGTCGAGCAGGTTACAAACAGAGGAACATGGTGCCCCTGCCAGCCAAGGGGAGTAATCAGCAAGGGCAGCAGCAGTCAGCAGGAGCCGGCCGCCCTCCCCACAGACCCACGCACACTCATACCGCAGCACCCACCCAGAGCTTCTGTGGCCATCAGCTCGCTCCAGCTGGCAAGTTCCCTCAACCCTTCCCCGCCACAAACCCAAGGCAAGTCACTAACACAAAGCCCTGAAAAGGCGCGGGCTCAGCACTCTCTGCACAGCCCAATTCCAAGTGCCACTGCCTCACAGTGCACAAGCTGCTCCTCAGCCACTGCAGAGCTTTAACTGCAGGCAAACAGGGCTCGGGTGCTTCCAGACAGCATTCCTAGTACTGCTGAACCACAAACACAAAACTAGCAGCCACACACCCACCCAGATCCTCCCTCGTGTGGATTATTATATTATAGATTCTCCCATGACAAAGGATCAGAAGACCCTCAACTCAATGAGGCGTGCTGAAAATACATCACATCCCATTTGTGAACGCTTTAGCTAAGACCCACCAAAAAACTCAAGAGAAAATATATGCTCTTTCTCAAAAGTGGCACCTGAGTAGTACCATAGTAAGGCATGACTTCATGGATTGCAAAAAAAAAAAAAAAAAATTGAAATAATTGTTCTGTACATTGAAGAGTGAATAGTTCTCAAATGGAGATGTGCCCATGTACCCATTCATTTTTCACATCAGTTACAAGAAAAAGGCCAGAATTTCAATTTTCAGCCTGATTTATACAACCATATTATATATTTAATTGCAAAACAGTATCATCTTAGAGAAGCTGAGAAATTCACATGTCAAACTCAACAAAGAACAACAAAGGTAAATTTCCAACTCAAAAAATGCCATCTGCTCTGCCTGATATGCTTCTGTAATTAATGAATCAAGGGAAAAAATGCTTCTATCAGTGACTATTACACACAATTTTCTTAATGGTCTTGATACAACTTTTGGAGAAAAGTGAACTATTTTGGAACTAATAAAGAGGAGGAGAAATGAAAAATGCAGAACCCACACAGTTATTTTTTCTTCTTTACTCTTGAATCACAGCAATTAGGTCTAATTCCAGAAACAACAAAACTTTCAATTTAAAGGGAGTTTTGCAAGAAGAGTGGAACATATGTAACACTAGCACTGAAGTCACCAAGCAATTTATGTGATATTCATTTGCAGCAGATTGATGATTTTGAGCTGTGCCTAGATGACCTATGGCAACAGTGACGTTTTGGTAAGTTTGGCAATGACAAAAAGAACTGCAAAACTATTTCCTGTGTCAGTAATAGACTCTTCCCTTAGTAACTTCCCACAACTGTTACTACGAGCAAAATTCAGCTTTGGTAGCTATGGTCTGAATGACAACATAAAGAAAAGTCAAAGCAGCTGCCAAGATTTTAAAACTAGGCACTCATGCATAATATCACTGATGCCAGCTTTTGCAAAATACCTCAATCTCCATACTGGGGTTAAAGGGATGGTGGAAATCATTATTAAGTTAAAAATGTAAAGAGTAATATCAAAATTCCAAGTTACTAACGGGGAACAGGTTCTGAAAGGACAGGTCTAATCTTTGTTTTAAAAATAGGCTCATCACAATAACTTTTTAAGTCTGGCTTTTCAACTGTTTTAACTTCCTACCTCCCAGACATCCCAACATCTCCCTAACCCAGAAAAACTGAAGATTGTGCACAGAAAGGAAAACAGACTATTCTATTTTCATATCATATATATGCTGAGAGAAATATAAAATGGAAACACTCCACAGAAGCAAGTACATATTCAAGTTACATGTCAGGAATCAATCTTACCAAAATTAAGGTGGCTCCTGGAGGCTTTCCAAATGCTCTCTCTCCTTCCGCTGCTTGCACAAGGAGTTTAAGCCATGTCTAAATTGTGAGATCCAAACACATGGGTTCAGGCACACATCCAGTCTGCATCCTGACTTTATTTTAAGATGACACCAATTTCCCATCAGGATGAAAACTAAGTACATGTGCACAATTCCTTTAGAGGGTGGTTCCAGTTGGGAAGGGTGATGAAGGCATCAGCCAGAGAAGAACTGCAGTTCCCTCCAACCAGGCTTTTGTAACTGAATGTTTGAGACACATACACCAGGTGCCATGGAGAGCTGAGCTGCCTCGGGATTGTAGCCTTATGCACTTAGCTTGAAATACATTTGACCAAATATAAACAACCACATTTCACTGAGTCACTCTACTCCCCCTCTCTCTTTATAGTCACTGAAGAGAAATAGGCATTTGTGGGCTGTGATTCATCCTATCCCAAAGTAGCTATTTTAAGAGATTCCATCATACCCTAAAAGCATCTGTGTTTCTGTATTGGTTACCTGAGATGGTCATCCTTAGGCTTCTTTTATCATGTCCTTCATTAAACATGCAGGAGATGAAATCTTACTACAGAAGAAGCCTTATTATGAACATAAATATTTAGATATTTCAGTTACATACACTGGACAGCACTTTAGATTTTCACATTCAGTTCAAATAACTGAAGACATTAGCATAGAGCTAAAGGACACATGTATTTTGACAATGTACAGTTACAGCTTTGGTGTAAATCCTCAGCTTGCCATAAGCATGTTCCAGCTATGTTGCTATATAAGCTACATAAGCTTGTTCTCTAAGCTATGCTGAACATGTTCCAGCTTTTTTTTTTCCCCTCTGTCTGAATCTTTGCACTCACTCACGCTTTCCTCCTCTGAACAACTGATGGGCACCAAATTAACCTAAGAAGAGTTGAACTGGGATTCTCCTCTTGATTTTCGTTTTGGAGGGGGACATATCTGGGGAGAGGGAAGGTTGTTAAAAGAACTATTATGTTGCTGACTCTGTAAGGCGGATACTATAAACTGGCAAAATAATAAGCTCAGTAAAATAAATTGGCAAACCACCTACATTGCCTTACTCTTAGAACACTGACTTATGCAAAAGTTTTTTCAGGAAAGTGATACTGTTTTTCTTCATGACAGCTGAATAAAAAGCCATTTTCAGTTTGCTCATCTGAAATACCAAATTACAGAAGTATTAAAACATTAAAATTGAAATTTTAATCATCCAAGCCCAGATATATAGTTTCTTCTACATGCCCTAGGGAATTTCTGTTGGCCTTTAGTAGCCATTGCTGGAAGCACTGGGTTACTGATATGTCTTATATTTGCCAGTCCCACACACATGTCCCAGATATAAAATTGTCTAGTGCCATTTTAGATGCCATATATTTAGATACTTGTACCCATCCAAAAATGCAACCATTTCCTCAGAAATATTCCTATCAGAACAGATCTTCCCAAATCTTCCAGCAGAATGTAAAATGGTTATATACAAAGCAAAAGCCCTTTATCATCAGCTGCTGAACTCTATCAAGAATATGTTTTATGAATCACAAGGAATCACAGTGTAAAAGTACAAGCACTATTTAAGCCAGAAACATATATCATAAATGCAGGGGAAATCTCTCTCTGCGATCTGACTTCATGTCCCCCTAGTTTGTACAATACATGCCACGGCCAGGGACTTACCTGATGGAAGCCTCCCGAGCCTTCGACTTCAGCTGAAATAAATACCAAATGCTTAAGCCTTCATAAAAATGTATTGCAAATCCATGTGGTTAGGAAAAAAACTTCCCAAATGTGTCAAATTAAGCAGAAAGTGAGTGTTGCACGTTTAGGTTTTTAATACTCAATTGGAAACAATGCTAAAGTGTAATCCAGCACTACCCACTGATGCATAAATCATCTTTAGTGAGACCCCCATGTACTGGGAAGTTCTTCCATCACTGATAAAAACCTGCTCCTTCCTCCTCAGACCCCTCCATGACTAATTTCCTCCATACCCATTGTTCTGGCCTCAGATTTGGAGTAGTTCCTATTCAAACCCACAACAGGAGGAAACCATTTGATAAATCACCTTTTCATAAGAAGTACTAACCACAGCCACAAAGTCACATTGGCATAGGAAAACCCTCTTGCGTTTCAAGGAATGTAGTGGAGGATGCATATACTAAACTTCTGCCACTTTTCTTGGGGATTTCCAACATATTGGGAAGATACAGAAGCAAGAGTTGTCCTCCAAAAACTTCATAAATTACTAAAATTAGTACTTCATAGCACTATAGGAGACATGTATTCCAAGTAAGTTTTCTGCATGCAAGACCAGTATTTTTTAAATCTATTAAGATTCAGTTATCAGCCTCAAATATATTTGAAATCCTGCATAAAATTCAAGCAATGGCTCCAAATAATACATCTTTAAATGAGTGATGTAATGAGAACTCTCTAATTATCCTTTAAATCAAAAGTTCTAATTTATTAATCCATTATAAACCCAAAGAGAAAAAAATGCCACTGAAACTAAGCTACATTTTGAATTTTCCCATCTTCAATTAGCAGAAAAATAATTCAACTTGCTCTTTCTAATTCATTAAAATTATGCTATTGTTTTTGCACACTACTGCAATACAGGTGTAAAACAACCTAATTTAAGAGGTGATGCTGCCTCCCATTTTCCTACAAGCTGCCTCTTAACAGCCTGACTCTGTAGGATAGATGCTCAGGGGCATGCAGCAAAATCAGCAAGCAATCTCCACTGTAAGCAGAGAAAATAGGCTCCAGGAAACTTCACAGAAAATGAAAGCCAATTGGATAATTTTTGTTTTTTTTTTTTAATCAGTAAGAGCAGCTTTCAATCCCTCACCCTTTTACAGCAAGTAATAACCCACACATGTAAGAGCAGAGGACTCCATATAATTAAAAAAGCATTACTTTGGCAAGAAGAGAGGGCCTGAAGTATGTAAGTGCAGGGTTTTATTTCTTTCTGTGAAGTATGGATGACAGGTAGGAGAAAGCTATGCCAAGTGAACTGTTGGCAAGCAACTAGTCTTTTGGTTAACAGGCAGCTCTGTTTTGTGAAGTCTATGAGTTTGTGTTCACTTAGGCAAGCTTTTCTTTAAACATTAGACTTAGATGCATTCAGTCATGAGTTTTGCACTAAATTTCCATTTGCACCTCAAAAGAGGTTGCTTTGTTTCAGCTTGTTTTCTGATTACTGTGAAGTGTCAGGAACACTTTGTTGTATAATGCTTTTAAACATTACATGTGGATCTTTGCCTAATTGCTCTGCCACAAAATACTATATACATGAACATGAATGTTCAGTTTTCCCAAATGTCATGTAACAGAAATCAAGAAATAAGTAGCTGTTAACACAAAGAGAAACAAGAATTGTTTTCACATAGAAAAAAATAAGTAAGCAAGTATGAGTAATGCAGGGCAAGAAACAAGGTCCTCTAGGAGAAGCACTGTGTGGGATAAAATGGCATCCAACAGCATGACCTCTGAAAACAGTATGTTTCAAGTAGCACATGTCAATATTTAATCCCACCAGCAGAAAAATGAAGCAAATTACAGGAAAAAAAGCCTCAAAAATCAAAGTGTATACAGGACTTCATTCACCAGAGACCCAAAGACGGAATGGAAAGTTTTTTTCGTAGGGAAAAGTTTATAAAGGGATAGCATCCAGCTTTCTAACAACTACTTCACCCATTCTGTATTTTTCTCCAGCTCTCCTCTCTCTCAAAAAAAAATGTTATAAATTGACAAAACCATCCATTTGGCTGTTCCCCCTCATATCAGTTCTAATAAGGATAAAATACAACCATTAAGACATAATAGTAGAGCCACAATAAGATTAGAAGATATCCTGTCTGCTACCTTTGGCTTACTTAAAGGTAGTCCTACTAAGGAAAGGGGAATGCAGGGAAAAAGTGTAAGATAAAGATTGCACAGGTGTTTTGCTGTGGGGTGTGCAGTCTTATAAACTTAATATTTTAAGCTAAATTTCACTGCAGACCACCTACCCTTTTCACAACTGTAATGCCACCACATCCCCCAAAGCTATCTTCAGCAGACCCAGAAGGAGAGATTTGCCTGTTTGGGCAGGATTGTATTAACCATCAAAGAGTTCTGTCTGTCCTTCCTTCAGGGACAGGTAAGAACAAAAGAAACCTGTTGACAAAAATATTTTGCTGGTCCTCAGGTCATAAATACTTAGATGAACAATACCAATCTAAGTATAGTACACTGAATCTACCACCAAGCATCCCACAGTAGCTGGTCACCTCAGTCCAAAGCTGTCTAAAAAATTCTTCATTTGAGAAGGAAAGGGGGGGGGGGGGGGTGCAGGCATTCTCCTAGAAACTTTGATTGTAAGAAACTGAAGGGGCTTTCTTACCTAGTCCAGCTTCTGCCTCAAAAGAAAACTATCATCAAGAGCAAACTGGGCCAGCATGGCTTTGTGGCTTTGCCTTGATGAGTCCTTACATCTACTTGCTCCTCTGGACAACCTGCTGGTGTGCTGCACTGCTCTCCTAGTAACAAGATTTTTCCAACGTCCAATCTGACTCTCTAAAGAAACAATTGGTTGTCACTCTCCCTTGGTGTCACCTGGCACTATTAAGTACAGTTTGGTCCTACTATTTTTATAATCATGCTCCAATAGCTGTAACAGCTACTGGACTGTCCGTTTTCATCCAAGCAAATATGCCCAGCTCCCTCAACCTAGACCCCTACTCATAAAAGTAACTTTTCACTGGAATAAGACATGGCAATGGAACTTCATCTGAGCTAGAAGTACTGCCTTGACAAAAGCCGTGACCATGTGCTTAATTAACGCTGGATGAACTAGAAAGACTTCTGCTTTTCTCTTCCCTCTACTACTGGCTGCATATACAAGTAACTACTACTCAGATGTTTTGCATTTGCTTCTTTTGATTTCTCTTTGTACTGCTGACAGAAGGGATATGTTAAACGCTCTGCATCCTGTACAGAAATGTCCACAGAATTTCAGATCTTTCTATTTCAGTACTCTCAGATAGTTTGCATATTTAATGTACTTCTATTTTACAAAGGTATCTAAAATCAAGCTACCTAACAAGAAAAAAATGAAGTTACCAGTGCTTATTTTCTATAGGAGTTCTTTATGGGTCCTTAAAAACCCTCAAATTTTATCCAGCTGTTTCCAGTTATGGTCATCTCCAAAGATTTCTTTTTGAGACAATGTAACTTCAAGAGTATTGGCAGCTATTTAAAAAAAAAAAAAAAAAAAGGTGGGGGGAAGGTCAAATAAAAAAATTCTAACCTTTATGGATATCCATTCATTCTGGTCCCTTTTTCAGTCTATTAGAAATTAAATTGGAAATCAACAAATAACGAAGAACCTGCTGACAAAATCTTGCCAGAGTAAGCAAAGTGGAACTACAGCAGTTTCAATTATTCCTCCTGTTTAGAAAATTCATTATCTCAATCCTAAAAGCTTTCTGCACAGTTCTGCACTAATGACATTTTCCCCCATCCCAGTTTGTTTCCAGGAGCAGACTCCACCAGGGACTCAGCAGCAGTGGAGACCAGCTCTAGAGGCTTAGGAACTACTTGTACCACGTAAGAAAAAATACTTCAGACGTCTTTGAAATTTGTGAAGAAGAATGGTGTAAGCTCTCCAGAAAGCAAGAAGAGTGCTGTAGTAATCCTCCTGGCAGCCCCAGGGCCATCACCAGAATTCAGATGACCAAACTCTTCTGCTGGTTTGTGAGGGAGGAGTATTGAGATCCACCCAGCTCTTGCCTCCAGTTATTGCCACACCATTAGTCAAGTGGCCCCTTTACAGCTCAGGAAGTGGACAGATTTTTCTTCTTCCTTCCTCTAACTCACAACAGCAAGGACAGGTTATTTTAAAATAAAAAATTACTGTCTGAAACCACCAACACCATCTTCTGATGGAATGTGCCTTAATCTTAACATTACCCTGCCTTCATCCTTCCTGTCCACACTCACCACGGCTCCCAAAGGAGGCACATCCAGGTCTAAGCATTCCCAGGTTTCAACAGCTTGTCCCTCCAAGACAAATCACACACCTCTCTTGTGGGACCCTAGCAATCCAAATGACATGGCACACTTCATCTGCCATGGTACAAACTGGACTGGGTTTTCCAAGGAATTAGAGGGAAAGAACCAGAGAAATCAGATACTTTCTGGTAGCTACAAGTAGCAGAAGAAATACACTCCACTATGAACAGGAAGCAAAAAGCACAAAGCATTATGAAATTAAGTTAATGACTTGAGTAATGTAAGACCTACCTCTAACTGCCAACAGACCATACACAATCCTGAGAGTGAAATACATTATATACATTGCATCACCCAAAGCTCTCTCTAGATGGGATATAAATCCCATGTCTTTTTTCCCCGCTCCTCACAATACATCGTCCAAGACAAGCAGACACCAAGAAGCACTTTGTTCACCTGTTCTGCAAATATGAAATCCAAGGTGCTTATATTAAAGCATCTTTATTAGATTTCATTAACCTGAAAAGCCAAAGCTAAGATTTATTCACTCAAAGATTACAATCAAGAAACAGCTTTAGGAAGATCAACATTAATACCTTGCAATGGAAGGTAGCAGAACGTCCCAGAATTACGAAGCTTGAGACTTTCAGCAGATATTTTGACACAAGGTTGACCATGATAAAATCCCCAAACCTTAGCACCTTGTGTTTTTTAAGAAAAGCCAGTTCCACATAATCCTCTTGGCACTTTTACAGATCACACCTGGACCAACCTTCAAAGCTGATCATATTTTTAACCTAACACTTGACAAAGAAGTTGAGCATTATGGATATAGCAACACTACTGCAGTTATGGAAAGAGCATTGCCTCATTCAAGGAAGTGAAAGCATGGCCAGCTTCCCAGAAGCCAGAGAAAGCCTAAGCAGAATAAGGACTGAGAAACTCCAAAATCTCACAGATCTCATCAACACCACCAGGGCAAGGACCTGAGGGCTCAGGGACCCGTACATCAGCAATGACCAAAACCACAGTCAACTCCTGACAAACACTGCTCCAGTAGCATACCCAAAAAACTCTTTGATGTTATCTATCAGTATCTCACCACAGGCAAAGGACAGAAAATCTCAAATGAAGAAATGGCCAATAAATGCTGAAATAACTAATGCATCAAAACCTATGCTAAGGCTTTCCATGCTTAAGACCTATGACATCCACACAGACAAACGGCACAGCAGGGAAATACTCCCCTTCATGAAAACCTTGTGTACAGTTGGAAAGCCCTTTTAGGAAACAAAATCATGCCTCGCCCATATCCACCAACAGACGGTTTACACAGCTCAAGCCAACCACATTTAGGCATCATCTAATCTTAAAACAGGGTGTCTCTTTTTCCTCTGAGACCTGTGAATTCAACCATGCTACTTCCAGTCTGAAATCATTAACAAAATACTTGGAAGTCTTCTTCCTCCTTGAAAATGTAACAGTCCTACCACTGCTGAGGAAATGAGTTCATTGTGGATATACTGTCCTGAGCAACCACTGGTTAGTGCCAAATCTCCCATTCCTAGAAAAGATAAGCAACAAAACCAATTATTGGCTCACTTCAGTAAGCCTAATGGTACAGACCAGGGACATCAAACTAGAGCAAGGACATGGATCTTCCCATACTTCAAACTACCTCTTTTCACAGGAGGTATGGCATGATATAAACTCAACCTCACAGACCTCCTTTTTGATACCATGAGGCATGAAATATTTGTCTCTCACTAGGGGGGATACCTCAAAAGGGCCCACAAAAATCTAGTTTGCATCCCTCCTGGATAAACTAGAAGCAATGGAGAAAAGGCAGCAATAGAAAGGTGCTTCCACATCACCTCTTCCTTCCCCTGTAGAGACCTACAAAGCTCAATTACCCATACACTACTTTTTAACATCAGTGTCAAACCACCAGGTGAACTAGCCAGCAACAGTCTCAAATTCTGCCAATGTGAAAACACAACAGACCTATTTAACATTCAGCACAAACAACTGCAGCACCACCCAAGCAAGGAGGAATAGCTGAAGTTAAACCTAAACCTGGAATTCAGTGGAGATCAGAGGAAAGCCCTGTCAAGGGTTTGCAGCCGCAGACAGACCCTAGGCTTGTTGCTTTAAGATACATGATCCCAGCTGGTCATAGGTCAGAAGTATTTCTGGACTTTACACTGACATTATACTTTCATACTGAAATGCTACTCAATAACAGCATGGCTGTCTCAGCTCTATCTAGGCAAAGAGTCATCTGCGTCTCCATGGGCCGCCCATGAAGCATTCCCATCTAGGAAATCCGATTACTCCAGAACGCGCTATGCCTTTCCCTAGGAACACAGCATGATACCATCATCCTCCCATCTTCCAGGCTGCATCCTCACAGTGCTCAAACACCTACCCACTATCTTACAGCTCCCTGAGGCTCCAACACTGGGCAGCAGCAGGGCTACCTTGGGCTCTGCAGAGGAACAGCCCCTGACAGTCATCACTGCCACCAGTGACCCAACGTGAGCACAACATGGGGGCATGCAGCTGCAAGGCAAGATAAACTGCTGAGTTCTTCAGCACTTTCAGATTTTTGAAGAGGTCTACTCTTTCTTCATACCTGTAGTTGATTGAGCCATATATTTTTATTCCAAAGCTAGTTGAGTGTTTTGATACTGTGTTTCTCTAAGCCTAAAGCCAATCAATTGTGTCAAATGCAGTTACCACAAATAATCCAACCACAATGATCAAGACAGCAAAATGCACAGGGAAAGAAAGTATCAGCAGTAGAAAAGAAAGAGATTGTTTTTGTTTTTGAAGGTTTATTCATGAGAAATGAGTGACTTGAAACTGAAAAGCATTTTTTATTAACACTCTGCCTTGACTTTCATTTCAATGACATTTTAATGAACACTTTCTAAGTAGCTCTACTTGCAAATGAACGTGGGAGAATATTGAAGAAAGGTAATGGGAGGGGAAAAGAATAATCCATCAGTCATTTTATTTCTTAGGTGCCTCTGAGAAAATAAATAATAATTCATCAGGGGAAAAGTGATCCAGCAAAGATTCGACTGTTAAAAGACATCTGGAAAGGAATAATAAGTAGAATGGAAGTGTCTGAATTATGATAGAGGGCTATGAAGAAAGATACAGTGTGATCTGGAAGCCAATTAAGTGACTTTGTAATTCTTCAAAGATGAAGGCAATGTGTTCACATCTGTCCTGAGTACTTCAGCCACAGAGAGCTAACAATAAACTGTCAGAAAAAAAAATTTATAGAAGAGCAGTAAATGTGATTGTAGGACTGGCTGGAGCCATGAGAAGTGAGATTTCTGCCCTGGTAACTGACAGCATGAAAATACCTTCTTTGATAACAAGTTTAATGTGATTCATAGTTCTTTATTTCTATTTTTATTGCCAGATTCAACAAAATTCAGAAATGTTCAAGTAGAACTATAGTAAGATCTGTGAGGGCCTATTAAAAGGGGAGTGGGGAGTGAAGGCAATATAAACAAGAAAACTGTTCATTCACCTAGCATGGCATGACTTTGGGTGAGAACATGCCAAATCTAAATAAATTAGGCTATATAATTCTACTTGGCAGCATAAGGAGTGAAATAATCATATAGTGTAGCTGAGATTCCAAGAGCTACCCAGAGGATGCAAAAAATCTAACACCATCAAGCAGCAATGGGAATACCAATTTAATACATGTTTTCTTTCTCCCTGCCATAAATCAGGACAAAAAGTTAACAGAACTTTCTCCAGTGTCTTGTAACCAAGCTTTTAACCCAAGGAAAAGCAAAACCAAGAAGGTTCCCCAGACAGCAGTCACATGCCACTGGTGGCAGGATTCCTGTACTACTTTTGCTATGGTCGGTATTACCACAGTTGACGAATCCCTAGGTTAGGAGAAAAAGCATTTAGTACTGCACAGTATAATTCTAGAGACTGCAACCAGAAGAGAAACTGCAGAGCATCTGGAGTATAAGAGATGAAAATTTCACCCACCAAGTGTTAGCAGCAAGTAGACTTTATTTTTAATCTTCTTATGACAACTGTTATTCTGTAAAAGCCAAATTTAAGAAAATGATGCTCACATGAAGATTTCAGCATCACAATCCCAAACATACCAATTCCAAAGATTAGAGATCTTGGCAGGGTTGCTGTTGACTAAACCCAAGCCTTTCTTCAGAGAGAGGGCCATAAATAATAGACGAGTTAAGTTTCAGAGGAGAAGATATGTTGAAGTGACCCCCATTATATCGTCCACCCACCTACACAGTGCAGATAGGTACCACTCCTGCGGTGATGGCAGGGATGCCACAACAAAACAGCCCATCTCTTCAGCTGCAGGAAAACAGGCACCAGCCTGCAGCTTACCTTGCACGGACGGACAGACGGACCCCCACACTGTACAAATCATCAGGGTGGCCCACTGCTATTCTAGTTTTCACTGACATGCAGATAAGCCATTGCATATGCCTGCAACTATGGCAAGTGCTGAAGACTGGCGTGCCCCAACTGGGAGCTCCAGCCTGTGGCAGAAGTTCTGTTGCTCGGATCTCCAATGAGCCACACTGGAGCTGGCACCCCACCACCACCTTATCACTGGAGAGAGAAACCACAGGGCTGTTTCTACCCAGGGGCTCATGCATCCTCTAAAAGCATGAGGTTGACACCGCACAAAAGAGCCTTGTCCACAGTGGGAAAAACTACATCCCTTCCAGCAGCAGTATCAACTGTACTCAACAAATGCAAATAGTATCAGTGCCAAATACAAGCTACAAATTGACATAATTGATGCCGGAACAAGTATTTTTTTAACTTTAAATACACTCAGAAACTGTATGAAAGGCGCTTTCCTCTAGTCCTTGAGAGTAACTTTAGAGCATTTCCCAGAAGAGTTGAAATATGTATTTGGCCCTAAAGCTTACCACAGGTACCTTTTTCATTCGCACATTGTGGTACGTGCACACACGAAGGGAAAATAGAGGACAGATGGCTAAATCGATGCATATTTACCAAGGTACGAATACCACGTTAAAATCATAAGCACTAGGCCAAGTCACATGTCTAAAATTAATTACACTTCCGCTACTACCTACAAGTCCACACTGCTTTAAAAATCTACAAGTCTGAACAAGATACGTCAGTGTGACACGATCACTTAAGTATATTAATCCCACATGGATATCCTCTGCAGCTGAATTAAAGGCACACAAGTTATTCCTTGCTACTGCTCAAATACATATTCAGGCACATTACTGCTGTCTGTTTCCCTCCCAGCAGAAATGTAAATATGCCCAGAAAACAAAACAGAAAACAAAACATCTGGAAACAGAAGCCTATAGGCAATGTTCTCATAGTTCAAAAATATACGTGTGCATATTCTGTGCATATGCAGACAAATACACATGTACTACAAGGAATAAATATATAGGGTGTCCCAACAAAACCAGAAGTAAGAAAAACATTTAATTTCTGACAGTTTTTCCCCCTCTGTCACACTCACCTTCACGGGTGACAGTCCTGTGTCGTGTCCCCCCCGCGAACCTACCCAGCGCTATTCCCCTCTGACTGCAGCGAGCCCCCGGCGCAGGGATGAAGCGGGCGAGCATGGAGCGGGGAGGGAGGATCTGGAGGAAGCCGCCGGGGCGGCCACGGCCCCACGGGGCCCTTTCCCTTTCCCTTCCAGAAGTAACACAAAGTTATGACTCCCGCTCGCCGCTCTCCCCGCTCGCACGCCGTGCCAAATGCTGAGTTAACAAAACCATAAATCACCGCTGAACCAGACGCGGCGGCCCGGCAGCAGCGCCCGCCGCCTCTCGCCCCGTCCCACGCCGCGGCGGCTTCCCCAGGGAAGCGGAGGGGAGGCGAGCGGCGGGGGCAGCGGCACCGAACCGCCGCGGGGCTCGGGGCGCCTTCCCGCGCCCTTGGCGGCGGCAGCGGGGGCACGGCGGGTCCAGGTGCGGCGGGACGGGCAGCGGCGGCAGCTCCCCGCGCAGGGAGGCGCCGCGGGCCGCCGCGGCCGCCAGGCTCTCCCGGGGCCGGCGGCACCGCTGCCGCGACTCCTCCCCGGGGCGCCGGGCAATCCGAAGTCCCGCCGCGTCCCCGCGCGGCCCGGCCCCGCGGCGAGAGGACACGGGCTGTCCCCGCGCCGTGGCCCCGCAGCCGCCCGGAGCGGGGGCGGGCTGGCGGCGGCGCGGGAAGAAGTGGCGGCGGCGCGGGCGGCTGCCTTACCTCGGAGCGGAGCGCGGAGCGGGGTACACCCGCTTCTCCCAGCCGGGCGGAGGCGGCTCCGCGCAGCGGCGGCTTGTCACCTCTCCCGCCGCGACCGCGACGGCGGCGGCTCCTCGCGTAGGGGCGGTCCGGCCCCTCCCTGCCGGGGCCGAGCGCCGCTCGCACCGCCCCGGGGCCGGGCCCGCCCGCCGCAGCCCGCGCCGTCCTGCCGCCGCCGGGGCCGGGGAAGGGGCAGCGGCGGCGGCAGCAGCGCGGGGGCCGGGGCTCTGGCGGGGTGCGGGCCGGCCCGCGGTGCTTTGCCTGGAGCCCGGAACGGCCCGGAGCGTTTCCTCCGCAAAACAACGGGGGGAAGCGGCGGGCGGGCTGTGCTGCAGAGCCGCCAAAATCCTGGGTTTGCGTCGTGTTGTTCGGCTTCCTTTTGACTGCTGGAGCTATGGCGTGTCACCCGTTACCGTGGACGATTTTCTGCAGGAAACAAACGCCTGGCTTGGCTCCCAAGGCTTATTCTTCCCGCATTTTGACCCGAATTCGTGAGCAGTTTCTGTTCCTGTGAAGTGTTGTTCACAGGCAAAATGGGCTCTCTTCCCCCCGCCCGCAGCAGCCAGCGCAGGCCCCCAGTACCCCTCTGCCCCCGTTCTCCCAGAGCCCGCTGTCCCTGGAATGAGGGCTGGCACCTTCCCCTAACAAACATGGAATATTCCCCATCCAAAAAGACGGGCGGCTGCAGTGATTCCCGGTTTGCCTCCAGCCCATCAAACTGCGCTTGTGCTCCTGTGCCAGGTGAAGCTAAAGGTGCGGTGCAGCGGAGCTGTCGGAGCGCTGCCCGCTCCGGCCGGGCATCCCCAGCGACCCCTGGCCCCCACGATCCCAGCGAACCCCTACTCTGCCTGCTGGCAGCGGGCTGCAGCTCGTCTGGCAAACCCCACAATTCATTTCCAGGCAGCTCAGGTCCCTGAACAGGGTCTCCAGAAAGCAAGGCAACATCCAGGGGTGAGGCCACAGCTGCCCCATTGTCGATGGGTCTTAACCACTGCAGCATCCCAATGTAAGGGTGGTGGAGCAGGAAATAAATCAGAAAGCAGCCGCACTTCAATTTCAACTAAATTCCTTTAGACTGTCCCTGAGGTCTTTCACAAGGATCAGTAACTGAACTGCTACTGAAAAATGTGTTACATTTTGAGAAGAAAAGTAACCCTTTCAACTTAGCCACATCCTTTTGGTGTTAGGAGGCTGAAAAAAAGAGACAAAAAGAAAAACCTTTTTTTTTTTTTTTTTTTTTTTTTAATTTAACTAATGAGCAGAGTGACAAATTATTATTTTAAGGCTAATTGGAAACCAGTTCTAACCAGTCTGTTCAAGGCGACCCCATGGTTAAATGTGTTTGAATATACCCAATGAAAAAAATTATGGCAATATTGTTCTACTTTGACAGGGAAATAGAATAAATGGAGTAAACACAAAGCCAAGCTGGAGCCTAGCTGAGGATGCCACCAGGTAGAGTAAGCACCCTCCCCCAGTTTGTAGGAGGATACAATGGCTTTGAAAAGGGCGGAAAAATAAAATATAAAACTCTGCTGCTGCTCCAGCATAATCCAGTGCTGATTTTGGTAGCCCCTAGGTGACCAGAAGCAGCAACAGCAACATCTCTATTCCTTACCTCCTTTTGTATGATTTTGATTTTGGTGAATGGCAATTTTGTGAAAGAAAATAAATGAGATTGTAGCTTGTTTTTTCCCTGGCACATTGTTTTTAATCTTCATTAAATGAGAGAAAGCAGAACTAAAGAAGTTGTTAAATATGCAAAAAGCCTCAACAGGAAGTTCCATCAATGAGAGCACAGCTGATACCATAAAATGCAGGATCTCCTGAGGCCTTCTATTAAGCATCTATGCCCAGAAGCAGAATTAAATATATTTCAGGCCAAATCAAACACGAGTTTTTACCCAGCTTTTAAAAACCATCCATGAGGTGTGTATTCTCTTCAGGCAACTTCATGTGCCAATTGACTGGCTTTGAGCAAGTCCCTTTTTCTGCAAATTAACCTGATTAAATTTTGTCTTCCTCTTTTGATTGTGGAGGATGACTGATATTATCCTATTTCTGACAATCTTTTACATATGCATCTAAAGCTATAATGAGTTTTATTTGCCCTTCAGACATTACTTTTTGATTTGAATTGCCACATTTTCTCAAATTCGTATCATTCTTGTTGCTCTCCTCCAGTCATTTCAATGAAACATCCACAATAGGACACTGTAGACTAGCCAAACCTCAGAAGTAATGAAGGAAGTAGAATAATTAATGGTGACTTACATATAGAATTTTTGCCAATGAATCCCTCAATGTGATTTGTTTTTGTTGCGATGGCAATTTCATGCTGACTCACTGAGTAGTGGCTCAGTGCCAAGAGCACCCTTTCTTCACCAACTCTTCCCTGTATGAATTTCATGCCTTCCTAAGTGCCTAGCCAGCACTTGTCCCCATCTTGTTCATTTTGCATACCAAATTTAGAATATTTTTTAGTAGCAATAGTTTATCAATGTACATTCTGAAGTGGGTTATTGATCCTGCAGTATGGATCATTAATTTTTCATTTTTCTGTAAAAGATTATTTCTCAATCAGCTTAATGAGGCTTAGTCAATGTTATCCTACTTGGAAAGGTGCAGCCTAGAAAACTGATGAGAAGACAATACAAAGTTAAATACCATTAACTCTTTAATATTTGCAGGGATTTTTGGTCTTATTTGTATTATTCATTTTTACTACAAATGTACCACAAGGACTAAAGGGGGGTTTACCATTTAAACAAGATGTTTGAATAGAACTGTACGTATTTTATAAATTTCTAAATTTATATTCGGAAATTATGCTGAATTTTGCTGAAAATTGTCAGTTTATCTGTCAAATCTTTTAACAGAACATAAGATCCGTGTTTCTAGGCTCCATTCTCACCTTCCCTGCTGCACCAGCGGTACCTCAGGGGCTTGTCCTGAAGCTGCCCACCAGCCATGGAATCCAGGAGAGTCCTACGAGCTAGCCCACAGGAGGGGCCAGCACACGTCCACTTTCCACCAGCAGCCATCCCCCGCCCAGTGGTGCCCTCATGTGTCTCCACACGTGAATTTCAAACACTGGGATTTCAGGAATTCGTTCGATTTATGTGTCACTAGAAACCTGGCATATGCAATCTCTGTGCCGTGCGGCACCTTTGTCTCTAGCCTAAAATCGGTTTGGGAATTTCCTACAAGGGAAGGGTGTATGGAGTGAAATAACTTGAGCCCATACCAGTATAATCTGTGTTCTTATTTGCTTTTATATAAAAACGGCTACCAGGAAAATCCAGTAGTCTGTTTCAGACCATGGCAAAATCCTAAATTCAGGTATGAATTCTCATTTCCCTTTTATTTTCAAGGTTACTAGTAAAAAGAAACTTTACAAATTACCCTATTTTTCTATCTATATATTCATGTACTGCAGGAAGGGAAAGTTGGCATGGTTTCACTGACATTATGCCTGTCTCCACAAGTTAAGATTAATTTGCTGTTTCAAAGGCCATCAAGCCAGTTCAAGCCTATGTCATTTTTTTAAAGCATAGAAAAATTCAGCTGAGTATCAAGTTTTCCTGTGTGTGGGCACAAATATACATACATACAGAGGCCATTAGAGCTCATAGCTAGGGCCATAACTCATTATTTTCCCTATTTTTTTTTAATAGTAAGGAGAAAACATGAACTCATGCAAGTTAATTATACAAATATTTTATTATTAAATGCTGGAGAAGAAGATTACCATAAACAATTCACCCAAAGTTTGTGCAATGCCATCATCCAAGGAAACAAAATATGCAAGCTGCTGCTTCTGCACAAGTTTTGCAATGTCTTTTTTTCATGTATGCAACGTTAAATTTGTTCCTACGACAATTGCAGCATCTGCCCCATCTGTTCAGGACGCTCTTGGGAAATAACACTTCAGATACATTCACGATACATTTATTAGGAAGTTTTGCAGTCTTTCATTATTTCAGGACTCAAGGCCATATTGAAGCAATAGATTACAGATATACCACGTGCCATGCACTATTACATTTTCTCAAGGCACAGCCACAAAGAGCCAGCCCAATGACATTTTTGTCATCTTCAGCAATCCCAGCAGAATTTGTCTTATTTCACAGGAGACAGAGCTTTGCACGCTATGCTCAAAGAAATGGAGGAGCTGAAGTTGACCAAAGGCCTGGTAGGGGCTGGCTTCTTCTTTAATCTGTGCTGGTGCCATACTGCCAGATGATCCTAAGAGAAAACCATTGCCCTGTTCTTCAAAGGAAGACAGAGTACCCCTGACTTGGGAGCAAATTATTTCCCATTTATAGGTTCATTAAATTCTTTGCCACTTCATTCACTGTGTGAGAAAGCTGTAGAAGACAAGTATCTGAAAAGAAAGATTCTCCATGTAATTACAGAAAATGAGTGCTTCCCACCAATATTCCACCTAATTTCTAGTGTGTCAGAGTAACCCTCTACTCACAAAGTACAATTGGGCTATTGTGCAGCAGAAAGTCTTTCCATACTGTGACAGCCAACCAGCTGAAGCCCAGACATACAAGATTTTAATACATTCATTGTCTTAATGAAGAGCTGTAAATGAAATGAACATGCTCAGGGCAATACAGTGCTCATGTCCTCCTGCAGACTGCAGAGACACATCTCCATACTACCTACACATGACTCTTCCCCAACCCTGACTCTTCTAACTTGACCCTGTGGTCAAGTGACACTTTGTGTTACAGGAACATGGCTAAACTTCCTTCTACGCCCCTTCAAGGTGGCCACATTTGGTCTGCCTAGTGTGCACAGTTATTCCCTGGCCTTAGAACATGGTGGTGTGAGTTTGCATGTTCAGTATTGTCTGAAGGTGTGTCATGCAATGATACCATGTGGTAGGTAGTCATTAAACTACAGACCAAAGCAGACTGCCAGTGCTGAGCCTGGATTCTTGCCCTGTGCAGTTTACTTCTATATACATAACATCGTGGAGCTTTCTGATCCCAAGTTTCCTACTCTATACATACAGCTAATGTTGCCAGATGCCGTGTGTAATTCATTGTATTTGGACTTTTTAATTTGACTTTTTTTGTTGGATTGTGGCTCTCAATGAGATGATTCAGACTCACTGGCAAAAGCAGTACATGCTCTGCAGTATTTACTACCATCTGCAAACTTTGCCATAATATTTTATGTTGTCTAGATCATTGATTAAAATATTAAGCACAAAAACAAGTTTCTGGGGGAAAAAATCATTACAATAGCTTCTTTTGTTTATGTCTTTTCATTAACAATAACATCTGGAGATCAAACAGCGAGTCAGTTTTTAATCTGTGTAATGTTAATTTTGTATAATGGAAGTTCTTTTAAATCAAAGTGTTATTGCTGTATTGACTGGGAAGCTTTGAAGGAATCAATGGCTGTTATGTGAACATAGTTGTCTGTAGCCCTTGGAATCACAGTTTTCAAAAGAAAAGAGGAAACAAAGACACAAACTTCCTAGGAGAAGAACTATAGTAACTCCTTTCTTGGCTGCTGTGTTGACAGATTTTAATTGTATTTTGACCTCTAATTTTTGCTAATAAGATCCAAAATTAGCAATCTCTTTGCTATGGTTAAGAATAACACTTCATTATTCAACAAGTCCTTTCAAAGTTTTCAAAACTGATGCAACTTTGACAATATTCTTCTAGGATTACACATGACCTAGGAAAATGTGTTATTAGCAGCTGAAGACAGGTTCTCTAAGTTTGATTTCAGCAGCACTTGGTGTTCTAGCTTTCCTGCAGGTGAATTTTTTCTCCCTCTCTCTCACATGGATACATAATCTGTTTGTTCCAAATACCAGAAATCTGTTGTACTGTTTACCTATCGTATTTCATGTGTACTTGAGGTAAGATCCTTCCTTGCTTTTCCTCCTAATATTTACGTAAAGTGCCCTTTTAGTGCATTTGATCCTGCTACTACTCCAGCAAGTAACATTTTCTTTTCTTGCTACTTTTAATCCCTGTCATTAATTACTTTGTTTCCCCACCTGAGTCTTTACAAATTGATTTTCTATATTTTCATTTCCTCATTTAATTTTTTAACCAGGGTGGCTTTCTGCCCAGTAAAAGCTTTACATGCTAATGAAATCTTGTCAATCTACATATCCAAGTGGCTATGTTTGAACGACTGGCAGTTTCTCGTAGTGCTTTCTACTTCAAAGCCCCGTTCTCTTGTCCTTTATGCTGACAATTAGTCTAAGCTCTGGGTAATTAGCTCTTTTAGAGTTTCACAGATGAATATTGGTTGCTACTATTGCCTGTCTAGGCAAATGGAGTGTAATCAGATTCTAATGAGAAATACATAAACAACAGTGTAATTTTTAGAGTGACAATTAACTATACTTAGTCAAGAGAAGGTCTTATAATGACTCATTCCCTTTGGGAGGAAGGATACTGCATTAAGTAGATTTAAAAAGAAAATAATCCTTCTCCTTGAAATTCATAACTTTGGGGGTTTTTTGGTGGTTTTGTTGTTGTTTTGTTTTGCTTTGTTTTTTTGTTTCTCCCATGCAAACTATCGAGCAAACATTCCCTGGTTAGAATTAACCAATTGTATTTATTTTCCATCTAGATGCTTTATATTTAGATCATAAGCTTTAACACAAAACATATTGTCATTTGCTAAGATCCAAATGTTTTGACAACTCATAAATAGGAGAACATATTTCAGGTGTTCTTTGCCCTATAGCTTTTTAAGGCCGATAGAGACAACAGCAATAATCCAACCAAGTGTGCATTAAAATAGGACTTACACCCAGGCCACATTCAGCTAAATTCAGGGCATCAAGAAATCAGACACAGTCCTATGGACATGATGTTATATAAAGTGGCAGAAGTTAGTGCTGCAAGTTCTCTGCTGAAGAAGTTGTATTTTTAAATTAATATTATTTTTTTCATATATAACACTTCATTGTGTATCTATTTCACCACATGCCTTTTTAAAATATCATTTTTGTACCTAAATGTAACCAAACCATTTAACTCTTTAAAATAACTGCTCACATATTTTTAAATATTGTTAGTCCTTACCAGAGAAGTTTTCTTAGACCCATTGGAAACATTGCTAAAGTTCATACTTTACGGTTTTACCTACATGTATTTAATAATTTACAGGCTGGGAGTTGCAACACTGAATTCTGTTTCAACAAAGCACTTAACTTTAAGGATTTGTTTAAGTTTATTGCTGTTTCTCAGACCACTTAAGTGTGTCAGGAAGTTCCAGTGGAGCCTTGGTATGTTTAAATGGTTTGCTGAATAGAGATTAATTTAAGAACACATTTGTTTTCTGGGGTTTTTTTTTGTAGGTTTGGAGGGGTTTTTTTCTGGAATAGAGATTTATTCTTCAAATTAGTATACGTTTTTCAGCATTTCTCCTATTAAATGTTTAAGAATTATAGCTGTTCAAGAATTTTGATTTTAAAATTATCCATGAAAAATATGCTAATATTTTTATAGTTTATAATTTGAACTAGAGAATGAATCCAGATATCCAGTGCCTTATAAACTGTAGCAATTTCTTAAAATTTGCAAATGACTCTTATAGGGATATGCTCGATGCATACATAACAGATCCCTAGAGCTACTGGTACAACATCACAGGAGTTATGTCAGAATTTTTTACCTATACAGTACTTCTGCAAATGAATAAAGTTTAAATAAAATATTTCCTTCTACATGCAATGCATTGACAAGCATAGGTGTCCTCCTATCTACCTGAGCCTCAGTTATGGAGTGAAAAGACAGGTGAAAGTTTCTGGAAGCAAGAAGGTACAAAACCAACATAATCGTAGAATCATAGAACCATTTAGGTTTCAAAGAGACCTTTAAAATCCTTAAGTCCACCTGTTAAGCCAACACATCTGCGTCCACCAATAAACCTTCTCGTCACATCTACAGTTTTTTAAATACCAGCAGGGATAAATACCAGCGACTCAACCATTCCTATAAGCAGCCTGTTACAATGCTTAACAACTCTTTCCATTAAGAGATTTTTAATATCCAATCTAAACCTCCCCTGGCACACCTTGAGGCCGCACATTTCATCTTGTCCTGTTTCTGATTTCCTGGGAGAGCGATCCCAACCTGGCTACTCCCTCCTTTCAGGTGATTGCAGAGTGTGATAAGGTTTCCCCTGAACCTCCTTTTCTCCAGCTAAAGAACCCCAGGTCCCTCAGCTGCTCCTCACAGGACTTGTGCTCCACAGCCTTTGCCAGCTTCATTGCCCTTGTCTGGACACGCTCCAGCTCCCCAGTGTCTGTTTGTAGTGAGGGGCCCAGAACTGAGCGCAGAATTGGAGGTGTGGCCTCACCAGTGCCAAGTACGGAGAGATTATCACTGCGCCTGCCCAAGCCATGAGCAGCAGGTTTTTTTCCAGGAGAATACTGTGGGAAGCAGTGCCAAAGGCTTTACTAGAGTACAGGCAAACAACATCCACAGCCTTTCTCTTATCCTCTAGATGGATCACCTTGTCATAGCATGAGATTAGGTTGGTCAAGGATGACCTACCCTTCATGAACCAATTCTGGCTGGGCCTGATCCCTTGGCTGCCCCACATGTGCTGCATGCAGCCCATGGTACTCAGGATGGTCTGCTCTATGACCTTCCCCAATATCCAGGTCATGCTAGCAGGTCTGTAGTTCCCTGGCTCTCCTTTCAACCTTTCTTACAGCTGAGTGTCACACTGTGCAGCCTGTAGTCAACTGGAACCTCTCCAGTTAGCCAGGACTGACGATACAGGATGGGAAGTGGTTCAGAGAGCACTTCTGCCAATTCCCTCAGTACCCTGGGATGCATGCCATTGTGGCCCACAGACATGTGTGTCTCTAAGTCGTGTAGCACGTCACTGACCATTTTCCCTTGGATTATGAAGGCTTCATTCTGCTCCTCATCTTCCAGCTCAGAGGGCTGGGTGCCCAGAAAACAACTGGTCTTACTACTAAAGACTGAGGCAAAAAAAGTATTACATACCTCATGCTTTTCCTCATCCTCAGTCACTGTGTTTCCCTTCACATCCAATAAAGAATGGAGATTCTCCTTAGCCCTCCTTTTGTTGCTAATGCATTTATAGAAACATTTTTTATTATCTTTTGTGGCAGTAACCAGATTAAGTTCTAGTTGGGCTCTAGGTCTTCTAATTTTCTGCCCTGCATAACCTCATGACCTGATTTAATGAAGTAAGTAATGTAAATTCTGACATGAAAAATGACTGTTGAAAACAAGAGGCAGCTAACCCATTTAAATATTTTAATCCATTAAAATAAAATAAAATAAAATAAAATAAAATAAAATAAAATAAAATAAAATAAAGTGCAAGTTTCCCAGCTGCAATGAAGCAGACTCACAGCCAGGAGATTCTGAGTGCCCCAGTTCCAATTACCCTCTGAACTGGTTATTAAAAATCTATCTTCAGTCAGAGAGAAAAGGCTTGTAGCGACCAGTTAGGAGCTGCAGATGAAACAATCACATTGGGTGACACTCGCAGAACATGGAACTGGAACTAAGCAACTATTTGAGCAGCACCAGAAGAGTTTTTATTTCCAAATCAATAGAGCAATACAAAGTGAAGCAGCAGATGGGAAAGTGATACATGCTTTCACATCTACATAATTACCACTAAAGTACAATTCATATAAATGCTTTCATGTGGATGAATTCAACACTGTACTGTGAAGAAGCAGAGTATCTGTGGGTTAAGTTATAGAGTATCTGTCAGCAAACAGGGAAATCTCATACTTGATTTCACATCTTGTACAGATGTTACATATGGAAAAATCTGATTTGGCATCGTCCTATTTCTAATTGTGATTTGGCTAGTCTAGACCAAATTTAGAACATGTACGGTACAAACAGTGCCTTAAGTATGTTAAATGTGTCTCGACACTTAATTGTCCTTCTCTACTTTGTTTCACAAATTTGAAGAGCATTTTATCTTTGGTTCTTCTCTCATACCTTTTGCTATGCGTTCTCTTTTTTTTTTAACCAACATAATCCAAAGGAACTTAACAGTGGAAGTCTTCTACTTACCTACATTATAATCTTGTGTATGCTCAAAATTTAAAAAGAGTCTTATTGGAAAAAAAAAAAAAAAGGAAAAAAAACCCACCCAATATCAAAAACACAAGAAAAAATGCAGGTGTGAAACTTGTTTCTCCTGGAAGCATTATGGAAACATAATACTTCACCGTGGCAAGTCCAGCTGTGGTTTGTGATGCTAGGCTGTATTATCTTAGATACTATATAAAGATACAATATAAATTTTTTTTACTTAATCTTATGGGTAAATCACCCATCTTTAAAGGAATGTTTATTTATAGAGCAACATATCTAAAGGGAGCTAGGTGGGGTTGAAATTATTTAAGAATATTTCTGTAAATTCTCATTGGATTTAAAACTGGATTGCAAATCCAGCTGCAGCTAAAAAATTGCAACAATGTGAATTCCTAGGTAAAAACAAAGGTCATCAGAATTTAGCCCTTCTTATTGTGTTGTTTTACCTACCATTAGAAAATGCCCTGTGACTGTGGCAAATTCAATCCACTGGAATGATAATACAAAGTAAGAGTGGCACCACAGGAAAAATGAGTCGGGGAAAATGGATACGGAATCATTGGTTAATAAAAGAAAGCACTGTGTATAAATTGAAGGGGTTGTTAAAGAACTATTTCTGTTACCGATCTTTCTAATAAATCTGGAAAACTGAGGATTATATGGAATTACTACCTTGGGGAAAATCTGAGTTTTTGGCTTCATTTTCTCATTGCCAAAAACAATACTTTTTTACTCCCAAGGAAAACTACCACAGTCTTTTTAAATACTTAATGCCATCTTTTTGCTGCATGATCAATACTTCACAGCACTTTACTTCCTCAAAGTGCAATGCAAGTGCTATGAATTCAATATAATGTTAGACTAAAGTTTAGTAGGCTAAGGATTATTATATTCATTTAAGAGAATGCTATTAAGTCAGAAGTAAAGTGAATCCTCTTTTTTGTGTTATTGATTAGAACTGTGTGTGTTCTCTTCTAATGGCCACCTACATGAGTCTTGTCTATTTTAATAAGGACTAACACCAATCTTATACCATCTGATTTCTTCTACATTTTCCCTGCCTGAATGATCATAGAGTTTTTATACACTTCCTACCAATACTACAATAAGAAGACTTATGCCTTAATAATCTGCTCATAACTTTGTATTGAATGTACATGAAAAGATTGTCACATCATCCTTTTTCTTGTCTGTCTTTTGATATGGATGCATATGTCTATACTAAAGTATTTTCCTACTTGGTCCCATTGAGTCTACAATAAATACAGCAAATACTACTGATAAATATTACTGGCTTTCAATCTTAGGTATAGGTTTCCTGAGATGGTGCCTCACATGTCAGGAAGAAAAGGCAGCAGTGGCATATTTCCCCTGAGGACAAGACATAGAAACTGTCTGGATCATGTCCAACCAGCCTTGGCACATACACCACAGGTAAATATTTTTGGTCCATCAGGCTGCCTGGGCTCAAGAGAGGTCTAAGCAAAATGAAGATTTTATTTCTAGGCCCTGCAAAGAAGATAACAAGCAATATACTAATCCAGAGCCAGAATGCACAGCTACAATGATGGATTTGAGAAAACATGTATTCTCCAGGGGAAAGATGAATGTGAGTGACAGAGGCTCTAGAAAGAAAAGTTTTGTCCAGATCTTAATACATGCTAGGCTGTCTTAAGGATAAATACTGGTTTGTCCCTTTCCTGTATCTGAAGAGGGCCACCCCTGCAGCTAAATGAGACAAAAATGTGTATGGTTGTTTGCTAAAAAATAATTTCTAAGCATCATTTTATTCAGTTTGCTAATAATTTTCAGCTTGCTTTTAGAAGGCATTTTTCTCATTCCTACCATGATTACCATGCCAATGAGAAGTTGACCCAGGAGATACAGAACCATCTGATTGCAGTCAAAGGGAATCAAAAGTATCTACTTTCTGCATAACAAAACAGGTTATCTTTGTGGTTCTTCAAAAATTTCTTGGCCTTCTATATTTTTCATTCCAGAACTTAGGATCAGAATTTTACCTCTCTTTTTTCCTGTAGCAGTCTGTACAAGATCATCAGTGCCATTTCATCTGTGTATTTAAATCTCCCCCTAAAATATTTACTCTGGTAATATTTTTTATAATATTGAAAGCAGCATCCATTTAATTGTGTGTTCCCACTCTTGCAGATAATGCAGAAGACCTTTGCATGCAGTTTGCAGCTGTGTACTAGCACTGTACTGCTTCCAGAAGATCCTTCAACATTTTGTACATACACACACATAGAGAGAGTCTGATTCATATTCCCAGTCCTTTAGGATGATGGCTTTTTGGACAAACAGAGAAGTGGATATTTACAATCATTTCAGGTTCCCAAAGAGACATGTAAATGAACACTGTTGTACAAGTTTTCATTTCTCATCAGATAGATCCAGAATAAAAGCAACGGAGAAAGGGAGAGATTTGGATACAGCATTTTATTATGCTGGAATTCCTTACAAGAGGAATGATGATACCAGTCTTCAAATTGTCTTCTGAAGCATGTGAAATGGCAATGAGCAGCGACTGAGATTGCACTTGCATTATTTACAACCCTTTAAAAGGCAGATTTAAATTATTCTTTTAGTTACTATGGTAATCTAGGAGACCTTTGCAGCCTCCAGATTTCTGAGTAAGGAATGAACTGTTGCTTCAAAACACTTTCAATATTGCTACAGAAGATTATTTATGGTGCTTTTTTTTTTTTAAATCTTGGCCTTTCTTATTTGTTTGGTTGGTAGCACATTAGATTTCTGTCATCTGGATTGGTGACTTCAACATAATAATTCTGTAGACAACATGGGTTAAAGACTTTTATCTTCTTGTATTAGGATATTAACATAGAATTGCCTCATGTCAGATCATATAAGTTCTCCTGATTAATAAAATATGAGGCAAAAATTTGGAATTTATTCTATTGTTATGTTACATAGACTTTTTCCCCCCTTTTCCTATTTTTTAAAGTCTTCATTGGAGGATTTGCATGGAAGATAATATCTAAGTTACTCTTACAGATATGCTTTCAATGTTGAAACTTATGAAAAATTGTTGTAACTACTACTCTTGAGCTTCACTGGAGAGTACTAAAAATTGGTAAACTGCTTTAAAATATTACTCTATTTTTCAATTTTCATGCAACCTGTGTGCAAATAAATAATTTATTTGTTTTAAGAAAGGAATGGCATAGCTGTAAAAGGTGAGAGATTAGAAGAGCCATGAGACCTTGACTCAGGGAGAAGGTGAGATGCCGAGTATTTCGGTACTGCAGGTTTATGTGTGTCCTCACCATTCTGCCCACACCTCAAATGAAAGCATCAGCAGGATAAGACGGCATTTCCTGTCTCTATGCTCCTCTACCTGCCAGAGGTCCAGATACCCGAGTTCCTTGTTAGGCGTGGTAGAAGTGGGTTGGAGTTTTGTGATACATGCATCAGTCTTCAGGGAAACAAGGCTGACATCACCTGTA
The DNA here is from genome assembly GCF_048771995.1 of Taeniopygia guttata. Taxonomy (NCBI): domain Eukaryota; kingdom Metazoa; phylum Chordata; class Aves; order Passeriformes; family Estrildidae; genus Taeniopygia; species Taeniopygia guttata. The sequence goes on along the minus strand of NC_133024.1, from coordinate 75,907,978 downwards.
TCAGGGATGGTCATCCCAGTGATAACAGCTTTCAGACATTACTGACTTGGATCTGATTTTGATCACAGATAAAAGGGTTAGCTTGAAACCTGTTCTCTAGTTTATTCTTTCTTGTTTGTGTCAGTGGATATAATTTGCATTCCTTTCATAAGAGTCCTCTCAGTGGTGATTTGAAATTATTGTTTCAATTAAAACATATAATTTTAAATTTTCTGCTGTTGCATTTTTCCCAAGTTTGTAAAGGTAGAGGCTGCTAAGCATTCAAGAAGCTTGAATAGGTTTTGCATTCAAATCACTTGTTTCATCCAAATTCCACTTGGAAAAATTCACAAAAATATAACATAACTTTTAAGTGTGTGTGAACAATCGTGTTGCAGGGGTAACCACAATTTCAGGACTTCTGATAGCTTGAGTTGCTTTCCTGGAATTTACATCCATTACTTATGCACCATCACAATGTAAGTAAAATTCATGTTGATACAACTCACATTACTTCCCAGAAAAAGGCATTGAAATAAGAATTTGGATTTTTCCACCTCATTATGGCCCATTCTTCAATTTCAAAGTGCTGTAACATGCTCTTTCAAGAGAAAGCATATGGAATGATGCTGGATTTTGAGTTGGACATAAATTGTACACATCTTGTTGATGTGAAGGAAATGTTGAACAAGTGAGTAAATATAATTAGAAAACTAATTAGGCTGTGTCTATGCTGAGATTTTGGCTTGAACCCTTAAAGCAGTTTTGAATCAAATTCTTTAGTCGGTCACACTAGCTGCACATTGTTGCATAAAAGGAATGGGGCTTGTATATACAAACTGTATTTCCTTCAGAGGAGCTAAATCTCAAACCCCACACCAGGTGTTCCCCAAATGTGCTCCACCCCCACGTGGGGGTCCAAACCACAGCATCCAAACCTAACATCACACAGTTTCTAGCCATGTGTGCGCCAGAGACATTTGGTCCAGAGACCCCCATTAGACCCTACTCAGAGTCAAAACTTCAGCCCGCGTTTATTGAAGATGTAGGAGGCTCAGCACATAACAGTAGATCTATTGATCTGCTCCTAATGCGTCACGCTGCTGGCTGACAGCACATGGTCTCCGTTCTCCCTGCATGTGTAGGCCTGGTGCAGCCAGCGGAGGGGCTGTCTCTGCGTGCCTTTGCAAAGCGTTGTGCAACCCGTGTGCTGGGACTGTTGCTGTGGTTGACTGAACCACAGCTATTAAACCTTGCCCTGGGACGTGCTGATCATTGTTCTAGTGCTGCTACAGGGCTCCCGAGTGCTCAGCGTGCAGGCCAGCTCATGCCTGCCCACCAAAGCCTGCATGCCCATCCTCAGGGCACTGTTCCACATGTGCTGGATGTGATCCTGCATGGAGCTTCCTTAAGAGCAGGAAGATCACCCAAAGATGCTGCTCCCAGGCTCGGGGCCTGTTCCTTTTCCCCTCGGAGGAATGTTCTAATGATGGCATGTGAAATTATACAACGCTATCAGATTTCAGCCAAATCAGACCATAGGTCACGTACAAGACAGAGATGTCTGGAAAACAGATGCTCCTTGTAGCTTTGGTTATCTAAATGTACGTAGTTGATTGCCTTTTTCATGTTAATGAATAGAAATTATGGGAAACCTTCACATAAGAGGTCAAAATAGAGGCCTGAAGAGGTTTTGCAAAAACACTTAAAACTGCAACAGCTCTGAAACTACAGATAATACTTGACACAAAGATTCGTCTCCGTCAATATGCAAAATGTTCTCCTTATTGTTGTTGATGAGATATTCAGAATAAAATTCTGAGGCTTATTTTTAAGCCTATTTGTGGATTACTTCCAGCAAGTCGGTTTTACAAAACAATCCTAACAAAAAGCACACGGTGTAGCTCTTTATAGCAATATATTTCCTATTCTTCTTTTTTTATAGCTACTTTATAGTCCGCCCATCTTATCACATAAAAGGAAAAACAGTTTCATTACTGAGAACTGACTTTCATATGAAATAGCATAACTCAATACTTTTCTGCTAGGTAGAAAAATTAATCCTCCCTTATTAAAAAGAAAAACTGTTTTCATTTTACTCTTTTCTCTTTATCAGCCGAAGGAACGATGAACAGAATTCAAACATATGTTCAGTATTTCAGCTAAAAATCTACAAGTATATTTGAAAAAAATCAAACTTCGAACAGGCCAGAAGATAGTTTCTCTCTTGTAACACAAGTTTGAAGGACACTTGCCAAACACTTACACACCCACTTCCTCAGCCAGAAAATCTTTTAGTAACAAGAAATTACACTTCGAGCATACATTTAAGTGCTAAGTGCTAATGCCCAACATTAAATGCTCAGCCGTCTCTACAGCCACAACCTAAAAGAGCTTTGCTTTTTCTTTTTCTGTCTTCCAGTTAGTTCAGCTGCTTGCCTGCACTCATCTTTTCCTTTCTTATCAGACATTGTAAGACTAATATCTATAACAGCTTGTTCAAAAAAATAGCTTTTTTCCTGCAGGGTACAGAGGACTGGATGGTCATGCAGTAAAATTTGCTACTGTGAGATCTGTTCCTACAAACTAAATGAGGGAGAAGGGAAGAAATTATTAATCTTATTTAAAAAAGATAAATTCTGAACAAAACTTTGAAATACTTCCTAGCATTTCACAGAGTTTCATTTTCATAAAATTGATCTTACTGCTTAAAACACACACACAAAAAAAAGAAAAAAAAAAAAAGAAAAAAAATCTTAGTAACTCCTGACTTTCCCAGCCCAAGACAAGTCATCTTCAGTGTGCTAGGGATCTTGCTGGTTTCCAAAATGTCTTAAATCAGCCAAAATAGTCCCATTGGAGTAAAGAAAAAATTAACACCACCTAGTCCTAATGTGACCTCAGCTGGAGTCCAGTGGGCAGCTCTGCCCATCCATCCTTAAGAGAGAAGGGCTGAAATTCCAGCAGTTGCAAATGATATTCAGATAATCCAAGGAAAGGAGAGCTTGTTTTACAAGAGTAAACTAAAAGGCCTTGGATTGCTTAGTCTAGCAAAAGGGTGACTGTCGGGGAATGTGATTCATATCATGTGCTTGGACTTGTTCCAAGCTGTGTGGATTCTGAGCAGCAGGCCAGAGCACACATGCTCGTTGGTTAACGGGAAAGCTGAACAGATCAAAGTCACGTTGGAGTCTCTCCAACAGTGGCCTGCTGATGTGCTTACCTACCTAACAAAGCTTTCAGTTCCTTAAAACTCATGAAAACATCACCTTTCAATCCCTTTGACAAATTCAACTGAACTGGAGCCATTGCTTCAAAAGATACTGAGTTTAGAGAGGACTGAAACAGGCCGACTGACAGGCACAGACAGAATCAATAGTTTCTTAGGAAAGCAGCTATGGACACCTCATTAGAAATGTATAGTGACAGTAAACATATCTAAAACAAGGAAACAATGGGGAGACAGAGAGGTGCGGGAAAACAAGAGATATTTGCATGCATTGATTAAGCCAGGAGAGAAAACATCTCATTTATGCCTTTGATCAGCAGGAGCAGCGTGTTACCTTTTGAGATTCTCCATTAAACAAATGTAGACTGCAAGTAGGAACCTCTACATAAAAGATAAAATAAACAGCATACTGCATTATTATTTCAGATTACAGCAATCACAGTTTAAGGAATTGCACTGCTGAAAAAAAAAATCAACAGTGTGGTTAGTGAATCTGCAACACAGTTTGCCTACAATAAGTGCTACATTTTAGCATTTAAACACTTATTTAAAGGCTGGTTCACCACAGTACCTAAAAAGCAAAAGAGATGTGTGTCTCTGAAAACCTCTACCCCTTAACTTCTTAAAGAACCTTACTTTGGGAATGGTTATTCAACAGGCATCCAAAACTGAGCTACGAGTCAGTTATCCAAGGTCATGAATTGCACATGATACTTACAGTGAAGAATCTTCTCAAGTCCTCTATTTTTTTTAATCAATACCTTATGAACTGTAAGAAAGCATTTAGTAAGAAACTGTAAAAGTAAGCACTGTAAGAAATCACTTCCTTACTTTTTACAAATGCACTGTGAACACAAAATATCCTGGTCCCCAGCGTTGTAGAGTGTAGATCCCGCCTACATACATTCAACATTTTAACATCCCACTGAAACTTTTATATCTAATTAAGGAGATGACTTGAAAGGCTGAATGATCAAATAGATTTAAATAGCTGCTGTCATTCATGAGTTTACATAAGACAATGTTAAAGTTTGCTCCCTTACATGTCATGAGGGAATTAAACTATTTTTGCAGTCAGATTTATTTACAGGAAGCAAGAAAAAAGTTTAACACTCTGTTGAGCTCCAGACTTGAATGACTTGTAGTCAATAATTAAAATATGTTTGAAATACTGAAACATTACTGTGCTGTGCTTATGGATTTTAATCAGCAAGAGGCATTGGTGACACTTTCTGTGTCCAGCTTTTACTTAGCACTAGGTATCGATTGCAACAGATGTCAGTATCATACAGGAAGATTTTCTCAGGGGGATGAAGACAATGAGAGATAGTAAAAGAAGACTTAGTGAGAGGTGGAGGGGGTCCAGTACCACCTGCAAGAGCAGGATTGCCAGGTGGCTTCTACATGATTTCTGTGGAGTATGGCTTCTGAGACATATATACACAACAGAGAACTAAAACAAATAAACAAACAAACAAACAACAAAAAAAACCAAAACGAAGTGCAGGGGATCCCATGTCACTCATGGTCATGTACAAGGAGGATTGTTTAGTGACATCACTCTGCAGGGTGATGTATGCAGCACTTCAGGTGGCTCGGAGACACCTTCCTCCAAATTGCTGAAGATGGCATCGTTTCTGCCTTCCTATTGCCAAAGACAGTGCATGCCAAACAAACTGAAATCCTGATGCTGGAACTCTCTATGGTCCTTGTCTTCTGGATTTCTACCAATGAGCACAAGCATAACAGTGAACATACCATGATCCTCTGAAAAACATGTCCCTGTAAAGAAACCATATGGAGATGCAGAATTACAGTTTGACAGTTTTTACAAAGGTGGGGACTTCTTTTCAACAAAAGCCTAACTCCTTAACAAGAAACAAAACAAAAAAGTAAAGAAAAAATTAAAAAACTTAAGTCCCTTACAGTATATTCTAGGCTGTTTTGCAGTCTAGTTCTCCACAGAAATCCTGTCTAATCTAGCAATTTCCTCAAAGTGACTCCAGCCAGTAACTGAAAATGATCAGGAAGACCATCACAAGTGCCATAAAGCCCCACTGAACTGGGCCACTGTTCAAGATCAGGTCTACCTAGTGCCATAATTATAGTAAAGTTTTTTTGATGAACACAATATATTTCAAAGAGAATGATCTATTTAATACTTAGAGTATTCTAGCACTTATGTGAGACATTAGAGACTGCACAGCAAAGTACAGTCTGGGCAGATGGACTGAATGATTCAATATAATGAAATCCTTTCATTTCCAACATCTGTAACAATGTCTCCATTTGGCATTTGTGACAATGATCTTTGCTTGCTGTATTTTGGATTAGTTCTCCAACTGATATCCTTTCCAAGTGTTAGCAGACAGAATAATAATAGCTCATCGCTGTTGACGGCAGCAGGCGTAAACAGTAGGAGACACTAATTATCACTTTTTTGGTTTACTGCAGCAGAGACCTCCATTAAAAGAAACAATCACAAGGATAACCCTTCACTATCAAAGCTTCTTTTCCTACCAAAAGATGACTTAAAAGAAAAAAGTTGAGATTAAGCCAAATTTTGTTTTCTTTTTGTTTATTTTTAATGCAGTACAGAGGTATTCTGGAAAAATATATTTCAATCCTCCAATTGGCAAATTACATTTGAAATTATGATTTGTTGTATGTGGAATGGTGGTCTGAGATGTACCAGTGGAAAACAAGCACAGGAAGAAGGAAAGGACTTACTCAGATGAAATGTCTGCCTATATGTTGGTAGTCACAAGACCAGAGTAAACTAAGACAAAAGGACAGATGTCACAAAGCCTAAAATTCTCCTTACATGTCTGTCAAAACCTAATTTTTGGTATAGCCATGTTATCTTTTGCTTGGTGTGACAGTAGACCAATATAATCTCTTTGTTGTCTCAATTGCAGTTTCTTCTTTTCATTATTACATTAATAAATCTGCATTTTATGCTGCAAGTATTTGGGGCATTATTGCAGGGAAGACTTTCAAAAGTGTAGTAATTTGTGGTATCAGATAAATTCATAGTAATTGAAGAAGTGTCACATTCGTCATAAGCATAAGGTTCTCTATTTGTGTCGTGCCTCCCAACTTGATTACTCTTAGACAATTTTTGTCAAGACTTTAGAAAAGGTAATAAAAAGACCATGTTAGCCATTAAGTCCCCCTTAGAAAGACATGGTTTAGGGAATCTTGTCTCAAAAGGAGATGTGATCTAAGGTGAGGCTATAAGGATATACTAGAAACATTTTTAAATGGTTGGGATAGAATTGAACTTAAATCATGTAATGCTGTTTTACTCTGGAGATCTTTCAATGCTGAATCTGCATCTTGAGGTAATCTTGCCATAATTCTGTTTCATCAGTTTCATCTATTTTAGATTTTCTACTTGTAATCCTGAAATTGACCAGAGGTGTTGGATATAAAGGCTGCATAGCATCCATTTGGGAAACAGTATGCATTAAAACCAAAATTTTTTATCCCAAAGAAGATTTGACACTGATCCAACTGACCTGTCACAGCATAAACACATTGCTGCTATACCACATCAGCTTCTGCAAAACTGACCTGTGTGATTTATTGGCTTGTCTGTTTGTAATCTCATCCTCCAGGTTTTCAAGGCTAATGATTCTTCATCTGCCTCTTGTTGGAAATTCCTAATAGCCTTGGCTATGAATCTGATGTTTGATATATACTGAACCAATCTAATTTGATTTTTGATGAAGCACCGCAGCTCAGCTTTTCAACAGTATCTCATACCAAAATTTGGATGAAAGCTCTTGAAATCTCCCTTCTGATGAGATTCCAGGAAGGAGAATTCCTGGGACACAGGGAGGCACACACAGAGCAAAGCCACCTGTAGCAGGTGAGGTGTTCAGCCTGGGTATCCTCAGGCTGTTTGTTGATTACAGATACTTCTGCATAAAGCTTGTTCTAACACACTTTGCCATTCTTGAAAAAGGCTGTAAGTCACAGCTTGCTTGGCAGTTTAAGAAAGCACTGCCACTGAAAGAAGTGGTCCCCATCTCCTCCACTCTCCGTGGCTCATTTCCACTGTGGGCACAGCTGCTTCCACAGCTCTGTGCTCGGTGGGATGGGACGTGGGGATGGGATGTGGGGACAGGACATGGGTTCTGTCCCCATGTCAGCCTTCAGCCAGGCCTGTTACCCAGCCTGGCTCATGGCATAACCGCGCAAACATGTACGGCTCCATAAAGCAGTGAGCGAGCAGCTGGGGACAACTGAAAGCTTATTTTGGCTTAAAGAGTTCCTCAAATTACAGACTTGGCTATGAGCCACACTCTGTGATGGCTATGAAGGCTTGTCAAATCTTGAAAAGACCCCAGGAACATCAGAGGGACCTACCCTAATGAGGTAAACAAATAACATAATGTCAGATTAAGCTCAACCTCACTGGATAACACATGTAAGAAGGGAAACTTGGAATTATTTAGAATCCTTATTCAGGAATGACACCTGTTTACTTCTAGGGACAACTCAAGTGAAAGCCTTTCTTCAGTATGCAACTATATTCAGAATCAAAACCTGTCCATATTGACGAAAAACACACACAAAAAATTACTACATACCCATTATATTAAAACAGGCTGCAGCAGAACTTTCACCATCTGCCAACAGAATGCAGTACAAAACAGAGGTTGTGGGTTTGAGAGGGAGGCACCAGGACTGATTAGGAGTGCAGAAAACCCGTGCATGGATAGATTGAAATGATTGGGAGAGTTCGTTTCACAAGGCAGGCATTTAAAAGAGAACATGATAACAGTAGTCAAAGTAAGGAATGGTACAGGCGAGATAGATAAAAACCTTTGTTGAGACAGCTCTGTTCCCTGGCTCAACACAAGACTATGGAGACATCCAGTGAAATTGTAAGGTAGCAAATTAAAAGCGGATAAAAACTAACACCTTTTAGCACAATATATAATTAGAAGTCATGGCGCTGATGCAGGATGTGGGGTGCATGAGGTAATCTGAGGTTTCTTACCCTTCAGTGAAATTATGCATTAATTTCAGTGAAAGAATAAGCTACTGAGAGTGCAGTGTAAGGTAAAAAACCCATGAAGTTACACAGTTACTACAGAGCAGTGACTGCCACCAGATGCTGTCAGACAGGAGCTTGCTGTCTGTCCCAACTTGTAACCATCTACCTCTTGTCTACTTACAAAGAACAAGGCTTGCATCTTCTGAATTCTGTGAGAGATGTCTACTCAAAGTCAAGCACATTCATGTTATGGGATTCTGGGATTCAATGCATGCAGGCATGGAATTGCGTAGAAGGGGATTTCCTAAGAATTGTCTACAAAGGGACTTTTGCTGCCCACAGAGGAGATGCATCATCACAGAATTTGTCTGTTCTGCTTCAGGACAGATAAAATGTTATGTCTAAAGATTTAGGCCAAGTTAGTGTTCCCAGCTCTGGGTATGCAGCTGAAGTGACAGTTCCCATTTTGCCACTGTTGGGCAAGCAGTGAAGACCAATACATGAAGTCATCAAAACAAATCACCCTGGAAAACAAGATCTAAGTCTGTATTTGTCATAATTAAATGTAAAAAAAAAAAATCAGTGCATAAAACACTTTGTGGCACACACACATACGCATTTCAGAGCAGACTGCTAACAAGTGACATTATCCTGTAGACAAATTACTCACTGCACACATCGATGTTGGATGCAGCTGCACTTCACCCATGGGTTTGGGATAGAGACCTCACAGACTCATCACAGAGTGTGTCCATCCATGAGCTGGCTTTTCAGTTCTCATGGGACACTGCCCTGGGGATGGTCAGTGGGATGGTGGGACAGGGCAGTGTGTGCACTGCTTGTCCACCACTCCTGCCTGTGGCACCTTTCCCCTTTGAGGGAAAGGAAAACAGCAAACACTATAATTTTAGTCATGAATTTACTACTCTATTTTGGGAGTGGAAGTGAGACCCAGAGAAGCAGTAGGAGGAGCAGTAAATCTATATTGGTTTCTCCCACTTTAAAGTTCTGTCCCATCAGCACAGCCCACTTGTTCTCTAAAACCCTTTTCCTCTTTGATGAGCTGGCTCCAACAGGCCAGACATTCTGCTCCCCGTCAGTCCTCTCCACTCACATGTCCTGCAGCCACAGAGGTTACTTTTCCCCCTGCCTCATACAAAAATGAATTAAGTAATTAGGTTGGAAAGGGTTTCTGAGACTTCATCAAGTCCAACCTATGACTAAACACCACCTTACCAACCAGACCATGGCACTGAGCACCATGTCCAGTCTTTCCTTAAGTACCTCTGGGGACAGTGACTCTACAACCTCCACAGGCAGCCTGGCTCAGTGTCTAATCACCCATTCTGTGAAGAAATCCCTCTTAATGTCCAACAGGCACCTTGCCTGGCACAGCTTGAGGACATTTACTCTTATTCTGTCACTAATTGTCTGGTACAGGAGGCTGACCCCTACCTGGCTATAACTTTCTTTCAGACAGTAGTGGGGGGCAATAAGATCACCCTTGAGCCTCCTCTTCTGCAGGCTAAACAACCCCAGCTGCCACAACCAGTCCTCATGAGATTTGTGCAACATGACTTATGACAGCAACTTCACTGCTTCATTTTGGAATTACCTGCTGCTGTCTCTTTATACAGCTTAGCCTTTCATACATGGCAATCTCCTCTCTTTAGACCAGTTTTTCATCTTAAATAATGTTTGGGTTTTTTTCTGTTACATTTCTCTGATGATTTGGCTTAGGAAGGCATAGAGTTTACTTAGTCTAGTTATGGTCAAATTTTTGCCTTCCTGTGATATAATTTTGAATACATATTTTCTGACTTCTACCCTCCATGTTTGTGAGGAACAGAGGAGCCCTGTGATAACTTTTTTATAAATGACATGCAAGGTGGACACATGCTTTTGTAAGTACTTGAACATTTTTAGTAGGGCTTTAGTAGGGTTGAAAACACTTGAGGATCTGGACTTAGTTATTAGCACAGTCCCAGCCAGATCATGTTACTTTAATTTGTAGCAGTTTGTTGACGTCCTATGAGAGCAGAAGACAAGACAATCATCTTTACCAAAGTCCTTGCAATATGATACAGAGCACAGCAACTGTCCATAGAGGGTTAGGACCTACTTGTTGGAGAGCTCACCAAATAATTTTTTACTATCAGGGTAAAAAATGGTATTAAATGAACCAGAAAACAATCTAAATTGATGAGGATCATCAATTATCCTACAGAGATCAGTGGTGTTTGCACAGCACAGACCGGGCACCTGCCTGAAAGTCTGCAGATGACTGTGGAAGAGTACATCCTTGGGATTTTATGATAACACAGTTTTGCCAAGCTAGGTACCAATATTGTCATTATAGCATCTGAATGGCAAATCCTTCTAAATTATCTTCTCCCTTGAGTGTTGAAACTTAATCTCAGGATGATGTTTTGACAAAACAATCTTGTGTTCACAGATTAGTAAGGGGAAGAGTTACACCCAGACTGCCAGTATTTGGTACACAAGTTGGTAGAAGAACTGTAGAATTGGCACCCTGAAGCTGTCAGACCTCACACTTGGGAGAGAAGCTGCAGCTCACTTGGCACTAATGGTGTCTGTGCCAAGGACTGTTAAAGTGTCTTGAGTTCGTGGAAATGCTGGCAGTAGCACTGAACAGGATCTTTATATTTACAGCAGTACTAAATCCAAATGACCTATTCAGAAATGTAGAGGTCATCACATTCATTTTATAACAGCTTTTGTTAAGTGATAGTAGCTATAAAAAAGCGCTCAAAATTGATGTTATTTTAGGCATGTTTCTCTCTGAGGAAAGCTTAAGACCATTTTGGCTCCTAATCTCAATGTATGTCCTGTCATTTTTTTGAAGGAGAGCTACAATAAGCCAGTGAAGTCAAGCAAAAAATACTGGACATGAGAAAGATAAAAAGAAATCCACTATTTCTCCACATGGCTCAAATAAACTGAAGCAGTAGTTAGGTGGCTGGAAAAAAAAAGGCTGTGTGTTTTGTCAGGAGAAGCACAAGGTTTAGGGTTTACCAAGAGAACCAAAGCAGGGACAAACTGCCAAACTTTGCAATGTCAACACAACTTACATTCAATAATTAAGCGTGAGACTGACTTAATGAGACAGGCAATAACCATATTTCAGGTTCAGTGGCTCTCAATAACCGCACTGGAAGAGTACAGCCGAGACTGGAGACAAGAAGGTTATTTTTAGAAGCACTAATACTAGTGCAGTGATTAGAAATAAGATCCTTTTCTCGGGTAATAAGTGTTTTAACCAAGAATTGCAATTCCCAATGTTTTGAGTCATGACTGTGTAACAGAAGTCAGAACCAAAATCTTATATAGGGACATATCTCTGATAAGCAAAAAGCAGAGATTAACTTCTTTCCTGTTTGAGGGAAGAGAAAAAAGATACTTACTATGAGACTTTCCATATTTTCCACAGTATAATTAAGAATCCTCTGTCTGCTCCTTTGGACAGGGAAAAAAGAAGAAAAAGAGAAAGAGGTTTTGGTCTCACTGAGGACTTGGTAAAAAAAAAAACAATACCATGATCAATATTTTTGATGAGACATTAAAACTGTCTAGATATGTCAGTATCCTTGGTTTATTGAACTTAATATGAGGTCCAAACTAATCCATTGAAGTTTTGTGAACTGCTGTTTATATGCATTCATCAGTAGAAACATTTATGGCAACTAGAACAGCTAAAAATTGGGTATTGCAATGGCAATACATGTAAGAAATAAATTCTGTTGACCCCAATGGATGTAAAATATCTCTGGGTTTTTAGCAGTGCACAGTGGGATACAAAAAAGCATTCCTACTGGTATGCTGAACTGTTCTGTGATCAATAAAACTGTATGAGAACATGAGACTGGATAAATAAAACTGCCCCTATAATTAATGTATTATCTTCTCTCAGAGTATTGCACTGCTCTTCTCTACCTCTGAACTTCTGTGCTTTCACTGCACCATTGTGGCCATCTCACATTTTTATCATCCGCTATTTTGCTTTGCCTTCTCCCTTGCTGTTTTGTAGTGTGTCAGGGACACAGCAGGAGGGAAATAGTGCTGTGGTTTTATCAAATGGATAGAACTGGAGGTAAAACCCCAAACCCACTAACCAAAACAAACAAAATCTCAGCTCTTATTGGTGACCCATTGTGAGAGCAATAGAGAGGAAGGGGACCTTGAGCTATTAACAATGTGGTAATTCTGTACATCTACTTGCTCCAACCATGCAGCTCATCAAGATCCAAAGCACTTTTGCTACAAAATCCTAAGTCTGACAATAACTCATACTAAGCAAAATGACATTTGCCAACCAAAATATTCACATCTTTCTTTCCCTCTTGCTTTTCTACTGACGCTCCTTTGCCACACATGTTTTCTCACCTGTGGGTGAGTGAGTGGGTTCATGAGTGCACCCTGATACTTGGCATATCCACTCCTGACAGCAATGCCCTTTCATGACATTTTACTTTTGGACTTTTGAACGACAGAATCCATTGAAAATTCACAGATTATCAGAGCATTGTCATCTTCAAGTCAGCTGACTTTGTGTGCCTATTTGACCATGTGAAATGGCCATATTCTTTAACAGAGATCATTGGTAATCATGGATGGAATAGCCCTGCTCAGCAGTAATCTCAGCACTTCTACTAAATTTTACTACGTATAAATTACTCTAATTATCAGTGCAAGTTGTGCTGTGATACTGATTTTCATTGTTTTGACCTATTTGGGAGCAATGATAGCTGATGACTGGTTATAGTATGCAGTAGCCTTGCAGAAAGGAATATGTGAAGGGAAATCCTCAGATGTCCTTACAAATAAAGTTTGTTTTGGTTTTGTGTTATCAAGAAAACCAGGGTTTATTCTCAGTCCCTTCCAGGCAGAGATAATGCCTCTCTCCAGAAGGGAAAGATTGGCTGCTCCCTGGGGCTGGCATGGTGGGGGAGAGGTGCCTCCCTGAGCTGGGTGGGTGTCAGGGCAGGGCTTTGTCAGCCAGGGCTGTCCCACAGCCCCAGCCAGGAGCAGGGCAGCCAATGACCAGGGACATCACCAGGCACCTTTCTGGGGATGGGTTGAGGATGGGACAGGACTTCAGCCCTGGCTTGGTGTGTCCCAAGCAGCATGTGGCAGGGTAAAAATGATAGCAGCAGGATATTGAACCAAAGCTAAAGTACAGCAGCACCAGGTTATCCAAGCTTCACAACTGTGAATTCTTATGATTTCAGAAACATCCCATAATAAATACATGTAACTCTGTTCAATGCAGTTATTTTGAAAACTGTCTTACATATATCTAAATGAGTAATCCTGCATATGACACAAAAAAAGTGTTTACTAACCTCTGAACCAAAAGCCAGTAAAGAGCTGTAAGTACAGTTAATTTGCTACTGCGAGTAGTTTATCAATTGCTAGGAGGAAGTCTTCAAAGGTTAAAGAGATATATTTAAAGGAATTTAAACATATTAATGATTCCTGGGACTGTTCTGGAAGTCCTAGACATGGCTAAAACGAATATGTTGCCTACTTAGTTTTACAGAGTGAAAGACACCTGAGGTAAGTTCTTCTTTTGCTATGCATTAATTTTTATAATTATGGTATCACAGAAAGAGATTTTGTGGGGAGTGGAGGTGGAGAGAGACACTATTTTGAAAAGATTTGTATCTGGCCAACTGTGAGCAAGGATAGGGGAACAGGGAAGCTTCTGTCAGAGAGATTTCAGACAGGACTCACTGAACAGATGACAAAAAAATGTAACTTTACAAGATAGAAAATATTACAGTATTGTATGTTAGACAGTATATTATGTAGTTCCTTTAGATAATTGAATGAAAAAAAAAAAGCAAATAAAAACTTTGAGTTTTTCTTCTGAACCACTGTGTTGCTGAGCACAAACAGTGATCCACTTTTCCTACAGGAGTGACAGTCAGTGGTGATGTACGTAATTGTGCGTACAGTGTACTCAAGTGCATAAACAATCCCTGTCTCCTCTCCACAGGCACATTCTCTCCAAGTTTTTCTATTCTGCTGAGTGTATGGCATGGCAGTTGTTGCACAAGTTCTAAAGAGAAAAATATCTGAAGTAAACCATGCCAGACCAGATATTGATTTGCTACAGTGTGGAGCAAAAATATGTTTCTTCATCACTTACTGTAGGGAATGGGTGAAGGAAGCCTCATTCTTCCCTCTGTTTGAAGATGCACTTTGGTTTGCTGAAAGAGAGCAGAAGTTTGTCCTAGATCCCCTGCAAATTGTTAAGTCCAACACCTAAGTAATTTTCTCCACGTACCAAACTCAAAGCAGTTTAGTGTCTGGTTGAAGGCATCTAAATGAAGCACCTCCACTGAAAGCTTTTTTCCCCCCATGGTCCCTGTAGGGAAAGTGGAGGGAGACAGCCCTCTAGAGGTGTCTGTTTTGCCCTATTGAGGTATGAATTCCTTTCTGGAGATGCCGTTATGGGAAACATCAAGAATCTGCATTGTCATTCAAGTAGTTCAGCAAAGTAGCTAATATGAGATGGCATGAACTTTTCCCAAACAGAAATTCCCTTCCTGAGATTTCAGCTATCCAAGACTTTGAACTATTGTTCCCAGATGTCTTCAGTCACTGCCCAGGATCCTTTTAGAACTTAGTGCAAGTGGAGGATGCACACACACCTTCCCTAACATCCCATTGTCGCCTGCACCTCAAGGACTCCTGAAGTCAGCACAACAAAGAAGCTTTCATGCCCATGTCAGGGTGATGTGTGAACAAAGTAACCAAGGCTCTTTGCAAAGTTTTCCAGGGCAAGGGGAGGGGAACAGTGATATTAAAAGGTATATTGTTCTGGAATGCTTTTGTGTATTCCATACTCTCCGTGAGCAAATCCTCAAAAGCTCCCAGTTGATGCTGAAGTACCTGAACTTCTACCAAAGCCTAACTTAGAGTTAAAAGCTCCATTACCTCTATACATCATGGCCTAATGACACTATGTTCAGAGACATGAAAAGCTTATTATCTATTTATGAAAGGCCATGTTTACAGGCTTGTAAATAATGCAGATAAATTTTATTTAATAGTGACAATAAATTTTAGTTCTGCTTCCTGTATTAACAGCAAGTGGCTGATATTTGGTATAGCTTGTGCAAACAGTGGCTCACACAGAACAAGATAGATCCTAAAAGGCCAAATTAAGTTAATTTGAGGTTCATCTTGCCCTAAGGGAGCTGTACAAGATGGCAATACTGTGACTTAGAACTGCAGAGAGACTGAAAAGGAAGAGAAATAATGCTACTTGTAAATCATACCTCAAAACCGTGCAAGTTGTCCCCTTCTGTATCAACGTGACTTGAAAGTCCAAATGATTTTTACTGAGAGTTAGGCTGCATGGTGCATATGGCATTCCCAAAAATATAAACTGTAGTCTTAAAGCTTTGATAAAGTAATAAAAGCCCTGAAGAATCATACGAGCACAAAACATTGCCACAGAGTTGCTTGCTCTGGGAAGGAAGCAGTGATTTGGGGTATTGCCATGGCCTGTCTGCATGAGTGCTTGCTTCAATGCTGACTACTGCAGAAGAGTGCTGGGCACTGATGCAGCTCTGAGCCAAGTTCACAGAAAACCTTCTACTGTCTTCAGTGAAAACTGGACTAAGGCCTTGATTCTGTGATAAAAGGATGGTCTTTCCCACCCATGGTAAAAAGGCAGGCTGAGTTGTAGTCAACTTGATTGTATTTTTCCCTTTTGTGTTTTTTCACTTTGGAGATGCTCTTGCAAGCTTTTATCTATTCTAGGAGTCCCATGAGACAAGAACATTCATGCTGATTTCATGGAATGGACTGAAAAGTTTCAAGAGGGTTTCTGAGAAGCACTTTATGCCTCTGGCTAAAATCTGAAGTACAAATCTACACGAGAATAGGGAATTAGCCTAAGAAAAACACACAAAAAGAAAAGAAAACAAAATAATTATACAAGAGATGAAAACATGGCAACAGCAACAAAAACACATTTATCTCTGAAGCCATTAGCTATTACATTTTATTATCTGTAGAGGAAGGAAAAAATTAGAATTCTACTTAGGTAACTACAATTGAAGGGCATAGAAGTAAGGGATTGAAAACAGGTACTGATGGATCTAAACATTCACTTTTCAAGACAGGGATTAGAAAGTTCATCCTATAATGCTCTCAGAAAACTTCTTACCTAAAGTCAACACAATTTTAAGAGGAACCTCATTACATGTTTGTTACTAAAGAAAAAAAATAGACCGACTTTAAACAAAACAAGAAAAAAAGGAGCAAAGGATAGACCGTGATCTTCATCTAATGACTCTTTTCTGAAGGTTGCTATCACAGCAACATCTGAGTGTTCATGCATGGCAACCAAATCTTCAAAATATCCATAGAAGATGCTAGAGTTTCTCTTATTTACTCTTAGAGGACATTATTATTTCCTATCGCAAATTGTTTTGGACTGGAATTTAACCTCTTCTGCATGAGTTCTTTTTTTCACTTTTCAGTGTGGACTGTATTAGTATCTGAAGAGTACACTGGAAGGAAAAGTAGTATGATAAAAATGAATGGTGTTTATTTTTCTTTGATTAGATCAAACAGCAAACAGTATGAATTTGGCTAGACAAAGAACCTGTTGTTCCATTTTTGGGTGAGATTAACTGCTACATGAAAGCTTGCACAGTGGTCTAGAAAACTGCTATCAGACTAAAAAGATAATAAAATGTTTTGGACAGAAATACAAACAATGGTGAATAATGAATATCTAGTGGTCTATAATTCTGACAAAGGTTTTTCTTTGAGGCTATGTGTTAGAATTACATGCACATACACATGCTCAAAATACTGCAGTACTCAGCATGATTTATATACTTGATAAAATGTCTCTTAGTAGCCCAAAAATAGAATTGCACCAGGTGCACAGCAAACAGACATGCTACTTTTAAAAAACTCAAGTAAGCCAACTGGAGTGGGAGCCAATGAGAGCAGATGATCAACATATTTATTTTGAAAGCAGCCAGAATGCCTCAACCTTCTTCAGTCACAACTATCTAAACTAAGTCATGGCAGTCCCAGATTCAGTTAATCCCTGTTATGACTCTGTTATCAGGTGAGAGTAAGAGTAATTATTTTACTCAGGCCATCTTTCTTATTTCTCATGACTCTTACGATTGTTTACTTTTACTGTCCATGGTCAGATAAACCTGAGGCTTCTGCAAGTCATGACCTAAGTTCATATAATTTGATGTCCAAATAAAAACACAGAGAAGTAGACAAATACAGCTCCAATAGCCCCAAGCTCCAGGAACACAGGGAAATAAGCCAGTGACACAGAGAATTGAGTTGATATGAAGTCCTAGGTAAGGGGACAGAATGGCTCTGGTAGGGCTGAAAGACAGGAATTACACCTCCTGCTAATACAGAATTGTCTTTGAATGAGGTAGACTATACTGTGAATTAAAACTGGACATTCTTTCTCACTAACTTTTCCTAAGCAAGGGAAAATATCTCTGAATATTTGTATCAAAATTTTAGATTTTAATTAAAATGTTTGAGAAATAGAAAGATAGTGTAATTTTAACTTTTGAGGGAGATATGAATATTTTTAAGATAAATAGTCTGCGTAGTAAAATTTAAAAAAAAGATCATAGAATTACAGAATCCTAGAATCAGAGAATCATAGAATGGTTTGAGTTGGAAGGGGCCTTAAAGACTATCTAGTTCCAACACCCCTGCCATAGGCAGGACATCTTTCATAAGACCAGGATACTCAGAGTACCATCTAGCCTGGCCTTGAACACTGCCAAGGATAGGGAATCCACAAACTCTCCGGGCAACCTGTTCTTGTGCCTCACTACCCTTATATAAAGAATCTCTCCCTAACATCTAATCTAAACCTACTCTCCTTCATTTTAAGGCCATCATCCATAAAGTGCCTTAGTATGGGCAATGGTAGAAAGGAGGGGAACAGAATAAGCACAGATTTGGTGATAAATAGCAGTTTTCCAGAATGTAATTCTAGTATCAAACTAACTAAGAGTCACCCAAGTGGAAATTCTGCTGATGTAAAGTTATCATTACTAAAAGTCTGAAGGGAGAAAGTAAATGTCCTATCTGATAGCTGTAAGGACAATGTACTATTTGGTCAAATTGATATCTTGATTTTCAGAATTTACGGGTGGTGAAAGCAATTGTTGAAAAATTAGATGTGTGGAGGTACTTTGTAGTGAAGACCAATTAGTACAGGATCAGCAAGAAGTGTCAGATAGGAAGAGAAAATACCAGAACAAGAAAAACAAATCTGGACTTGACAGAGGAAAAGCAGAAATCAAAAGGTTTATGTGAGCAGAGAAAAAACTTGGGGGAGTGTGACAGGGAGGTGAAGTACAGGAGTCAGACAGCAGAGGAGGCAGCTTCATGGAAACATCTTAACCATGACACAGTGATTTTACCTTGAGAATAAGTTGGTGGGTGTAGGGAGAAAAGGTTAGGAAACCAGAAGGAAATCAGGAGTGCAAACCAGGTATACGGAGACTGGCAGTGCAGAAAGTGAATGTTGAAGACTTCAAAAGCAAGCTGTTGATGTGGATTTCAGTGGATGTGTTGTGTTTGCTACAAGAAAGGTATCAAAATGGAGACCCGTTTAACAATGTAGATCTCTCCTGGAACTGTGGTAGTGTACTTTTGTTGATTAGCATTTTAATGACTCATAATAAAATATAATATGCGGCTGTAATCTGTGCACAAATGCTTGAGGAAATGAAAGACTGACTAACAACCATTACATAATTTCAACGTGGAGAAATTATTGCCCAATTCAGTTGTCAAAACCATGCAAATAGAAATGCCTTGGTCCTACCAGGTTAATGTTCAATTTGTTTTATTACCATTTCAAACATAAAGGAACACAGGCAATAATATTTCTGATTTGGATATTTAACCTTTATTCCAGTAATTTCTCTTCTGGATGAAATGAAGCCTAGAGCTAAATCAATCTAATTGAGAACAAGGTTTGTCACCTAAGTTCCGTGATTATGCAAGCATCTTCACATAATAAATCTGGCAATACTTTCCCTTAAATCAATATTTCCAGGACAAAAAGGTCTGTGGTCTGTGTTATACCTTCAATTCCTAATTTATTGAACATAGCCATTTTCAAATCCTGAGTTCCCTTAGAACAATAGAAAACAAAGCTGAAAACTACAATTTTTTCAGTAAAAAACAGTGAATTTATTCGAACCTAAACTATGTCTAACTACAGCCACAGGGCCCCCAGCTGAAGGTATGTTGTGTCAGCTCCTAAGAATAACAAAAGCATCTTTATTTAAAAAAAAGGAATAATCCTTTTCTCATCCCTCAAAATATTTGTATTTGCATGCTTCATCAGAATAGAAATGGATTTTGAAATCAGTTTTCCATATAGTTGGCAAAGGTTGTGTCTTAAATAACTTTCCTTGCAGAACAGTATTTAATGTTCCCATGAACAGCGTGAAGAGAAGGGAATACAAAGTACCAAATCAGGGAAGAGATAGTTAAGTAAATAGCGAGTTTAAGACAAGGAACCATTAGGCACACTCCTATTAGTTCAGGAGTCCTTTTCAAGGACAAGGGAAAAACAAAATGTACAATGCAGCTCCATGGCAGTAGGTTTAACATTTTAATAGCTGGCACGCTGCCTGTATCTGATGCACTTGTTCAAATAGGCAGATGCTGGATTGGATAAATGGAAGGGCATGTAAGGACAGGGAGTCTAGCTCCTTGCTGCATTTATTATCATAATAACTCACTGACTACAGAATGTGGGAAGAAAGTTCCCTGGATGTTAAGAGAGGCTTTACACTGACAACCTGAGGTAGAGGCTGGTGCTGTGATTAATGGACACTAGAGTCACAGAACAACTGAACTTATTCCAAGTCCAACTCAACCACTGCTTGCTGGTAGAAAAAAATCTTTCCCCCTACTATCAATTTAAATGTAACTAATGTGATTTATATTCTCACACAGGTATATATTCTATACCACCAAATTCTTTATTAACAGGTATTTTTATTCTGCACACTTTTTTTTTTAATACAAAAGCCAAATACCTCTTTTTTTTTTTTTTTTTTTTTTTTTTTTTTTTTTTGACTGGTTATGAGGGATGGCATGACTCACTAGAGACATCGGATCACCATATTGCCCTATAGCATCCAGCTGGTAAAGTCTGGTAATCAGTAAACTGATGACAGCTCACAATTTTAGGGCAGAAAGATGTCAGGTTTATCACCTTTTTTATTATGTTTTAGTGCTGACATTAAAATTTCTCTTACCAATCCACTGGGGGTATAATTTTACTTTAAAAAATGGAAGACTCTATTCCCTTGGATTTTGAGTGGATTTGAAAAGAAAAGCTAATTTTTAACCTGCGTGCATTCTTCTAGTCTTTGATGGTATCCCACACATTTTATGTACCTACGATGTTACCAAAAAATGTCACAAGAGCAAAGCGCTAGGGCATCACCCGGTTTCTAAGGAGCAGCTCACAGAGCTGGGGCGAGCTGCAGTCACGGAGGGGGCGACACCAGCCGCACAGGCTCGCGAAGCAGCTCCCGGGAGGGACATCCCCCACGATCTGCCGCTGCCGTGCCCGACGTCACAGGTGTCCGTGAGTCAGCACTGCAGTCCGTCCTGCCCAGCGCAGAGGCTGAAGCCAAAACTCGCGCAGGGAAACAGCGCAGCGGCCCGCCGCGGCCGTGATGCTCCCGCCGGCTGGCGAAGTGAATTAAAAAGGAAAGAAAATGTTGATTGGCTCGTGCAGCCCTGGATTTTGGTGGGGTTGGGTTTTTTTTTTTTTTGGTTTTTTTTTTTTTTTTTTTTTCGTTGAGTAATGACTGCTCTCTGCTACTTGATAGCCAAGGCTGGCAGCGCTATGGCAACCGGGCTGCGGGAAGGGCGGAGGGGAAAAGTCGCTTAGCAACTGGAAGCTTTAGGCAGACAAGGCTGGTTTAAAGCACGGCAGTTAAAAAAAAAAAAAAAAAAAAAAAAAAAAAAGGCAACAAAAAATCCTCTCCTCAAAACAAGCCCGCAGTTGCTATTAGAGATAACTAAAATACAGATCTGAGGAGTTAAGAATTTAGAAGAAAATAAAAGAAAAAATTGCATGACAAAGCCAATAAAAAAGGAGATAACAGCTTGAAGGGTGGTGGTGGCGGGGGGGTGGGATAGGGGGGGCGTTTAGAAGTAGAGATATTTCACGCTGATCATTCTAGATACAAGCTTCATCAATGCAAACAACAGCCCTAAACCAGCACAGGCTGACAGATGTTTATACTCTTCTGCAAGGCAGAACTCCACAGGTATCACCTCCCTGGCCCCCCAGGCTTTGGCCGAGCATGCAGAGGGGCTGGGTGCATCCCTTTTCCCGAGCACAGCCCCCGGGCACGGCTCCCGTAGACTCCTGGCACACCCCCACTGCCAGTGGAGCCACCACTACTTGGGGAGGTGGAAGGAGCAGCAGCCTGTCTAGTCTTACCCTCTCTGGCTGTTATTTATAGGCTTCCTCTGGCATGATAAGGGCTCTAGGGTCAAGAAAAAAAAAGTAATATGAAAGGTTATCCAATGCACCAATTCAGATTTTTAGTAATAATTTTTCTGAGATGTTTTTCCAGCGCTCCAGGCATCCTGGCACTTCATTAATAATGCAGTAAAATCCCAGCAACATTACATTAATCACCCCGGTGGGAACCCAGCCAGTCAGGCACCTCTTTTTCAGCCCTCCATCCTCAGCCTTCTCTAAGCACTGTCTCAAACAGAAGTCTTTCACTGCATGCTTGGAAAGTTGCCCAATTTGAGCTATTTTGGACTAACAAAGGGACAATTTCATCCAAAGACACAGAAACCCCACAGAGCTACTGCCCTCCCCCTCTCCAGTGCAATGGGGGTTGGGTGCTTCTGCCGACCATCGGCCAGGCAGGAAAACATAAAAGGAGACACTGCGTTGGTCTAACCTTGCCCTTTAAAGTCTGCCTAGAGGCCAATGGGAAGCTAACTCACATCTGCAGGTATGCGGAGCCACGGGCTCCTGGTGGAGTGCGGGGCCCAGCGGCCGAGCTGCCACATTCGGTGTCGTTTTGTTAACGCAGAGAAATCAGTTTGCCATCGGAAAAAACCTGATCAGGCGAAAAATCAAAATAGACGCTGTGAATGTGTCAGTCCGGCCAAATATCAGCGTGGGCAAGCCACAGGCAGGTCAGCAGGCAGATCTGGACGGCAGAGGTTTTTTGCCAGCCAAGTAACCCAACAGCAGCCAGCAGGAAGGCTCTGCCCCGGCTCCGGGTCCGTCCCTGCAGCCTGCCCGCCGCTGGCTGCCCGTGCGCTCCCTTGGAGCCGCGCTGCAGCCTGGCCACCTCCCAGGCTCCAGGGCTCCCGAAACAGTGCTTTTAGCGCTCATAATGCTACAGCGTTTTTGCGTTCACCCGCTGCATTGTCTCCCCAGCAGATAATGCTGACTAAATTGATACTTTACAAAAGCACAAAGGAGTCAGCTTGTGACTGATACACAATACTGGTTAACAAGATACATACAATGGTGGTATTAGTGGGAGGAAAGAAAAGCTCAACTTTCTGTCTGTCATAGGTTCATTAGAAAGTAAAGAGTTGTTAGCATGCAGAAAAGCTCTTTACATGCATGAAAATGGTACAAGTTTTGAAAAAGGGAAGTAAAGGAAAAATTAATCTTTCTTTAATGCTGGTGGAAGAACTGGCTCAAACTGTCTTCTCTCAAGAAGCAGGGAACTTTCTTAATAGTATTAAGAATTCTATTATGAATTAATAAATTAACCTTTGTTAATGGAATTCTGAAATGTGTACATGAAAATAACAAGATCAATTGCGGGAAATGGATTTGTGGATAATTTTTAAAACTTAATAGAAAGCTCACACAGTCTTGTACATTTGTATGGAAGAGCCAGCAATCAATGAAACCGCCCTCCCCCCCCCCCTTTTTTTTTTTTTTTCTTTTCTTGCATGCACTTTGTCCAGAGATGGATACTGTCAATCTGAAGTTTCCTGAGGAATGTCATAGATAATTGTAACACTAATGACCAAAAAAAGCTTCTAGATTTACAAGAAATACATACTGTGAAAAGTACATTATCTTTTCCATTTGTTTCTTCTAATGGTTTTTTAAAGGTCATGGAGTACTTGCAGCCAGGGGATATGAGAAGAAAGTATATAAAATGCTTTAAATCCTCCAGTCACACACAGAACAAAGAGGCTGCAAATTTTTCATTAAAAAAAATAAATTCAGTGATTCTTGGGTTTAAAAGTCCAAGAGACATACCAGCACATCCTAGCGGCTAGGTGTTGATTTAATTTTTTCCTTTCCAACAGCTTTGTGCTCATCAGAGGACCTGTCAGAGTCTCCAGCACAGCCTGGGAATCCTGCTCCTTTATTGCTGCACAAGTTGTACAAACCTTATTGCAATTCTGTTTTTCTTGGAGCAGAAAAGGCAAAATGTAATCCATCTCCTCTCATGATCTTACAAATCAAATTGACATTGATTTTAACCATGGCCTATGGAAGAAGGTACCATGCTCAGCACAGGACAGAAAAATCCTGATACAACAGTGAATATGTAGATTCATTAATCTCTTTGCACTTTCACTTAGCCTTCCAATTGAAAAAAGTCCCAAAAGTAGAAAAGTCATGATAGTAAAACATGTAAGACACATCAATATTGTGAAGTGCAGAGGAACTGTCATTTACTGGGCTGCTGGCTGCCAGTGACACCAGCTAAGTAAGCTGCAGGTGTTAGGTTTGCCTGGCTTTGCCATAAACAGCAGCAAATAATATATGTGTTGGCAAGGACAGGCAAAACAATCATTTTTTGTTAAATGGTACCTTTTGGCCAAAGATGGTGGTATGATCTAATTTTAGCATAATGCTTACAATTTGTTTGCAGTATCAATATTCTCAATTATATAAACCCTTGGAGGACAAATGAAAACAAAAACATGGAAGAGTGAGTGTGATATGTGCCATTGAATATTGTTGTAATAGATGCAAAACAAGCTATACTTGCTCAGGCCACCCGTTTTCTTTGTTAAATTTTGAGTATATCTTCTCTAAAGTTTAATGGTCTTCAATAGAGTTTCTTGCACTACAAGAAATCTGACCCTTTTCTCCTTCTGTATGCAGGGACACTGTTATTATGGTTATCATGGCTGGGAAAGCCTGTGAAGAAAAATGTATTGCCCTAGTACCATCTAGTGGAGGGAATGCTGGAGAGAGATTTAAATGGAAGGAGAAGAAATAATGGCAATTATTTGAGGTGGGAGCTAAGCTCATCAGGGCTGTGACAGTTTGTGGGGTAAAGGAGATGAGAATTAGTTGTCGTCAAGCTGTGCAGAGAATTTTTCAAGGCTCTCTCTTTCCAGCTCCCATAGAGATTAGTAAATTATCTAGCACTGAAACACCTCTAAATAATACAGATCATCAAGCTTAAGAATATTTTGAAATTATACTCTGTTTTTCCGAAGAAATCTAAAGGCAAACAACATGTCAGTGATGCCACCTGCTTCTTATTTGACAGGAACCATCTGGACAGCAAACACTCTAAAGCCAAGAAAGTCATTGCCGTCTGCAAGGCAGGATAGAGAGCTGTAATTTAAATGCCCGAATGTCACCTGCAATATGAAGGATGACATGTGGCCCAAGGGCATAAAATGGAAAGTGTGCCTGTAGCTGTAAGCCTTGCATTGGAGGAAACAATGAATAAATATGTAACATAGGGACTTGAATGGGTTCCTACTCACCCTCTTTCTGTTTGCAATGACCCCTAGACAACAGAGAAAGCCCTTCTAGAGATTAAACTAACTTAGAGGTGGCACAAGCAAAGCGAAAGTAGTGAAGAGCCCAGAAGATGCACCTCACGACCTCATTCACAACCTGGACAGCAGTGAAGTATAAACAGCCTACGCATGCATCAGCTGACTTCTGGCTGCTGGCTGCTAATCTGACTCTGCTTTCCCTAATCTTCCTTCTCAGTGTCCCATCAGCCCTGTGTTTACCTTCTCCTCCTTATTTCCTTCTACCCATCCATTTGGTTCCTAAAGATTAAATTAAAAATTTTAAAAAGTAAACAAACAAACTAGCAAAACCAATCAGAAATAACTAGAAGATTTAAGTCCTGCATCTCACTGCAGCTGGGCAGAGCTCTGCATGAGTAAGAATAAAATTCAATGGAAAGAACAGGTCAATAAGACAGAAATAGGGAAAACATTGGAAATGAAAGTGTATAATTTGCTCCTGGAAGGTGGAGCACTGAGCCAGGCACAATGAAAAAGGGATGACTTCAGTGCTGCTGGACTAACTGGCAACCCTCCCACCTTCAGACTGAGTGCTAATTTTTGAACTATGCAAAATGTCTCCTGAGGCCAAAGAGTATATCTGAAAACGAGACCCAAGGGGCAGAGAGCAGGCTTCAGTGATGGGCACTGAGTGCAGGAGAAGTGCCTCAAGGTGGTACTGAGGCAAACAAACACCCCTTTATTTGCATTCCCTAAATTCCCTGAAGCAGCCACATGGCACTGATCAAGACAAGAATTATCAGTGACAAAAAGAGGAGGGAATTACCATTAGGAAGGAAGGTAATGGTGTTCACTTCAGTCTTGGTCCATAGCTGTAGCATAGTTATAGTTAGCATGATAGGTCCAAGATATTTTGGACTCAAACTTGAGTACCTCACGCTTTCACCAGGAGACAGAGTAGAAGGTCTTTCGTATGTCGTTCTCCCAAAGATTATCATAAATATGAGAACATTTTCTCCATTGCAGTGGCCCACACTCATGCCACTGAGACAGGCAGCCCTACCTGCCACCTACAGCAATCCCTCAGAGAGCTGAGGGAACCTCCACCTCCTTCAGCACCAAGGAGTAGCCTTTGGCATCACATCTCACACCTAAAATGTGGGACTTTGTGTGAGAAGATCCTACTAGGTCCTCTCCAACTCAGAATGGTCTATGATTCTGAGTCTATGGTTTTATGATTATAGGATTCAGCTAGGCTGGTTTCTCTGCAAAACTTTAGCCTAGAGGAGCTGGCATGGCCATGGCATCAACGCTACCAACTGCAGCCCTGCAATATCCCTGAGGCTTAGTCTGCCACGGATAGAGAGGAGGGCGTTCAAGTCAGCAAAGGCAAAGAGAAGGGAGGTAAAAAGCAGGAAGGGCCCATCTGTCTCTGCCATGTGATGAGTCCCATGGTACTGCCCTGCTGTGTCTGTAGGCTGCACTGCCAAGTGAATGGAAAGCCTTCTGCTATTTCCAGTGTCTTGCTGGGAAAAGGAGACGACATTCAAGATCTATAATAGAGCTTTGGCTAGGTTTGCTGAGGAACTTGCTGGCAATGTGCTGTGCTGCTCATTGGAAATATCTGGGAATGCTACCAAAACCCCTTTGCTCCCTGGGAATTGCCTTTACTGGTCTGGAAATGGCTGCAGAATGTCCTGCACAAGTAGTTTACTTCCTTCTCCTAACACAAATGACTGCCTTTGGCAGGAGGGAATCATAATGTTCCTGCAGGATTCTGAAATCCCAGGTAGCTCTGCCCAGTGTTGGTATAAAAGGTTTCTTCCTAGCCTTGGTGTTTTGCCTGCCTCAAGAAGGAAACGGTGCCCTTTTTTGTCCCAGACAGCACGCAAGAGTCTCCTCAGTCAAAACAGTTTCTTCAGAATCTTGTCCTACAAGTGCCAACCTCTAACCAGAACAGCCCCTGGAAGGCCAATGCTTGGCCACTTCTTCAGCTTTCGGGACACCAGAACAGACACTAAATCTGGGGCTGAGCTGTGGAGGGTTGTAGACCTCTGTAAGCTGCACTGTACTCCCAGCTGAAGTCAATGGGAGATGGACTTGGCTGCTGAGCTCCTGGGTCTCACCAGGGCTCACCATGCAAGCTAGCACACTCCAGGGCAGCATGGGCAGACTGCACAAAGGGTGCCTTCTTCCATCCTACACAACCTTCCAACGCTATCCCAGCAGGTTTTACAGCCCCACACATGCTGTACACACATGCAGCTTCATGTTACAAAGCTACCACTCTGGCACGCTGCAACATGGGTTATAAATTACTTCAGACATCTTGAACTGGTCAAAATCACATAAAAAGAAGCATTTTCCATTGGACCACGTAGGCACCACGTGGGATGAGATAAGTCACAAGGACAAGAGCTGTCTCTGCTTACCCACTCAGCCTCAGCACTGAGGATTAACTCCTAGCTCTCTTCTATTTAGCAGTGTAGCCACAGGGTCTAAGTAACCTTCTTCAGTCCTATCACAGCTAGAGTTGTAATAACATAATCCTATTATTCTAAATATAGCCCAGGCTCCAGGGATCACTGTGAAATTCAGCCATCTTCCATAGGTATACTTCCAGACCATCTGAAGGAAAAGATGGCTGGGTTCAGCCTTCCTGAAGAATAGTTTCAGGCTGGTTTAGATCCATATCCTGCATCAACAAATACAGTCTAGGCCAAAGTGCACATTTATAAAGGTGTGGTCCTCATTTCTTCGATTACCTTTTATATTTGAGGAGATTGCAGGTTGCTTTCTTTTACTTTTTTCTCTCAAAAGTACAGTGTGGCATGCATATGGCTAGGGTACTGCATTTGGAATTACCAAAATGATAAAATTAATGTATTAGTATTTTCAAGAGTTCTTTATCTGAAATAATAAATGAAACATCATAGATCCAATAGTATTCTCTTTATATCTTAGCAGTTAGAGTGAAGTTAATCCATAAAAGTAAGGGCAGAAGGACTTGGCCAAACACCTATTTACCTTAAGAAAGAGCTAAAACATAGATTAATGCTGCTTGAAGAAGATGTCAGATTGATATCATGAAATGTCCATAACCAATAGGAAAAACCTCAGTTACTCAGTTAAATGGATGCCATCTGTGTATTTTGGCATTTGGTAACATAAACAGCTTTTGATACATTTGGACTCAGAAGCAAAACTCGATCTGATGAACCTTCCAGAAATCATAAAAGACTATGAATTCACAGTTTTCAGCAACTCATACTTCATACTTGTAACTCAAAATTTGTTCCATGACTTTATGACAGGAACAAGAAGTAAGACTATCTTTGCAGCAGCCAGCAAATGTCTTTGTCATTGACAAGGATTAAGGAAAGAAACAGGAGAAGGTGGCTACAAGAGGCTCATTGCCAGAATGCAGCGCAACAGGCAGCTCTGACATGGATCCAGCCTGCTATGGGCTGGCCTGGGCCTGGGTCCTCTCTGCTGCTTGGGACTGGACAGCAGCACTGGGGCAAAAAAACCATTTCTTTCAACACAGTTGTTTGCATTTGAAACCTAAGCTTCTACTGACTTGGTTTAACCATGAATCGAATATATATTGGTATTTCTGATCTATGTTATGGGAACACTAGTTTAATTTATATGCCATCTTAAAACTCTGTGCTTACCTCACTGAAGTAGGTTAAATTGATTTTTCTAAAGTCTTTTATAGCTTCTTTTTCCAAATAGAGACATGGAAAAACTTTCTTGAGGCATATTTGTTTAGGAAAAAATAATGGTGGTGTATAATTGTTGGAAGGCAGATTCTATTGGAAGATGATGCTCTTCACAACTTTAGTTAATGCAAAATCATAGAATCATAGAAATGCTATCCCCAACATAGCTGGAGTGCAATTGTTTTTCAGAGGAAGGCTGGTGATTATTTCTACAAATCTAGCAGCAATATGTAATAGTTTTACACTTGGCAGACAGCCAAGGAAATGCCAAATGTTTGAATTTACCCATAGCCTGTCTTAACCCAATGGGATCTAGAATGCTGAAGTTAATAAAGCTACTCTGTAGAAAAAAAAAAAAAAAAAAAAAAAAAAAAAAAAAAAAAGGGATTTGAAATAAAGATAAGTCAGGAATCTGGATTTCCTTGCTCTTCAGCTGTCCGCTTTTCAGGAGCACTGTAACTTTCCTCAAATGAACACAGAGGACCCAAGAACTGGTAATGCCTACACGTTACCATCATCTTGGGCTGTCTGAATCAGGAAGCACTTCTTTGCTTCATACTGGTAGGAGTTTGGTGGCTGTGGATAGTGGCAGCCTCTGCCATAACCAAGCATGATCTGCAGAGCAGTGGAAGTCAGATTGCCAGTAGTGAAAGCAGAAGTGCCTGTCTCAGGCACCTAGACATGGGTGGGATGAATAACATTCACAGGTGCTTTTTGTAAATCACAAAATAGTTTATTTTGTTCAAAGCACCAGACAAAACATTTTAAAAATATGGTTGATTTTCAGTGTTTTCAGAGTAAAAAAGAAATTATCAGCTCCACAGAGGAAATTAGGCACTGGAGTGCTCTGTTTTCCACTGAATGGCTAACATAAAATGCTTTAACATTCATTGTAGATGAGCTGGGGTCCAGGTTGCTATTATACCATAGAACTGCCAAGGAAGAAACTGGCTTCAGCTTCTGAGAAATGAGTGCAAGTTGTAGCATCATGAATGACGCATCAAAAGAACCCACAATGAAAGTCTGATTTATGGCAACGCAGTGTTAACAACAGAAATCATCTTCCTGCTTGGCATTCAGACAGGTTGGAAAGCCCTAGGCTATATGGGTAATCTGTCCAAAATCTGTAATCATCAGATATTTTAGTAAGTAAATTATAAAAAGGATTTTGCAAGATATTTTGTGACAGTACTGGCTGACCTAAAACTTCTTAAAATTCCATGTTGTGTATCTGTGCTGAGTAAGCCACATAGTAATTTACAAACTTAGCAGTGAAGTTGTAAATATAAATAGTGACATAGTAGCTGTGCTTTACTTTATATATTATAATAAAACACTAATTTTGGGGAAAACTGTCCTTCAAAGCAGTGAGCCTTGGTCCTGGACACTTTGTATTGGTTTGGGGTTTTTTCCATTACATTTGCTGAGAAGACAGTTGGACACTGCAAAGGCAAAAGGCCAGACATCGTAATTTCCCTTCTGCCAGCTGAAAGGATTTTATGGGGACATTGAAAATATGAAATGCTTTGTTGAATAGCTGGCAGTAATGTTTTTTTTTGGGTTTTTTTTTTTTTTTTAGGAGCTTAGAGAGAGTGTGGCAGTTCCTTTTCATTGTTTGTGGAGAACTTTAGTCAAAGAAGGACTTCATAAACAACTGCCTTACATGGGATTTAGTATGTGCAACGCTATTTAAAAAGCTAATTTAAATGTAAGGTAGATCCCTACACACTCAAAAGGATTGTTTGCCTTCTTATCTCCTGGTTTACAAAGACAATCTTTGTCAAAATACACATAGAACATATTTTAAAAGAACAGCTGAGCTGGGTTGTTCTTCATCTAAAAATTAAAGGGCCCCACCATCATCATCATAAATGATTTATTACCTTTGAGGTTTGGCAGGCTTTTAAGGTCACCTCTCTTTAAATTTGAAAATGCTTGCTCACATTCAAGTCTTCCTGCCAGGAGGACTCAATTCATTAACTTGCACTTATATGGATGGCTATTTTACTGTTACTTTAACTGAACTTTTATGCTGGCTGCCTGCTGTGTCCTGAGTGCTGTGAGCATTTCAGAAAGTAGGTACATGCTGTGAAGGCAGCCCTCTCTGTAAATAATGTTCCAATTAATAAGACAATTATACAGCATTGCAGTACTTTATTGGTGTTCTCTGTTACTGCAGTGTTGGTCAGAGCACAATAGAGAAGAGACCATCAACACTTTCTTATAAGCCCTTCTCTCCAGAAGCTTAGACTTAGAAATTCATACCACTCTGGAAATTCAATGTAACCAAGAAGCAGAAAAGCATGGATTTTACAGTGTTCTGATATAAAAGCGTTTATAAATTATATGAGTAAAATTAAAACAAGAAGGGGACATTTGGTTTAGTGGGTTTTTTTTTACATGAAATGCTTTCTACTTTATGGGCTGTAAGAATAAAAGCAGACTGGAAATATATCTTCAGTTACATTTTAAAATGTTTACTATGACTCTCCAAAGGCATTTTAAACTGAAATTTTACAGGTCATTAGTCTGTTATGTAAGTGGGTCCTGGAAGAAATGTGGATTCAAATATCTAAGGTCCAGGCACAACCTGTATAGACCTGGGTAGAATTTAGTTGCCCAGCACAAAAGATCCTGCATTCCCCTGCTGAGCTGTCAGTGTTTCTCTGGGTGATGGCTGTGGTCTACAACTGCTCTGCTCTTTTCATTAAAAGTTTCAAAAATACTTCAGTTTATATTTCTGGTCACAGAAAACATTTCTCTCTAAACCATTTGGTACCTATGTCATGTCTCAGCCCAAAAGAGATGCAAGAGGTAGCATCTCTTTTCCCGTCTGGGCCCCAACACTGTAATAGAGCCTCAGACCTTGCCCTCCCAAGTAACCATACCTAAAAATGCCAGTTCTGCATTATTTTAAAATGTGTGAGAAGGAAATGTTGCCATTTTTCCATAGGATACCTTTATCATCAAAGAGTTAGAGAAGCAATGGTAAAAGGAGTATGTCCAGGGTGATACCAAGAAATAAATGGGGAAAAGAAAGCAGAAAAGGCAGAACTTACAACCATGCAGAGTAGGTGACAGTCTTGGCTCTCTGTATCAAATACAGATACCTTCCATTCACCTATAAATGAATAGATTGGTATAGACACATATATAATCTGGGAAAATGTTATGAGAATCCTATGCAGTGCATTTCAGATGTGACCAACACTAAAAATATTACTTTAAGTAACATCAGTATCATTTTTCCATGCCTCCATTGCAGTTCATTCAGCCATTATGAACACTTGAATTCCGTAAGATGTAGAGTTCTTCTTTTGTATATTTGCAGAAAGTCCAGTTCATTGGAGGTCTAATACTCTGTTTGGATCTTTCAGGTCTGTCATAATATTTAATAAGTATCAGGTTTGCCCATCTTGTGCACATATGTGCATTTTTCAGATTATCAGGAAATTATGCTCCTTTTCTGTCCTTATCAGCTCTCAAAGTTTTACTGCAGATTATTTACTGTGGCTTAGATTTCACAGTATTAAATTTAGAACACACACTTCAGAAGTTTTTCTAATCTATTTGATCTAAAATCCACTGCAGAAATACCTATTCTCAGCACCATTTATCTGACAGGTTGAAGCTGTCCTTTAAGCTGACCATCAGCCAAACCACATGAATTTGTACTATTGTTGCCAAAGGATGAGAAAAAAAATTAGTTGTTTGTGTGTCTGTGATCACTTTTCAGGAGCCCTCCAAGGTCAGCTACTAAAACGCCCTCCAAATTCCTTTGGTCACAGTTCATGTGCCAGTGGTGAGGGGAGCCACAATTAAGCTGTTAGCTTGTCACCAGTTGTAGCCCAGAATGGTTTCATCAGTTGGTAAAGTCACTGGTGTTTCAAGATCAAGTGAAATAGCTTAATATCTGTTTTATATTATGGTGCCCAAAACTGCTCACAATACTCAAGGTGAGTCTGCACCTCTGCTGAGTAGGTATAAATAAAAGTTTCCCTTAGGCTTTCTGGAGGTGCAGATGTTCCCTTTGTTGGGTGCCCAACAAAGTAAAGACAGTGCATTGGTTTCTGTAGGGCCTGACCCAGAGGAAAGGCAATTGCAGAGAGGAGAAAGAGGCAACATGATGCAGCAGCAGACACAAATAGACCTTGGTAAAGTGATCTTTCTCTGCTGGAAACATTCCTTCTTCTAATGTATTGCCTCTTACTGCTGTTGGTGCAAATGTAGGGAATGAAAGCTTCTGGAGGAACCCCAATTTCCCTGTGGGAAAGCATGAAGGCAGCTGTTGTGGGACACTTTCCATGTGTGTGTGGCCGTGGGGAAGAGGGTGATGAGGAGCGGGGTGTACCCATGAGCCAGGCTATCCTGCAGGTCTGTGTGAGAGAGGAATGTTCTTGCTCTAGAATTTAAGTGAAAAAAGTTGTGACAGCTATAGAAGGTTGGGCAAGGAGACATGAGTAAGCCAGCTTCCACCACTGACCCCTTTTCCACCAGGAACCGGTGGAGAGCTGCGACACCAAAATCTCTGCTGTCCTGCAGACAGGGCACTAATGACTAATGGGGTTTATCCATGGCAGCCAGGGCTCAGATGCTGCAGTGGGTGCCAACCATCACATCATGCAGCAATTTTACAGAGGGGTGTCATGCACAGACCCCAGTGCCTGTTATGGAGGTGGATTTGGCTGGAAGTGCTGAGCAGAATGGCTATTTTTGTGCTGCCACTGTTACACAGCTGAACAGCTGGTTCTGTGCTCTGACAGCCTCCAAGGGAAGTCCAGCACGGCTTGTGATAGAGGAGTAAACAATGAAATCTGCGTGAGAGGTTGTAATGCCTAGATCAGACCATCAAGGTTCTTTAATTTCTTTTGGTAGTTTATAAGAGAAGCAATAGGAGCGGAGGAAACAGTAGGAAAAACAAGAGTTATACATCTACTTTATAAATATATGTCTGTATTTTAAATATGTTACTGTTAGGTTTCTCTTTTTTTGGGTTTGTCTGTGACATAACTTTTTCATTTCAGTGTTGTAGTATTTTTCTGGAAGCACTTACTATAAAATCCATAAGTTCTTACAAGCTTTCTAAGGGAAATCCCAGTCTTCTGATGAATTTTGTGGAGAGAGTCTGTTATAGTTGGTCTTGTGTAAGATTACTCTGCAGACTTTTCTTTGCTGTACAAGCCAAGGACTTTGCCAAGAAAGCAGGCCAAAATGATTACAACAAAGTTATTTATAACAACCAGAAAAATTAAGTCTTATCAAGTGACAACATTATCTTGTAGTAATAGACACACTCTTCTTTGTTTGAAAAAGCTATTTTGTATATTAAAAAAAATCAGGCTGACAACCAAAGCATAACAATTGATATATGGAAGATGATTTGGTTTCCAAGGTTTAGCACATTTATTGCTGCTCTGAAAACTCAGACTGGCCTTTTACATGCCTAACCAGTGGCCCAACATGTAAGATGTTTGCAAGCCTCATAATGTTTCCAGCAGCTCCATTTCAGGCTGTTGAAAACCTTTAGTAATGCACCACAATAAATGGTTAAAAAGCAAACATACTGTTCAAGCAAATCTCCATTAAACTGTCATCTTTATTTTTATGCTTCTTTTATTGCTATTAAGGGTATTTGTGTGGATTTTTTCTCCTTTTTTTTTTTTTTTGTTTTTGTTTTTGTTTTTGTTTTTGTTTTTTTTTTTTTGTCTTGCCATTAGGAAGAGGTAGAAAGTGACTCCCTAAACAGAGTTTTTCATGGTTTGAAGTGTACACAAATTGAGCAAGCACTGTACATACAACATGGAAACAACACATAGCAGGACTCCTTTTGTTTGCAATTAGCAATGTGGACTCTTAAAGCAAGTTCAGCTACAGCACCTCACATATGTTATGATAACTTATACAATAACTTGGGTCTGCTTCCTGCTCACAAGCAAATAACCTTCACCTGGGCCAAGTGCACTGCAAAGATTCTGGCCCATGCATTAATAACATATAAATGTCAAGGTGGAAGGGTAGTAAGTTTATTAGATTGAGATACAAATAATGAATGGCATCATAATTAAACTTTTCTTATTGAAACCATAATGAAAACAAAATGACAAAAAATTCTGAGCAGGCCATCAGAGGAGTATTTTTTTAAAGGCCAGGGGAAGAGCCCTTTCTGGGGCAACAGCTTTCCTGGGGTTCCCATTTCTTCCTCCCCACAGGGCAAGGAGGGAAGCAGTAGGCAACCCCCTGGAAAAAGTCAGCCAGGCCCCACAGGAGGAATGCTCAGGGTTGGTGTGGGGACATCCAGGCGGTGCTGAGAGGCGAAGAGGCAGAGTTTGGCTGGTGAGAGAGGGAGGAAACCCAACCCTACTCCCGGGTGTTCATCGAAGTGCAAGTGGTGACACAGTCACTGGGGGCAGCAAAGAAAATATCAATGCCAAGTAATGAAACAGAATTTTCCCCATAAAACACCACATAAAGGTGACTGAGCACTGAAGATATTTGCCCAGGAAAGTGGGGGATCCTTGGAGATTTCCTGAATTAGGGCAGTGCTCGTTATTGCTGTTCTCTGACAAATTGGGTGACACCAGCAGCTCCCCGGGCCTTCACTGTGCACTGTCACGGAGCCGTGCCAGCTCAGAGATGTTCTGCCTTGGAATGGACACACTGTTTAAAAATCCTTTTTAAAATTTCCCAGGGACGCGCTGTGCCCTGCAGCAACACGTCCCTGGGAAATGCTCCCAGCCAGCCTTCCCGCCCATGCCTCTGCTGGGCCTGCTGAGTGTGAAGTCTGACGGTGAAGGTCAGAATATCCTTTAAACTGCACAGCATCCACCAAACCTTTACCTCCTGCCAAATCACTTACTCGTGACTGCAGGGGGAACAAATGTGCACCCTTGGCCGTGGAGCTTTCGCTGTGCCACGGTACTTAATCACATGCGGAGCATCGGATGCAACAAGCTTTTCTTCCCACCGTCTGCTTTTTTGGTAGCTCTTTTGCAATTCTCTTCCCAGTCTTAGCACTCACTTCAGTCCTTGTCTCACTAACTCCACCTTTTTGCTTTCCTGTCTGGAACATTAGACTTAAGTTTTTAACAGATAAATTATTTGTGTCATACTTGCAACTCCAAGTTCAATGTCTAATTGTTTCTTTGAACAAAACCAAAAGCCTAGGTTGCACCAGGACAGTTTTCCACCACAAGGCCCCGGTGAAAAAAAATTTTGTACTTTCCATCTAGGCTTGGTAAATGAGGTTGACAATTAAAACATATGATAATATCTTTTTGGTAAACCCTCTTTTTACCTTGAAAATACTGCAGTATCAGCAGACCACTGAAAAGCATTTTCAACCATGACACATAAAGTTCTCACAGTGTAAGAAAGGTATGAAACCCTAATATTGGCAATGCCAGTTGCCACTGAAGAGCACGGTCAACTATTCAATAAGTGATTTTAAAGCAATGACTGAAAATACCCAGTTGTCAGAATTGAAAGGTCATCTACTCACTCCTTTAAAGACAGCAAATAACCAAAGAGTTAATTCCCTGTAATAATTTCTCAATTTTTGTAACATTTTGTTGATTTTCATTGACAATGCCAGTCTTGGTACCTGTTGAAAGGCAGCCCATTTCTGTTTAATCAGAAATGTTACTTGATCCTCGAACAAGGAAAATATTGGGGAAAATTGCGTCTTCTGACAAAAATATACACATATATTGTATATATATATATATATATATATTTATTTATTTATTTATTTTCTAAAAAATTATTTAGGCAAAGTCAGGGGGGAAACATACTGAAATTTGACTATAATATAGCCAAGAAGAAGCCTTTTAATATTTTGGTGCTTTTTTTTTTTTTTTTTTTTTTTAACATCATAGTGATTAACCTTCAAAAAAATTTTTTTTTTCAACACCATATATATTTTTCTTTTTGTAGCCCTAAGGCTGCAGTGCATATGTGCATGAGGCTCACTGTATAACTTATTTTTCCTTCAGCTGTCACACTCTCAGCAAGGTATGGAGCTGACTTTGGTAGATGACAGCAGGTAAGGCAAGGCTGACTGCAAATAAGAAAAAGTTATTGCATTCATATCACTGGGAGCACAAACAGTTGCAAAGAGAGAGGAAAAAGCCCTTTCCAGCAATTATTTTACTGTCTTATGTATTGCTGTGGGAGTTCTCATTTTGAGCTTCTAGCAATGAATTTTATTGTGGGAACTATTATTGTTAGTTTTGGGCATTTTTTAGAGAAAGCAGTTAACATGGCAAAAATGCTGGGTTTGTTTTTCTCCATGCCAAACCCACTTTTCTCAGTTTTTTTAATCTGACATTAGAATGAGGCTGGAGTGGGTAGCTACGGTCATAAGCATTGCAGACAAATTTCTGCCACCCCCTGAGTGGGTGGCCAGCGAACTGCAGTGCTCACTTGAGAAATGGGGAGACAGGGTTTAACTTCTGGTATGGTCACCAAGGTTTAAAACCTGAATCTCCTGCTTCTCACGAGCACACTGTACCCTCCATGTTATAAGAAACAGAGGATGAAGTGGGGGAAACACCCTGAAACCCTCTTGTTGATGGCACAAGACCTTGAGTAACTGAGCCCAGCAGATGAGGATAAGCTTCACTGACACTTGGTGTGAGCTCTGTTGAGTGGAAAATTACTGCAAGAGGGAGATGGCACAGCCCAGCTGTTTTCATTAGGCTTCACTGCTATGTCCTAAAAGAGAGACACAAAGCTCAGGAATATTGCCCTTCAGCATGTAAGGTAAATATGTGTATAGCTACTGTATGGCATCCATAGAGGCATTACAGTCCTGCATAAAGCTCCATTTCAAGAGATATAAAAAGGAAAACCTTGCATAATGTTTCATAATCACATATTTCATTCAAAATATGTCTATAAAGCCCAATTTTCCTGTCCTACCAAACTTCTGCCCACAGTAAGGACAAGCATGAGGCCAGCATAAGTCTCCCACGTCTTTTGTTTGCCTGACAGGCATGTGGCTGTGCAATGAGCTGATAATCAAAGGCTTTACATCAGAACAGCCATAATTTTTCTTATCCCTTCATAAAACATATAAGCCTTACAGAAATAATTCAAGTTTGAGTCTATGCTTCCAAAGGAGGTTTGTGGGTGTTTTGCTTTTTTAGGTTTTTATTTGGTTGTTTTTTTTTTTTAAGGATGAAAACATTACCACCTAGTGGCAAGGCTTCAGAACATTGCAAACCTAATGTGAAATCTTGGATCAAAAATAGGTATCCTTGAGTTTCTGTGCTTGATGGAAAAAGAAAAAGATGAAAAATAATTAGGAGTTCAAACAGGCAGCAGAAAACTGGGTGTAGATATGTCATAGGGGTAAATTTCTGAAATTCTCAAGTTGAATCCTGTGGCTCGACAGGTACAACTGGTTGTAAAATTTCATCCCACCTGAACTGGACAAACACAGCACATCCTGCAATTAACAAATAAATGTGAGATGAACCCTACAATTAGGAAGCTGACCACATGTTGTGCTTTTACACATGGACTATTCAGACCAGGAAATTTAGGCTACAGGTGATATAAAGAAGAGCTGGTGCTGATGAGAGGAGTTCCCAAACTGAAGAAGCAATCTCAGAAAGGAGGAGTGAGTCTGGAAAAACAGCAGCATGTATCTGGCCTGAAGGCATAACCCAGCAGCGGGGAAGATGGAGGACACCATGATAGCTTGCAGCCCATAATGCCTGAGACTGCTAATGGAGAGCAGCAGAACAACACGAGCCAGCCTGACTTTCTGCTTGGCCATCCTCGCTCAGCGTCTCGTCCCTGCTGAGATGGATGGTGACACTTTGTGACCACAGTGCTGGGGTCAGCCAGGGAGTGGGTGGCTCAGAAAGTAGAGTAAATCTTTGTTTCTTAAATAAACCCCAGTTAATCCAGGGTCCCTGCGGGTTGTTGATCACCATGCCTCACCCATAAGAGCACCCTATTTCTAAATGGTCCTTTACAGCTAACTACTATTCCCAATTACTATGTATGGTTGAATTATTGAGGTTTCCCTTTATATTATCTAAACCTTTTGTTTAATTAGACTTATACACTTGCCAACAATTTTACTTTTTTTTTTTTACACACTACCACAATTTTGCAGAATCTATGATTAAGGTGGATGTAACTCACTGAAAGTAGGTGTACATTGACTTCCTCTGGAAAAATTCAAGAGCAGCCAGGCTGCCATACAACCCTGACAAGGTTATTATTAGCACTGCTAATTTGATAAATCTATCATTTTTCAAAAATTTTTCTATAAACAAGCATTTAGTGCTTGACTGATATCTCTGTTGAAGTAGGATTCAGAAGGAAAGCAATCTGTGGCAGATGTGTATTTGTGAAATATCTCGTCTTCAGCATCTTTCTCAAATGATGTCCCACTTGTGCAATTCTTCCATTCTGCTTTTCTCTCGAAATTGTATATCCACAGAAGACATTAATGATAAAGAAAATTGGTGGCTTCTTTTGGAAACACCTTCTGGTCCTAGCAGTGAAACTCTTAGGATCCAGACACAAATGGGAGCCTTTATGTAATTATTATGTCAAAACAATAGATTTTTTTTTCTGTCAGGAAAATTGTCTTATGTGAAAAACCCTTTGAAAGGCCACTATTTGAGAGAGTAACTGACTTTTATAGAGACCACCAGCCAGATCTTTAGAGGAAATAGGAAATTACTGTCATTTCTTTACATTGTTGAAAAATGAAGTTTACTGTGATCTGTTCTCCCAATGGACTGGTCTCAAAGGGACTCTGAATATGTTATTAAAACATAAGTGTGATGTACTAACAGTATGGATTGTAAGAAATTGCCTGCAGCCTTTTGGAAACTCCAACTCTCAGTGTTTGGGGGACAGCTGTGATGAAGTGGTTGTGCAGCTGCTAGAGAGCTGCTGAGCAGCAAGGAAAGCAGGCTTTGCTTGCGTGGCTTGGGCTGGCAGCCTTCCACTGTCAGGCACTGTCACAGAATTTGTTCTTCACACATAAGATGGATGGCCAAGAAATTCTCCTTTAGCCCCTCAGTACCCAAATTTACTATTAAATTTCCACAGATTAATGTATCAAAATGGTGATTTTTTCACCACATTGGCATAATCTATCAGGCTTCCACAACACATTTCAAAGATTGAGCTAAAACAAACCAATGAAACAAAAAAACCACCTGTACCAAAACCACACCAGAAATACACCTTTCTTTAGGGACCAAGAACAAGGTGTAGGTAAAATATCTTGTTTAGGATGGAGAAGGTTCTGAGCATACTTTATTGCAGCCTTTGAATACTTACAGAGGGCTTATAGGAAAGCTGTAGGGAGGCTTTTTACAAGGGTATGCAGTGATAAGACAAGGGGCAATGGCTTTAAACCAAAGGAGGGTTGTTTAGATTAGATATACTGAATAAATTCTTTACTGTGGGTGTGGTGAGTCACTGGAACAGGCTGCCCAGAGAAGCTGTGGATGTCCCATCCCTCAAGTATTCAAGGCCAGGCTCTGAGCAACTTGGTCTGGTTAAAAGTGTCCCTGCCCACAGCAGGGGCAGGGGTGGAACTAGCTGATCTCTGAGAGCCCTTTGCAATCGAAGCCCATTCTATGACTCTATAAAAGTTATAATTTTCTATGTAGGCATTTTCTTATCTCAAAATAAAGTTTTCACTCAGTAGCAATTATGATCAGCAGTCACTCTTCCCTCACACCCTTACAGGCTTATCTCAGGATACAGCATTTCAGCAGAGAAACCAGGAGGCTGCCCAGGGAAGCTGTGGATGCCCCATCCCTGGAGACATTCAAGGACAGTTTGAATGGGGCTTTAAGTAACCCGATCTAGTTGAAGACGTCCTTACTTATCGCAGGCGGTCGGACTAGATGACCTTTAAAGGTCCCTCCCACTCCAAACTGCTCCGTGTATCTATATGTTAGGCAAGAGTGACATCTACTGTCCATCAGCACCAGCAACCCAGGATGCAGCACTGTCCCACTGGCCAAAATCCTCACTGACAGGGACATAAAGGACGCCGGTGGAATGAGTCTTAGCTCATTTCCGCCCTCAGATTTTCAGATTGCATTCTCAGTTGAAATGAATGAGAAACAGTATTTTAGTACGTATTATTCATTCACCCAGACTTCTGGTTGATGAACAAAAATGGAATTTGGAGCTGTAATTCCCAAGGTTAGGGCACAGATGACCAAAGCAGTATGACTAGCAACTCAAAACTGACTGATCAAGAAGACGTCAGCTCTCAGTAATTGGGAGTGTGTAACCAGACAAGCGGCAGTGAAGCTATGGGCACTGAAAGAGCTGACAAAGCCACTACCAGAGAGCCAAATCCTCTTTCATTTTGAAGGGGAATCCGCAGGGAATGAGAATCTGGGCTATGAAATCAAACTCAAATCAAATACAGTGAAGCATTTTGATACTGACAACAGATAAAACCTAATCTGTGAACAAATCCCAAAGCATCTCCATATGGGCATGTGTGTGCCCTTTGCCCTGTCCCATGCTGAAATACCACAGTGCAGACCTGAAAAAAAAAATCCAATTAAATCTGAAAATTTGCTTGTCAGAAATAACATTTAACAGTAGAAATATCTTTCAGACCCCAAGTCAAGTCAAATGAGTAACTTCAGGATACAATTTTCTATCTAAGTACAGGCTACTTTCTGCATGTGAATGCTCAGCGTAACCAAGCACACAGACATGCACACAGCCACACATATCCAGATCTTAGGTATTAAGAAAGAATATAAAGGACTGCATAATACTAAGAACTAATAAAATAGAAAAATTAAGCTTTTTCACCTGAATTTTTTGATTTTTCAACCTCATGAGAAATAGTGAGTGAACAGACCAGCCTGGTGGGTAAACAGAACTCTCTAGCTGTGGAAAGGATTGGATGCAACACAGGGCAGCTTTGTTATAAGGTCTGTCTTTCCTGAAGCAGTAGGACACTTAGATACTTCTCATTCTTGAAATGATGGCTTAGTCTTACCCTTGACTTTTACAGCTTGCAGACTTCATAGGATCAAAAGATCCTAGAATCAAGAAGGTTGGCAGGGGCATCAGGAGGCCTCCAGTGCAATTGCCTGCTCCAAACAGGGTTGGCATTAATTTTAGACCAGGTTTCTCAGGACTGTGCCCAGCTGGGATTTGTAAATCTCCAGGGATGGCACCTGCACAACCTCTGTGGGTGGACTGTTCTACCTCTTGGATGTCTTGAGGGAGAAAAGATTTATCTTACTGTGACCTCCAAATGCTTCCAAGAAAATTCGAGCAGATGGCATTTTTGGTTTTTGGTGACAAGAAGGCAGTGATACAGGCAATAAGGGAAGACACAGGCACTTTGAAACACCATTGGGCCTGTGGGCCAGCTGAGGATGCAAGGTGAAGACTACACAAACACCAAGAATATGCAGACACTGGCAGACTGGCTCAAGCACTGCTTGGGACTAAGAAATATTTCACAAGAGGTGATTATTATGCCTAGATCTGTACCTTCATCTACTCTTCCACTGAACATACTCAGTGTTGGATGAGGATGTCATATGCAAGACTTTTGTTCTTGTCTTCCAGTGAATGGACAAAAGGACAAAGGTGGTCCATGGAAACCTTAGTTTTTTGCCAGAGCTAATCTGAGCTAATCCCACAGCATGAGATATTAAAGAAAGAAAAATAAAGCACACCAAAGACTAACATTTCCTATCTTGTTGTACAAGGCCTCACAAATATTTTTGGCATTCTTCTATGATTTTGTTGTTTCACTCCAAGAAACATTTACAAAACATGTAGGAAGATAAATTGGGAACAAATTTACGTCTTCGGAATATAGACATCTGACTTGCAGAGCTGCCATGCACAAGGAAGGGTGCGGATCCATCCAGCATGCACCCATCTACCCTGTCCTGCAGTCACAGTGATACTCCCACGGGGGCAAAGATGCGCCCCCTGTACCAAGGTGTACCAAGAGAAAGAAATAGAGGTGTTGGCCACATCATTTTATCAGTCTGAGTTTCCCGCTGAGTGCAGGAAGGAAGTGTTCGGCGCAGGAAGGGGAATGAATAGCCGGAAGAACACATGGTGTAGGTGCCTCAGCAGGGAAAACTGCTAAGCTGCCAATGCTCACAGGACATCTCTAGCCTGGGAATTTGCTGCAGAATCAAAGGAAAAGGAAAGCTTTTGTCAAAGGAAAGACTGTGGGTGTGAAAGAAAATACATGCATGTGTTTTGTGCATGTTTTAAATCACCTTGATGACAGCTGGTGAATGCATTTCAATGATAGGCCCTTAAAATCTCTCAACTGCAAGTATAAAACCTCTCTGTTGGGAAAAGAGAGGAGCAACATAGCAGGAAGGATGCCTGTGGCTAATGAAGTCAGATGATATTTATTGAGGGAATCAAGGGCAATTAGTATCTGACCCCCACTGATGCCCATAACGCTTTTGAAAACCTCATATCGGTCAATGTGAAACCTGAAAATCTGACAGATAACATCTTTGAAGTCTTCAGTTATAAGAGACCCAAAATATAATGATGGAGTAATTTCAAAGTCGTTCTTTGCACAACATGAAAATTGTCCATAACTTTTTATAGGGAGATTGCACAATGGATCACAGGGGATTTGTGTAAAATACATGCTAAGGAACATCTAAATTTCAGCAAAGAATTGGAAATAAATTAAATTATTTAAGAAAACCTCTTTCCAAGGACAAAAAAGCAATCAGGTTGTGCTGGGAATGACAGCAGGAGGATCCCATTTATTTTTTGACAGAAGGAGGCAACCTCTAACAACTGAATCACCTTAAGGTATTTATATTTTGGCAGCAAGCTGCAGACTACATAGCCCAGCACAGTCACACCTGAAAAGCAGGAGAGACACTCTGACCTGGCCTATGCCATGGAGGCTTTCCTTGCCTAATCTGTGTGAAAGCAGATGCTTTGCTGCATAACTTCACTGTTCTGTATGATAAAAGTGGGCAGCACAATACATTTTTTATTCTGTTATTGCTGATGCAGCATCAGCCTGAGTTTTTTGTGATTCTTAGACCCTACTAATTGCAATTTTTCTTTCGGCTTTCTGCTTTCTTTCCTACTCTGGTTGATGGTTTCCTAGCCCAGTACATCTCTTTATATTCCCGTCTTTCCATCAGTAAGAGGTGGAGGGGAAGATTTTCTCAATTTTTACATTTTTCAAGGGAACAGGGATACAAGGATCTCTCCTCCCAACTCTTCCCCATGGCAGGGCAGAAAATGCCCAGTGTCATCACCTGGCGCTCCAGTCACAGTAAGGATTAATACCTTTGTGATCAGTGAATGAAGAGACAGAGAAGCAGGAAAGATTCACTGATTTCTGCAAGAGAATGTAATGTCTTGGAAGGGTGGAGTGTGCAGAACAGCCCACCCTTGACACCCTCAGCCGAACTCTGAGGTAGCTTGGGCAGAGCTGACTGGTACATACACAGTGGGCGTGCCTGGGGTGTCTGTGAGTCTGGTACTGCAGGCAGAGACATGGCTCCAGCCAGAGATGCAGAAGCCCAGCATGGAGGCTGGAGGACCTAAAATTCCACCTCACAAAGCCAGTGGAAGGACGAAGACTAGGCAGAGAAGCCCAGATGCTATGTCAGAATGCCTAAGAGACAAAACAATCAGGAAGAAGTGTGAAACGAGATTGGATAATTACATTTAAATATTTCCACAAACCCAGAACAGCAATTACTAAATGGGCTTCTCTCTCCCTATAGCAGAGATACATATGAAGAACTTGAAAGGTTGGAAATACAAACTAGAGAGTCATACTAAAGTCTAAATGTGATTTTAACTGTGGGCAGGATTTGCCATTAGAACAAACTATCAAAAGAATAAGAAGATTTTATCTCTCTCTTCAAATCAAAATTTTCCTTCTAGTAGTAACTAATAAAAAATCCCATGCTTAATACAAGTTATGGGAATTCAGAGCTAAAATCCTAAGGCCTTGAGTGTACATGGTGTTGGGGGTACAATCTTTTAGGCTGTGTTTTCTAGAGCCTTTAAAGCCTATGAATCTGTCTTGCAAAGTTGTCCAACAATATA
Organism: Taeniopygia guttata; assembly: GCF_048771995.1. Taxonomy (NCBI): domain Eukaryota; kingdom Metazoa; phylum Chordata; class Aves; order Passeriformes; family Estrildidae; genus Taeniopygia; species Taeniopygia guttata. The sequence continues at coordinate 75,863,154 of NC_133024.1, read as the reverse complement.
ATCTCATGTTTCTCTGTGACTGTACAAATGTTTATGCAAAAGACATTCAGTGCTGGTTCAAAAATTCCAAAGGTAAAGTACCATATTACTACAGGCAATTGTTTCAGTAGCTACCCTCCCTACAAAGAATTACTTGTTCTTCACTGCCACTCCGAACTGGCATATATTAAGCTACGCAGATGACAGGAATCTCTTCCAATGAATGGGATCATGGCCATCATCTGTTTCTGTTTACATACACCCTCAAATAAACTAATCAGAGAGAATCTCTAAAGCCTCAATGTCTTGCAATGCATGTCACAACATCTCCCAGTATACCATTTATTCCTGAAGCTCTTTTCCAGCTATTCACAACTTTTCAAAATCTTTCTCTAAACTACAAACGCCAAATCTGAGATTAAGAATTCAGGTAATGAAGCCACTCTAATATAATTTGAATTGTAATGCCAGAACAATATCCAGTCTTATTCCAAAATACCATACCAGATCAGAAAATTCTTAAGACAATGGATTGAAAAAAAAATTTAAAAACTCTCTATCTCTTATGCATTGCAAAGAACTTATAAATAAAATGCAAAAAATCCTTCATCCATGTGTATAGGGGTAAGCTGGGAGTCCTGGCGCTCCTGACTTCATATGCTTGATCTCTCCATGACTTCCCATATGCACTTTGGAGCACGTACAATTTCTGTGATACAGAGTACTGAAATTAGCACCATCTGGCATCCAGTCACAAGGTAAACAATGATTTCAACCCTTTCTGTAGACAACGGTGGTTCATATCAGCTATTACTCAGGAATTTAGAAATCCAAAAATAATGCTCACTCCCAAGGTGATGTTACATTATTTATACCAGAAAGAGTTAAGGAGAATTGATTGCTTATGACAAATAAGCTGCAAATGGCATGTGAAAATGGCAAATACTGAAAGCATCAGGTAAACAGGAAAGATATGCAACCATTTAAAAAGTTATACTTATTAAATAGTTTGAGCCTGATTCACCATTACATTATGCAGTACATAATTGCTCATATCTCCTGCTTCACATCTCTTATCATCATGAGAAAGTAAATAATACCTTCAAATGAGATCTGAGATGAAGTTCAGTGTTGGAAAACACTCAAGTTTTTTTTTCAGCCTCATCTAAACATTTCTGTCTCAAGATAATAACTTTCCTACCTGTTCACAGAAGTTTACAAATATTTAATCAAAATCAAATCTGGAATGCTTATGCTTTTGAAAGTGCTTTCTTTCCAAAAAAAAGAGAATCCTGGAACCACCTTAAAGATCACTGCTCTGAAACAAGGTGGAAGCCCATATGGACTAGTCAGCACAAGTCAAAACCTTTTGAAGAGAAGATCAAGCAAAACATGAAATACTGGCACTACAGGAGATCTCTGCAATCATAAAATCATAGGATTATAAGATTATTTGCATTGGAAGGAACTTTTAGAGATCATCTAGTTCCAAAACCCATATCATGAAGGCACCTCCCACTAGACCAGATCCCCATTCAACCTGTCTTTGACCACTTCCAGGGATGGGACATCCACAGCTTCTCTAGGCAACCTGTTCCAGTGATTCACCACTCTCACAGTAAAGGATTTCTTCCTTAGATTTAATCTAAACCCTCCCCCTTTTAGTTAAAAACCATTCTCCCTTGTGCTATCACTACTTTTCATAATAGGGTTACAGCAGGGTCATTGCAGCAAGAACTACACACTGGAAAACGGAGTCATCCCATAAAATCTTCAATGTCTACACTGTGGTTACACTGCAACTTCTAGGTGGGCCATGCTCCCTCTAATTCACTCTGCAGAGGCAGTGAAACACCTGTTGTAAGATACACAAGGATAAGCATTTCTTCCATCTCCAAAGGAAGAGGAGATTTGCGCCAGACCCTTCTTGAGAGCTGGTCATCACATTCAAGGAAGTTCTGGTCTTTCTCCTGCTTCATTGCCTAGTAATTTGGGGACTGTAAAATGCTCCAGATCACATTGCAGGCTAGGTATTTTTATTAACCATAATCAAAAGGAGCACATAATTTGACATAGGCTTCTTCATTCATATAATCATGGAATAGTTAAGATTGGAAAAGACCTCCAGGATCGCTGAGTCCAACCTTTGATTGAACACCACCATGTTGACTAACTTAACACTAAGTGCCATGTCCAGTTGTTTCCTGAACATCTCCAGGGATGGTGACTCTTGCACCTCCCTGGGCAGGCCACTCCAACATCCAACCCCTGAGCTGAACACAGCACTTGAGTGTGCCCTTGGCAGGGGTGAGTATAGAGGGACAATCACTGCTCTGCTCCTGCTGGCCACACTATTGCTGATACAGGCCAGAATGCCATTTTTCTTCTTGGCCCATGGTACATTCTAGATCATGGTCAGCTGGCTCTTGACCAGCACCCCTAGATCCTTTTCTGCCAGTCAGTTTCCCTGCCACTCTTCCCCAAACCTGGAGTGCTGTGTGGGATTGTTGTGACATAAGTGCAAGACCTGGAACTTGGCCTTATTGAACCTTCTAAATTTTACTTCAGCCCATCAATCTAGCCTCTCCAGATCTCTCTTCAAATTTCTCTTCAGATCTCTCTGACAAATTTCTCTCTGATCCCTCTGGCCTCTGGACAAGTCAGCAGAAAATGAATGAGTCATGTAACATGGTCAGGGTAGTTATCTGTCCATGCAATCCTTTTCTCTATCAAAAGCTGTCTCCAGCTGGGTTGCCCTCACAATCACATGGTCTTGAATATCTCTCCCAGCCACAAGACCCATTTGAGTCCTTGCTCTTCTCAGTGTCAGATCCATCCATGCCGAAGGGACAACAGGTCCCACCAGCCTCCCAGTTTGGAAAGCATGAGTACCTTTGCTGTCCTTAAGAGGAAAGGGTTTGGTCTCAGCTCTCAGCATCCACCAAGCTCTCTGCAGAGAAGTTCCTGCCAGTTCAAAACCCTGCTCTTTCCGTATCCTTCCCCCTATCTCCCACCTCTCCTGTGCGCTGGGAAATGGAGGATGGGTGCCTGACTCCAGACAGGCACTGAGCTGATGCTGTCTCTCACTGCCTGAGTGCTGCTGGCCTGCCTCCCTCACTGAGGGCTGGAAGCAGCCCTAGCAAACCACTCCAGCCAAACTGGACAGGTTACAGGCAGGCCCAGTCGATTCTGAGAGTGAGACAGGGTAGGTCTCTAAGTCCCAGGCAGGTGTTGGAGGCCAGATGGGAGGACAGGTGATTCCAGAACAGCCCTGCTACTGGGGACATGGCTGCTAGTCTGCAGGTAGGTGGGAGGGGCCAGAGCTGCTCTCACTTAGCCCATGCTGTTGTCACCTGGCAGAAACCTGGGAACAGAGTCAGAATGTTCCCACAGCTTGCCTGATAATCCAGTGGGGGTTTTCCCAGCCAGACTCACTGCACAACCCTGTGGAATTTAAAAGCAAACTCTGCCAGTTGGAGTAAGGTATTTAAGAAACCAGCTGTGAAGAGAAGACGACACTAAGGGTTATAAGTAAAATATATATTTAGATTTAGAGGTAGGAACTTGGAGGCAGGACAAAGTGGAGAGAGATGAGTAAAGGGTTAAAAGACGATGGAAGTATGGAACAAATTAAACTTATTTGAGATCTACCCAACACTTGAGTCAAATCCACACGCTCTTTCTGCATGAAAATATCTCCTGAATTATAAAAGGTAAGGGAAGGAGGGCTCACATCTTGATCCCTAAGTATATCATTTGTGACTTTTAAATCTAAGTCAGTTGAAGAGTTGAACACTGCGAGCCAGAGTCTATTTAATTTATTCAGCAACACATCTGTGTGAAATATAGTCCAATTACAGGCACTAGGTTACTTTGCCATGGCTGCAGCCATTTGGCTTTTATTTCCAGCAGGCTGTAATTAAATTATCGCAGTGCAGAAGCAGACAAGTTTCCCTTATACGTGACTGCAATTAAAGACATGCAATCACAACATTTTTTAAAGTGACTCCAATCAATTGGTTATAGTAAAGAATACCATGTAATAAAACAGTGACTCCACCATTAAGACTAAAAGAGGATTTCTATTTCAATAATCTAGTTCCCTTCTAGCACGAGTTCTGCTTTTGGATAATTTATTTAAAGTTCATTATGTCTCTCCAGCATATATCATTTGCCCTCAGCCTGGGCTGCAGAAGTGCCATTATGGCCAATTACTTAGTGTGATAAAATCTGCCACAGTACAAACTGTTCCTTAATTAGATTTAAGTTTTGTCTAAATTCTATTTGTAATTCAGACAGCAAAATAACAAGGCCAAGAGCAAAGATTCACTTTCTTCTTCCTTTTGGTCCCTGTTGTAACCCGTTGTAACCTTAGGGCAGTTCAGAACTGAAACCCCACACCCACGTGCTTTCCTGGCAATGCTTGTGTCCATTTGGTGTTTCCATGACCAGCGCAGAGCTTGGGGTGTGGTCTGGCCTCTGAGGGAGTTCCTTGACCTGCATCCAGCCATAACATAGAGCATATGGAGAGCCAAGGCTCCAAAAGTCCCAGAGGGCAAGTGGCCGCCAGTAGGAACCGCAGGGTTGAGTGCCACTGATGTGCTTTTTGGTGACCACAGGCATTTCCCTGCTGGCCTCTACGGTTTGCTATAAGAGCACACTGGTTGGTGGTGAGCAAGCTGCTGACAGAATGAAAGTCTCACAAAACCACAAAGAAAGTGGTGTGGGGAGCAGCTCCCAGCCATGCCCTTCAGCTGGCTCCCTAGCTGTGCACTGTGAACAGCGGGATGGGCATATCCCTGGTGCTCCCAGTCTGAGAGAGCACAGCACAGCACAGCACAGCACAGCTTAGCTGCTGCTGTCAGCCTCATTAACCATTAGCCACAGCAGAGGCTTCAGTTTTGTTCGGGAATGATGGCATTGCTGCACAACTGTGAAGTAGGGCAACTGGATTTATCCAAACTACTCCTGCACCATCCCCATCCCAGGGGTTTAAAACTGTTTTGCTCCTTTAAAACCATTGCCAGTGTTTGGCATACATATTTTCAAGCTCCAGCTTCAGTTTTCGAAGTATTTTTAATATGTTTGAACCAAATGTTTTATACAAATTTTAATCCAAATCCTGCAACATTTTTCTGTGTGGTCTCACAAGTGAGGGTAGAAGCTACAGCAAGAAAATTCAGAACGAAACAAGAAACAGAAGCAGTGGTTCAGTAGGATCCATTTTAACAGATCCAGGCCACAGTAATTCAAGGACAGACATCATCCTATAAGAAGTTGCATTCCTCTGGAAAAAATTATGCAAGATGTATTAATTTTCTTCCAGCAGAACATTTGCTCCATTTTAAAAGAGGGCACTTCTTCACCAAAAATGTATTTACTGAATGCCATGTTAATAGTTATTTTCTGTGTGCATCAGTGACCATCTATTTTCTGCTGTAGAGACTGTATACCAGGCTGTCTTCACATTCCTCGAATCCTGTTCATGTCCTATATTGTATCTTGCAATTGGCTGCTTTACAAAATTGGATGAATTTATTTTGATGTTTCCGAAAATTTCTGTCTAAGACTAATGTCAAAGCAAAACACCATTTAAACATTTTACAGGGATGGAAATTTACATAGCAGCTAATGACAAGCCTAAAAATAACTTATTTCTTGGCAACATCAATCTTGTTAATCAACTAAAATAATGAAATATTCCTCTATCAGTGGTTTCCAAGAAGCAAGAAGAAAAATGTAAAAATATTAACCAACCCCAGTAGCAAAAAGAATGTGAAACCATTTCAACATCCACCTTATTTTGTTTTGTTGTTTTTGGTTTTTTACTTAACCAACAAGGCTGCAAATACCTCGTATGGAACAGTTATGTTCTGGAAATTATTCTCTATACTTTTGGTCAGTAGCACAATACTGTTGTCTTTATGAAAGACAACCAGGAGCCTGGTTCAGATAAGGCAGCACGGCGGCCTGGTCTCGTCCAAGCCACTCGGGCTAATCAACACACGCAGATACCAATATGGCAGACGGTTGAAAAGCGTTTATTATCCTATTTCGTGGGTTTATATAGGTTTAGGAGTCTTTGCTACGTCAGAGGGGGGTTTGGGGTCTCGGAGGATAGTGGGTAGTGGAATTTTACCAGGACAGGTGTGGCTACATTCTTTTCTGACTCCTGGGGTTAGCAGATAAGCAGGGGAGAGAGAGGGGGGAAGGGGTCTGTCTTTCCGTGACATCCCGGTAATCTTCCGCTCCGCCTGTCCCTATCTTACCACATCTCCCCCCTCCTTATCATATACAAAATGAGGTAGTTGTAGATAGAGGCATTGGAGTGAGGTACAGACTTGTAACTTGTTAAGGAAAGGGTGGTTTAGTAGATCAGGGTAGATTTTTTAAGGCAGGTGCTGAAGGCTTTAGCTACTGACTGTGTTTGCAGTTTTTTGGTTTATAGCATTTGTTGGTGGCCTACGAACAGAATGTTTGCCCTTTCCAGACGGGCTTGAACAAACGAGACTAGTTTGTTCAGCAGGCATGGTCCTATGGTAATAGCCAAAAGCAGTATTGCCAGTGGACCTACCAGGGCAGAAATTAAAGTGGTGAGCCAAGGTGATTGATTGAACCAGGATTCAAACCAGCTCTGCTGGGTCTCCCTGTCTCTCTTTCTCTGAGCTAGTCTGTCTCGGAGTTCTGCCATGGAGTCTTTAACGACTCCTGTATGATCTGCATAAAAGCAGCATTCCTCCTTCAAAGCTGCACACAGTCCTCCCTGCTGCATAAACAAAAGGTCAAGTCCCCGCCTATTTTGTAAAACTACTTCTGAAAGTGAAGAGACTGACTTCTCCAGATAGGAGATGGATTTCTCGATCCTCTGCAGGTCCTCGTCGATGGTCATTTGCAGCTGGGAGAGTCCGTGTTGCTGGGTTGCGATGGCTGAGACGCCCGTGGCGGTGCCAGCTGCTCCCAAGCCGAGCAGCATCGCGATAGTTATACCTGTGATGATTTCCCTTTTGTGGAGTCTGTTAGGTTCTTCGAGAAGATGGTATATTTCTTCGTCTGAGTGGTACAAGACCCTGGGGACAATCAGAACTTGGACACAGAAATCAGTAGAATCATTGAATTTGTCAAGGAACACACAAGGACTCACTCCGGACCTTTGGCAAACCCACATCCCAGACGCAGATGGGATCACCCACTTGCTAGTTTTTCTGTTAGGTTTGACAACTTTAGTGCAGAAGTTGCCTTTCTGCTTCGCTAAGGTTGCACTCCCAAAACATCTGCCCTGTCCTGTGATTTGACTCAGGGTGATTCCTCTGCGGGGAGTGTCCCACCTGCACTGGTGAGGGGCGCTGGCCGAGGAGTAACTGAAGGGGGTGTCCAAAGCAATGCCTTCATAAAAAGGGGGTTTGATATCATAGCAAAGCCAACAGGGGTTGGTTAGGTTCGGTTTGGTTTCGTTTAGGGTTAAAAAGGTAGCTTCTAGCATACGAAAGATTGGGTTTGGGTCTGACTCAGCCATGCGGCCTATCTGGGGGGTATCTGCAAGGCCGGTCGGGGTGTCAGTGGCTTTTGGGGTCAGGGTTTTGAGGTGGGTTGTGTTTTTCCCTCCCAGCACATTCCTGATAATTTTGTTGGGTCCCACTGGTCGAGGCGTTGGCGGCTGGAGCCTGATAATTCTCACATTCACCCACCTCCTCGGTCCTTTGAGGACCACTGTCCATGTTCTACCCGTGGCCCAGCTAGGGTGATCTGGCTGTAGGACAGTCATGTTATAACTTACGCATGCCCGTTGTCTAGGCTGTGCAGTGTGGTCTCCGCAGCCAAAGGGTGCCCAGGTGAACTGTAAGAATCTGTCGGGCTCCTGTGGTTGCCACCCGTCTGCCCATGGTCTGGCATCTGTAACAATGGTTTCGCAACCCCAATACCCACAATGTCCCCATCCCGGGTAGTCACAGTACCTTTTCCCTGGGTTGGACGCTGGGCACCAATAGGATATGTACATGAGTACGATACGTGGGTTTATGGGCTGTGTTTTCGGTTGCCCTGGAAACAGATCGGCTATATGGAATACGAAGGATGGAGCGTTTGCGGTGGTGACCTCTTTGAACACCTTGTCGCTTGAGAGATGTTGCATGACCCATCTGAACGGCTGGTGAGGGTAGTGGCCTGGGTCGGCTTGCCCCCCGGCCACAAACCCCATCAGCAGGATTGCACAGAGACACTGTGCGAGTCTGGGTCTCACCGCCGTGGGACGCTCAGGCTCTGTCTGGTGGCTTGGTGGTCCGTTGTCTCCCTCTGGAGCAGGTGTGTGTGTGTCGCGGGGACGGTCCACGAGCGTGTCCTGCGAACGAAAACTCACAGTTTTCCATTAGTTTCATTCTTAAGGTCAGGTTTGATCGACCTGAGTGGACACCACCTGATCTTGCCCTCCTTTTTAACTGCCGCGTACCCCCGTCCCGTAAGCACCAGTCTCCAGCCCCGTTCCCACTCGCCTAGCTCGTTTTTGACCATGACCTGTGGGCCCTCCTCTAGTGTCTGGGTGGCCCAGTGTTTTCGAATGGGACTGTTTGCTTCATCTCCCCTAGGGAATTGGTTCACTGCTAGCAGCGCGGTTGCTAGCATGCGTGTCTGGTCTCCTGAGGGGATGGAATTGGCAAAGCCCTCTGCCTTTGCCAACACTTCTAACTTGGCTTTTAGGGTCTGATTTGCTCGCTCGACAATGGCCTGTCCGGTGCTGTTATATGGGATTCCCTGTGCTAAGGTGATACCCCACACTGAGGCGAATTCTCGCACTGATTTAGAGATAAAATTGGAAGCATTGTCAGTTTTAATTTGCTTGGGGATACCAAGCCATGCCATAACTGTCAGCCAGTGCTGGATCGTGGCCTTCGAGTTGGGTTTGAGGTGCTGTGTCGCTATGATCACTCCGCTGTAGGTGTCCACTGTCACTGCAAGCCATGCTCGGGGCTTCAGCAGTTCGCAGAGGGTGAAGTCTGACTGCCAGATTTCTGATGCCTTGAGGCCTCTCGGGTTGACTCCACCGGTCCATAGGGGTGACTTCTGGCAGTGAGGGCAGGTGGCCACTACGTGCCTCGCGTCTGCTGTCGAGATCCCGCATCTTTTTGCCAGTGCTTTGGCCCCTATGTGGAGTGACTCGTGCAGCTGACGAGCTTCCTGCAGTGTCCACACTCCCTTCGCTGCGGCATCTGCTTTGTCGTTGCCAGTCTGGAAGAAGCCCTTGACTGGGTTATGGCTGTTGACGTGGATGACGGACACGGTGCCCTGGCGTGAGGAGAGTGCCTCTTCAAGCATGGAGGCCGTCGTGGATGTTGACACACCTGGTCTTGACATGGCTAGGCAGAGCTTTGCCACGAATATAGAGTCTGTCACGATGTTGAGGTGTTCGTTCTGGAAAAGTCCGCATGCCAAGACCACTGCTGCTGCTTCCAGCTGTTGCACTGACAGCGTGGGGTCACACGTTTTGACACAATGCCATGTTTCTCCTGCCTGCCACACTGCTGCTGTGGTAGAAGTCATGGAGGAGGCGTCTGTAAAGACCGTTGGTCCTGGTTGCGGTCGGTCCATGACCTTCGGTGGCACATCTATGTCGACGATGGTCAGTAGCTGGGTCCAGGGTGGTTTGGTGGCGTAGGAGATTTCTCCTCCGAAGCCGGTGAGAGCGAGGGCCAGGTGTTCCGATATTGCAGTTGACTCCGTGGTCGGTCGCTTGCGAAAGGGGAGGTGGATCCTTGCCGGCTCGGTTCCCAGGTGTCTCAGGGCGAGTCTCCTGCCTTTCGTGATGAGGTTAGCAATGCACTCAACTCCTGGGGAGAATGCGTGAGTCGGTCTTCCGAGGACCACCCACTGGATCGGCTGGGATTTCTCGGAAGGCCCTTGGGCAAGTGCTCCCACTCCTCCCTTCTGCGTGAAGTGGACGTATAAGTCCAGTGGTACGCCCGGGTTCCACCTGGCAAGCAGGCTGGTGGACATCTGACGTTCGATGAAGTCGAGGGATTTCGTTGCTTGCGGCGTCAGCTCCTTGGGGTCCCACGGGTGCTTTCCTTTCAGGAGGTCATACAGGGGGTCCATGACCTCTGGCGGAACTAGGATGATGTTGCGGAGCCACTGCAGAGATCCTACGAGTCGCTGCATGTCGTGGAGGGTCTTGATGTCTCGGCGGACCTTTATCCTGGGTGGGGTCACGTAGGAGTTTGTGATCCCCACTCCCAGGAAGGTCACGCACGGTCCTCTCTTGATCTTCGTGTTCGCGATCTCGAAGCCGTTGGCCTGGAGGGTTTCCGTGATCGTGGACACTAGGTGATCCACTTGGCCTGCCGATGGTGCGGCGACGAGGATGTCGTCCATGTACTGAATGATGGTCGCAGCAGGGTGGGAGTGTCGGACTGGCATCAGTGCCCTGTCCACGGTGATCTGGCATATGGTCGGGCTGTCCACAAGGCCTTGAGGTAGCACCTTCCATTGGAAGCGGAGGTTAGGTCGCTCGCCGTTCGGGAACACGATGGAGAAGGCGAACCGTTCTTTGTCCTCGGCATGCAGGGGTATTGAAAAGAAGCAGTCTTTGATGTCCAGCACTGCGCACGGCTGCCCTTCGGGGATGGCTGAGTTCGCGGGCAGTAGTGTCTGAACTGGACCCATGGGCTGAATTGTCTTGTTCACTTCCCTCAGGTCGTGGACGAGGCGGTAGCCTTCTCCTGATCTCTTGGGGATTACAAACACAGGGGTGTTCCATGGGCTGGTGGAGGGTTCGATGTGGCCCTTTTGTAGCTCGCGGTCGACCAGTTCCAGCAAGGCTGTCATTCGAGGCTTTGACAGGGGCCACTGCTCAACCCATACGGGGTCTGGTGATTTCCAGGTCAGTTTGATTGGCAGCAGTGGGTGCACAGCAGTGGCCCTCATCATAAATTTGTAATCCTGACTCCTAGCATAGCGAGAACGTCCCTTCCTATCAGGGGTGGGGAGTTTTGCAAGATATAGGGGTGGATTGCTACTGTTTGTTCTGGTCCTTTCTTTGTATGGAGCGTTATAGCTACCAATTGGGTGCTTTTCCAGGCCCGGGACAGCCCCCCCACCCCGTTCACTGGGGATACTTCCTTGTACGGCCAGTGTCGGGGCCACAGGGCTTGGGGTAGGATTGTGCAGTCTGCTCCTGTGTCTGCCCAAAACTGAAGTCCTATTACATGAGGGTCCTGACTGTCATAAAGGCGGCATGTCCCCCAGATTTTCGGGGGTTCCCTCCCTATTTTTAGGGCCAGGGCCACCCAGGGGTTGTCCTGTTCTGAGGCGCTCCCTGCTGACCCTGTGGCACAGGCGCTGCTTGCGGTGGCGGTGGGTACGAAGGCGCCGCAGGCTGTGCCGTGATACTCGCTGGCAGGGGTATGAAGTTGGTTGCTTCCTGTGGGAGAATGGGGTACGAGGGCTCCCCGCCCCATTGGGGGTTGGCATGGATGGGCCGCCTCATATTCGCAGCGGGAGGGGGCTGGGTGCAGCCCGCTGGCCCTCTCCCCTTTCCGTTTCCCTGGAGCCGGGACCTGCATTCCCTAGCCAGATGTCCCTTCCTCCCGCAGCCCCAGCAGGATCCCCGCGGGCGCGTTTGGGGCGGAGGCGCTGCGGCGGGCTGCCGTGCCGGCTGTGGGCAGCTCACCGCGATGTGACCCGCCTCCCCGCACTTGAAACACGCCATGGCATTGGTCAGGGTGTGGACAGCTGCCTGAATGGGCGTCAGGTGTTCCTCCCTCACTACATGTCTGATCATGTCCGCCAGGCTAGCCCCGGCTGGCAGGGAACGTAAGATATCCTTAGTAACAGAATTGCACTGCTGGCGCAGGCAGTCGGCCACCACGGGGCCCCTTGCCTCTGCCGGCAGGGTAGAGGAATCTATCGCTGCCTGCAGGCGATCCACAAACTGTGTGAAGCTTTCGCTCTCTGCCTGCCTCACGGTGGACCATGGTGCTGGCTTAGCCACGACTCGGGAGGCGGCACGAATTGCCTCTCTAGCAGCCCGAGTGGTCGCTCTGACCTCCTCAGCCTGCATCTGTGCGGCTTGCTGCTGTGGTGTGATCATATCATCATGCTTTCCTATCAGTCTGGATAAGCTGGATCTGTGTAGGGGCTGCCGCGCGCCGGACGCCTGGGCTAGCTGCTTTCTGCAATTATCCTCCCACTCCTGCCTAAAGACGATCATTCCCGCTCCGTCTAATAACATACGCCCTATCCGTTCGATATCAAAGGGAAGCAAGTCATCATTGCTAAAAAGACCATCGATCAACGTAGTAACTATAGCCGAGTTGATCCCCTTTTCCGCAATGGCTTTGACAATTGACTGTATATCTTTTGGGTTTATCGGGGTATAGACCCTTTGTTGGTTCCCTTCCGGACCGGTAAGCCGGACTGGGAAGGCTTGTATGGCGGCCGCCGGGGACCATTCAGCACAAGCTATCTTTATTTTCCCCCAGTCAGTAAAGTGAGCTGATTCGTATTGTATTTGTTTTTCGGCGCGGCTTAGAGCTTTACCCGGCTTTGTTTCAAGCCGTGCCGGTTCCGTTTCGTCTGAATCGGAGCCATCGCTAGCTTCCGTCAGCTCCCCTGAGCTGCTGGGGCTGTTGCTGGACTCTGAGCCGGAAGACGAGTGCCAGCGTACTTCCGGGGCTCCCTGCCGTTTTGTTCGGCCCCGGGCTCGCTCCCCCCCTCGGGGGAGGGGCCGTTCCCGCCCCCCTGGCTCGCCGCGCCTACCGCGGGGGGTGGTTTTTGCCTTATATGGTGGCGGCTCCCGGCGCAGCTGCCGATCGGTTCTGTGTCCCGCGCCGCCCTCCGCCCCTTTCTCCCGCGCGCGCGCATTCCCGAGATCGCGCTCCCCCCCTCGGGTGTTCGCGCCGGGACCGCCCGAGCCCCGCCCCTCCCCCTCGCTCCCGGCGCCATGTTCAAAGGCATAGGGGGGCGGCGTGGCCACGCCGTCTTCCCAAACCGCCGTTTCGGCAGCTCGGGCTTCTTTTAGCAGCCCTTGCCAGAAGCGCTCTGCGTGCTCTTGCGTCTCCGGTATCGGATCGCGGGCGGGCGGCGGCGGCGGCTCGGAGGAATTTGCGGTCTCTCGGGGGGTTTGCGCGGGGGGGGGGGTTTTGGGGATTTTCGGCGGCGGGGGTGTCGCGGGGGGTTCCTGCGGGGGGGGGTGGGCTCTGATCTGGGGGAGGGGGTGTCGCGCTGAGCCCCCCTGGGTCCCCGCTGCCGGGCAGATCGCTCTCAGGGGCAGTCTGCGTCCCCGCCCCCACCCCGAGTTTAGGAGTAACTAATAAACACGTGCGCGCCGCGCTCCATGTCTCCTGCTCCTCTATCGCTTTGCGTAGGGCTTTTTCTACTCTGCCCCATGCTTTAAGATTTCTGCCGCTGCCGGAGGATTTTGTGTCCTCGGCTAGCGCGGCAGTGCATTTGTCCCATATTTCCGGATGTAATACATCCACGGGACGCTCTATTGCCCCTAGCTCAAGCAATCTCGCCATGGCAAGATGAAAATCCTTGAGCTTACACCCAATACCCCACTGTGAATAAATAGCACTCACGATCCTTGCCATTGCGTCCATGACGCCCGTGGATCCTAGGGGGACGTCTCCCCTTACGCCTGGGTACGGTCCCGCCGTCCTGGCCGCTGCTTCTGTCCAGGTGAAACCCGTCCACCGGGCAAATTTTTCTTCTTTTGTCCCGGGTTTCCGGCACCAGTATGTTGTCTTTATGAAAGACAACCAGGAGCCTGGTTCAGATAAGGCAGCACGGCGGCCTGGTCTCGTCCAAGCCACTCGGGCTAATCAACACACGCAGATACCAATATGGCAGACGGTTGAAAAGCGTTTATTATCCTATTTCGTGGGTTTATATAGGTTTAGGAGTCTTTGCTACGTCAGAGGGGGGTTTGGGGTCTCGGAGGATAGTGGGTAGTGGAATTTTACCAGGACAGGTGTGGCTACATTCTTTTCTGACTCCTGGGGTTAGCAGATAAGCAGGGGAGAGAGAGGGGGGAAGGGGTCTGTCTTTCCGTGACATCCCGGTAATCTTCCGCTCCGCCTGTCCCTATCTTACCACAAATACAACTAGCCTGTCCTTCTCCATTTGACCCCTGATGAGAGCAGAAAGTGAACATTGCATACCAGGGGACACACATGGGACACACTGTGGGCCTGGGAATCCCTTATATTACAGCTTCATTGTGCCTGTGTAGGCCTTTTCCTGAAATATGCATTTTGAAATAAATTTTGATCTATACAAATATGATAAAAATATTCTAGATCAAAATCAATTCTTATCAACACAGCAAGGTCTTTTCTTATTCATAAAAGTCACTTTAATAGGAGCACTGATGAGCAGCTGAAAGGAAATCTGATTTTAATGAAATGTGAGGAGTCTTATATTAGTTTAGGGAACACTAAACATTTCTTTCATCCTTAACAGCTAAGGAGAAAAAATGAACAGAACAAATGACAACTTAGCCAACTCCACCAGCCAGCAAGATGCTGAAGATGATTTTCCCAAATGCACTGTGTAGAAGTTGGTCTGAAGACTTAGTTCCTCCACATTATGTATAACATGATCTTCCTGGTGGGCTTCCCAGTAAATTTCATTGTCATTTGTGTTTACAGCTTCAAGGTGAGACTTTGAAAGAGCAGCACCATAATCAGGCTGAACCTGGCACTCACAGACCTGCTCTAACCTACTGGCCTTCCCTTCCTGATGCACTACTGTGCTACTGTGAACACTCAATTTTTGGTGAATTCATGTGCAAGTTCATCTGCTTCAGCTTCCACTTCAAATTGTTCAGCAGCATCCTCTTCCTTACCTGCTTCAGTGCCTTCTGCTACATGGTGATGGTTGACACAATGAAGTTCTTCCACATCCAGAGGAAGGAGTGGACATCAGTGGCTTGCACAACCATTTGGCTGATGTCCCTGGAAGCTGTCAGCCCTGCCAATTTCTTGATCTCTTCAAAAGGGACACAAAACATAAGGTCCTCATGCCTCAACCTTACCAGCTCTGAAAACCTGAGCACAATCAGGTGTCTGCTGACCAGCCTGACCTTTTTTTTGCCTTTGTTGTTGGTGACTCTGTGCTACATACTCATCATTTGCACCTTGGCCACTGGCCCCACACACAGGCTTGCTACAAACAAAAGGTGCTGTTGGTGGTCTTCTATGTGTGCTTTCTCCCTTTCCATGTGTTTGGGTGGCTCTGTTGCCCAAGATCAGAAGAAAAACGTTCCAAACAATATTAGAACTGATAACATAAACAGCAATCTTTTAATGAAAGCTTTCATTAAAAGGCTGCTCTTCATGTTATCAATGCTAATATTGTTTGGAAAGTTTTTCTTCCTATCTTAGGCAATGGCTCAGGTTAACTACAGTTGTGTCCAGTCTGCTGTCACATGGAGAATAAATCCACTCTGCCTACTGGCTCCACTCAACACATGTGGCAACCTATCAGTTTATGTTGTGGTGGGAGACAACTTCCAGCAAGCCATGCTCTCTCCTTCAAGGTGTAAGTGGAGCAAATACATCCAGGAGCAAGTAATCCAGGAACAAAAACTACATGACCAAGTCAGAAATCACATTAAAGTTGTGAAGGAATCCCTTGAAGTAAATTCCAGCAAGCCCCAGGATGGCTTTGGTGCTCTAAGCTCCTGCAAAGACAGTTGTGTTGGTATGAAAGCAGGAATTGCAGCTGACTTTGCCTTCTCCCTGCAGCAGAGGACTTGTCAAAAAGCTGTCTTGGAAGCAGGTTTATATATTCCTCTCCCAGCAACCAAAGAAAGAGGAGGGAAAAGACAAGACTGTAAGCCAGCTTGAAGGCGAAATTTAAAACCATCCAGCAAGGCTGTTCCCAAAGACATTTGGGAAACACAGGGTTCTCTAGCTCTGGGCCTTGCTATTGATTACAGAAACATGGAGAGCTTAGACTGGACATGAGAACAACTTCTATTGATTTCAGTGTTGCTACTGATGTAGTGCTTTGTTTATTACAGCCTAAGTAAAACACAGCAGGTATTGTCACGGTTGCTAAAACCACTGAATTGCATACCTAGAATGCTCCTAGATAAATCAGATGTTTTCAGACTGGATGGACGTTCAGTGAACTTCATCATAGGGCACTGAGCAATTTAATGGAGTAATCTCAGGGCTGGCCTAGGGGAGGATTGGAAGAATAGGTGAAGAGGATATACACGGTGATTACAAGGCTATATAAGTATATATGAGTACCAGCCTGTATGAATCTATCAGGTGTGTATAATCCCAGAGCATTCTGATTTCCTACTACAACAAATTAATAGGTTCATACATGAATTAAGTCACATATCTTGACTCCAGAATAAGTTTCTGACTATCTGAGATGACTCTCTTGTGTGTAAGCTAAGGAAACAGTCTGGAGGAAACTACTTTTGCTAGTTCCAGAGTTCATGCTCAAAGGTATTAGTGATTTACTATCAGAGTACAGGGAGCCACAGAGTGGGGATTTGACCAGTCTGTCCTGGGTTCAGGAGTATTTCATGTTTTCATTCTCAAATTGGATGATGAAATAAAGTCTGGTTCTTATATTTGCATATTTACTTGAAGCTGAGAGGACAAAACTAAGCTGACAAATTACAGCTATGATCTGCAGAGACACAGGCTGCTACTAAACAGTGACAGGCACAAACTTCTATGTTTAAGTAGAAATGATGAATTGTGCAAGCACAAATGGAGAAAAAAAGGAAACCATTATTGGGTAGCAGTTTTGTAGATAAAGATTTGTGGTTACTGTGAATCATAGGCTGGACAGGAGCTGACAGTTTCAGTGGGCTGACAGTGTCTGCTGTGGCAAAAAGAGCAGATGTATAAATGGAAAATAGTATTTCTGCCTTGTGGATATTTATAATACTTTGTTAAAGGACCATCCATCAGATATGTCTTTCAGAAGCACTACCACTGACCTTTTGACATTTTCTAGTTTAATTTCTCTGCATTGCTGTCAAAGGCCAAATTTTACAGGTTGCCAGTAGACAGTGATCAATCATGGTCAAGCTACCTGGTTTCACATATGCATGGTTAATTCAACCCCAAAAGCTACACAACACTAGGTGATTCACACAATATAAATATTTTCTGACATAGATTCATAACATCCCAACCCTCCAACATGGGTAAAAAGTACAAACACACTGCACAAATTCTCTTCTTCTTCCACATCAGTGAAAGAACAAGATGTGTCTACCACTTACACATATACATCTGAAGAAGTGGATTAAAAATTATCTTTTTTGCTCTGTCAGAGCATTTTTAATTCTTGTTCTCAGAAGCTCTTTGTTCTCAAGCCCAAGACGAGCTTATCACACACAAGCAGAAGCTCTTCAGTATAACTATATATTCAATATAAAATGAAGCAACTGAAGGTAAAAATTGTTAAATTGAAGTGTTCAAGGCTTTCCATCTCTTACAGCAAGAATGACAGTCAGTCTCACAGTTTCAGTGTAGCTTAGAGAGGGGTTACCTTTTTGTCCCTTCCTCTCTCTCCTTAATAAAGATGTTGTTTGGTTGCCCTCTTCCTACCTCACCTGCTCATCCACCACGTATCTTAATTTAGTTTGGGCTAAACTAGCTAATTTTAAAGTGCCAAAGTACATTAGGGGATGGTCCTGGAGCTGTAGTTCACTGGTGGGGGAAAAAAACCTCTAGAAGGGCAGTCATGCCTCCCAGTAGCATGGCTGGGTCTGGAAAAGGAGAAAAGTTCAGCCTTAACACAGACACTTTTTAAAGATTCAAGGATTGCTCAGGTGCTCTGCAGGACTGAGAGATCATTATCTCATGCAACTCATTCCTTTTGCTTACTTTGAAGCTTGATAGCTTCTATTTTTAGCTGCTGTTAAGTTTACTGCTGAAACAAGGATAAGTGCTTCAATTGCAGTAAATAGGAGACACTTCTCAGGCTCTGTACACAGTGTGACAATAAAGCTACATAAATTACTACACTATTGCAGGCTAATTCACACCACAGCTATGCTCCAGTGAGCAGCCTTCTATCAGAAGTCTCTGGTAGGTTTGTCTGCAAGGACAGTCACATCAGCTCAAGCACCTACCAGCAGGCTGCTCTCTGCCTAGGACTGCAGAGGAACCAAGAGTAACTCTGCAAAGCAAACCTCTCAAGGGAATGTCAACTCTGATGACATTAAAGGTGAAACTTGGGGGCTGCCAATTGTTTCTGTAGACAAATCAAACCTTATTCCTCACAATGACTTATGTACAGTCACAGATTGCAGCAGAGGTATTTTCTACCTTTGTTTGTCCACGTAGGAAATCAACAACTTTTTCTTTCTTTTCTCCCAGTTCATGTGTTCCCAAAAGAAATGAAAGCAAAAAGGCCTTCCTCATATTTAAACCTCCCAGAGAGAAAAATACTGACAGTAATGTTCTGCATAAAGGAGAATTCACAAAATCAGTACTAATCTGGCTGCTCTGAAGAACACCTAAGGAGAGAGTTGTGTAGAGGACTGCATGTAGCATCAAAATGAATAGCTGGGTGAAGAGCTAGTGGAGAGAAAGATTAAAACAGCTTGGAAATGGTCTACTTTGACAATGTCTGTGTTGGATATTGCTGGGACAGAAGGCTTCAATTTTGTCCTGATGTAATTGTGTATATATATATATATATATGTATGTATATGTATCTGGGGTGCTGCTGCAGCAGCTGTTTGGTTTAACAGTGCACAGAGCCATGATCCACCACATGTAGTGCAGGGCAGTGCCAGGCTCACCACTGAGCCATTTAGACCTCACATAGCTGCTGCCATTTTGCTGATAAGGCTAAGTGGGCAAAATGAACTTTGAATGACTGCTTCCATCTGCCAAGATTTTCTGCTGTGAAAATGCAGGTTGAGTGAACCTAAACTTTAAAGCAGCAAACAACTTTTTTTGAGCACATCACTGTTGCAGTCCTACCAGCTCTGAACTCAGTTTGCTTTTCCTTCCCAGCAGAAAAGGTAGTAGAGATGGAAAAATATTTTGTGTGTTCCCATATGTTTTTGTGACAGTAGAGGCATTCAACGGTGCCAGCTGATGCCACTTTAAGGTAAATACCCTACAATTGAATCAAGAAGGGGGAACACCCATTTATACTAAAGAAAATGTATTTCAAGTCCTGTCTTTTAAATAGCACCTAGAAAAAAGCAGTACTTCTGACTAAGGTGTCTTTCGGACTTGATGCTCTAGCCTACACATTGCTGTGGTAGAGGGCAGAGTGAGTTGGATGCCTCCTAAAGCAGGAGAAAAAAATGGCATTCCTGCTTTTAGTCAGAGCTGTACTTCAGAGAAAAGGAGAAAGAGACAATTAAAGCTGGTAAACCAAGCTGCATATCTTTCCAAAACAAAATTTAAAACTGAAATGCTGATTTTTTAAATGCACAGAGGAAACATGACTTTTCAGAGCTGCTGCAGGCAAGTATAATGCACAGTATGTTCGATTCATCCTTGCTTAAAAGGATCCATCCTTAAAAGGCACTTGAATTATAAGGTGTGTTATCTTCTAAGACTATTCCTTGGTTTCTTTACTCCCCAAAATGGTTGATACCACCAATTTCTGAACCAAAAGAGAGATGGTTGCCTGGAAGCTATAGTACAGTAATGCTCTCCACTCTTAAAGAAAAACAAAAATTCTGAGTGAGTTTCTGTGTTTGTTTATTGAACAAATGAAAAGTGTGGTTTTCAAATGACTTTATTAATTTCCTTCTATTTTGGAAAATAATGCCAGAAGATAAGGTGAAGCAGAAAGAAACACAACTTTGCACACAGATGTCTAATGTCATACTGAATGTTAATAAAGCAAGCAAGAAAATATAGTTCCTGGAGAAATCTTCCTTCATGTGCTTTTTAAAATGCAGTTGTATTTCCAGCATGATCCCTGCTTCCCAAGCCAGCAAACTCGACAGCAGGTTACTCCATCTTTCCCTTCACTACATCCAGCTTAAGATACATTCAGTTGCTTAAGACCTTTCAGCTTTCTGGAAAAGTGATTAGGAAATGGATTTTGTTCCTTCTAACAGTTCTGCTAAAACCTTTATGGTTCCCATTTGCCCCTGAATGGCACAAGATGAATGGCTGAATCCCAGGGTCTTTTCAAGACAACTCCTGCATCTGGCATATTTTCTTGGCAGATCTGTGACAAAGTGTTTTGATATTACCATGAGAAGACCCTGTGATATTTGCACATCTCTCCTCTAATTTCCAAGGACTTTCATGGTGCCAGTCACTGTGCAAAGTGATGCCCTGGACCTGCAGCTGGCAGGGATAGAAAACACCTTCTCTGTAGGTGCCTCAAAGGGTACCCAAGGTAAAAACTCCAGCTCTGCTCTGGTTACAGATCTGTAAAGCTGGGCAAAAAAAAAAAAAGGAGGCAGCTTGGCATAAAGCAGGAAAGCATTATGGGTGGATTTATTTCCAGCTCCAAATGATTCCAAAGGGACAATTTTCCACTGAGTGAACAAGGCTGGCCCATCACTTATAGCCTCAGCAATGAAGAAGACCTGGCAGATAGCAGCACACAAATGCAGTGTGCAACAATTTCAAGCATAAATCTTTTTGGAAATTCTCTTTTCTCTTCAATTCATGATGTTTTTTATCAACAGAAAGTTATCTTAACAGACAAGGCAGCAGCACCTGCCTAGAGGAGTTTCCTCACATTACCTTTCTGCTAGTAAGCTGCTCTGAGATATTTATATATCATCCCTATTTTACAGGTGATGAAACTGAAGCACAGGGGAGTTAAGTGACTTGCCTCCAGTCACAAAGCAAATTAGCAGCCAAGTGGGGAAGAGATCAGTTCTCAGCCCAGAGCTTTTACAAAGTGCATTTTAGGCTTAGGGAAAGATTTTCAAGGGAGTCTTGATTGCTCAGTTGTGGCACTTCAGTAATAAAAGGTGAGTTAGAGCAGTGTCTGCACTACTCAGACCCTACTTCATCCCCAACATCATACTCTGTAACTGTGGAAGGAGCACTCCTGTTTTCTTTCAGCAAAGGTTTTGGTGAGCCAGCTCACCAAAGTTCATTGGCTGCCACTGTGTGTGACCTTAGCCAAGAGCCAGTAATTAATAGCCGTATCCATCCCATTTACAGGTTTCCATCTAGTATTTTCTAATTTGCAGGTTAACACAATATATTAGCAGTATACAGGGAAACCTTTCCAGCTGAAATGTGTGCGTGGCACACACACAACACCACAGGTTGGGAGGTTGTTCTTTGTGGGGTGCAAATGTCAGAAATAGGTTCCACAATTAGCCAGCTGCCTTCATGCAGGGGAAGGGCACCACTGCTGGCCATGCACGTGTGCCAGCTCTGGGAGAGCACATGGGTCCAGCCGTCATTCCTCAGAGCTGGGCCAGGCCCTCTCCCTGGAGACACAAATCCACATCCAGCAGCCCATGCTCTGCCTTCAGAACTTTTCTTCTACTGGGAGCAGAGCAAATGAAATGAAGACATAGATTTATCGTACATTTGCTAAATTTCCATCCGTATTTTGACTCAGCACGATTAATACAGCCACACTTGCTTTTCAGAGCTACATACATGTCTATGAACGCAGGTGAAAAACTAATGTCCCCCTACCATAACAAAATCTCGGCTAACATAGTCCCCATCCTTTTTGCCAAAATGCAAACCTGCATCTCAGTGAGGGAAGAGAAAGACAGGAATGGGGCCTTGTCTTTGCTGGGAACACTGGGGAGATCCCGTGCAGTAATTCCAGGCTGTGCCCAAGGGACTCCACCCTTCTGTACCGCTGCAGTTGGGATCTGCAGGCGTAATAATTCAAATTCCCACTAGAGGGTAGACAAAACTTTTCCAGTAAAAGGATCGCTCTGGAAAAGCATAGAGTATGCAGGAAATCGGTGTCTGATTTGGAAAAGCAAATCTGTGCTTGAGAAGCAGCAAAAAGTAGGAAAAGGAAGAATATGTTTATACCATCTGCAAGAGCAAGGTGGGAGCATTGTTCCAAATTTCTCTAAAGAAACATATTCTCTGCTTTATACTTTTAAATCAAATACAGCTGGAGTGGCTATGTTGTTATAAATATGTAAGCTGTAAATCAGATTTACAGAAAATACAGACTTGTGATTTTCAGAAATACAGCTGGTTTTACCCCTGCAGATGTTGTCTTACAATAGTGATAGCTGTCAATTAAGAATTTGAAACATTTAGAAAGGATAAATACAGGGAATTAGAGTTTATCCACTTTGAGAGTGAATTTGGCCCCTTCTGATGGCCGAGCCAGAAACATCAAATGGTGTATTTCTCTCCTTCTTTTATTATTGACCAGTCTACTATTGCAGATAATGATGGTTTGTGTTTTCTCCTCACACATTTCTCCACTGCTGAAATGCAGTCAGGTTTCTCTGAACCTTTCTGCGGAGGGGAAGTATGGCTGCAGGCATCAACACATCTTCCTCTTCCTGCTCTCCCTAAAAGAGCAGTTTCTTTCCAGGTGAGATCGGCTGTCTCAGGGAGCTCCCTGCACTGCAGATAAGGGCACTGTGAAAAGGTTTTCTCACCACATATCTGATCACTCCAAAGCAAGTTTTCCCACTTGTCAAGTCAATGCTAGGGAAGTTAAAGCAATTAAGAGTTTCTTTTCTGAGTTTATTTATTTAGTTACAGATCAACAGAGATGTCCTAAGACCCTAAAGCATCATCTCTGTGAGCGAAACAACTTTTTTTTTTTTTTAATGCCAAGCAAAAATTTCCTTCAGTCTTCTGAAATATAACTTTTTTGTGATGACAGAGGTAAGAACCAAAGAAGGTCCAGCAAAGCAGCAGAGCTCTCAGAGGCATTCCTGCATCTGGGACTCCTCCCACAGCTAGGATAATTAAAGGCTGAATAACTGTACTTCAGAAGATCAGTATGCCAGTGTTTGCTGTCACAAGCACTGCATTTATCTCATCTGCCCCTAAATAGGTGTGGGCTTTTGAAAGGAAAACCTTTGTTGCCCTTCTGTTCTGGATGTGTCCCATCTGGTCCCACATAGTCTTGTGGGTGGCAGCAATTCTTTCTCCAGCTACTGAAACTGGGTGCCACTACAGGCAGCAGTCTCATCACATGTCCCATCAAAGGGCTAAACAGGACATGTGCCCGCAGAAGGATTACTTTTGTGGCCCTAATGAGCCAAAGAGAGGAGTGAGTCCTTTGGGCAGTCAGATGGGTTTTCACTGCAGTGAGGCACATGAATCCACAGCAGAGATTTTCACAGCACAGTATTTGGAACAAAGGAAGAAGCATTAATCCTGAAATGCAGCCATGCCAAATGAGGTTAAATTATATATTCTCCATTTGATTAGTACTGTAGGGTGTGAATGATGGGTCTGAGGGATGCTGGCATGAGCTAAGGAGAGGTATCTGGAATCTGAAGCAGGGCTGCATTTGGTGTCTACAACACTGTTTCACATTCCCTGTGCTTATGAATACCTTTACCACTTGTCCTTGCTGTGATAGCTGCAAGAATTACTTCAAATGATGCATATCTCATGAAAAAATCTCCCATCTTTGTCACTCTGAAAAAATAAAGAATATTTTATTGAAGGAAGAGTTATTGCTATACAAAAGTTTGTGATATGAGGTGAAAAGTAAAAAATCTCTCGGGGAGTCAAGAAGCTGGATTTGGTAAAAAGCAGATGGATCTCAGCAGCTGTGCTTTTTCACCAAGTAGTCGCCTCAGGGTGGCAGTTGATGTTAAATTTTGTACAAAATTTTCTTTTCTTGTGTGAATTAAAGATATCAAAGGAGAAAGAGATGACCTTTATTCTGGGACCCTCTTTTCCATTTGTTTCTGAGGATTTTGAAGATATTGAAGGCTCTTCAATTGGCTTACAAAGCTGAAACCACACACTTGGCCTCAGCTGTAGAGTAAGTCTTCTGTTCATGTCTTCTTGGGGTCCATGAAAAGCGCCATCTCATCAACACAAGTTTCCACACTATTGCTTCCAAGCAGATATTCGACGGTGAAATGCTATACCAAGTAGCATTTATAAAGTGATTCCATAGGATTTTCTACAGATATAACAGTGACTTAATTATAGATTCACAATATTCACAACACCTGTATCATAATCAATTCACACATAGGCAAAGGGAGATCTATATCTGTGAATATCTGTACCCATCCAAATTTCCCCTTGGGTTCAAGGAAATACAACAAATCCCTGAGTGTTCCTCCACAGACATGGATTGCACCTTGAGGAGAAGGTGTATGGAGGGGTATCAGCCTAGGCCTTGTCACCAACAAGAAGCAGCTGAGGGGCTGGGGTTCTTGCACCTGGAGGAAAGGAGGCTCAGTTTCTACAATTCCCTGAAAGAAAGGTGTAGTGAAGTGGAGGTCAGGCTCTTCTCCCATGTAACAAGGGATAGGAGGAGACGAAATAGCCTCAAGTTGTGCCAGCAGAGGCTTTGACTGGATACTAGGAAAAATTCCTTCTCCAAAAGGGTTATCAAGCACTGGAACAGGCTGCCCAGGGAAGTGGTGGAATCACCATCCCTGGAGGTATTGAAAAGATGTGTATAGGTCTCACTTGGGGACATGGTTTAGTGATGGACTCGGCAATGCCTGGTAAACTGTTGGACTTTATGATCTTAAAGGTCTTTTCCAACCTAAATGATTCTAAGATTGTCCTCCACCGAGGCGGGTAGAGGCAACACGATACTTTGCTGCTACTTATCAAAGTGGGCAGCAATTTCTCCTTGCTGTCCTGGAGACTTCAGCTACTGCCATGGTTATCTGTGTATGTGAACTAAAAGAGTGTGTTAGGGAAAAAATTGCCCTGCCTGAGATGAGAGGTTCATTTGATCCCTGAATTAGGATTGACTGTCTCAGTATCTAGTTTATTTGGGAAGAAATCAGACATGTTGATTTCAGCTAATCAAATAATTTCTGACAATGCTTCTTCCCTGCAAACTGTTGAATCGACAGAATAAAAAAGTTCCATGTGGATGTCTTTAGACTGTTAAAGAAGTTGATAGAAACCAGGTAGGCAGAACACAGGGAAGCCCCTCCAGCTAACCAAGCAGCCCCAGGCAGAGAGCAGGGGAGCTGATGATGGACAGGACTGCTGCATCCTCCTTTCTTGGGATGGATCAGGTTTCTATCTGAAATGCTCTGTAAGAGGACAGAACAGACAGTAAACTTGGTATTTTTGAGAAGAAAAATTTGCTCCTTTTCTCAGATTTTGCATAAAAGCCAGTATTACTGGGAGCTGTGTCTTAGCTGCTACTCCAGGTACAGATAATAATGATGTGAAATTTCGAGGAGAAAAGTGCCAGGCCCAGCTCTAGGATATTTACCATGACAAAATTTTCCATCCAAGTCCAGATTATGCAGTGAGCTCACCCTTATTATATTCACTAGTGATTTGGGCAATGGAGTAGAAAGTATACCCTTTAAGCATGCTGATGACAAGTGAAGGGACTCTGGGCTTTCTGGTAGACAGATTAGATTCAAAGCAATTTACAGAACATGGAGAAATGGTCTAGAAAAAAACAGAATGCAATATAATGAGGACAAATGCAGAATTTATATTTAGAAATTAATCAAAACTCTACAGACTGGACTATCTGCTTAGGCTGCAGTACTGCAGTAAAGAATCAAAAGATTGCTCAGAACACAAGCTGAACATCAGTCAGATGTCCTCTGCTGTTGAGAAAAGGGCAAACAGCAGATTGAGGTGCAGAAATAAGGCACAGGCTTCCATGTAGGATGATTAACCCTACTGCTTTTGTAATGTGTCTGCTGGGGTGGCATGTCTGCTCCAATACTGCACTTTGAGAACGAGGGGGACCTGCTGGACGGGGAATAGAGCAGAGGTTCAGAAAAATAAAACAAAAACCCAAAATTTTGTGAGATTGCGAGTTGTTCAGTCTAGGAGAAGGGCCACTGAAAGAAGTGATGGTGATCACACACCTGACCTGTATCTGGAAACCAGAGTGCCCCCAGCTAGGACTAGATCAGGAAGGTGTCAGGCATGAGACAACTCATCCTTTGGGAACAGAGAAGCAGAGTAGTAGTTTGGTAGAGAGAAATTTAAAAGACATTGGAAAAGCATCTGCTGGGACTGCCAAGGATATGACCCTGTCTGGGGCAGCAGAAGGACTGCATGTCTTGAGTTCCCTTCTACCCCATCTCCTGAAATGCCATGGGAAATACTCCTTTGAATCATGACAAAGCATTTCAGGAGAGACCATCATCCTGCTGCATACGCCAAGACAGTCCCTCAGAGAGGGGAGGTGCCTGTGCTCAGCCCTTTGCAGTGACTGTGCCATGAAAGCCAGTGCTGAGGTGGATTAAGCTGATTTAAGAACTCAGTGGCAATGCACCAGTTTAGACCTCCTTAGAATATGATGTGCAAAATCTGGTAAAAGTCTGGTTAGAGATCCCCTCCTCAGATCCCAGCAGGCCATCTGGCCATCTGTCAAGGCAATATGAAGCAGGAGAGTTGTATGCTGGCAAAATGAAGAGTAGTGGGCAAAAAGCCCTACCCCAAACAGCCTGAACATGCAGATCATTGCATTTTTATGTCCTTTAACATTGTTTTATTTCATTTTATCAGCAACTACTAAGCAGTTGCCTTTTAAAAAATGAAAATCCAAGGTCAAGCACAGGGAGATTTTTCTGTCCTTTCCTGTGTCATCTTCTGTCTCATGGTGATGTGATTTCTTCTCTATTATTGAAAATCTCGACAAATACAATAGAATGACACTCACATTTAAGAAAGTGCTAGTGTTTTAGCTGAAACTCATGCCCTGATGGAGACAAATATGATACATCAGCTTATAGCAGAGCTCCCCAGCTGACCCAGGTGCTGTAAGTAAGCCCAGTGCTCTGGTAATTCAAGTCCTGAAAAGCTCAGAGAGAGATCCTGAAGCATTTGGTAAAAGGTGGCATAGAAAGGCAAAGCATGAGAAAGTCTCTGCAGAGAATAGCACCTCCCTTCCATATATTTTATTTAGATGAGGATAAAATAGCCAGAAAAAATAGGTTAAAAAAAAAAGAATAAAAAGTATAAATTCCACAGGTTCAGTTTGCATGAATTATCTCTTTGAAGGCTATTTTAGCAATCTGCACCTCCACCCAGCTGAATTGCTGGAGATCCAGTTAATGGCCTGGGGATAATAAGCATATTTTAAAGAGCACAAGACTCTTTCAAATGCAGGAAACTACATGTCTCTCAGAGTAGAGGCTGGCAGAGCTGCCTCTGCAAGGGGGAACCAGAGAGAGCTGCCTTCATGCTGACAGAGCAGCTTCTCTATCATGAGGGGTAGAATGGGAAGTACTTGGGATGAGGAACCTGAACACTTCCCCTGTTGTACAGCTCTCTGCCTGATAAAAAGGGAATTTGCTCCAAAAACCACAAGACCTTTGGCTCTGTGGTTAAGTGATGATTTGCAGGGCATTTTCTTGTGGATTTTTCCTTCTGTCTGTTTTGTCAAAAAAATCCTCCTTTCAATTTGATCGAAAATTACTTCTGCTTACTGCTTTATAATATTAAAATTCTACATGATAATTTCAGATACCTGTTTACCTTACCAGAAACAAGTGATAAACAACTGCAAACAACTAATGCAAACAACTAATTCACCAGTACATAATTTCAGTGACTGTATGAAGAAAAGAATTAGATGATCTTGGGAGATAAATTGCACTTTTGAAATACGAAATGGCTGAGTTCCCTTCCCTGTCCTGTTTGTGCTCCTCTTGGCACCAGCCCCACTAGAAAAGGCTCATTTCTAAAGCACAAGTGTAATTTCCAGAGGTGGGAACTGAAGGGGTTAGGGCTACAGGTAGGAGCATGGGTGGTGCCTGTAGCGGGATCACCCAGGGTCCTTCTGCCAAGAGCCAGGCAGTGCTTGTGAGGGGACAGTATTTGCCTAATAAGGAGGCTCATCTTTGGCTGTGTACATGAAATTCATATCTTGAGGGCTGTAATGCTACAAGTCACCTTCTGAAGACAAAGCCTTATTAGAGTGACCAAAGGCAAAGGGCAGACTTTCCTTCACATGCCACAGCATCCTGCAAACAAATTACAAGAGCAATAGCACCACAAGAGAATATATCTTCAGTGACTGAAAACTTGCTTGTACACTGGAAGCCACATCAGCAGCATCCTGTGCTGAATCCGCTACTGACATATTACAGAACACCAAGGAGGCTGCTCTGTCTTAGAACTGAAAAAAACAAACAAAATAATGAGGCAGCAAATTGGTCCTCTCTGTTTTCAGTCCCACTGAACTGGGTCATTTTCAGGAAACAGCCTATTACCTGAAACAATTATGGCTGTTGTCACTTCTCCAATGAGTTTAGTTTGGTTTTTAGTGTCTGCTGGGAAAACTTTAACTGGTGCAGCTGCTGTGTTTAGGGCCATTTCATAGCTGGGTGCTCCTGTGGGACTTTTTATTCACTGGTTTACGCTCTTGGCAGTGCTGCACCAGAGTACCTGAGTACATGCTGGCTTTGAGCAGATAAATTGTCCCATTGTCTTTCCCTATTTCCCATGGGGCAACACACCTGCTGAAAGTTTAGCCATCATGTAAGGCCTGCAGTAGATTTTATCTTCTATGCCCTGTAGTCGATGAGCACCAATTCACTTTGAAGACTAATATTAGGCATAAAATAGTGTCTCAGATCCATATGGGCTATTTTTAGAACTCTATCGAACTACTTCTGCTCAGCCGATGTGGCAGCAGCACTGTTTAGATTCCAGATTATATATGTAATTTTTTAAGGTAAAATATCCCTTTCCAAAAGTTTTCATTAACAGTCTCTATTTCCTACATAATTAGATGACAGCATTTAACTGTGATTAATTTAGAGTTACAGTGCATTTAGGGATTAAAAAATGCTGCCCTTACCATTCTGTCTTGGGGAAGAAATAGGAAGGGAGAGCTGGAGCTGATTTCCCCATGTGATGAAGACAGAACAGAGTATCTCCCAGTGGGTGGTCTGATAACAATGGTAATTAGGTATTCAATCACACACAGAGTAAGATGAGCCAAACAAATGCATGTCTGCTAAGGGAAATAACCCATGCAAAAATTACGTGTTTGCTGAACCAAAAGTAAAACGTGTAATGAAAGCTCTCAAGACTCTGGAGCCTAACCCTTGCCCAAAAAAGATGCCTGTTTTCCTGCATAATTATTAATCAGGGCCATTTCTACTGCACCACACCGGGTGCTGTCATGCCTGAAGGTCTGATTCTGAAAGGAGTCTTTCATTCATGCCTGTGTCAGGTTTTGTGAAATGAGGATGGCCCCTGTGCTGTTTGTGGACCTTCATGCCTGCAAAGCCTAATTACAGTTAAGTTCAGCAGTGGTGCTGAGAAACAACAAAAAGCCCTGTTATGACCTCTTCCACCCCAATGCTCACAAAAGCCAGCCCATCTGGAGGAGAGAGACATTGCAATCAGCTGCAAAGCAAAACAAAAATACTGGGCATTGTTCTCCACTTCCGTATTTCAGACTGGAAGTTTTTGAAGGAGGTTGTGTGGCCCAGGTGGGCAAACCCATCAGTCATCCAGTACATTCTGGTCATCCTGCCATCACAGAATGAAGAATACCACATGAAAAGATGATCCTATTTGTGACATGCACTCTCTGATGACTGGCTTTGCCTATAGTAAAAAGTTTCAAGAGGAAACATTTAATTAATAATCCTGCCACAAATTAATTCCAGTTTTCTTTCTATACAGCAACTAAGAGTGCATTAATACATTTATAGTAACTGTATAGAATTCTTTTTTTTATGTCAGGGAAAATGTCAGCCCCTCTGACTAATTAATCCAGCCTGCCTGGAAGGCTGTTGAAACACAAAGTGGTGCTGTCTTTGGGAAGCATTGCTGGAGACCAGCTTCAGCTGGTTGCTGAGGAAGTGAGTGAAGCACAACTTCACAGCAGGAATCCATGTGTAGCTTCAGTGCCAGCCCCAGCCAATCTTCCTCTGCTGTTGTTCTCTTGTCCCAGGCCAGTCCCCACACTGCTCACCATAAGCCCAGGAGCCCACACACCCACAGAAAGAGCCATCACCTGTCACAACAGGGCCATAAAGCCAACACAAGGTTAAGAAAACTGGTTTGGCCCCAGTCAGCTCACTTATCCAATACATTCCATGTTGCACAAGCACTGGTGTTGTTGAAAACATGTGGTTTAGGATGACAGGAGGAAGGTAGTGCTGCCAGCTCTTTTGACTGCAGTGTGTAATTAGAGTCACTTAAGCTGACTATGGAACTATAGGGTATTTTGATTTCCCTCCAATGCTTGTAGAGGGGAGAAGGACGAGGACAGCCTTAAAGTACAAAAAGCCTCTTGTTTTTGTGAAGGATCACAATGGCCTACCAGTGGGCAGACTTAAGAGGTCCGTGGACATAAAGTAGAGAAATGGCTGGTAAAGAGAAAAGGTCCACAGACTGAGCATATTTCCATCTCCATGCAGCTCTGTATGAGTTGACCTTCTATTAGTCACCATCTCTCAAGATTGGTCTGAAAACTTGTGTTTTATTTTCTTCTCTTCTCCTGTGCAGAGTTAGAAATGCAGAGGTGACCCCAGTACCTGCTTGAGAACCCAGTGCACCAAATCCCTGGCAGGTCTGGGTCACGGCACCAGGAAAGTCCATTTCTGCTTTACCTCCGGCACTGCCACTGCCAAGGAAGAATAAAAACCAGCCACGGCTGCACAGGCTCCCCAGTGCTCAGGGGTATAATGGATTAAGTAGTGAATGCATTAAATGATCCCTAACTATAATTAGCTCCCTCTGTGCTTGTAACGCTACAGCCTCATACAAATGGTTTCTAATGACACATGCAGAGCCTAGGAACAGGGTAATAGCTATTTAAACAGTTGCTGATCCTTGAGCTGGTACATGACAGTGTATTTTACAATTATTGAGAAACTTTGGACATTTTTTAAAAGTGCTCTGGGCACTGACCTAGAGAAAAGCTTGGTTAGATGAGAGCAGAGAGGGTGCCCTTTCCCTAATGGTAACAGATAGATAATGATCTCGTTGTCAGACATTACTGCTGCCCCAGTCTTGATTGTCCCCATTACTACTCTTTCCCTGCAGTATGATTAGCGAAACAGATAGCCAGCTCCCAAATCTCCAGTACAGGAGAGCCAAGACATTCTTCTGGAAAATACTCCTATATGTACATACATACATAATGTTCAGGCATGAAAGCTTGCTCATTTAGTCCTGCATCATAAACTCATCAGTGAGAAAAGACCCATCAAATGTACCAAGACAGAAAGGCTGCTGGCCACACTGGGCAGCTGGAGCTTCTGTGCATGGACCAGATTGCCAGCTCAAGGGCTGAAGACTGCAGTTTCAAAATTCAAGATGCAACAACTGTTTTTAAATAATAATAATCTCTTTTGATCTTGTTCCTCGAGCTAAGGATAATAATGAGATTTTTATTCAAGAACAGTCTTTTGGCTCGAGAAGCACAGAAAATTGCAGATCTTGTGAATTATGAAGCCCAAAAGCAAAAGCTCAAAATAAAACAAGTTTGCAATTTCAGCTACTCCAGTAATAACAAGCCAACACACTGTTGATATTTCACTCACCAAAAATAAGCAGAAAGAATGCCACAATTTCTGACAAGCACATTGTGCCAAAAGAAACATTCATTTATTTCATGAGATGAAATTTGTACTCCGTTAGAAATTTGATTTTAATGAAGACAGTGTGTCATAACACTTTTCACCTGACCTTGAAATGACAACATTCCTTATTCACTTTGGTGATCAGGTTTCACTTCATAGGAAATGGAGAATAAACTTAATTTCATCTTTTCTAAGCAAGTGCACTCATACATACATGCTAATTTAAATGTGATTTGCTGCTATTTGAATACTACAGGTCTGCCTCAGCACACAGAGCTAAGCAAAGCAGACACCAGCAAAGCCTGATCTGCCCACTGAAGGCAAGACAGCGTGAATGACAGAGGGCAAAATAGGAGTCCTCCAGTCACCCATCTATAAGAGCTGACACTCAAGTCAGTAACTGAGGTTTTATACAACTTTCCTAATTCACAGACACATGGAGCCTCAGTCAGACAGGGAATGAATGTATATGGCTGCAAAGCCATACTAAAACCTGCTTCACTGCAAGGAAGACATAAATACATTTCATTTGAGCTCTTTACTCAAAGCAATATCAGAGGGAGAAGCAGAATTGCAGGTTTTCAGGTAAGCAATATTTCTCCATCTTCAATTTAGAGGGTTCAAGATTATGGTGAAGAACCAATCAGCAGTGCAAGAAAGCCAAACTGGGTATAAATCAAATATTCTAGTAAATTTGTCTAACATGATATGAAATATACTGGAGAGGCATAAATGCAGGTGACAGTGGTATCTCTGAGCAGCAGAAAAGAGAGAAAACATGCACACCCCTAGCTTTTGTGGTTGTAAATCTAAATTGGTTTAAAACAAGTTTGACAGCCTTTACCTAGTACATCTTTTACTGCAAAGCTTCTATACCAGATATAATATTCATGTTAAAAAGTATTAGAGTTTTAACTAAATTGTGGGGAAACTGTTCAAATTTCAGCCTGAAGTACTTCTGAGTAACAAAGAGATAATCATCTTGCTGACTTGTTCTGATCAAATAATGCCTATTGTGTCCCAGCTTTAATGATTGGGTTTGTCAGAGTAAATTGGTCATGTTCTACCAGTTATGAGAATAAGGAAGAGTCATTCAGGTAACATGTTAAATGCTGTGAACTGAATCACATTTTCCAAGACTGAATAAGGTACAATTCTCTCTTTTTTCCAGGTTTGGTGCTTTTTTTGGTTTTCTGTTTCGTTTTGCTTTTAATGTGTTGATTTCACCCTGGATGTTTAATGTACCACCGGTTTCATTTAAAGATGTTGTTTCTGGGACAAGAGAGAGGATCTAGGCTTGACAGTACCCTGTCTAGCACTTAATGAAGTTTCTTTAGACTATTTTCTCACATAGAATTGGTTTGAATTTGGAAGAGTGGTACTCACCCGAAGTGCTGAAGAAACACAGTGCCACAGTTCTTGCCTCACTTGAGATATCCAAGGCTGAACTAGTCACCTTGGGCTACCTTTTGTATCAATGGAAAGAAATGGGTATGCCAAAAGAGTAAATAATTTATCTTAGAAACCTCAATTGTGGGTAGATATATTATGTCTTGGAGGAACTTACTTCTCTCCTTTGGTGATAAAGGGGGACTTAGGAGGACTGTCTCAGATTTAATCATGCAACTTTCTGATATCTGATGTTAGATGTTATTCATGCTTGGTTACCATTTTTTTCAGGTTAAAACACTACCAAGAAATGTTATATCTTGAACTTCCTGTGGAGAGATCCGAATTGGCTATGTCAGACAAGAAATCATTTCAGAGACAAGTCTACCTAGCTCCAGTTGGCATAGAACGGGAAGCAAAATCACTGCCTTCCCTCTGTGCTTTCCATTTTCCCTATGCCTTTGAGAAACAATCTTTAATAGATTAAATAAATTTTATGCCATTCTGGAGCTTGATTAAAAAAAAAAAAAAGAAAAACAAAAAAACCCAAAATAACACCTCTCCCCAAAAAATCAACCCTCCAAAAAACCAAAACCAAAATGCTTATACTAGTTTTATACTCTGATGACTCCAAGAGAAGAAAATCACATTGAGGGAACAATCTGTCAGGTTATAAGAGCATCAGGTCCTGAGATCTGTAACTAAACCTAACATCTTTTTGCTTTCATGAAAGCAGAACAACATCTCTGTTTCATGAGAACAAAACACTATTAGCTCTGATTAGTAAAGATAATATATGGATATGGTTCTACTTTCTGAAAGGTTAAGACTAGCTCACTTGCAAAATCTAAGCCCAAACTTCCTATAGCTCTCTAAATGTGAACTTCCTACTCCTGAAGATTTGCAGATAAGCAGTAATTGTCTTCTTCAATGAAGGAGGCTAAACAAAGAAAGAGTAAAATTAATAATTATCAAAACTAAGTGTAAAAGAGAGGAAAGGGTGAAATTAAACATTTCAGTGTTGTTATCTAGGTCAGACTGAGTCCACTAGCAAATCCTCATTTCCTCTCACTACTGTGCCTTCTCAAACATACAACATTTTCTCCAGCAACAAAAAATTTAACTGACAACATTTGTTCCAACAAATCTATTAAAACTAAACATCTGATTTTTGTCTTAAGGAGACTTCTGCAAACATGGCATCTGAATTCACCAACAATTTTACTGCTCAGCCCAGCCCCGCAGACCAATTGACAAACTGCGAGGATGAAGATTTCTTACAGGTGAAATTCTATCTCTCTGTCCTTTACGGCCTAATCTTCCTGGTGTGCTTCCCAGGGAACATTGCGGCAATTTTTGTTTACTGTGTTAAGATGAGGCCCTGGAGAAGCAGCACCATCATTATGTTAAACCTAGTTATCACCGACCTATTGTATGTAGTCACACTTCCTTTCTTTATACACTACTATGTTAATGGAAATGACTGGATTTTTGGAGACTTCATGTGCAAGTTTATTCAATTTTGTTTCTATTTCAACATGTACAGTGGTATTATCTTCCTTAGCTGCTTCAGCATCTTCCGCTTTTTGGTAGTTGTGCACCCAATGAAATCCCTTTTTCTTCGGAAGCGGAGATGGGCAGTGGTGACTTGCGCAGTTGTTTGGATGATTTCCCTGGTGGCCCTCAGCCCCTTGGCTGTCCTGATTGCCCCAAGTGACAGGCAGAACAAGACCATCTGCCCAGACCTGGCTGCTGCTGAGGACTTCATCACAAGTCGCAGGTACAACTGGGGACTGACTGTGGTTGCCTTCCTCTTGCCCTTGCTGACGGTGACTCTCTGCTACGTGCTCATCATTTGCATCTTGGCCACTGGGCTCCACACACAGGCTGGCTACAAACAAAAGGCTCGCAGACTCACTATTCTCCTCTTGCTGGTCTTCTATGTGTGCTACCTCCCCTTCCATGTCTTTCAGGGGATTCATCTGGAGCTCCAAGTACAGCCAGTTAGCTGCCACTTGAAGAAAACAATCCTTTTAATGTTTACTATAAGTAAATCTTTAGCATCATTAAATACTTTCGGAAATTTGCTGCTCTATGTAGTGTCAGGAGATAACTTCCAGCAGGCCATATTCTCGCTCTTCAAGTTTTGGAAAAACAAGAGTCTGAAGTAGAAGGGATTGATGCAATTTAACATTTATGGAGGAAGGATTGAAACCTGCCCTCAACCAGCCTGGCACAACCTCCTTGCATCAGAGTACCCAGATTAACCCAGCCAGTGCCAAAGGAGATTTAATCTGTTCTGGGTTACAAACTGATCATCAAAGGAGAAAATTTATGATTAAAAATAAAAAGTTTTAAATAAAATACTAATAAATTAAGTATGAAACTTCTCAGAAATCTTTCTGTGGTTGCTTCCTGAATCCATGGTAGCTCTTTTGGAGAAAAAAGCTAGTCTAAAAATACTAAAAAAAATGGAAAAAAATACTAGTCTATTGTGGCAGATACAGATTCAGGATGGGAGTAATCCTAAATTAATTTTATTGACTTAAAAGATAAGTGTAGTCTGAGCTAGAGACCTGTCTGACTTTTTTCCTAAGCCATGGAGAGGGGTAAGACCCGCTGAAGATCAAAACCTGTCTTAGGCCTCTAAGAAGTTCATCTCACCTCCCTGGAGACATTGATAGTGTAGGCAGATGCATATAGCTAATCACCTTGTCCTCATTTTAAAATTTTCCATTATAATGGAAAGAAATAAGCAATTTTAGAGTGTGATTCACCGAATAATTATTGATGTCTGCATTTGGACAAGGTGAATTGTGACCTAGAAGTGCCTGTTTCTCTCCACTGACTGTAAAATGTAAGTAGATCAGACACGGAGTCAAATGTTTGTGCCTGCTTTTAAAGAGCTGAGGCACAGCTCTGGTACTGGCTGGGATGGATCACTCTCCAGAGGTGGCTAAAAGTGCAGCTTACACAGTAAGACCCCATTCAGTGCCTTTAGTGATTGCCTGAAGAGAGATGGAAGGGTAATACAAGATCACTCTTACAAGGATTTTCCACACTACTGATACAGAATCCGTGGAATCATAGAGCAGTTTTTCTGGGAAGGGACCTTTAAAGGTCACAGAGTCAATCCCCCTGTAATGAGCAGGGACATCTTCTACTAGACCAGGCTGCTCAGAGCCATGTCCAGCCTGGTCTTGAAAGTTTTCAGGGGTGAGATAACCACTGCCTCTCTGGGCAACTTGTGATACTGTTATACCATCCTCATTGTAAAAAATTTCTTCCTTATATCTAGTCTAAAACGGCCCTATTATAGTTTTAAACCATTACTCAATTTCTTGTTGGTAAAGTCCCTACTGAAAGTATATGCCGATTTTTCTTATAAGCCCCCTTTAAGCTGCAATCAGTCATCTTGAACTTTACTACAGGCTGAACAATCCCAACTTTCTCAGCCTTTCCTCATATGAGGTGTTCTAGCCCTCTGATTATCTTCATGGCTTGCCTCTGGACTCTATCCAGTTTTGGGGCTCCAGACTGAGACACAGCACTCCAGGTCTCATGAGAGTGGAGCAGAGGGGCAGAATCCCCTGCTGTCCACACTTCTTTTGATGCAGCCCATGATACAGCTGGCTGTGAGCAAGCACTGCTGGCTTGTTTTTCATTCACCACTACCACCAAATCCTTTTCCACAGTTCATAGGAAATGAAAACAATTTTTGCCCATTACATTATTCAGTGAAGCTCTTCTTGGTCACAAGTAAGGAACAGCTTTAAGTAATAGCATATATTACAGGCAATATGGGTTGTCTCAGAGGGGAAAAATAGACTTGTAGAAAAGCGTGAGTCCAATACTTGAAGATATATCTAGAGAGGTCCCAGTACCAGCTGAAGTACCCTGGCCAACAGCAATACAAAAATATTAGCAACATAATATTCAGAGCCCAAAAGTGTGATCACAGAGTGAATCCTATAACACATTTTTATAACAGCCTTATTTCATGTTTCATTACTTTTCCTCTCTACCCCAAAATGTCCATTAATCAATGGGAACACGTGCTGCCTCAAGTTTCTCATGTGACCCTTCTCCTTATCCAACCCCTCTGTGCCTGGGCTGCTCTTCAAGTGACCACCAGACCAAGACCACTAGAGCTCCACTCCCATTAAGCACATGCCTGAGTGACTGGCAAACAGCCTGTGACTCCCCTGTGGCATAGGGAGCCCATTTCCTGCCTATCCCACAGCCAGCTTGGGAAGAACAAGAGTAAACAGAAAGCAGCAGGCTTGCTGAGGGAGGGAGAGGAGATAAGAAACCATCCCTGACATAGGAAGGAGCAAGATGGGGAAAGGAACAACAGCATTTCTCTGGGCTAGGGCAGAAGACAGCCTGTGAAGAAAATATTCTGTCAGAAATCAGAGGAGGAAGCCATTTTGCTCCCAAAATAGGCCATTGTATTTTAATCCACCCTTAGGTACTCATGAAGGTGACTTCAAAAACTTCTGCACAGTGCAGCATGATTTCCCCTGAGACCACTGTTCAGCCTCAAATTATGGAGGAGGTCTAATGGTGAAAAAGGAAGATGATTAGAGATGTTGCATGATGCCACCATCCAAAAGATGTAGAGGAAAATGCCTCCCACAACACATGCTGCATTGATTTGTAGTCTTCCAGGGGCAGCTCCTCCTTTTCCACTACACTTGCAGTGCTGCTCTGAACCACTTGCTCCTGAGACACCAGACAGAGCAGATACACCATGAGAAGGCAACGATGAACATGGCATTTTAGCTGGTTTTTCAAGTTATTCTATTAAAAAAACACCAAGTTTCAGGTTTGGTTTTTTTTTTTTTTTTTTTTTTTAAGTAAAATCAGGCCTATGCATTATCTTTTAATCCTCTACTGCATATCAACACCTAAGTTTTATTAACTCCAATCAAGTCCAACCTTAATATCCACAGCATGCAGTCTGGTTCTTCTGGTGTTTGAGACAGAAGAGAAACTACCTGTGTTTTTGCAGTAATATGCTGGTAGGTTTTGCTTTCAACTTTAAATGAAGCTCGGTATTAGTCCCCCTTCAGCTCTACTTGATGTTTTCTGGGTAGAAAACATCAGCACACTCATTTGTTCATACTTAGCACTCTCATTTGTTCAGACATTCAGGCTATGTACTCTTTTTATAAATGGAAGATGCCTAGAATATTTTCCAGGGATGGAACATCCACAACTTTGTGTATCTTTTTACACAAACAAGGGAGAAACAATTTCAAAGAGAAATCCAGGTGCTGCCTTCAGCATGACAGTGGCAGATTGTTGACATATCTTGATACTGAGATTTTTGGCAACATGGGTCTCCAGGAACAATGCCACTGAAGAAGAGAACAAGGCTAGTTTTGTAAGGTGTACAAACTTTATTTGATACCTACCTCTGAGGAGACTGAAATGTCCATTTTAAGAATTTTAAAGAGCCCAGCAGTCCATAGTCCAAGCCTACCTAATGAAATGCCCTGTACTTTCCAATGACTTGTGTGTGCGTGTCATGTGGGAGGGCAGAAGGGATGATGAAATGGGGAGGGGAGGGAAACCCATGTCAACTTTGATGATACTCTCATCTTCTCTGAATGAATATGATACACACACGCACACTTTCCTTTTGCTTCTTTAATTTTGTTTTCATATTTCTTTGGCAGCTTGTGCCTTGGAATACCTCTGCAGACCCCACAAAGGCAGGACATATGGGTCCACCTGCCCAGCACAGCTGTGGGGAGGGAAGATCACCCTGCACACAAAGACTTTGTAGACCAACCCACAAAACCAAGTCAGATGGTTACACTTGGTTTAGAAGTGTAACCACACAAGAAATGACATACAAAATGCTCTTTGGTCCTGCATCAGATGTGGAGGACAAGAAGCCTATGCCAATTTATCAGCTGTGTCCATTCCCAAGGAGTAAACCTGAACCTCAATTAAACATACCATTATATAAGCACTGCAGTGAAGAATTATGACTGCCAGTAACCTTTCTTCTTCTACATTTACAAATCTGATGCAAATTCCACCTAGAATTTCCCCACAGATCCATCAGCAGATTTTCACTTTATGAAACTACCTACCCAAACATCAACCTCAGTGGCTGTTCATGGGTTTGCATATGCAAACCCTGAGGGACAGAGGCAGGGATGACTTAACTAAAGAAAGCACATGCACTAGGTTGAGAACATTAGCCACAGGCATTAGCACAAATTGGCCACAGGCATTGGCACAGGCATTCCGGCATTAGCCACAAATTATGTTGACATTTTGAATCTCTTGTCTAAAGCCTTCCCAAATTCCTATGATATGTTGGGCCAGGCTGACAGGGATGGTGACAACACCAAAATGAAATATAAGAATAGTTTGGGTTGAAAGGGACCTTTAAAGGCCATGTAGTCTAACCTGCCATGAGCAGGGACACAACAGGTCAACAACCTTCTTATGCTAGGAACCCCAGAGGTGGATCCAACACTCCAGGAGGGGTTTCATGGGAGTGGAGTACAGGCGGAGAATCACCTTGCTCATCCTGCTAGCCACAGTGTTTTTGGTGCAGCCCATGATATATTTGGGTTTCTGGACTGCCAGCTCACATTGCCAGATCATGTCTAGCCTCTCAATAAGCAGTACTCCGAATCTTTCTCTAGCAGGGCTGCTCTCAATATCTTCATCTCCCAGACTGTGTTGGTACTGGAGGCTGCCTCAACCCAAGTGCAGCATCTTGAACTTGGCCCTGTTGAAACTCTTGAGCTTCCCATGGGCCCACTTCTTGAGGCTGTAAATAAATCACGGGTTTATATAGTAGAAAAAAAATGAGCACGGGAGGGATTTCTGATTTTTACATAATTCCACCGGGGAGTGGACAATCACACCAATTTGCAGCATTTATTCTCATTGCTGCATTAGCACAACCACAACAGAAGGTTTTGCTCCTACTGATCTTCAGAAGTGACTTGAGCAGGCCTTAAGAAAGCAGTCTGTTTTGCTCACTCTTCCAATAAGTTGGGCAGTTTCTCACCAGAGAAATAATGGGAGGAGCAATCGGCTGCATTTGTACCATTGTGATTCTCTCCCACAGAGGGGCTGAACTGCATGAACTGCATCAGCAGTCATGCTCTGGCTCATCTCCAAGGCAGCAGGGCTGACAACTAATGCAAACACAGAGGAACAAAATTTCTGCAAGAATCACCAGTGCAAACCAAATCTCTTTGTCCTGAGCAAATGTAGGTGTCTGATTTTCAGAATGGCTCTGGTACCTTGGCCCCAGAGAGGGGTGGGGGTCCGGAGATGCTCCCATGACTTGCTTTTCATGTCACCTCAGTCCAGATCCAAAGACAACATCCCTCCTTCCCTGCCCAGCTATGGCTGCATGTTGGAGACCAGGGCCTGGACTTTAGGCACAGAGATAGTGGTGCTTTGGGAAGGTTTTGGAAAACATTTGGGAATGTTTTGGGAGCATTGTGGAAGGTGGACACATAGAGCTAGGAAGGGTGGCATGTAGAGACATGCCAGAACTCACTGCTCCTCGGTGGTTCCTAGTAATGTCCCCTTGGGGAATGATGTAGAGGTTTGAGAGCTTCCTCTTAGCTGACCTGTCTTTTATGTGTGATGGAGAAACAAACCTGTAGCAGGGAAATGTTTTCTTTCTCACTCCTACCTCAAAAAGAAGCCAAACAATGGCAAAATCTTTTCCTTACATGAACTGAAATGTGCATGTGGAAAATTAAGGCTGATTTATGCCATTGGGGGTCTTCTCTGGAAGGGGCTGATGTTGCTGTGCAGCTCAGCGGTGGCTGGGGACATCCTGATGCTGTGGTTTGAGCACAAGAGGGAGGCATAGTTTGGCTGTGAGCCCAGGATAAAAAGCCAGAATGGTGCTGCTGATTCACCAATAAATCAGTGCCAGACAAGCAAAAAGACTTGTTCTGCTCCTGCAGCTGAATGACCCTCCCATGTAACCACAGAGAGTTGCTGCATTTCCCCCTAATTATTTACCCTGCCACATTTTATCCTCTTAGAGTTACAAGCTCTTTGGGGCAGATGTCTTAGCGAGTATTTGCACAGCAGGACCCGAATCCCAAATGGGCCCTCCTGGCATTATGAAAATTCAATCAAGGGCTTCAGCCATAAAAATGTAA
This sequence comes from Taeniopygia guttata, assembly GCF_048771995.1. Classification (NCBI taxonomy): domain Eukaryota; kingdom Metazoa; phylum Chordata; class Aves; order Passeriformes; family Estrildidae; genus Taeniopygia; species Taeniopygia guttata. The sequence goes on along the minus strand of NC_133024.1, from coordinate 75,821,982 downwards.
ACGATGTAGCTACTTATCATTTGTGCGTATAGAGACACATAAACACACATATGCAGATACAAATGCACGGGGAAGCAGCGCCTAATGCAAAAATACAACTCTTTTAAAGTAACAGCACTATGTTGTACCCGAGACTCTTCCTGTGGATATGAATATGCATTTTACTTGTCCCTTTTCTTGTAGAATAAAAGTAGTGTGACACTGAGGACAGAAGTCAGCTGAACAGAAATCCCTTTTCAGGACAAAAAGCAATTGCTACAAAAGTAATTGCAGCACTGCACAAAATCTTCTCAAGCAGTTTAAAAATGCTTTGTAATTTTCAGGTAAAATTTTCTGCTGTATACAAATTAGTAAGATTCCACTGCTAATTTGAAGACCACTCTCTAAGTATGCTTTTTATTTATGCCTAATATCAATAGCACCTAAAGCTATATAGATTTTCTTTTTTTCCCATGGAAAATAGCTGTATTTTACTGTGTGATAAATTACAATATTGTGTTGTAAAATGGATTTGGATATGTGTTCAAGGGTAGGCTATTCAAGTCTGGGGTATTTGCTTGTGTAAATTTTGATGTAAATTTTGCTCTTAATATATTGGTATTTCAAGACTATTGAAATAGAATAACATTATTTCTCCACTGCAAAATTGAGTGTGTCTTACCATCCCAGCAGTTTAGGCTTATTCACATATGTAGAACACAAAGAATATTCTCATCTGACCTGCTTAAATATATAATTTACATTACATAGAGCTGCATTGCTCTCTTAAGGTGAGTATTTTTGACCTACATACCAAAAAGGATCTGTTTTTTTCTCCTCTGGGGAAAAACAATTGCCTTTTATCCCTTTTGTTTTATTTTAAATTTTCTTTTTTTTTTTTTTTTTTTTTTTTTTTTTTTTCCCAGTTATTCTGGTTAAAATGTCTTCAAGTAGCTCCAAATAATATAAAGGCCTAGCTCCGAGACAGCTGTCTAGAGTGTTTTTATAGTCAGTTGTCAGAATTGAGATCTTGGAGGGACCAATTATCCCCCACCAGGTAGGTCAGATGAACTGTGCCTTAGAAGTGCCTGCACAGGGAGTCAATGGTGTCTCTGCTTCTGATTTCAATGCCAAGGCTTTGGCACAATGATAATGGTCCACTGTGTTTCATCTGTAGGTTGATTGTCATTTCTTATGAAAAGTTTGGCAAAAAGAAAAGGTGTAGGTTTTGATATTGTGACAATTTTTAGAAGTATTTGTGCAGGGCACTACATTGAATTTTTAAAATGCTCTCTGGATCATCATCTTCAGGTAACCTAGTTTAAGAAATCTGGATTATATTCAAGGGTCTGGCTACACTTACACAGAAAATAATAAAGAACATACTATATTTGCCCTCAATATGTATTCTATATATTGAGAGAATATATAACGGAACACACAGAACCATGAAGAAATAAAAATAAATGTAAAAACTTTCAAGGACAAGACTTGACTCAAATATGTGGTACATGAAACTTGGAGTACTCCAGGCCGCATCCCCAGCCCTCAGGGAGCAAACCACTACCCCCTGCACACATCCACAGGGAATTCACACCATTTAAAGGGTTGATTTTCTTATGCAAGCTAGATGCTGATAGAACTCGGCTGCATGGGAAAGTAAGATCAGGCCAAGGCAGGGGACTGTGCTAGTATTTGGCTTTGGACACCAAAGAATAGCTAACAAAATTGAGAAGGATGACTGGAGCCCATTCTACAGCTAACGAAAAAGAGTCTGCTGTGTTATAACGGGAAAAAAAAGCTTGAGGGGAAAAAAAAAGAGCTTACAGGATTTGAAAACAGCATGAAAATTTATTAAAAAAAATAATAAACAGACAGAGGGACATCACAAAGAATGAAAGTAGAGACTCTTGTGTGTCAATACAGGTGCAGGTACACACACATATACACAGAGTGAAGCTGTTTAGAGGGCTGTTATGCCCAAGTGCTGTTTGTGCACATTTGAAGTGTCACTGCTCTGTATCCCTCCAAACTTTTTAAATGCACTGGAGAACTTTTCTGAATGGCCTTAGAGTAGCTTGTCCAAAAAGGATTTCTCATTAGACACCTTTAAATTGCCATAGCTCTGAGATGGGATACACTGTGACTGACACATTAAATGGATAATTTAAAGAAATATTAGGGAAATTCAGAAATATAATTTATGGTAGATTCCTCCCTGTAATGTAACCAAACTATTAAATTTCTTCATGAAAGTTCTGAAGCACATAATTTTCAGTACTGAAATTGAGGGGCTGCCAAGTGCCTGAGAAATATGGGTGGCAGGGAGATTAAAGTGAATGGCAGCCTGCAGGATGACAGCTGCTGGAGTGATATCTTCACCACCTGTGGAACCTGCTCCTGCTCTGACAAGCATTAATGCTCATTCCTAATACTTAGTAATCTCTAAGCTACATGTATAGTTAAAAACTGACACAGCTGAAAATTTGTCTCAGCTGCACCCAAGCAATGCCCACATCAAAGGATAGAGCACAAAAATATCCTCCATTTACACAATAAGAATTGTTTACATAATAGCTTAACCAAACATTGTGAGATGAACAGGGATGACAGAGCCATAGAGGGATGTATGTGGCTTATTCCTTGTGTCCTGAAGCTTTCACTGTGTCTTGTTGATCCAGCTGTTTTTATACTGTCCATTCAACGTTATCTTGGTCCTCTAAAATTTATGAAGACATACCTACCAACCACAGCAACAAATTAGGAGGAGATTAGAGAACTCCTTATCTACTGAAAAGATCCATGTTTAAGTAAGCTGCCCTAGCTTCTCATAATCTAAGTTTATTCAGACACCCATAAGGGCTCATAAACACAGGTTATTCTGATCATTTTTCCCAACTCATTTAAAGCGTTGTTTCTTTAAGAGAATTGTGCTTTTCTTCCATGCTGGGTACTGGTTCACAAGCTGGACAGAGTCTTCTGTAATTCAGCCCAGCAGAGCATGGGATTCCTTGCAATGACACAATGAAATCCATCTGCTGAGGATGGGACCTAAAATGTGCCAGCAGCTCAGAGGATGGAAAATCAGTGGCCAAAATTTTACATCCCTCCACCAGAAGAGCAGATCTGCTTATCTATCCACAGCTCTGACCCACACTCTGAACTCATCCACCGGGATCTACCTCCAGTCAGTGGAATGAGGCAGGCACGCCCAAAGGGACTTGATTCCTCCTAAGTTGGCATGAAGCACCTATGGAATCTCTTATCCAGGCACCTGGATGTCCATTTGCATATCTGTGCATGGACAACACCACGGAATCATAGAATGATTGGGTTAGAAGGGACTTTCAAAGATCATCCTCTTTCACTAGACCAGCTTGCTCAAAGGCCCATACAGTCTGGCTCTGAACACCTCCAGAAATGGAGCATCCACAGCTTCTCTGGGCAGCCTCTCCCGATGTATGATACATTCAGGTGACCTGTATACACACATCACATCAAAACACACAGGAAAGCCCAGACCCTGATCTCACTTTGGTGAGGCCAAAGGCATTTCAGACTGAGTATCTCTTCCAAATAGCCCTATCTCACAGTCCATGCTGGGGGACAGGGTCTGAACTGCCACCTGTCATGGCTAGGTGCTGTGACAGTCACCAGTTATCTACCTACCAGCTTCATCATCTCTCCTTTCCCTGTGAAATTCATTACTGGAAACCTTTTTCCCCAGAGTGCTTTATTTTCAGATTTGCCTTCGTCTTGCTTGCATTATTTTTCTTTTAAGATGAAGATTTTATTATTATTATTATTCAGCTTTCATTTCCAAGGCACTGGTCATTTGTCACAAAGTATGCATGTCTATAAATATTGCCATACCGCTGTCACCCTTACTTGTCTGGCAGAGGGTTTTCTGACACAGACTGATGGCACTGGAGCTGCCTGGGACCACCACTGCCAGTGTATTTGAGTATAACTACTGACCTGTTGACAAGGTCAGTGGAAGAAGAACCAGAGCAGTGATGGGTACCAAAACAGGGTAGTTCCCAATTAATGCCAGCATCCTTGCTCATCCATTTAAGTAGCTTCACCAGGACTTGTTCCTCCAGGTGCTTTGCAGTCACCAGCAGCACTGGTTATCAGATGTGCTTCTCAGATCTGTGGGAAGCACCATGCCAGAAGCATTCCTCAGAGCAAGAGAGTTTATTTATCTTATTCTAGGCAGATCAATGTTTTGTTGAATCTGGCTGCAGCTTTCATAGGATAGTTAATGCCCATATCTTCTATTAATGACTTATTTCAATAAGTATCTGTATCTGCCCCTAAAGTGGCATGTCAGTTACATAGATTTGTCATCAATAGTTAAATTAATCCTGCCCTCAAATTTATGATTCATGTGCTACCGTAGAAAACCAAATACTAAGTTTAATTAGCTCCTGGACTAATTATTTAATTTTATTTTTAAAAAATCCTCTGAAGCATTCCTAGCCAAGCATTAGTGAGACTACTGCTGGTTAGAAAGGTACTAATGAGCCACCAGCAGAAGATAAAGTCAATAGGAGATGCAATGCCTGGGCAAGCAGCCTCCCTCCAGCACAACACCAGACTACCATGGCCCATGATGTCTATCAGATTGATAACTATTAAATGATGACTAAATGCACTACTTTTATTGAATGCTTCTTTTTTTATCAGCATCAAAAGGACCAAAGAGATGTTGGGATGTGGAAGCCTCAAATTTGAAGTAATCCAAAACAAAAATTACACCAGAACCAAGACTGCATGCTCAAACCAGGAATGAATATCTAAATGTACTGGAAGTGGTAATGCTTATCTGGTATTTTTTAATTAACTGTACTTTTAATTAGTATTTCAGTGCTCTGCAAACTCCCAAAGTAGTTAACTGTTCCTCTTTTTGAAGTGCTGGGCATGTCTGATGAGAGTTACAGATTTTCTCCCCTTTGACCTGAATCTTTAGGCTGAAACATGAGTACTTGTCTCTACAGCAGGTGAAGGGGAACCCTCCAAACAGCTTCAAATTCACCTGACTCCAGAAGCTGGGGCTGAGAAGCAACCAACAAACCTCTGGTTCCCAGAATCCCCCAGTAAGCCTAGAGGGAGTATCTTTACCCAGGTCTGTGTAGAGGTGACAAGTGTCAGAGACAGACCCTACACCAGTGGCTTGCAGAAAAGCAGAAAACATCCTCTACCAGTGCTGTGAAATCAGCTGGTCCTAAGATACAAATGCCATCAGTGCAATGCTTAAGGTAAGCTGCCATTTATGGAACTAATTCCAGCCAGCTCCTATCGGAGCACAAACCCTCCCAGCAGAGCTGCACACAGCCTCGGAGCAAGACTGAGACCACAACAGTCCTCAGCAGTGTATTTCTTGCACTCTGCAGCATACATTAACAGACTAGGAGACTCAGTGAATTCATGTGTCCACAGTAAAAGCCTGGTTTCACTCCTAGCTTGTTAGCTGAGATCACTTCTTGTCAAGTAATAAACATCACTCTAATTAAAAACCCTGATCCCAGTCCTGAGCTGCACCCTGTGCACCTCAGCCTTATTGAGGACTGCAAGCACCCATCAGGTAGGTGTTTATTTGCTACATAATGCTTATTCCTACACCTGCACATTTATATTAGAACCCTATTATTTAAATTGTAAAAGTTGGTTTAAATCCCTTTAAAAAGCAAGCAGTACAACAAAGCAGAGCAGAGGAAAAAAAGCAGAGCCAGCTCCTGCTGGCTATGTGTGTAAGCAGCCCGAACCTGCAGAGTGCAAGAGCTTGAGCATTTTAATCCTGTGGTATGCTCAGCTACAGATTGGACTCCTGCAGTTGCGAATAACCTTCAGCTCTTTGGACCTGTGGAAATGATATAGTTTGTGACTAACCCAGAGCCAGAGGATTTCAGGTGAAGGTGCAGTGCCTGTCTGAAAGATGAGGAATATCATCAAGAAATTACTGCCATAACTAATAAGCAAACAATAAAATATCCCCCTATCCAGCTCCTTCTGCCATTCTGCTCCTCACTGTCATTCCCATTATCTCCTTATCATCTTTCTTCTCACATCACAGGTATTTTGAATATTTATTTAGCCTGCAGAGAATTGGAGCACCACTATTTTTTTGGTCAGTAATTCAGTTCCTTCAATCATCAGGATAAACTACATGGCCTTGAAGAGTGTTCATCCACATGAGAATTGGATTACAGTCTCATAAAACAGCACAGTGCTCCTATTATCACCCAAATAAAGCTGCCATAAGTCTGGAACAAATAGGTGGAAGTAGTCAGCCACCAAGTATCCAGTGTTGAAGTGAAGAATAATAAGCTGACATACGGTTCTCAAGAAATTCCTCACAAGGAGGCAGATTTAAAGCCCTGAACACCAGGCTTTTATGCACACAAAAACACACACTCATCTTTTATATCACTGTCTTATCTAAGGTGCTGAGGGCTTAGAGACAGGATCCAGGAGATGCTTTCTGAATAGCTGATGATGACAAAGCATCCACCACACTATCCTCTCTCACAAGAGGGTACCTGACAAGTTTCTCAGCATTTATAAGCTAGGACAGGAGCTGGCTTTGTTGCAGCTGCCCAAGATTTTACCTGACTCAATACAAAATCCTGGTTGATTAAAAATATCTCACTGAAGGTTTCTGCAGCTTATGGCTGAAAAATGAGCTGGTAAAAGATAGGTTCTTCCACAGTGTCAGCTGGACCCTGTTCGCAGTGGCTGAGCCACTAAAAAAGTCATTTTAACTTCTTCATGTGTCTATAAATGGGGACAAGCTCATTTTTTCCAAATGTCTCTGCAGAAATACCTAATGACAGTGGTTTGTAAGTGTGATGTGCTGTCACTATTTTTTGTCATCTGGATATGGTGATGGAACTGTTCACCCCATAGTAAGCATGGGGCACTGTGCATTTGCAAAATAAGAATGGACAACCCTTTTTACAGGGTTTTTAACCAAAAGATCAGTCCCTTCACTTTTCTAGAAAATGCTCACACAGCTGTTTCACAAGGATCATTAGGAAAGACCAGGTCATGGTAGTAAAACATACAATTTAAGCCCTAGTCATCCCTCACAAGGACAACCTTGGCCAGTGCACAGGCACCAGTAGGGCATATGTGCACTTTTGTCTCCCCTCTGCCCTCTCCCTGCTCACAGCCGTTTGTTTCTGCTGCTTGCCTTGTGCCAGTGAGGGACAGATCCCCTGTGGGCCATCTTCCCTCACATAAGTTCAGAAAACTACCTCAGAAAGAACCTCAATTTGTGTAGTTTCCTGCTGTTGGAGTCAATTGAAGCAGCTCAGCCAGGAGTTCAAAAAAAGCTAAACTTGTACAAGCTGATAGAGCATAGTGGGAGAGAACCAGACAGATACAGGAGCAGGGAATGGACTAAAGTTTCCCCCATCAACTTCAAAAAGCAATGGAGGGCCATTAAATCAGCCCATCTGCCTGCAGAGTGGGATGTGAATGAGCTCATACAATCCCCAGGCAAAGAATGGGCCTTTCTGCTGTACACAAGGAGACAATGCCAATCCTGCAAGCAGCATTGCTGGGATTGGTACCAGCCAGTGGCATCCAGTATGGATGCCCACATTTCAAGTGGATGGTAAAGGCAGGTTTCAAAACAGTTACAGGAGCAAATATATTGAGAAACTCCTGATTTCAACCTGTTTGGCTTAACAAAGAAGGGACTGTGTTGGGCTAGTCTGAGGTTAGGAGTATCTTCATGATGAAATCAGTGCCAATAGAAAATTCTTTAATCCAAAGAACAAATGCATATCAAGCACAGCCTCTGGGCAGGGAGCAGAAACTGTATTAATTGAGATTCAAATGAGATGCACAGACACGCTTGATTCCCCAGTACTCAAGGTGTTTAAATCAAGGCTGGATGCCTTTTTAAAGGCCATGTCACAGCTTAACAAGGAGTTACAGGCTTGATGCAGCAATCTCTTGATACAGTTTTATGGTGTGTAACACCCAGTCCCTTCTTGCCTTTAAAATTTCTGGAGGACGAAAATCAACAACAAAAGTTGAGGTCTGTTTTTTGCGATGTGTCTCCTGCAGCACACAGGACTCCTACAAACCAAGCTGCACTTGCTCCAGTGTGCACCCAACTCTGCTCCCCATCAGAGTGAGGAAATTGCTTACAAGAATAAGTAATATGGTGGTAAATCCAAGGAGCTGTCTGGACAACCATGGTGCCACTACTGTGATGAGAAACATAAGAATAGATGGGGTCAGACCTCTCTGCCCTTGTCTCAGCAGGCATCTTGTGCTCTAATAGCAGCACCCTTTTCCTCCAACCTTCCAACATTCTCACATCTTGTTGGTTTTCTGCTCTCACTTAGGGCCTTTTTGGTGTTCAGCTATGGAAGAAATCTTGTTCAAAGTCTGAGCTGCTGGGGTTCACCCCATGAGACACACACTGTGGGTCTGTGTGCACCACGATGCTGGGACTCTGTGTGTGTGAGAGACATGGGGGGTGGAAACACTGGGTATGGACAAGGCCAGTGCTGCCAAAGCATGAATGGTAAGAGAAGGAAACCACACCACAGAGTCCTTCTTGTAGGATGCACACCACACACATCTACAACAGGAACAACAAACCCCTCTCTTTCCCAGCATATGCAAACACTTCCCCATACTCCTGCCAGGATGGCGACTGTCCTTCAGTGCTTTGCAGTCCTCTTGGGTCTCTCCAGCTGGCATATGTGAGGTCTGATCCTACTCTCAGTGTTAAAGAAGTATTTGAGGTGTTGGAGCAAGCAGAGGCAGCCTGCTGTGTGGTCACTGTGTGCTCTGAGGTGTAAGACTGCTGGCCTCATACAAGTCACCCTTCAGCAGTCTCCAGATGCCAAAAGGGATATGGGAGAGGTGGAGCAGCCTTGGAAGACAAGTATGAGACCCTAATAGGGGCCCCCATTCTATACATGCTTTCTCCTCCCTGAAGCAAAAGGGAGGGCCAGCAGAAGGCACTCCCCAGTCTAGAAGCCACCCTGCCCTCCATATCCATATGCAACAATGCCCAAGTGACAGAGTTTTTTCACAGAACTCCAGTCATACTTCCCATCCTTATCCCCATCCTATTTTAGGACCTGAAGTGATCAGCTTACCCTGCAGCTTTTAACACAGCTATAAGCAGCTCCAGCAGCAAGATGCCTTTTCTTAATCATGTTCGCTCCTTTTCTTGATGGAGGAGGCTGTGGAAGCAGTGTGGCGTATTATAACATACAGTGGTCACTCAGGTACACCACTGCTTCTTCTCAAGATCCCTCTCCCCAAATTAGGGCCACAAAAAGGTGCAGGGGTGAATACATCTTCTTTCGTGCTGGAGCAAAGTGAGTGCACAGTTGACTTCCAACGATAATGCCGTACTCCAAGCAAACATACCTCAGCTCATTCCAAAACCTGTTTGTTCATAAGCAAACTTAGCCAGTGAAGTGATAACTTGCTAAGTAAACAGCTATCCATGAATCATACCTCAGGAGACAGAGATGTTTTGTGAGAGCACCAACAAAAACAGACTGATGTGCCCTGTGAATACATAGATTCTGAAAGGTTTTTCCTCCTATTTTCTCCGTCCAGCTCCAGCAGAAGTGGATGGACAAAAGCAGAAGGGTACTAAGAGCACTTAGGAACATCAGTAAGCAGGACCCAATAAAGACACTTGCTGGAGCAACTGTAGTGACTGATCTTTTAGGTTTCCATGGCTAATTCTGAGAAAGGCATCGGTGCTTAACTGAGCATAAATGGAAGAAGAACAGTCAGAAAGCAAACTTAGGAGCAATGGTATCAGGATACATTTAGTTTTCCCCAAGGAGAGACAGTGACATAACCAGAATTATTACTCACTGTTTTGCAGAGGAACTGTTCTTCCAGAGCCTGTGAGATGGTGGTTGCTTTCTCAAGTGCTGAACTCACTCCACTCCCACTCATGTCAGCAGATTGGCTCACAGATAATTTAAGTCTTTTAACCCAAATTACCTTTTCCCCTCCTCATGAGTGTTCTTGCCAGGGAGTCTTCCTGAAAAGCACAGCAAGAACTAGATTGCTCAGGTTTACAACATATTGGAAAAACTTGAAGTAGGAGCAACAAGGCAGCTGCTCCCCATCAAACATCACAGTAAGGACCTGCCTGCTGAGGAGACATTAATTTCTCAACTCCTGGGGGATGATGGGGACTTCAAAAGCTTCTTTCTGGGACTGAAATAATATTTCTTTTGTGATCAGTCTTAGCATGTGATTTTTGTATGTGTTTTGTGAGAAGACAGATTCTAAAGAACAATGTAATTTTACAAAGAAAGGAAAAGATATCGAAAGATAAAGCTTTCATTTAAACAGTACTCCTTACTTCTGGCACAAAGCTACTATTCCTCTATGCTAGCAGGACAGAAGCTATGAAGTTACCGCTTCCATATGATTATATACCACATGTTTATATGGCACACCACTGAGCCCAAACTCTTGTTTTTCTTTAATCTCACTGCTGCCTATGTGATCAACACTCCATTTCCAGGCTGTGCCAACCCTAAACACATGGCTTGAAATTCTCCGAATTCAGAGAATACTTCACAAGTAAAACCTACCTTCTGTCCACACAATAAAAGCAATGACATGGATCAATGGCAAAACTTAGGTGGAGATGTTGGGTGGCTTTTGGGAATGTAACCCAAAGCTGGCCATAGCACACCTTGCACACAGGCCTGGAGGGTAACATGTGATGCCCAGGCATCTCCATTTCCAGTGGAGGAAGGGTTGGGCTGCTGTAAAGATATCCCAAGGCTAATTCAGTACTAGGCACGTCTCTCCTCTTCTGGTTTGGTTATCCCATGCATTTTTAAGCAGAGGCATCTAATGCAGCAAAGCCACCTTTTTTGGGTGAAAGGTAGGAGGGACAGTCAGGTAGTTATGGCTTTGCCAAGAAGAAGTGAGGGGAAGCTGGGCTCTTTCAGTTTTAAAAATGCCAGTGGCCAGGAGGTGACCCATCCGCTTGGCCCCAGAGTGTTCTGAGGAGGAGGACACTCTCTACACATCCTTTTGAAGCTGGACACTGCTCAACCCAAAAGCCTAAAGCAGCTTCCTTCTCTGGTAGAGGTGACTGCTGGAGCATGCATTTGTCGTGAGATCTCCATTGAATTGGAGATGGTCCTGGTTGGAGGGACTCCTGAAGCCCAACAAAAGGCACAACACCTGATCTAAGTAGTCCCTTTGGCATCTCTTCTTTTTGTTTGGGCTCTCCTTCAGCCTGGTGCACCAGCCTGCAGGCAACCCCACTGATTTGTGAGTGGCTCAGACATCTTTGCCTCAGCAGCAGCTGCCTCTCACAAGCCAGAGGACAAAGTGAATGACCAGGGGGAGGTGGGAAGAAGCTTATGCTGTTCAGTTTTAATCTGCAATTGCAAGGCTGCCAGGCTGTATCCCAGTTTAGGCAGATTGACTCCTATCTTTAATAAGAGGAGGTGAGGAAATGCCTCTTAAACTGTTTCTCATCTGTGACTGGTTTTGGCCCACTGCACTGCCAAGTCAGATGTTAGGGGTGATTTAAGCTAACATCTCGGATATTGCATGGAGAAAGCCTGGAATCAGTGGCTGGATGGCTACCACAGAAAGCTGAGGGGCTTGAGAAGGTGTCCCTGCTCTGGTGTGAAGTTCCTCCTTCCTCCTGTCAGTGTAAATACTCATGTTCTGTTTCAGCACAGCAACAGCAAAAAAGCATTCATTTAAACTCTGTGAGGGTGGCCAGGAGAAGAGCCTTTGCACAATTAGGCACGGCTCAGAGACAGTCCAAATGCTTTAGTGCCTCTTTGCTGTTAGTAGCTGCTTCCCAGCTGAGACACAGGGTCTGGCTATCTGTTAATTTGGATACAGCAATTACAGGCTGAGAGCACTGCTGGGCCAGATCCCAGCTTCCATGTGTAATGTCAATATAGCTATAGCTGTGTTTCTGGCATTTATGGTAAAAAAAAATTGCCTTTGGAAACAATTTTATGCACTTTATTTCCATCAGGGCTCTCTTAGTAACATTTGCCCAGATGAGAGTTCCTGGTATTCCTCCAAATCCTAAGACACCTATATTTGAACTCAAATTAAAAGTTGGTGAGGGGTCACTTTTGTTTGGCTCACTTTGGACGTAACAATTTTTTTAAAAAAATCTCTGTCAGGTGAAGTGATAGAAGAACTTGGGAGGAAAAGTCATGGTATAAAACTTACACCATAATACTTAAAAGTTCACCTCAGTTACATTAAATGAGGGAATGTTTTAGGGTTTGGCCCTCAGCGTGAGACCCCAGGAGCACGGCAGGACCCAGCAGCAGCATATTGCTGGGATAAGCAGGGGAACAGGCAGTAGGGACCTGCAGCCACCTCACCACAGGCAACAGCATCCCCTCACCAAGCAGCCCACATGTGTCCTTTGAAGATACCTTGTAAGCCAGTTTTCTTCTGGCATATTACCTTCCTCTGTGATGACATGCCTGTTTATCAAAAGCATAGACTGTTTCCTAAATCCTTTCTAGCTCACCGCAAACAGCTTCATCTGATGTCTTAGCCCTTCACCCACTGGCTCCATGTGATTTTTTCCTTTCCAGCTTCTGCTCAGCCCCCTCCTGCCCAGGATATAAAGGCTTGTTGTCATTTTTGCATTTAAGCAAGCTTTTGCTAAGAAGAGGTATCTGAGGCATGCATATACTGTTTTTTAATCCTTTACCTCCCACACATCCCTCTTTTCTTAAACCAAGCTGTTAATAAGAATACAGATTACTGCAGCCAGAATTTATAGTAAGAATTTGCAGTAGTGAAATATAAATTTGAAAAAGTGGCAGCAGCATGATCAAACCACAGCTCTGCTCATAAACATTTCTACAGTGTGTATTTTCCAGTTTGCCTACCACGGCTTATAGCCATAGATATAGTTTTAAATGAGTAGGCCTGTTTTTAAGGATTTCCTGCCTGACAACCATCAGAGACAACATTTCATATCTCAGTGTCATTAAGTCTGCAGTAACTGTGAGGTCCCAATGTGATTATCATATGTAAATGGGAACAAAAGGAAAAAATAGGCAAACCTCCCCGAGAGTCCTGCTGAAAATGGAGAATGAATTTCTCCACATCCTACAGATTCTCTTCAGGGAGGAATTGAGCAACTGGGTGTCCCCCTGAAATGGCAAGCATAAAATGAAAAGACAGAAAAAGTGCCTCTCCTTCTTTGTCAAGAAGAAAATTTTAGTCCAGGTTTGAAAGATGTGGTCTGGTTGCCCTTGGCTGTTTGTGGGAGAGGCCACAGCCTCACCGGGGGCATGGGGTGGGATGTGGGAGAGCACAGAGCTGCCTGACAGCAGACAGGCACACACAGAAATGGGAACAGCCTGCAGACAGTGTCAGGCTAGATCAGTTTTAGGACACGGAGCTGGTAGCAGGGCAAGCTGAGTTGGTGCTTGATTGCTTTATGAACCCCCAGCCAGCTCTTTGTCCCTTCAGCTCCTGTTCAGATGTCTTTTACTCCCCCTTCCCTCACCCTTTTCCAGCTCAGACTGATGGTGGCACATCAGTCCCACCAACAGCAGTCAGACTGGTGCCCACGCACTCCCAGGATGCCCCCAGGTCTCTGTGGACCTCCAATCTCTGTGCTGGGAGAGTTGGTCAGCTGCAGGTGCTCAGGGCTTGGTCAGAGGAAAAGCACTCCATCATCACTGCACATCTCTCTGAAGGAGCCCTTACCTCCCTCATTCTCTTGTCCTGCCAGGCAGAGGCACAGCAGGAAGCCTGTCACTCACTGCAGGCAGTGCCAGCCTCAGGGCATGGAGGGGGATTCTGCACAGAGGGGTGGCTCTGCACACTCAGCCATCCTCTTGTGCTGAAATCTCATCTGGGATCACCTCAGGTCCACCTTTTCTCCACACCCCAATGGTGAGCAGGAGCCACACACCCTGTTGTGTACTGTGTCCCTGACAGCTACAGACAGCTGGGCCAGGTGGGACCTACTGCAGTTTCCTCTTATCTTAATGTAAAATAGCACAGAAAGCATCTTTCAACACTACTTTACCAGAGCTACATTATGGACTTTTTGAGTCCATAGCTTACAAATGTGTTACCCATGTACCCACCTGTTGCAGAATTTTTGAGAGAAAGAGGACATGAGTTATGAGATTTGAGCTACTCCAGTCTAGGCCTCAGATTTGGGCCTTGTGAGGCCTTCAAACCTCTGACGCAGTTAGAAATTCAGAGCTTGTGGTGCAGATAGAAATAGTCTTAAGGTGTGATGGGGACCACTGGGCTGTCTGGGTGTGAATTAGTATAGGTTTCATAGTGTAAGGTGTAGGCCGTTTTAAGGAAAAGGTAAACAATGTTAGCTTGCCAATCAGAGTGTCTTTGTTTTTTTAAACTATGTAGAAGCTTATATAAACTATCATCTTATCTTGAATAAACGGAGAACGCTTGATTAACCACATTGGTTCAGATCTGCGTTTGTCTTGTCCAGCTTTCCATTTTCCTGAAATTCCCTGGCTTTTCCCACCTGCCTCTCTTGCCTTTGACCACACCTCGTAATGGCTGCTGGTTTTGAAATACTCTTGCAGCCGTCCACTGCTCAGCCCACAAGTCATGTCCCTGCTTTCTCTTGTATGAAGTTGAAACAAAGGTTTGTGGACATTTTTCTTTGTAAATTTTTTTACAGTTTGTACCCAGCATAAAACCTGACAATTAGGCACATTTTAAAGGTGTAGTTTGGCCTAAGTACATTAGTCTCAGCTGATTGCAGTACCACTTCTTCAAAAAGCAGTAACCCATCACCAAAAAGGCCTCTCCATTATAGCACTTATGCTAGTTGTGCATATTTAATATAAAATTGCCCATAAGTAAAATGGCCATTACATTTCTCAATTAAATTGACATACACAGGTTATGCAGGTCTCACATCACCTTTGTGCCTTCATTCACTGCTTGCTCTCCTGATGATTTTCCCTGCAAGGGATGACAGGGAAGGGCATCCCAACACCCCCTGATCTCTACACCATGTGGTATTCAGTACATTTGCCCCTGTTCAGATTGGGAAATGAATCATGGCCAATGGAAGTAATAGCAAATGAAAGTAAAAACTTATTAGCCATGTTTCTTGGAAAGGATGAGTCTCACACTGCTGCAGTCTCGCACTTCATAGCTAAAAAAGCAAGAGGCGTCACAGCACAGTCATTGTTTAAAGATCTGTTTCAGTCAGTGGATGACAATGCTTGTAAAGGCAGGAGGGACAAAGCAAGTTTTATTCCTGAGTTCACTGTGAGGGCTGTGTTTAGACAATGTTTAGACAGCCTGTGACACTAAAAATTGACAGCCTGCCAGTGGATGCTGCCACACCTCCAATCTCTCCAGATATGGGGCTAGCTGAGGGCTCTCAGTGGGGAGGTTCTGGGTCTCAGACAGGGCACAGTCTGCAAAGTGAGTTCCAGGGGAGCAGAGGAGCAAATGGAGAGCGTGCCTGATGCTCTCAGCTATGCCGAGGGACTGCAATCACAGAGACTTTTAAACTTTCCTGCTTTATCACCTGCTCTAAGGAAATCTGAACTCCTCAAATACAGCAGCCCTACTATGATCTAGCCAAACTAATTTTTCTGCTGGTCAGATGCCTGGCAGCTGAAGGAGGCTTTGCACTCTCTTGTTATCAAACACTTTAATGGGGTTTTGACCCAGACACCTCAATCACTGCTGCTCTTTGTATCTGTTGTTGCAGAAATTCCAGGAAAGAGAGGAAATCTTGCCTGCAATTGCTGTCCTCCTCAGAATAGGCACCTGTTCAGTGTAATGAACACATATTTGGGCTTTTTATCACAAATTATTCACTGCTCCCACAAAGCTGTTCAAGGTCTCAGGAAACACTTCTGGTGTCTCCCAGCCTGCTGTTGCCAGACTGGGCAAACATATGAGATATTTTCTAATGGAGAATGCAGCTGGCTACGTCTACACAAGTGGCCCAAACTGAGATGTTCTTATTTGTTAATGTTCTCCCCAGAAAAGTTTTGACTTGGCTTTCTTTCAGACACTGCCTTGGGATAGTTTAGGGGTTGGCACATTACCGGGGAGGCTCCTGACAAGTTGTGTAGGCAAACTTAGCCTGGTTTGGGAGGAGGGAACAGTGTCTGGTAATGCAACCATGAGTTGGTAACCCTGCCTCCCACAGGACTGAAGTGCAAATCATGGTACAGGCACTACAGGCATTATTTATGCCCACCCATCCTTCTCTTCCGTGACCATCTCAGGTCCTGCAATAATGAAGCATCAACCTTGGACACAATGCTTTCTCAGAGGAACTATCCATCAAGCTTTCAGCCATGAGTCTGAACCTCAAGTAAGTAGGGAAGGGAGTTCTCCCTCAGCTTGTCAGAAATCATGAATAGAATATGCAACCATGTCTACTTACCATCATTTTAGCAGTGAGCTAATGAACTAAACAGCCAGGCCAGGCATAACCACATACAGGGTGCTGGCACTAGGGCAGGCCTTTTCAGCCCTTGGGTGATGAATATTTAACAACAGCATGGTTTCTGTGTGTTTGTGTTGACCGATACATTGACCACCAATCAACATGAACAGCAGGACATCCTAGGTTTTAACTTGCGATTCTGTTGCTATTCCATTCACACTTCTCCTTCAACAGACTCTTCCTTCTTCAGACTTCTGGTCCCTAAAAATACCATGTTTCTTATTCCTTAAGGCAGGTCCTACTAATTAGAGTATCTAAATAATTCAACTTGTTATAATTCTCCCAGAAACATTCTTGATATTCATTGCTTGCTTGGCAGATGGCATGAATTTGATTGCTGATTTACAGGATAGAGCTTAAAACCGGTGTGGTGTACCAAGATAGCTGGAGAACAGTACACAAGGTCTCATTTCCAGTTTAAGTGAAAAAATGAAGTAAATATTTTATTACAGCAGTTCTGGTAAGGCCTCTTTTATGCTAAATAACAGCTTCTGTATTAACTCAAGAATAAGTTTTGGAGGTCCTAAACTTTATGTGACTTCCACTTCAACAAATCAGAAATTGGAATGAGCAATGTACATTTAAAAAAAAACAGTTCCTAACCACATCTCACTGTACTATCCTGTCCTCCTCCCCACAACCTTTTCTATTTACCACAAACTCCTCCAAATCCCACAGCCTTGTCCCCACAAAGTTTTCCTCCCAAGCACTCAGTCAGCAGAATCATTAGATGATGGACCTCTCCAAGCAGGATATACAGTTCCATGGTACTAGACCTGCCTGGCAAAGACCAGAGCTTGACCTTCCTCAATACCAATGCCAGATTTGTGTCTTCCTTTATTTAGTGGGTGGCTTAGGCTCAGTCAGCATTGGGTTACAGAACTGTAGTCTCAAGCATGTTTTTTGTGCCTCTACAGGGACCCAGAGAGGGGGATTGCAATAGATAGCTCCACACAGCAAATCTTCACATAAGGTAAAGTGTGCAAACACAAGACAAAACGATTCAGACCTTGTTATATGGTAGAGGAGGGGGAATCAAGCCTCTTCATATTCAAGACGATCCTTATGGAAAAAAAGGTGATGCTTTCTTCCCTGTTTTTGAGGTCAGTATCAAGTTAAACTGATTCACCTGCAGGCCTAGTGCTTAAGGCACTGAAAAAATGCTGAAGTGTGAGAGCTGGATACTAAACATTGACCTTGAAACAGCAGCTTGAGTGAAAGAAAACATGTCTCTGGGTGCTAGATAATTTATTTAACTTTAAGCAAACCAAGATTAAATGCAAGATCTCGGTGTCAAAAATAACATGAGTTCAAACCCAAAAAAACCCTCCACATGGTGATGAATTGAAGAAGGGTAAATCAAACAAACCCGGAGACCTCAGCCAACTACTCTCCCTTGGAAACACAGGTACCCAACTTCTTTATTGAGATGTGTATATAAGAGGCTATGATCTCCTTCACATTCTCTCAGCTCAGCTGAAATTGGAGCAGAGAAGGTTGCTTACCTGCTATTCACCCTTCTCCTCAACTTTCAGCTCAACTCTGCCCTCAGCTGAATAGATGGACATGCCAGACTCTTAGGAATGTGAAAAATACATATTTTATGATTGGCTTTTCTCAAATGTTACAATGAATATTATATGTGTAATGTTAGAAAGTTATGCTGTATTAATTCTCTTAAGTAGTATGTTAAATATAGTTTTAGGTTACAACATAATGTTAAAGTAGAAACTCTGTAATGCAGGATTTTTTTACTAGCTCAAGCAAGAGATGAGATAATCAAGAAATTCTTCGCACAGAGATGGCAGTGACAGGGCCCATAAAGAGTTACTGCCTCCTTATCAGAAAAGACAAACATTCTTCCACCTTCTCTCTGTCTTTATGGAACCACCAGGATTAAGGGGAAGAAGTTGAAAAAAACCAGAAAAGTTCTTAATTTGCAAAGAATTTATGCATCATGTATGAGATATATGAGTATGCAACAGGCTGTTGCTTTTAAGGTTATTCCTTTGTTCACAAAACATGCTTTTTGTGACTTAGTGTCCAAGAGCATATGGACGTCCATAATTATTTTCTTTTTAGTGTCTTGTAATTGTTATAACTCTAAATTTTATTACTCTAATAATTACTAATTTTTTACTATAATTACTATTTTTATAACCATTTTATTATTATTAAACTTTTAAAATTTTAAAAATCAAGTGATTGGCATTTTTCACAGGAAGAAAGATCACTAGGCTCAAACCTCCTTGGACCAGAAGTACTTATGGGCTATATTTACATATTTTAATCTCATTCCACTTCTATCATGTATGCATAGAGAGGTGCGGAGCATCCAAGCCCACTTGCACAAGAGTGGCACAAAAGCACAGGGAGTGAAGTACCCTGGTGTGGCAGAGATGCCCCATTGGTGCTGGATGCCAAGGCAGAGGGAAGGTAGAGGCTCTGAACACTGTCCACTTATAAAAGAGCTTTTCAGACCAGCTCTTTCAGGGCTCAATGTTACAAGTCCCACTGAAATCCTCTATGCTCCCCAACCCCTAACTCAGCACTCTAAGTGCCAGTTCAGAGTTTAGTCTCAGCTTTAGGCATTTCCCTGTGAATATTGCTGAACCTGTTGTGTCAGTGGCTGGTAGTTATGGAAATATTCTGTATTTGACCAACGCTACCTTGGCCATTGGCCTTTCCACAATGTCTACTCCTCTGTGTTTAGGGTATAAAAGTCTACAAGAGCACCAAGTGACTCATCTCTCAGTCACACAACCACATGCATTAAAAATCCTACAACTGAAATAATTATTTTCATCTCCTTTAAAAATGAGCCTTATTAAGGGAAAAAAAAAAAAAAAAAGGTGTGGCATCTTTCTAAAGAAAGCATGTAAAGTTTATTTCAGCTGAAGGCTTTATCTTGTTCCACTTGTCTCAGACAATCCACCAGGGGCAGGGCTTGTCACCCTTGGGAGGCTTGTATCCATCTCAGTGGCAGAAGGGAAAGCCTCGATTGTTTCTCTCAAGCCTGGTGTCAGCAAGAAGCCTGGAGGTCCTAGGGAAGCAGAGTAATGAGCCTCTTCCTCTGGCACTGATCCCACCAACCCAAACCTTAGAGTTTGTCTGCAAGAGAACGTGTTTTGTTTTCCCATTACCTTGTGGCGTGGCCATGATGACACACAAATGTCTTCTTTTTTTTTTTTTTTTTTTTTTTTTTTTTTTTTTTTTGGTGCCAGGATAGTTTGCCTCTGGCAGGAGATATTGTGGCCATGAGCCACCCAAACTACTGTAATTGTTCCTGAAGAGTGACAGCCCACCTGAAATTCCCCACCACGTGCAATGTTCCACTTCCCGCAGCCCACTGCTGCAAAGGGGCTGTTAATGGCCCCTCTATCTACGCAACAGGAAAACATTAGCATTACCCAAACAGAAAAGATAAACTCTGGGAGTTTGCCAAAGTCTTAATTAATAAGCTAAACTTCTTTCCCTCCTCATTGAGGTCTCAGTGTTGTCAGAAGGGCATCAAGGATTTATCTTTGTTTATTAAAATTAATTTATTTCTTCCCCCAGATGACAACTGCAGTTTGGTTAAAGCAGTCAGTCTCACGCTAATTTATTTGTTCTCTGAGAACATTTCAGTACCCACAGAAATTATCAAATTAAAAATTGTCAGATTCTGTAATGGTCTGACCTTTTCAATCTGACAAAGTTCAAAGTGCAGCTCAACAGGTTCGAAAGGACATCTGCCAAGAGCAGCTGCCCACACTGGAGCATCAATGTAAATGTTCCAGCAGGTAAATAGTCACTGGGAGAGCATGAGAAAATATCTTGCTGGGTGAGCAAGAAGAAAAGGTGTCATCTGTAGAATGAATTAAAAAGGATATAGCATTTTAGTGATATATCCTAGGGAAAAGACAGAGCTCAGGTATCTATCTAATCAAACTCAGACACTGAAAGGTAATATATCTCCATACTCTGAATTCAAACAAGGGGAATAACCAAAAATCCAAGCTTGCTTGAACAGAAGCCATTAACTCTTTATTGCCTGCTTTTTCTTCAAACAAGGGGAATAACCAAAAATCCAAGCTTGCTTGAACAGAAGCTATTAACCCTTTATTGCCTGCTTTTTCTTTTTAGTAAATGTCTATTCACCAGTTATCTTTAGGAATCTTAGACTTCATCCACTGAGAGCCACTGTGACACAGTCCATACAACTATACCCTTGGAGACTGGCAGGGCTTGTTCTTGCTGTGATCTTGCTGCAAGATGCTGCTTGAAAAGACAGCCATGGTGTTCCCTCTCCCCCTGCTCCCTCATGTCAGCTACTTGAGCATCCACAGAGGGAGTGGGGGTCAGCTTGAGCCCATTCTCCAGGTCTGCCAACATTTGCTATCTACACAATGGGTACATGGCTGCCGGCTCTAGTGTGTGGGAGGCTGTGGGTCAGAGGCAGGCAGGGCAGAGCAAACCTGGCCTCTTCCCTGCTAGAGGGGTTCAAGAATAACATAAATAGATCCCAATTACCTGATCCTGTTTCATCTGACATATGTGAGCAACTCTACACAGTGCCAAGACTTACATGGGGGTGGAATTAGTGCTGGGTTTCAGCCAGACACAGACATGGTAAATCAATACAGGGAAGGATGGAGACTAGCCAAAGCAGTGTGTCAGGATGTACACCTTGGGCTTTTTGCTGTCATTAGCTCTTACAAGGAATTCCTGGAAGGGTCTGGGATTTTGTTTCTCTGTTTGTTTGCAGTCCTTGAAAGCACCATATGGGATTCCTGTGACTCCCAGAAACATATGACCTCTAATGTAAACTTACTAACATATTGTGGTGTATAATTTACTAATGGTCTTCCCACTAATGATGCAGATTTAAAGCAATAGCTGACAAGTCCTTGTCCAGAGGGGCTGTTACAGCTCTCAGAAGTTAAAAGTTTGGTCTCTCACAGAGACCAAATCCGAGGCAGGAATTAATGCAAAAGTTCCTGATTCCCTTATATAGCTGTAGCAGCGATGGAGTTAATGCACATTGTTCTTTGGGATTTATCTCAAATCTGTGATGAGCAGGGAAAAAAGAGATGGTATCTTTCTTGCCTTTTTAAAGTCCTTTATAAATTCCTCAGGGACTAAAGGTTTCTTCTGGCCTCCTGGCACGACAGTTACCATAGAGTTTAAACAGTAATTACTCCGTAGGATGCTCTCAGCATCAACAGAGAGCAGCTTTGGTCCCTTGGATTTTATTTTTTAATCAGAAATTCAGCCATTTTACTAATATCTAAGAGGCAAAGTTGAAAGCTACATGACCATGCACTCCAATTACATTACTTCTTACCGCAGTGGGGGTCCTCACAGTTTTCAGTATTTGAACACAGATTTTGAGAATTTTAACAATGCTTGCCAGAAAAGGGAGGGCATTGAGAAGAGAGAATGAGCAGACAGCTTACTGGTTAATTACAGCTTAGAAAATATTATGCCAGGTCCCTGAGATTACTTTGCTTTGATTACTGTACTTCAAGATTGCATCACTGGCTCTACAGACCTCTCCGAAAACATTTTACCAGTGGAGTTAGGAAGCCAATAATCAATGTCACCAGGCCTCCAGCCATTCCTGCTGCCTACCTGGCTTTTTTCCTCCATGTGGTTTAAGGTTCTGAATACAGCTAGCTTTTGTTTACTGCAAATGCTTCCTTCGTGAAGACTGAGTCTGCCTGCCACCTGTGCATTTGACCCACTGATGCAAGCCCCTCTTGGCTTCCCTCCTCCTTGCCTTATGTCACTGTAACTTCCTTCCCAAAAGCAGGTCCAGACCCATTTTGTTCCCTCTGGTGGCTTGCTTCCCTTTGATGAACTGTAAAGTCAAAGCCGAGTGGCTTTGCAGAGCGTGTCTGTGATAATTACAGGCTTGTGAATGATACATGACCCACAATGTTTTTAGTGTGCAGGCAAGAACATGGAAAAAATGTCCCTGGGGTGCAATTTTCTTTCCAATAATGAAGTTGCATGGGGACAGATGCTGTCAGATGTGGTCTAGGCTTGGGAGGCTTTGCTTAAACTTTCATTTTGAGTTTTCAGTGATACTGTGTGGTATACTCCAAAAAACATCCAAGGTATTCCCTTGATGGATGGTGCACAGGCATGTATGATTTTTTTTCCATGCTATATTTGTCACCTGACTCCTCAGAGACACTTTCCCATGGAGGGGCAAGAAGGTTCCCTGGGTTTCAGGCAAGGTTGTCTTCCATACAGCTGATTGACAGTCTTGAATTAACTGTTCACTGAAAGGAAAGTCACATATATTGCTGCAGACCTTATGCCATCATCAGCTTGAGGTTTAGTAAGATCCAAAGTTCTGCACTAGATGCATGAAGTAACCACAATTCAAAATTCCCACTGCACAGAAGGTCCCCCCTTGACCCTCCAATCCAACTCCAGAGTCACTCCATACTGATGGGCAGGCAGCTTTTAAAAGAGAAATACCTGCTTTAGGAGAGAGCGTATTGATATTCACCACATTCTTACAGCCTTGGCATGGCAATGCACCTCCTCATACTGCTGTATTATTTATAGGTTAGGCCAAACACCAGGATATTGAAGTAAGGTTACAAGACATTTTCAGTTTCAGAAACAGCTCATAAATAAGAAGTTAAGTCTTATATTTTAAGAAGAAACATTAAAGTTCCTATCCCTGAGCTTTACAGGAAAAAGCTGAAAAATATATGCTGCACAATGCTGCCAAAATCTATTAATCTGACTCTTTCCCAGCTCACCTCTGTTGTAAACCAATTTGATCCCATGATTGCCCTGCCAGCATAGGGGAACCAGGTGGCTGCTGCCTCTCCAGTGGAAAGGGTAAAGCAAGAGAGATGATTTACCCAAAAAGTAAATGCTCCTGCTGCAACAGCTCCTTCCTGCAGCCTTCTCACGCTCACCTCCATTTCCTGCCACTCTCCAGTAACTGACTGCAGGGAGAAAGGCATCCACCTCTCTTTCTTCTGCTATTTTCCTCCTCCTAATCTGTCAGTTTATGAAACCATGTTCTGCTCAGGATGAAGGCTTGCTTCCAACAAATGAGGAATTGGAGGTATTTACTTCCTAATGGCTTTGGTATCCTTGAGCACCAACCCTGGGTCAGCTGCATGCTCCTAAAGAAAACACACCACAGACCCAGACCAGGCTGTAGCAAAGTATCGTGGCTGATCCCATTTTTATGGCTTCTAGAGCAGGTACGTTCTCACTTAAGTATTCTACTGCAGACACCAGAGAACTAAGCAAGCATGATTTCTTGCATCCCATTGAAATAAAAACATTAAACCATTATAATTGTGCCTTTCTAGCATCTGTTAGATGGTAAGTTTGATTTTTGAGCTTCCAAACCAAAACACAATTAATGAGATTTTTGCAGTAGTAAAAATGCCTCCCCCCTTATTGACAATCTCTGCATGTAGCTTGGCCTTGCTTCCTACTGTGTGCAAATAATAATGTGGCTATCACTGCATTTTTGCTATAATTTCTAAAGGCAGTTGGAGCAAATGAAATCAGAAAAGGAAGTTTATAGTACTTCACATTTTTCTACATAAGGTTTCATGCTGTGTTATACACTGTTCATCACATTTTCCGTACTTTATTTGCTGTGAGAGATCTGAAATTCTTTGTCTTATCTGATCTATGATTTAAGATTCTGACCTTTTCATCTCTCTGTAATTTCACTGCCAGCTCACTCAATATGCCTTTGTTTATAGCCTTACAGCAGGGAGACCAAGATAAGACGGGAGTTGCTGATGCACTGGAAAGACAGAAATTTCCATTTGCTAAAAATTTGCGTGTGAAAGAGGGAAGTAGAGATATAACTTCAAAAGTTTTTGTATAAAGGGGAAATACAGATGAGAAAGTGGATTCAACACCCTTTCAAGCAGGACGTTCTGCTAAAAGAACGAATGCAAAAGCAATACCTTTCTGTTAATGGCGACCTGTGTGAAAAGCAATTTCAACACTAATAAAACCTGATTTTTCAGCTCCATGGTGAGAGCAGCCGAATGGCAGCACACATCCCAGCACTTTCATCAGAATGGTTGGGAAGGCAAATGAAGCTTTTATATCTGCTACTGGGATGTTATATCAGCTTGCCTCAAGTTCTGCTTCCCCGCTGCCTAGGCAGGTTGCAGAATGAGCTCTAGGGATGCTAATTTGTGCTGGAGAATAGCTGCTAAATTATTCAGGGTACTAAAGACAAGGGCTGAGTGTGAATAGCAGAAGACCCTGATGACACAGAGTGACGGCAATAAAATGACAGATGAAATTCAGCGTAGATAAATTTAAAGTGAGGCACCTGGGGGAAAAAACCCAATTTTGACTTCCCATACACTGTACTGAGTTCTGAGTTGACTACTGATACTTGGAAATGAGATCTTGCTGTTGAAATATATAATTTTATGGACATGTCAGATTTGTGCTCAGAACTACTCTGAAAAATCCAAAACTGAATTCAAGGAAATATTATGAAAATAAAAGTAAACAACACATAAAACACCACTCATATTCACCTCATATGAATCTTTGGTGTATTTAGTACTGTGGGCAGCTGTGGTCACTCCATCTCCAAAGAAAGATGTAGCAGAACAAGAAATGCAGCAGGCAAACTCAACCAGGATAGTAAAAGACATGGAGACTTACTGAACAGTCTTATGCTCTTGCACCTGCTATGGAAAGAGAGGAGAGAGATACAAAGAATCACAAAATCAGGACCTGCAAGAAGATGAGTAGGGACTTGTTACTCAGCATGTCTCCAAATTTAAGAACTAGGTATGCTTCAATGAACCTAGAAGGTGTCCAACTTGAAGCAATCAAAAAGTGCTAGTTTCCTGTTGTATTCACGAAACTTTCACCATAGTTAAGCTAAACAGTACTAGAAGTTAACTTTTAAATCCAAGGAGCAACTGAGCAAATTCAAAGATAAAAAGTCCATGAAAAGCCCTTTAAATTCCAAGATGCTAAATTTGGTCAAGAAGTTCTTGACCTAAAAATGATTGGCAGCTAGGAAACAGATTGTCATATATATAAATACATACATGCATATATATATATTTAGACAAACATGCTTTCCTGCATATATACATATATATACACACATATATTTACAAGAAGACATTCAGGCCTCTATCAGAGAGGATGTGGGTCTCCTTGGCCATAGTTGAACTCTTCCAGAAACTGTTTTTAAAGTAAATATTTATTGTTTTGTTCATGGGATGATATTGGCAGAGGCAGATGAGCCAGGCAGATTTCTCAGTTACAGAAGTCACTGTAAGCTTCAGTTCATCCAGTGATCATGGTATCATAGCAGATAAATTAGAGCCTACAGATACAATTAGTCTGCTTTAGATTTCTTTAGTTTACCTTCCTTTGCAGTATACAGAAATAAAAAGACAGACTAGTATGTCTAGGTTTAAGCAGATGTTTCAGGAGATGAATCAGCCTGTAGTAGTGCCTATATTTCCCAAGTCTGGGACAATTATGAGTGAACAAGAGAGCGTATTTTGCCCAGGAGTACCAGAAATACATATTTACTACATATTAATTCCTTCAGATAGTTATTCTATTTTGTGATTTATTTAAATAGATTTAGATGTAGCATAAACAATGTTGACTGATAAATCCTGGTTGGAGTTCATAAATAAAGATGCATCTTTGAAACAAAATCTGGCAAAGACAAGCCTGTCTCAGACATAGGCAAAGTTTAAATTCAGCTCATGCTCTGCTGAGCTAGCTGCCCAGTTGATCCAAGTAGAAGATGAAACATCCTGTGATTGTTTATCTAAACCTTTCGTAAACTGGAATTAATTTATTTGCCACTTAATTCTCATAAACACAAAGCTGAGTAAATTTAGGGTTGTGCAGTTTAGATGGTCAATGATGAATCCACAACCCAAAGTCTTGGTCACCATATGACTCACTACTGGGGTAGTAGGGTGGCCGTAGCTCCCATACAATCCATCTGTTCATGTCTCCTTTGCATGGAGAGCAGCAGGCTTGGAGCAGGCAAGGGTTATCTTCCAGATCATGGATAGCCACAGAAACAAAGTGCTTGTGTAAACACATCAGAAGTCAAAGAAGGCCTTACATAATAAACCCCCTCAAAACCAGAGCAGATGCATACCTGGGCTCTCTCTGTCTTCAAATCCAAAGCACGTGTGCCCAGCATGTAGGGATCAATCCAAGTAAGTGGCCAGCAGTGGCATTTTGACAGATATCAGGTGTTTGCATACATGGGATGCAGGCACAAGCACACACACACCCCCCACACATAAATCCCAGTGCTCCCTGGGACCATACCTGGGCTGTGCAGCATTTAAGTCTTCCCAAACATTCATGCTGTATTGGCAGTGTTTATTTTGCTGAAGTTCAACAAGGCCAGGTGTAAGGTTCTGCACCTGGGTTGGAGCAATCCCAAGCACAAATACAGGTTGGGCAGGGAATGGATGAGAACAAGCCCTGAGGAGAAGGACTTGGAGGTGGCTAGTGGATGAGAAGCTAAACATGAGCCAGCAATGTGCTCACAAAGAATATCCATATCCTGAGCTGAATCAAAGCAGTGTGGCCAGCAGGATGTGATTCTGCCTCTCTACTCCACTCTAATGTGATCCCACCTGGAGAGTTGCATCCAGTTCTGGGGTCCCCAGCATAAGAAGGATGTGGACCTGCTGGAGCAGATCCAGAGGAAGGCACAGCTAAGCAGATTTTTCTGAAGGTCTCCACATCCTTGTTTGCCCTTTTCAGTGGCTGTCTCTTTGGGTATCATGCTCACAAGCTGCCCCATTCCCGCCCCCCCCCACCCCTTATTTCCTATTTCTTTGCTACCTCACTCATTACGGTGACTTTTGTCATCACCTTTGTACAGAGGGTCCCCAGATCTTCTCTCAGTCCTTAAATCTTCCCCTCTGATCTTTGTGGCATCCTCAAATGTTTCTAGACCTATCCACTTGGAAGCTTAATTCCATTTCAAGCAAAGTCTTTTCGAAAGTGAATGCTGCCCCATCATTCTCTGGCACAGTTGACTTCTCAAAAATATACTTCTCAAATATACTTCTCAAAAGTATATTTGGGGATTGTTTCCCCTTCTATGAACAGAGATGGAAAAGACACATTTCTGGGATGAGACTCTTCTTAACTATCATAAATGTCCAAAGCAGGCCAGATGCTCATGCCTGATAAAAGTACATTTGCCCCCCTCACCCATAGGGCAATCCCCAGGGGTTGCCTGAGGACATTGGCTGCCAGTTGACCTTTACTTATGTGAAAGGAGTCTCATTCAATGTGTGTCACAATGAAATGGTGAGCTGCTTACCCAGTGGAAAAATTCCTGCAGCAGCTTCCATGTCTGAGAATGGCAGCCCTTATGTCCTCTCACTGCTACACATTTACATCACTCTAGGCTCTTACAGGATGGTGAGATTTATAGGTCATTGACTTATCTCCATATTATCTAATCTCACTTGCTCATGCACTGAATTTTATTCAGAATGTGAGCAGCATACTCACAAATTTCTTAGCAAATGTTGAAAGGTGTCACATCTTGGGTAGCATCTAGAGGTAAAACAGAAATAAATGTGAACGAAATCTTAAAAACCCCAGCCTTTCTCCAGTCATATGTAATACTGCCCAGCAATGCTGAGTCTTACTCTTGCTTTTAACTGTGACATAAACTGCACATAACAGCACAATATTCTGATGTACTTCTTGAAATGTAACCATGTATGTGGCAAAAAAATTATCTGTCTCCTGGTGGCAAAATCAATTTCTCCTTTGGCTATATAGTAGTATTTATCAGCAATACAGATATTTATTTCATTTATCATCTTGCTGCTCCTGCTTTATAACTGCATTTACTAAAGTGCAAGACACGGAAACACAGTAACATTCACTTTCTCTCACACTACCCTGCAGCACATGTAATTTTGTGCTCAGAACTGGTGAAGATGATGGACTTTCAGTTTGCAGATCGCTTGTCTCAAGTGAAACCCCCAAATGCTACAAATCCTGCAAGAGAAGTTTAGGTTTCTAACCATACCTCTCAAGGAGAGACACTGTTAGTTGGAGATCTGCAAGTATCTGAGACATCTGCACTGGGTTTGCATATATAACAAAGCCTCTATTCTGACATCTGTATCCTTCTGGAGCAATAGCTGAAGGTCAGATGGACAACTCCAGGGCACCATAAGCAGCGCTGGATTATTCTGTTTAGCAGCCTGTATTGCTCCTCAGTAGTATGAAATCCCCATGCCATCTTGCCTTCCCTGTCAGGATCCAGCCTTTGGGTCCACTCAGACAGTGGCTTCTGGGAGTCTGGTTTCAAATAATAGTGTGGGTTTATGGAGGCTGGCATCTGTCTCCCAGGAACTAAGTTAGTTTCACATCAAGAACCAAGCAAGCAGTGAGATAGCGCCACCACAATTTAGAGAAATCTGGAGATTACAAAGCCATCCAACTCTTTTGTTTCCTCAAAGTGATACGAGTGGCAGGAAAATGGATAGTTGCAGTAGGGATTTAATTGGAGACATGGAAAGGGGCTGCAAAACACTATCTAACACAGTCCTGTTGCAAGGCATATGTATAATTGTACGTTATTTTTTCCTAATTATTAGTTCATAGGCTTTCCCTCATCCACTGTGTGGGTCACTTTTTCATAAAAGGAGATCAGGTTGGTCAGACAGGACCTGCCTTTCACAAACCTGTGCTGGCTGGGCCTTATGCCTTGGTTGTCCTGTACATGCTGTAAAATAGCACTGGAGCTGATGTGCACCTTGACCTTCCCTGGCACTGAGGTCAAGCTGACAGGCCTATAGATCCCTTTTCCAGCTCTCCTTGTAGACAGATGTCACAGTTGTCAACCTCCAGTCAACTAGGACCTCCCTGGTTAGTCAGGACTGCAGATAAATGATGGAAAGTGGCTCAGTGAGTCCTTCTGCCAGCTCCCTCAGTACATTCAGGTGAATCCCACCCAGCCCCACAGACTTCTGTGTATCTGAGAGTGTAGCAGGCTGCTGATCATTTTCCCTTGGATTATGGGGGCAACCTTCTGTTCCTGGTCCCTGCCTCCCAGCTCAGGGGGCTGGATATCCTGAAAACAACTGTTCTTAAGTACCTCAGCCTTTTCCTCATTCTTTGTCACTGTTTTCACCCACATCCAATAAAGGATGGAGATTCTCCTTAGCCTTCCTTTTACTGATGATGTACTTAGAGAAACATTTTTATTGTATTTTATGGCAGTAGCCAGATTTGGTTGTAGCTAGGCTCTCACCCTTCTAATTTTCTCCCTGTGTAACCTCACAATGTCCTTATAGTCCTCCTGAGTCACCTGCTTTTTTTTCTAAAACTTCTCTACTTTTCTGCTCTCTGTTAAAATAGGCTGGGGTTCTTCCCTGCTGAGTCATCTTTCAGAATATGGGGACAATCTGCTCCTGTGCCTTTAGAACATCCTTCTTGAAGAATGTCCAACCTTCCTGTACTCCTTTGCCTTTCAGGACTGTTTCACAAGGGACTTTGTCAACCAGGCTCCAAAACAGCCCAAAGTCTGCCCTCCGGACCCAAGGTAACAGTTCTGTTGACTCACATCTTACTTCTTCAAGAATTGAAAACTATCATTTCATGATCGTTGTGCCCAAGACAGTCTCCAGCCACCACGTCACCCACCAGTCCTTCTCTGCTCACACACAGCGCCTCCAGCGAGGCCCCGCCTGGGCCGCTCACCAGCCATATCAGGAAGTTCTCTTCCACACACTCCAGGAAGAGAACGTTTCCATGCTGCCTCTCCACTGTATTGTATTTACAGAAGATCTCTGGTAAGCTCAAGTCCCCCATAAGAGCAAATGCTAACGTTTGCGAGTCTTCCCCCAGCTGCTTATGGAATATTTTATCTGCCTCTTCAGCCTGGTTGGCTGGTTTGTAACAGACCCTCACCAAGGTATTGTTGGCCTTTCCCTACATGAACGTTTATGATTCTTACTCATAAACATTCTTTTCATCACCGTCAGCAAACTCTGGAGAGTCAGAACACTCCCTACCATACAGGGCTACCCTACAGCTTTCATATAGGTAGACTTCAAGAGCAAACCAGCAGTACAAGACTAACAGTGCAGCAACAGACTACAGCTTCTCATTATTCCCCACAGAGCTCAGGGGATTATCCTGACAGTTTGGACTGATCCTCAGTGCTGTTGGAGCAGAAACAAAGTCCAGTTGGAAGCAAAAGATTTGGTATTGGGCCCTTATATAATTAAATAATAAATTATAGCAATATGCTTTTCCTCCATGTACATTTTGTTAAAAACACACAGTAGATTTTTACTATGACATGAAACATTTTCAGTAATTTTTATGGCTATGTAGATAAGATAGAATCTTTAGTGTTTCAAAAACACAGTCAATGTTTATTTGTTCTCATAAGTAATTCATGGACCCAACAATATTCAACAAAACTTCATTTTTAACAGATTCTTAATGAGCATCATTTTACAGAAAATCACCAACAAATAAATATATGAAAACAATTGCTTTTGACATCACAATGGTTAAACACATTAAATAATTAATTAAATTGTGCTTTATGCCAATGAAAATCCCTAGGTCTACAAACTATCTTTTAAATAGGAATGGAAGTATATATGATTACTCACAATACAATCTCTCAGTAGCAGAATTCACAAACATTATTGCACATAAACAGAAGGAAAGTTCCTAAAGAATAAAGTAATTTACAACCTATAAATTTATTCTTTCATCTTAAATATGGAAATGATGGGAAATCTTTTTTTTTTTCTTCTCTTCCAACATTTATTTGAAATCACAGAGCAAGTGATATGACAAGAGGAAAGCCAAGGACACTGCAGGCATGGAACCCATTCCCTCCACAAAATGTAGACAAAGAAAGTATTACAGGAACCAAACTGAAAGAAGTGTTACAGTGAAAACTGGGTACCTTTTTCGAGTGTGCTTTTTTTTCCCCTGCACATCCAGGGGATATTGCCATCAACTCCAGCTGAATGACTTTATTGTGATTGTTCATCTTGTACAAGATAATAATCCTTATCCCAGACCAAAAAAAAAAAAAAGAATAATTCCATATGTATCAGGGAAAGAGCAACAGAGGGAAGAAAAAGTGAGATATGTTTTAAAACAGCAGTGCTCATAACTGATACAAAAGTGCAGATGGGAAACCAGATCCCACTAGGGCAAAAGGAAGCATGTGCTAACAAGAAGACCAACTTCTGAAACCTCTTGGTTAAGTCATGGATGTCAAATCTGAAACATCTCCAGACACAAAGGTGATGTGACCTGCCATTTGGTTGAATGAGTATGATACAGTTATGAAGTATGGCTCTGGATCTGACTTCAATCACTTTTTTCTGTATTTCTGTTTTAAGTGAACAGCAAGTAAACTGCTGTATAT
The DNA here is from genome assembly GCF_048771995.1 of Taeniopygia guttata. Lineage (NCBI taxonomy): Eukaryota > Metazoa > Chordata > Aves > Passeriformes > Estrildidae > Taeniopygia > Taeniopygia guttata. The sequence goes on along the minus strand of NC_133024.1, from coordinate 75,790,084 downwards.
TGGGTAGAGTCCCTAGCAAGGCTATGACAGCCTCACTATTAACACAACAGCAGTGGAAAATACCTAACATCAGAAATAGTGGGATTATTTTCTCTTGATGGTGAAAAAGGTTTTTACTGTCAGCACTGGTGAGTGGGGAAGAGAGGACGAATTTTCATTCATAAGACCATAAGGCCATACAGTGAGTGCTTGGACTAGATATCAGGAACAAGTTCTAATGACACAGCATGTTTCTTTGTCCACTCCAAGCCTATAGTGAATTATAACTGGAAAAGGCAGTACTGGGAATGTAATGGGAGAGATTAGCAAGTACATATCCATTACAAAAGAATGAGATTTGTTTCATCACCACAGTAGAAGAAGCCAAATTGCCTTGTTTAAGCAACAAAATAATGCCAGGGAGATGGACAGAAATCCTGTAGCATTGTTGTGATAAGCTTTAGAAAGAAACACGCTGCTTCCTGATCTTATATGGGCCAGTGTAATTATGTTGAAGTTTATGCTATCAGAGCAATGAAAACCTGGAATAACAGAGATATGAAGCAGGACTGTAATTTTGCTTTTGCATTACATTATTTGAGGCACAGTGCCCAAGAGGAAAAAAGCTGCAGGTCTGTGTCTTAGAAGTCAGCCAGAAGGTGTTTCCAAACTGCTTTATTTGTCTTGTGGTAGGAAACTCTGCTAAGAAAATCAGGATTGTTAGTGCAGTGAGTTTGCTGGATCTGCAGCTGGAGCAAGGGAAGGAGGTGCCAGGTCCTTCAGTCCCAGAGCTCTGGGCAATGTCTTAGCTGCTGACTGCCCACTCCACCCAAAAAAAACCCCAAACCAACAAAAGCAACAAACCTACTCCTGCACAACCAGGGCCGTTACATAGGCTCCAGAGGGAAAAAAATCCAAGAAACCAACTTCAATTTTAACTAAATCCCAAGTGTTATGGCAAATCCTATTAACATAGATGCCACAGCACATTAACAGCTCTTCCGGTTGACTCCTGGGAAATGACTGATGAAAAGGGTTAGGCATCACATTAAGATGTTGCCAGACTATTCAAGCTAATGTAAACCACCTAGAAAACGTTTTCAATTTTCCTCATTAGGCTTTGTTTTGTATCAGGCAGAAGGAACAGTCTGGGGAACAGTTGGTGTGCTTAGACAGCTGAAACTGATACTTACAGTCACTGGTGAGGCTCCAGGGATGTATTTCTCAGCACTGTCTCCTCTCCCTTGAAAAGAAAAACTGCATTTTCTAAATGAAAAATAGGGCCCAGTTGCTGTGAGCAGCATGGAGAGGTGGCCTGCTGAGCAAAGAGGTATGTGAGGAAGGGACAACTTGTTTTTGCACTTAGGAGGAAGAGACAAGGATGCCCTACAGAACAAAAGATGAGTTGGAATTTATCTTACTTCCTTGCTTACCTTGTTCCTTAATGTGAATTTGGCCTTCCATCTTTCCTTCCACATGGTTGGCTTCTCCCCTGCCCTTCAGGGTCTCCCCAGCACCCTGAGCTACCTGTGCTCGTGGAAATAAGAAGTGCATGGGCAAATCCTGGAGACTGAGCCTCAGGTGCCAAAAGCATCCTTCCCCTATCATGCTCTTTGGTCTCCAGCAAGATGTGGCAATGGGCACAGGAATGGGGAGATGCAACAGTTCCCATCATCCCTGTGCCACTGACCAGAAAGTTTCTTCCCTCCACAGGGCCAGGGCCAGCCCAGCCTAAAGCCCTGGTGCCAGCAGCTGAGATGTCAGATCACTGTGAATTACCTGCACTGTGCTAAAGGTTCAATAGCACCAGAGAGCCTTGGCTTTTCATGGTCCCACTGTCCTGCAGCCAGGACACCCAGAGTGAGCTTCAGATCTCAGCTGTAAAGATTTCAATTTAAGTCTTGGAAGGTTGGTGTCCATATGTGCGCAAGGTGTTGGGGTGCTTCTTTCAGGCAATGGGGATCCAAGCAGCACCATCCAGGAACCCAGGGAGCCCCTCATTCTCCCCTACAGCAGACATCCCATGCTCAGACAGGAGAACAACAATCTTCTTTTTCCCTTCTGAATGTGGAGGTAGGAGAAGATGTACATGAACTATGAGTGGAAGAGGTATTAGGGACCAAAACCTGCCACTGCTCATCCCAAAGTAAGACACTGACAATCAGACGTGAAGCAGCATATTGTTAATGAACTACATTGATAATGAGGCATCATCCTGGTAGCTCTCTTCACTTCTTAATGCTATTATGATATTTCATGTTCAATGTATTATTGTATGCATTAACTTTCAATAGGATCATTAGACTGTATTTTTGATATTCTGCATAGATAAGTAGCAATAGCATTGTCAGAAGAAAAGATACAGCATGCACAAAAAGAAATCCAACTTGGAAATGAAGGGGCAAATTTTCAAATTGAGCCTCTTTTTTCTGTAACACATTATTTTTTCAACCAACTGGATAGAAACCTTGAATTTTGAAAACAAGCGAGAAATGTGCATCCACATCAGGTACTCCAGTACTTCTAATTAGCAAATCTATAAGGTAAAAGCCATTCATGCATGCAATAATATACTTTCAGCATCTTGATTTAGCAGCCATGTTGAGGCACTTAGAGAAATTTCCTCCTAATGCTTTACATTTATGCCAGAAGAAGAAGGAAAAAAACTCTTAGAAGACCTATGGTGCACAGGACCCTCTTTTTAAAATTTCACTATTACAAATGGAACAACATAAAATCTTGGAATAAACAGATGCAGTTTAGCCACAAGAATGGAACACATGGAGGAAGAACCCAATGAATCATTTTCTAGACAAGGAAGAAAAACAGATACAGATCTCTCATCATGAAAACAATAAATTTACAAAGAATCCTCATATAGAGTAATAAATATCAAGACTTTCCACATATCCATTATGTATCCTATAAAAATGAAAGCTGATTTTTTTCTAGCCACTACTGTAGTTAGAGAGAAAACCAATTTAAACTGTATGCACTCATCATCAATGTATTTTAGCAGACAATATAATAAACCTGCCTACCTTCACAGACAATGTATCTCCAGGCTTTTACATCAAATCTGGAAAATGTCGCACTAATATTTAAGCTTTTCCTTCTCTCTCTTTCCTCTTCCCTGGAGTTTGCTTGACCTCTTTTGTGAATGTGAAGGCAGATTTCATTGCCCCCAGCCAGATAATCTCTGTGATGTGTGCTCAGCTGCCATGTGGACCTAATTTCTCAAAGCTTGCCTTTGCCACACACACTTAGAAGGATGATTCCTACCTGGCTGGCCTCGGTACTCTCAGCACCTGCAGGGAAATAAGCCAGACCCTCCACTACCTCACCTATAATCAATCTCTCACTGCTGGCCTTTGGAACAGAGCTAGAAGTGCCCCAGTCCAACACGTCCTATGTCTTTTTCAATCACCAAATCAAATTCTTCCCTTAATCAAAACACAGCATGTAGATGTTTGAAGGGCAATGTGTGCACCTTCTCCATTTCATTCACTAGAAAGTTATGCACTACAGTTGTAACGAACAGTACAAAATGAACCAGCTCTCATGTCACAAAAAAACCAAGCAGGTATTTTTCCCCAATTTATCATTCATGTCTGCACAAGTTTTAGTAGCTCAGATTGTACAGGGTACATCTGTTAATGCAAAGAATCTCTCTCTCTCTTCAACCCATCCACATAGCTTAGGCCTTTGAAGGAAGTCTTTTCTGGCAGGAATCTTATTCTACTGCCATTTAATAACACTAATCAATACCTATTGAGAAAAAATACATTCTCACTGGCAGAAACCAAGAAAAACTGAGACGAGGTGGAGCTGTCAGACGAGGTCTCATTTAGCAAACCAGTAGGTCTCCCTTGGCTAATTCCCAGGTAGCCACATTGCACAAACAATCTGATCCTCTCATAGGTTAGGCAAGATGGAGGAGCATCACCACCTTGCAACCTGACTGTTATAATCTTCAGTAACAGCTACTTCTGCTGCCTCTTCCCTTGGCCACTGGTGAGCTCTCTGCTCCCGCAGCAGTCGCCGCTCCTCTCGCCTCTTTAGCCGGTTCTTCTGGTGCTCCTCTTGCTTGGAGTACTGGAAGCGCTGCAGGAACAGGTCTTTTGCGTATTCATACAGCTGCATGTCCAAGAAATTCAACTCCTCTATCCGTTGTCGCACATCCTCACCGATGTCCACATTCGAGGCCCGCGTAACGTTGAATTGGGTGAATGGGGAAATGAATTTTAGGTTGAATGTCCTCTCAAAGAGATACTGTGTTTTCCTCTGAAATTCCGTCAGCCCAAAGAAGGCCATGTTTTTCAGATTGTTCTTGGCGCTTTGGAGAAGAATCATATTTCTCTCACTCTCATTCATGAAAGTCAGGTTGTAGCAGCCCACCAGGCTGAGGTCTGCCAGCATGCGCACCTGGCGGTTGCTGGCCAAGTTGTAGCTACAATCCATGAATTCCTGTAAGCTGACTCCAGACCAGTCGTCTCCTTCATAACAGGTAGGCAGCTCATCTGGTGTTGGGCTTCTTCCATCGCACATATGAAGGGAAGTTTTCCATGTCGCACCCCTCTGGACATGTTTCCATTCACTCAAGTATCGTGACACTGGATCCCTCAGCATAGTGATGTAATAGAAATTCCTGAAACATATAATTAAACACAGTTTTAAGATTTCAGTAGATTTGCCTATTTATTCTCCAATAAAACTATTATACTGGCACCACACCCTTCACTTTTTCCAGTGCAATGTAGGCACTTCAGGTGACTCTTTCTGAGACTCTTTCTAAAATCTTCATAAATACTGTGAATAAAATACAAGGTAAATTGGGAGAGAGAGAGAGAGGAAAGGAAGTACGCAGTTATCAAGTGTTCAGTGATAGTTACTTTACATAGAAACCAATTAACTGAAGTGTGCTCCCCTCCACATTGAAGTATTAACCGCCAGCAATATCAGAAACTGTGTGAAAAGTGATCTAAATAATCCTACAACTTCTCTTCTGGATTGAGACACATATGTCTCACAAGATGCACAGGATGATAATCTCTACAGCACTTGGGCATAACCTAAGAAAAGCTGAAGCAATTTAATGTGGATGGTGCAAGTGCTAAAAATAACACCATGTGGAAGAATGGCATAAGCCACCTACTTAAGAAAAACCCTATTATTAAGTGGGTTGGAATGAAGATAATAAGAGACCAAAAATCCATTTATATGACTTAATTTTAGACAAGTGCTTGATTGAAATTAGTTATAATCGTATAGTACAAAAGCATTTGTTGGTGTAAGGATTATTATTATTCAATCTACCTGTCAAGAATACAAAAGAGACACCAAGATACATGATCTGAAATAGAGAAAATAACTATGGAGCTCACATTGTCAGTTCATCTTTTTGCTATTAAATTCAGTTTGTATGTCCTATTTATGGCAATCTGAAAGGGACTGCAATTAAATATGTATTAAGGAAACTATCAGATATTGAGGTTCTTTTACTGAGGGATGTTTTACTCAATAATAACTCACCTGAGTTATAAGGTGATATCATAAACACAAAGCAAAACTGAAATACTTATGATTTCTCTCAGCTAGAATAACCAGAAGAAGATTCATGACTAAAATTAACACATGATCTGGTACAAAAATAGGCTTGTGAGTTTGCGTGACTCATCTTACTGCAAACTATACATTAATAAATCATGAGCCCTAAGATTTCTTAAGAAAATTCTGATCTCAGTACTTTTTCTTCAGCCTGGAGAAGGATGAAGAGACTAAGCTGGAAACAGAGAAGGATGAAGGAAGTAAACAGGAAGCAAGCATGCTGAAGACAAGCTACCCTGTAAACAAACCAACATTTTGGAAGTGTCATCTCATACAAGAAATAACTCCAGTAAAATGAAAAATCTCAACATTTTTAACAACCTCCAAGACAATTAGTTTGCTTTTTCAGGTATCATCCACTTCCTGCCACTAAAGATTCACCATCTCCATGAACCTTAGGTTAATCATAAAAATATTTATTTCCCCACATACTGCTAAATATGCAGATATATTTCCCAGTGCAGGCAAAGTAAAGGGAAACAGGTCTGAATACTTCATTCTTATTCATTCTGAATTTTCAACCTACAGGACCTATAATATATTTTCCAAAATAAGGTTATGAGACTGAACTATGGACTATGTTCTGCTGCAGGGTAATTTCCTGAGCTACAATCTAATGCAAACACCGTTTCAATACTTATTTCACAGCAGAAGTTTTACAGGGGGAAGGATTTAAATTAGGGAGTGTCATGGATGTATTTTCACTATCACTTGCACTGGAAGCCAAGATTTCCGTCAGCATCTGATGACACTTTGAAGGATGATATTACCAGAATCATTTGGAGTCTGGAGTTTCTGACCACTGCCCACACATGCACAAATTGCCAAATTGCATGTCATCTGTTTTGGACCCCTTCAGTTACTTACACCGCCCCCATCAACAGGAAACCCAAGAATCACACAAACCTTCATAGACAGGTATTTCTAAAATCCCTCTTCTCCTGCAGAGCAGGAAGTACCAGAAATCCTCCTTTGTGCTCTGCAGGATTGTTCCACTATGAAAAACCAGTCACTGGCCACTTCAGGCACAACTTTCTCTCCTCAGATTGGATGCTTATCTCATCTAGGCTCTTCACTGCATGTATGAGAGCACATTAAGAACTACTTTCCATTTTATAGGGAAAAGAGGTGACACATTTCACAATGTGCAGACAAAACAGCCCAACTCTCAAACACCCATCAGCTCTGGGCATAACAAGCTGTTGTTGCAACATCCAGCAGGCACTGATAGGGTTATGACTAAAAATGGCTGAAAATCCAAGAGAACAGAGATGAAAAAATGGACAAAGACTCAGAGGCAGTTGCAAACATCTACGTCAACAAAGATTGGTTTAGTCCTTGTATTGCTGCTCTTCCTCTCTTCAGGTAATTTTGGTTGTTAACAAGTGGTAACAGACAGATTTAAAAGTTGCTCTTGACAGTTATTTATACCTCTAATAATAGTTCTGTCCTTCCTCACCCATCTCCAGCAGTCTCAGTCAGGTATGACTCAGAGCAACAACAATTAACAAAAATACCTCCTTTGCATCAATCATTTCCCTTTCATCCCTGGATATGTAAATGTGTTTGATGTGCAATAAACAGGAGTACAAAGCAAATGCATGGAAATGAGAACAGTGCAACTTTGGTTAACATCCGCAGCTTCCCTTCTGCATGCTGGGCCAGAAACCTTCGCCAGCCTGCTGCTGCTGCTCCTTGTGACTACCTAACTTCTGCAGCTGTGTTCACTGCCCAGATAAATCTGCTGCTGGTTTCTGCAGCTTCCAGGGAGTTGCCTTCTTGTGTTAACCACTGAATGGCTTTTTCATGTGGCAGACAACCTTTAACAGCAGCTTGACATATATTTTGTTTCTGAGGGGCTGAAAACTTACACTGCATTCACAGTTTACACCATTCTGATTAACCTTCTGGCTGTGACCCTCTGTCACCCTTTTAATCAATCTGTGGTTGGAAGACCATAAGATTTTTTCCACCTAATCCTGGACACTGTCCAAATGACACTGTTACATGCTACCCCTTGATGGGGGGATGCTACACTAAAGTTGTGCACAAAAGTTTCCTTTCAGGGAAAAGCGTGTCACGTCTCCAGAATAATGATACACATCAACACACTAATGCCATGGACATTTGTTTCAGTTAGAAAATTCTATAAATTTTAAAATTATTTTAGGAAATTGTTTTCAAATTGTTTTCAAATGTTGAAAACAATTTGAAAACATTGATGGAATAATTATAGAAGCATTTTGGAGGCCTCAGTGCCTCATATACAATTCAATCACACTGGGAGTAGCTGAGGAGTCAGCTCATAATAAAGACAAGAAGCAAGTTAAAAATATGAAACAGGATATGGCCTTTCTTCACTGTTCAGTAAAATAGCATAAAGTTAGCTAAACACTGAATATGCTTGAGCCACTCTGAATACAGATGTGCACTTGTTCTTACTGGTGTAAATGACCCTCTTGCATCACCCATGCTCACACAGACTTACGGCTATGTTGAATTCAATGGCTACCCACGGTGGTAAATACTGAGCAAAGAATTAAGTAATGACTTCTGTTACCCTGTTTGTCAAAGCAAATTCATCACAGACTTCTTGGCTTTATTTTTATAGACTCCCATCATCGATTGCTGAAACTACTGCCACAGATACCCTCAGTGCTTAAGGGCTAGCCAAAAAGAATATGCTGGTATGTCAGGGAGAAGATATTTTTCAGAAAATACTCCAAATTATTTAAAACCCATACAAGTTATAGCTATATAATATATTTATGTAATCAATATCTATGTCAACATGTGCATGCGTGTGCGTGTAAAGATTTACACTGAAATCTGGCCATAACCTGCTTTTGTCAATGACAGAAAAATGACAGTAAATGCATAGGTGTGAGTTTGCCAATGTATCTTGTGACTGTCTCTACAAACACAGACATGTAAGAACAGTTTAGATTTCATTTCAAACATCAGCCCACTAGCTGCAGTATTAGCTCCTCCTGAAAGGAAAGTTCATGCAGCTTCCCCAAATTAAGCAATCTCCTTTTGGGCATGATGTACTGAAACTAATGGATTATTGAAGTTGTCACTATGGGATAGATGATTTTTGGACAAGTGATGGTCACGGCAAGGGCCTGATGATTCATGCAAGGGCTCAAACAAACACCAGTGTCAAGTGTGGGCTGCACACTATTATTTACACTAGAATTATGAAGTACTTGGTAATTCCTAAGGCTCTAGTCCTACTTGCATGAAATCCAATCTCTTCATTAGCATTAGGCAAAGAAAACCTTTAATTAAAAGAACAGATAAAATGAGCTTCTAGTTATAACATAAGAACATGTATTCCTTCCACATTATAAGGTATTTTAATATAAATACTCTAATCTTACATTAATCCTTCAATAGTATTGCACTGGTTTAGAAATTAATTTCAGAGGAGCAGAGTCTGCTATAAGCAGAAGTGATACCAAACCAGGGCATTTTGCCTCTTCTATCACCATGGAACAGATGTCCCAGCTGAGGGAGATTTACTAAATACGTGAAGGATCACCGCACACTGAGAACAGAAACATCCTATAGGGCCTCCTGGGGAAGAAGGATGAATGGTGTCTTCATAAAAGGAGAACAGCATGCTCATGACAGCGGATGCATAGACAGAAGAATATTTGAGGTGGAGGAAAAGAGTCACCAGAGAATATTTTGGAAAACACTAGCAGATGGAAGAAAGAAAAACCCAAGTGACTGAAAAAATCCAGGCGTAGCATAAAACTATCCACCTTTTGCTTCTTCCTGGTAGAAAGGAAAATAAAAGCCCTGGTCAAGTTTATGTCCCAAGTGGAGATAATTTAGTTGCTCTAATTGTGGAAGTGAGTGTGCTCCTGAGGAAAGGTGTGAAATACCCACCAAAAGCCATCCTGTCAGCACACTTCTGCACACTTCCACAATGGAGCCTGTGGAAAGATGAAGGTTAAGTAGGATCAACATTATGTGAACAAAAGCTTTAGTTTTTGTTCCAAGTTTTATCCTGAAGCCCAAATTCTCACAGTCAGTAACAGAGTTAGCCCACAATCACTAACTTTTCTTTGGGCAAAGTATCGTCAATATGGGTAATAGTGAAAGGAAAAGGGTAAACAAATGAAACAAAGGTAAGTATAATGCAGCACACATACAATTAGGGAATAAGAACATGCAACAGGAATGACTGGGGAAGGCAAAAAGCAAAGAAACATTGTCAGGCTGATCTGAACTGGTCAAAGTCACCCTAATGTATCAGCACGAGGCTGGCAGCATTTCTGGGCAGAGTGTCTCTGCATCCATGGTGTGTTTAATTTACAGATAAGCTGCTCAAAATAACAAGAACAGACTGTAAACTTATCCAGAACAATGGCACGGTAACGAAAATCTATGAAACAGTGCATGAAATATATGCATGTCCATCTGTCTGCAGGAAACATCATACAGCTCAGCCACCAAGCCAGACAGATAAACCCTAGCTGTCCCACAAACTTCTGCAAAGAATAGCAGGAGCACATAGGCTTCTTAAGCTTAGTGTCTGTCACACGATGCTAGACACTATGATGGAATGGTTTTCTAAGAAATCCTTTACATAAGTTTGTGAGCTTAATACTATTATCTATCCTTTCAGGTTTTCATGGGTTTCTTTACAAGACTATTACTGAAAGAACAGCCACCAGCATTAAAAAGTGAAGGTTTATCTACTCTTACCACATGCATCACCTGCTCAGCATGTAGCAAAAGCACTTAATTAGCGGTTTTCTCAGAGGATCTGAGCACTCACCACTTCTGTATTTATGTGGGGTGATGAGCACTTCAATTAAAACAGTGGCTGTAATATTCTATAGGCACTCCACATTAAAGGAGAACTTAGCATAGTTAAATAAAAGAAAAATAAAAAAAGCCCAACTTTAATTTTGACATATAAAACTACATTTTAGATGTGTCTCATTATTCCATCTAGATTTTGTCCCATGGCTCTGAATCCAACTGGACTAAAAACTGGCCATTGTTTCCTATTTCTGAGTTGGCCACAAGTCTCTGTTGGTTAAACCTACCCTTTTCATTACCCCAGTGGCATAAAGAGCAGCTAAATCCAGATGACATACCTGCTCAGAGAAGGGACTGGATGCTACTTTCAGGGTAGGACACCTAATTGCAGTGGTCCACATATGAGCTATGCATCAAGGCAAGCTCTGAAACCAGCAGGGAACTGCTCAGCACAGGCAGTGATGTGTGTCTGGCCATGGCAGGGGCCACCTCTGGCATGATCTGCATCCCTTTAGAGGCTCCCTCTGCCTCACACCGTGTACCTTGGCCACAGAGGGAGCTTAATTGCTGACCTGGAGGTGTCTGTGTTGTACAGGTGTCTCTATCTGCAAGGTGAACCCTGCACTTGGAGCCAAAGGGTTCTTGCCTGAGGGGACGTATTCATAGAATGCAAAGTTCAGGCCAACATAAAAAACTAACCACTAACATAACATTTTGTAATGAAGGAGAAATAACCACAGAGAACCTCGATTTCACAACTCTTTGTACCTATAATGCATCTACCAGTCATGGTATAATGTCTCTTTCTAAACATGCTTATAGAGTTGGAGCATTCCCCAAAGCAAAGCAAAGTTTTTAAGCAAGTTCTGTATTGTTTCATACAAACCTCCAATCCAGCAGTTAGAAAAACAGTCCATTAGAACTTTGTTGTCCTTGCTGAAACATCAGTATATCAGTGTGACAGAGGGAGGGCTGGGAGTCTGGCAGCTGGGATTGTATTTCTGGTTCTGGTAAGAAAAGGCAGTCGCTTGGGAAGTAATTTGTGATGACACAGACTGTTACAGGCAAGAGAAATGTGGCGATTGGGCACTGGGAAGCACTTAAGAAATGGGAAATCTTATATTTCCTTGCATGTTAGGAGGAATACTCCCTGTCACTAACTTCAGTTTCTTTTACAGTAACTCACAGGTTTCATCACAAAACTCCCAACTTTTCTGTTTAGACATTGCAGGCCCTTTTTTCTTTAAAAATATCAGAATAAATTTTGTATCCATACCATCAGAAAAACCTCACGAAAGCTTTATAGCATTGGTTTTGGGTTCTTTTTTGCATTGTTGTTGATCAGAAGATTAGTGTCCTACACCTGATTAAAGAATGACAGATGACGAGTGCCTTTAGAGATCATTCACTCTTTGACATCAAACAACTTTTAACAGCAGTGATTTAGAGTAATTGAAGGATAGAAAAAAGGGAGTGAACCTTCGGCAATACAAATGCTACACATACAACATTAGGAATTTTTCCACCTAAAGAGTCCAATTTTCCTTGATGTAAAGCTAGAACAAGTTCAGTAATGGCATAGAGCTATGCAAAGATATGAAAAGAATGAGATATTAGGTAAGCTGTTTTAACATAGCACTGGTTCATAGATTCACATAATGCAGAAAAAAGGTTTGTTTCAAAATCCAGCACTACATCTGAACTGAAACAATGGTAAAAACTGTATTTGTGGAGATGCTATTTTTTTTATTTCTTAAATACTTCAGGAACAAAGACAACTGGCCTCAGACTATGCAAAATGACAATTTCTTTTTAAAATGTTGCCTGCTTTTATACTTAGGACATGTGATTTTGTACTTTTTTAAAGTAATGAATAATCATGACAATATTAATCACATTCCTGACATATCACATTGCCACAAGCCCTTCAAAATTATCAGTGAAAGTGTATCTTGGGACCTACTGCTGCAAAAGGATAGTGAGAGTGCTGAGAATTTTTTTCTTGGCATAGAACATAAGTTTGTGAGGATACAGACTTTAATGATGTATTTCAAAGGTATGTCTAAGACATTAGATGAAGATCAAACAGCCACCTTTCAGCACCTACAAAGAAGCCAGTGAGAAGATAAAGCAAGGCCTTTCACTCTTGTGCATGGTGGGATAGCTGAGGGACAATAGTCATAAACTGAAAAAGGTGAGAATAAAAGGAAAACAATTTTCATTATCAGAATAATTAAGCATTGGAAAGCTTTGTCAGTAGCATCTCTGCATCCTCCACCCTCTGAGATTTTGAAGATCCAACTGGACAGAGCTCTGAGCAGCCCCAACTATGGTCAGTGGTGGCCCTGCTCTGAGTAGGAGGTTGGACTTCTCCTGAAGACCCTTCCCACCCCTGGGGCTCTGGGATTCTGAATGACAGCAGAAAGTCTGCTGTCACCAAGTGTACAGTCCTGTCAGACAACACAGCAAGCATGAACCAGCTCAACAACTCCCTTGTTCTTTCCCGTCCACCTAGGAACAGTAGACTTTTAGTCTCTTTTAAAAGATTGTGGGTTTTTTAAAATAACATTTTAACTAGGTCTATAACACTCCAAACCAGCACAGCCTGAATTACTGAGCAGCTTCATGAATACTTATTTCAATGACATGTTATTCAATATAGAGTCTCCAGAAACTGGAGAGGATGGTGCAGCCACTACATGTCCCTAAAGAAATGAATTCTGTTCACAAGTATCAAGTCTGGACCTTGAGCAGCTCCTAGGCTAGTGAAATGATGTAGTTACCCATGATTTTAATCCCAGTATATTACAAAATGCACATGAATAGCATATGAATATGTGTGAGCCCTCTGAGCTAATATAGGCTTTTCCTGTGTGTTGCCTTCAGGATTTAGGCATACATTTTCCAACACAGAGCATAAGGTTGGGCATTTTACTCTACATTTAAACATGTAGGGAAGCTCAGCCTCACTGGCAGTGAAGAAAATAGTGAGTAATATGAGCAGATACGAAGAAAGTTTTTGATTTATTTAGGAAAAAACTCTCAGAGACATCACAGTGCCCTACCTACCCTGCCAGCACAGATAACAGCACTCAATTATCCCTTTCCTAACCGCTTATGAAATATACTTTTCATGCCATTGCTTCTACTGAAAATATCTTGTGAAGGTTGCTTCTTACAGTTAGGAACACAAGTCTTATTCCCAGACAAAACCTGGTCTTGGTCTACTTAGATCCAGTTGTTCTTGAGTTAACACAGCAAATACATAAAGGAGATTTATAAATGTAACATCAGAGAAGGAGAAATAGCACTTAAACTGAAGATCAGAGAGCAATCACACCTCTCAACTTTCAATTTACAAAGCTGAACTACTTTTTATTGTCTCCTCTGATCAGAACAGTTGTAAGTGACCAAACTGCAGTCCCCAAAACCCTTGGGTCATGCTTAGATCCTTTTACTGAGTTTTCTAACATCTCAGCTTTTCATGCTAGCTTTTGATAGGGAGCTTACAAAAGTAAGGAGCTCCTGAGATTTGTTCCAGGTTTTGTTCATCATAGTAGTCCTTTCCTGGCATTTGAACTTGCACACTTCAAAATTCACTATACATGGCTAGAATTGAGCAAATTTCACACAAGCCTTTAGAGATGTCTTGTACAATAAACATTTCTTACCTCCACTGGTAACATATTCTCTGATACACCCTCACACTGTATTTTGGGTTTTTTTGTGAGGCCACATGACTCTGGGAACTCATACTCACTGTGTCACTGGCTCAGATGGTCCCTGCCCATGGCAGGGGGGAACCTGATGGTCTTTTAGGTCCCTTCCAACCCAAACCATTCTGTGATTCTATGCATATGAAGACTCCCTATTTTGGCTGGTAAGCACTCAGTTGATAGAGGACAGCTGTTTCTGCCAGCTTCAGATGCATGAACCATGCACTTTGCACTACCAAACTGCATTTCCTCTATTTTTTTTTTTTTTAACTCCTCAATGTCATTAAGCAAATCCCATTAATATACTTAAGCTTTTTTGTTTCCATTACATTAATGGAAACATGAAATAGGGTCAGAGTTAAGACTAGCCTTGTGGAAATTCACGGATAACTTTAAGTTCCTCTTTCAGCACATCCTGTTTTGCTACCAGCTTTTTGTTCACCAGAAAATTCTTATGCTCAGCCTCATGCTTTCTGCCTTGTATAATATACTTTGCACATGCTGATATATAAAATATTTTATTGAAGGTAAATTTCCATTCTGCTATCAGAGATAGATGCTGGATTTACATGTCACATCCCAGAGGCTGGTGGGCCCAGCTTTGGTGCATGTGAGAATACAGAGGTTGGTTAAAGATGGGGAAATGACAATTTGTTTCAGAGCGAAGTAGTCTGGAATAGAAATGGATAGATGAGGTGATTTGATGGAAAAACAAGCTTGATACAAATTGTAAATCATTTCTTGATGAGACACAAATCCAACAAATTTTCCTCCAGTGATTTTTGTTCTTTGCCTAAATTATATCAAGCTCAGTTGTTCTAAGTATTCCTTAAATTGCTGAAGGGAGTAAAGTAGCAAGAACCTGGCTGAAAGAAATACAAATGCAAAATGCAATAATAATTCAAACAATGAGAATTGCATTGTTCTATCAATCACACACATAAAACAACCCTTGTACCTCTTAAGAAACAGGGTGTGAGCACATGCAGGAGGAAATATCATTCAAAAGCAATAGATGTCTTACAAGATTCTTGAAAAATATGCAAGGCGTTTGTGCTGGGGAGAATAAGAAATCTTTTGTGGTGAGGACTGGCAAAGAAGGGATCCATTGCTCACATCACCTCCATTCTACCTGGTCACTATTGTGCACAGGTGGTTACTGTGTCTCAAAAGAACTGTGTAAATCTGAGGTACACTCTTTAATCAAAATTGGTTTTTTTTTCTCTGCATTTGCCAGGCCACTGCACAGAAGGGAACATGAAATAAGGGTGCATTTGCACTGCTGTCCTACCCACCTCCTGCCTGAGCTGCCTCTAGCCCCAGCCTGGGGAGGGAGCTCTGAGCTTGCCTTTCTCGAGAAGATGTTACAGGTACAGGGGAAACGAGCCAAGGGGATGGCCCACAGCAGGAAGTGGCAGCAGAAAACAAGAACTGGCCAGGGAAAAGGAAGGTGATGACAAACAGGGGCCAAGAGAAGAGCAAACTTGAAGAGAGTGTTGCACAAGGGACCTGCAGTTTGAGCTTGTTTTGCCAATATAGCCTTAAAGGGTTACAGAAACCTCTTTGGGAAGAGACTTTCCAGAAGAAGTCTGATACCTATAGGCACAGATAACAGCTTAGCATAACAGAATTCATAAAATATCCCTTATGCACACAGGACAAACCATAAAACCCTCCTCACAATCAGGTCGCAGAGTCTCAGCAGCTGCCAAAAAGGAAATCCCTGTTTCAGGGGGATTCTCATGGCGTCACTGCCTGGGTGACCAAGCACTCCTCCAGCTCCAGAGGAGAAAGGTGGGGACACAGAGCTCCTCCCTATCCAATAACTTAAACAACATAAGGCTTTTCATAATGGTTCTAAAGGAAAAAACAAATCCCTGCATACTTTCATGCAGAATTATGAGAGACCTGTTATTAAAAGGGTCCTGGCTGCCTGCAGGAATACACTTGGTTGGTAAAATTCTGTTTCAAAGAGCCCCTGAAAGAACAAATCAAATGTAGCCAGATCCTTAAATCTTCTGACATTTACATTTCTTCAGTCAGATTTTGTTAGGTCTAAAACCAAGCAAAATTAGTTATGTTAAATGCAACTACAATGTTTATTTTCATCCTCTTCCTGTTTTTTGAAGGAGCTGTTGCTATCCCATTTTATTCTCTGGCTAGGTAACACTTGCAGCACCAGCATCACCAGTGTTCCTTTGTAACTGGCTTCACTGGAAACCAGTTTGCGTCACAAGTGTAACAAGGCTCCCTCCCCAGCTGAGCTTTCTCTGATTTCCAACTAAGAGCTCAGTTGCAGGCACTCTTTTCCAAGCCTGGGATGCTCAGATAAAAGTTCCGTGGGATTTTTCACTGCAATGCATTTTGAATCAGTACAGTAATTCTGCTCAATTAATAAAGTAATTGACAATAAAAAGGGCTCAGTAATTGAAATCTCTTTGAAAGCACACTAATTTATTCTCTCTAAACTTTGCCTTGAATCTTTATTAATTCTGACGTCAAGCAAAATGACCATAAATTATAAATGATCATCACAAAATCCAGGCGTCACAATCATTTTCTTGTCCTACATGCTGAGTTTTTAAAGCCTCCCATAAGGTAAACAACATGACAGCATACATATAAAATAATTTCAGGTTTTTACTAATGAATACCTTATAAGAGAAGTGTTCCCTATTTGTACATTGAAATAATTCACAAAACTTAGGGAAATTACCCAGCTGTAAAACCAAAATGCTATTTTTTTCCTCCTAAAATTCCTCTTTTTGTAATGTGACTGCATGATTTTACCTGTACGCCAGTGAACAAGAAGATGATGGAGTATTTCAGTAGAACATGACAGACTACTGACTTTCCATTTTACACTGAATTTTGTTTTTTACTAAAATGTTTCATAGCGTCTGAGCAAACCCAGAAATATCTGGTATGAATATATAACTCCAAGAAAACCTAGAAATGTTTGGTATTAATAATATAACTCAAATATAAGCACGAGTGCCATTTTCCTTCTTCATTGATCATTATAATAGCTATCTTTGTACATATTTAAACATATATGCACACACATACATAAAAGCTCCACAAGGGGGCCCTCTAATCTTCCCCAAATCTTCGCAAAAGCCTAAGTCGCTTTCCAAAAATTGATGTCATAAAGCTTTTGTCTACAGATACTATGGTATCTTAGGAAAAAAGCTTTTTACCAACTAGAAGTGACTTTGTGATAGAACTTCATAAAAAAAAAACACCTGTACTTTGAAATGGAATCACTCCTTATGCACAATTCCCACTATATACTTGGCATGCAAAGAGCTTTCATCAAGCTTTTCCAAGTTTACTACTTGCAGTGCCCAGCCAGAATGAGACCTTTTACACACACACAGACACAGAGCCAGCTCACGCTGCCATGGTGAGGCAGCCTCCAGGATGCAGCCTGGTTCTGTGTTATATTGTAATTTGTAGGCAAAGCCCAAAGTGAGCAAACATGAGTGATTTCAGCCCTGTAACAATGCATCCTGTAGGCACCACAGTTAAGGTACAAATGGCATTAAAGTTATTTGCACTGTCCTCTCAACTCCCTGCAGATATGAAAAACAAATCTTGTTTGTCATACCTTGTTATCTGCTTTAATATTCTGAATGTCTTACAGACACAGCATTATAAGTTCTCATCTTCTTAACTCAGCTGTAGCTCTGTGATGTTTTTGTTATTTACCATACATTTGACCTTGGAATACCTAGAAGAAATGGAGCCATCTCTTTCTTCTGACCTCAAATTTTAATTAATCAGGCTTAGTTACACATGCCAGGCTGTGAACTGCACTGTACCATCAGTTGTGGATGTTATGCTCTGAGAAAGAAGCTAGTAAGATTAAATAAAGAATTCTAGGTTTCTAAACAACTTTTATGAAGGATTCTTTACCTTTCAGGAAAGCTAGATAGAGATTATATTAATTCAGTCCTGCAAATACAGCACAAACCCACCAATCTGATAACTCAGTCAAATAAATCTCTGCATCTTGATCTGCAGCACAAACTTTAAGCAAAGTTTCCATGATTTCTCAGTGATAGTGCTGTATGATACCATCATGTTTAACCTATGCACATGACAGAGTTCAGGCTGCTCCAAAACTTGTGCATTCACATAAAATAAAACATCCAAGAACCTGATGGGTCTCCATAAGAATACTGGTTCAAGTAAGTCATCATGGACACCTGTGGCTCTATAACTTTCCTCTGAAATGGACAAATCCTAATCAATGAAGCACATCTGTACAGTGGCAAAAAAGCACTACCCAGTCCCTTCAGGCCATGAACTGACTACTTGAAGCATGACATTTGATTAGCCTTATTATCTCAACTCATTTATACATAAATGTTTTCAGGGGCCATGAAGCCATCCAGCCTTTATTAAAATCTAGCCACATTCTCTGAACTGATGTTCCCTTCTCTTCCTTCTTCCTTTTTGTCTGTAAAAACAAGGAGAAATGTCTTTTTAATTTTTTTTTTAAACTATGGATTATCATCTTTGCAATTTTATTATTGTCAAATAACCTTCTCCTCATACATAAGTGCAGCAGGCTGTTGCTATACATGCTCACATATGCAAATAGGTCAGGCTTTCCAGTCTTTCCCCACAGAGATATTTGACATTGAGACTCAACATGATCTAGCATCTTTCCAAACTAAAGGCCAGGGGAATCGTGTGTGGGACTTCATTTCCAAAACTATTTCTCATGGAAATTAATGAACATCTGTGCAGATGCTGAATGTGAATTCAGGCAGCAGACAAAGCCTATCTGAAACTGAACTTAATGTCTAGAAATACCTAATGGTAAGCATGTTTCTCTTTTGATTTCTTCCTTTCTTTGAAGAGTCAGAGTGCTCTTCAGGTCACAAACTTTTCTTGCTCTAAAAGGAGTGGGATGATGAAAGGGTTATGAAAGCTATTTCAGCATAAACAAGGAGCAAAGTTGCTGATGTGTATCCTAAGTAACACAAAGCTTGAACATGAAACATTCATTAGGATTTCTTTAAAGACTCTGTAAATTGCTCTCTGTTTCATATGGAGTACTAATGGCAATACAAGTATAGAAGCAATGCAAACAGAAAAGCAAAATTCAGGTTAGATATTAGATATCATCATGAATATTTTTCTACAGTTTTAATGACTTCAATATTTCTGTCTTTTATCTAATAGAGATTAAATAGTCTGGGTCAATCTTTTTTGTGATACATATATTGAATATTACATAATTTAACATCAATTAACACCTGTGAATTTAAAAAAGAAATCCCATCAGAGTTGAGTAACTGAAGAGATGCTACCTTCCTAGAAAAAGTAGCTAAATAAGAGAAAAGGTTGCAAACTAAACTGGTTTTGGCTTTTTGTTTTTTTTTTTTTTTTGTTGTGTTTTTTTTTTCTTGCTTTGAAGATGTTCCTTTCCAATGGGTTTTCTCTAAAGCAACATTTTTGTTTATAATTGTATAATTTTTAATATATGGCAAAACTATAAATCCCAGTAGTCTTACCAAGTGCTGTTTAGCACTTGTATCCTTGCTCTCCCTCTGGGAATAGAAGCCACTGTATGTTCAGGCTAAAGAACAGCCCCACCTGAATGAAAAGCAAGTTTGCATGCACATAGACCTTTATTCATGGCACTTTAATTTGCTCCATGGCCTTAATAAATACACAGAATAAGTATTCTCATACAAACTCTTCAGATTTTTTTTCATGTTGTTTCCAGTTACATTGCTTTTACTACAAGGACCAATAATTAGTACAGGCATCATCAAAAGCCCACACTTCCTAGCTTCTCTTTGTTGCTCTTCATTTTCCCTCATTATTTGTGTCCTCACACAGCAGCAGCATAACTTTATGCCTGATGGAGCTGCAGAGGAAACAGAGCATTTCCATGTACCACAGACTGTTGGGCTGATACAGAGGAAATTCAGCTTTGTCCTAGCTAAGATAAGTTTAAGCCCATTTGCTCCTGCACCAAGTTTCTCTATGCAGGGAGCTGGCTGCAGGGCAAATTTGAGTGGGAGTGGGATGGTGTCACTCAAAGCCCCTGTCAGCCACAGAGCTGTGGTGCCACTTGTCGGGGTGGCACAGGGGCTGTGCAGCTGGCTCAGGAGGGCAAGCTGAAAGCTGGAGCATGGGGGACAGATCTCACCTGGAAGTGTGTTAGTTTAGGTGTGTGGCTGGTTCTCCACAGATCATTTTCACAGTGCTGCCCTCATTTGTGCCCTTCCTCTACAAGCTAATTTTTTAAATTGAGATTTTAAAGTTTTAGCTCTTTGAAACTGGAACCGCCTCATTTTTGCATCACAGGCACACAGACTCTCTGAGGGCTCAGTTTAGATCCCTGTGCATTGAGTATATTACTGTTAGTTCAGGCTTCCTTAACAAACCTGAGAGCCAAAAATTATTTTGAAAAGCTTGGTATGCAGTCCTCTCCCTTCTGCAGGTTTACCCCTGTTATTTAGAGTTAACATTTTGGCATAACTCTATCATTCAGCATATGGCAAGTGGCATCAGTGTAACTTTCAATGCCAGATATCCTAAGGCAGTTATGCAATACTATAGTATAAAATACTATAGTATTGCAATTTGGATTTTGTTATTTTAACCTAGCCTGGACTTAGCTTTGCTTCCTAAAAAGGCTTTAAGGCAATAATGTTCTACAACAACAGATGAATTAAAAGTATCATATTAAAAAGGTGTTGAAGAAGCGACTTGACATGGCAGATAAACCCACCAACAACTATTAAATACAGAGAAATCTTCAATAAGCAAAAATTTCTCAAGCCTTGAATTTTTTAACCAGGGGAGTATATTGAGGGGTATCATCGTTACATGCTTGCCTTGTTCTTGTCCTCCTTGGACTCTCCAGTTTTGGAGGCAAGGTGTTAGGTTAGCTGGACCCTTGGTCTGACTCAGCTTAGCCATCTCTGTGCTACTTCAAGCCACCTACACAATGGTACTTTTTCCCCCTGACATTGATGAGAGAAGTATCTCATGTTGATGAGTTAAGTCAAAGAAAAAAAAAAAGAAAAATTTAAAAAATCTGTACTGTTTTAGTCATATGCATAAGGAAGAATCTGGATGTCATGCTTGCCATAGAAAATGTTCTCTCACCTTCAATAAGAAATCTGTTTTCTGTTTTCTTAAAAATGGATGTGGGTGTTACAAATGGCAGTTTTTTACCATTTTTAAAAATGAATGCTTTCCATTCATTTAAGAAGAGACTATCAGAAAATATATTATTACCAAGGGTTGGTAGGAGGCAACATCAAACAGCATGTCATCTCTGAAAGAAATGAACCATGGCAACAGACTGAATGCAGGAACCGACCGCTGAGGTTCAGCACAGAGGACAGGAGCATCCCATCAGGGACACGGCACAGAATGGCAGCTGAGATCTTCAGGTAGGCTGAGAAATGGCTCAGCCCCTCCTGACTACTCCACCACTGCTCCATTCCAGGTCTGTGTGTGTCTGTGTGACCTGGCACTGCAAATATGACCCATGGCAAACCCAGGCAGCATGAATTAGCTAAAGCACATACCAGGCTCCATTGCTTTTATGTGCTCATGTGTGGTATCTGATGGACACAGGCAGATGCAGAACAAACCAGCCTGCTTTGGCACAAAGCAATTAACCAATTTGCTGACTCCTTCTGAACAGCTTGAATTGGCACGGTGGTTTTATGTCAGAGGAGCAATTTGCATCATTGTTCAAGGCTGCTTTTGAGCATGTACTAGGATATCTAAAGCCAGTTCGACTGTATGGTCAAAGCAAAAAAAAAATTGTGGCCTTAGTATCTAACTTGTTACAGCCATACAGGAGTTACTCCAGATTTATGAGTGTGCAAACACACCAGGATGATCTGCTTCGTTTTGCTGCCCTGGACAATTCTGTGTCTGTCCCAACTTACTGAACCTCTGCAAGTCTTTCCAGGTAGTACACGTTTCTTTGTGTCAGTCTGCTAGAACTATACGAATGAAAGTAAATGACACAACTAAAATATTAAATTCCTTAAATGTTGAATATCACACATAAAATTCAAGGAGTACAACATATTTAATTGCAAAAGCGTATCAATTCCACGAGAAATGTATAAAAGCCTCCGTTACAAGGTGAAATATTGCCCAGGCAGTTGGAAAATGGAAAAGAATATTATTTGTGCAGCTTTTATTTTGCCACTATAACACCCTACTTATTTGCAATAAAAATTATTATTTTTCCATAGAACTCCCGCTTTGTTCAGTGCACTGAACAGGCAGTGCTCAGTGAGATGCTTGTTCAATATTTCTTTTTATCGTCATGTGAAAGCCCATAATTCAGTATTTTATTTACAGCAGATTGCACAGACTCTGCTCAGGCACAGAATATCACATCTCCTCATTGCTTTTACTATCACAATCATCCTTGTACCATGCTGTACTTAATTTATTTTTGATTAGTATTTTCTACAACTCCTATTACATATCCTTACACTTTTGTACACCAAATTTTTATTTCTTTTGGATCAAAAAGAAAGATAACCAAAGACTGGGACAAATTCCTTTTTTGAAGAGACAGGAAGTACACAGGTTAAATGATCTCATGAGAATGGGAAAGACAAGCTTGAGTCTCTTAGGCAATAGAAGCAAATGAAGAAATATCCCTCAGTTCCTACACACCACGACCAGCTTTTGTCAAAAGCAGACCCAACTGTTGTTTGATGTGACACTCACATCTGCAGGTACAAGGATCCTGAAGGAAGGTGTTTCCCACTTGTGCTCCCCAAGAAGGATCCATGGGGCTTCTCAGACTCCCCAGAGCAGGCAACAGTAATGCACATGCAGAGACTCCTCAGACATCTTACAAATCACAGCTGTGGCTTTCAGTGACAGAATCAAGCAAGGAGCAAGGTTTCATGTTTGAGATTCACAGATTTGGTACTCACTCCTTATGGCTTGGGGTCTCAGATGACTTCATTAATACCAACAACTTTGTAAATCAGACCACGCCTTTTCTGTTTCATCTGGAATTCTGAACTGGAACAACACTTCAAAATATCAGCATCTTGAATATTTAATAATTTGTCTACCTTAGAGTCTTGTTGTGTGCACCTATTTCAAGTGTGCATAGCCCAGGACAATGAATAGGTTGTTGCTTTGAAAACCATTACTACTAAACATTCAACTTCCAATAGAGCTTCAATGCAACAGATAATTCAACAGATATTTTGTTGATATTTTATGGACATTTTGCAGGGGTTATCCATAGACTAAGGGAATGATATCTCGTTATTATATCAAAGGATGGGAAGGAGTGGATGGTGAGCAATGAAGTTATGTTGAGTAGTGTGGTACCTGGGTATGATGAAAATTGTATGGAATAATGGGTGGAATGTGCTGGTTTCAGCTTGGTGGAGTTAATTTTTTGTATGGTGGCTGCTATGGACTGTGTTTTGGATTTTTGCTGAACACAGAGTTGATAATATAAAGATGTTTTTGTTATTGCTGAGCAGGGCACACACAGAGCCAAGGCCTTTTCTGGTTTTCATAGTGCCACGCTGGTGAGGAAGCTAGGGATGCATGTGAGGCTGGGAGGAGACACAGCTGGGACAGGTGACCCCAACCAATCAAAGGGATACTCCAGACCATAGAACATCATGATGGGGATGTAAAGTGGGGGAAGGAGGAAGGAAAAGGTGTTTGGAGGATGGTATTTTGTCTTCCCAAGTCCCCATTATGTATGGCATGATAGGGCCCTGCTCTCCTGGGATGGCTGAACACCTGTCTGCCCTTGGCAAGCAGTGAATTGATTCCTTGTTTTGTTTTGCTTGTGTGCATGGCTTCTGCTTTCCCTGTTTACCTTTATCTCAACCCATTAGTTCTCTTGCTTCTACCTTTCTGATTTTCTCCCCAAGCCCTGTGGTGGGTAAGTGAGTAAACAGCTGCATGGGGCCTGGTTGATAGCTGGGGTTAAATCATGACACTGTCTCACTTTTTATTTGGAAATGGCTGTCTCATATTCTTCATGGCGTCTTTCAGGCAGTACAAATCTTAATGAGAAAATGACTGACATTAATAAGGCACTAATGTGTTTTCATAGCCACCACTTAGTGGAAGATGCTTAGAATAACTAAGACACAGATAATGGACAATTAACAGAAAGATGATTTGGTTTTGTCCGCCTATTTCTCATGAAGAAATATATTCCTGAATGCAAAAACTATATTCAAATAGTTGATAAAGAAAAAAATATCTAATAGACAAGGAATATTTGAAGCACCCATAAATAATACAAAGTTTTCTTTTTTTTAATCCAGAGGACATATGGATGAAATAGGCATTGTCAGTCAGCCAACAAGTAACATTAATATCCTTTAAAAACATACTTCTAGGCTACACAGAAAACTTCATTTTAAATTCAGCCTAGCACTTTGTACTCATTAATGGGCACAACTTCACAGGCAAAGTTACTTGAAGACAAAAATAACAGCTCAGTAAGATGGGGATCAGTTGGCCATCTTGTCACCATTACCACCTTGTACGAAGTTAAAGGCGTGTCTGTGCACTTTGCTGAGCAAGGACAGCCTTTAACTGCCTTGCTGAACCAGGACATCAATTATTTGTGGACATTAAAAAAGGTATTATCAAATTCATTATGTAGTGAGACAGTTGTTAGCACAGTAAATTAGCTGGATGATAGGTGGACTATACATGCTCGGAATTAAAGCAATCGCGGTGTTATTTTCTCTGACAAGAGTTTATGCACTCAAAGAGCAAGTAAATGATGCAAATATGAGCAAACAAACAATTGTCATAGTAATCTCTCCATTCTAGAGATATTTTGCATTCATCTGAGTTTGAAAACTGACTGCTTTAGGCCTCAAAAATCTGTAAGAAGGAGACATTATCCCTCACAGGAGCAAAGAAACAAAGGTTACAGGAAACCTACTTTGTCTGTCCAAACACTTGCAAGAGCCCAGGCTGAAATGCAGAGGTGTCAGGATGGGTAACCCCAGTGAGGCACTGTGTCCCTGACTCATCAAGAGCATCTATGCAAAGGTAAACCAGAAGAGGGCAAGCCAGTGTCCCTTTAAAAAGACAGACTTATTCAGTTTAATTTTTCAGATAAAATTAATATTTTTGACCTTGTGACTCTCCTGAATACAGTATCAATTATTATAAACAAGATGATATCTGATATTTTAATTCTTATTTTTCAATGACTGGAGAGATATTTTTCTTTTTTTTTTTTCCAGGCAGTGAAATTTTTGGAGATTCTTTGGATACAATGGTCTTCTAGTCTTTGAAGTCTGTAGGATACTACTGAACTCTTGAAATTCTTTTTCTTCCTTGAACTACAGTAAATTGAAATATAGATTTTTGTGCGACCTCTTCTGAGATCTACAGACTTTGTTGGTCAAAGTTCCTCTCACTTTCCTAGTTCTGAGCTCAGAATACCATGCCTGTGCTTTGCTGTGAACCACTGAAATAACTGTAAATGGTTTTTGCTTTAAATGTCCTTGCTCTGGAATCTTGTGAATGCACTCTGCCAGTGCACTATGGAGTAGCACAGATCTCCATGGTTTGAGAACAGCTGTGTCCAGTCTTCCTTACTCTTTTGACATTTAAATTTAATTTAATTATGTGGATAAAAAGCTTTCTCTGGGGAGCCTGGCACTGGGAAGAGAAAACAGGCACCATACATTCAATCACTGATATTCTTAATCTCTTATCTCTAAAATGTCAGCCTCCCCTATTTCTAATCTATATTGCAGGATGAAAATGGTTAGTGCAAACACATTCAAAGCATCCTCAATTTAACTATAGCCTTTTGACTTGTGTTGACACCTACTCCTTCTCACAGGACTTTTAGGGTAAGACCTACTCGGCCTGCTGTCTGTCACTGTGAAATTCTGAGTCTCAGGCAGTTCATCTACAGTAAGCAGAGAAAGGCAGGTACTTTCAGAGATAATTTATCCCCTCCTAAGACAGCTGTCTTCAAGACATGGAATGAATTTGTCTCTGAAGGTGTGTTCCAGTTGAGCTCTACACAGTTATATTCACTTTTGCTGGCAACCCCCTGCCACACCACCATCACAATTCTTGATGTCAGTGAGCTCAGATCAAATGCAACTCAGTGACTGGCAGTGAGCACATGGAATGATGCCTGAACTTAGCAGATACTTCTTCCTTTACAGCAATTGGTGAACAACATGGCAACCAGTCATAGTCTTTGATGGCCAGCTGGAAAGATATTTTCCCCAGGTAACATACGTTATATTGCTGGAAAAATTACTCAGTTGCATCACTTCTTTTATGATGTCTCTCTGAGTGCTACTTGTGGTGATTCATTGTTGGATTGAGCTCCCCAGCTTTGTAAGTGTGGCTGCACAGCAGTCCATTGAGCCATTGGTTTATTGCCTTATCATTCAAAATAAATGACAGCCCAATTAATTTTTCAAACTTTTGTTTCAGAGCTTTTGCCAAGACCTGCTCATGGCTGTCAGTTGGCAGAGGACGTTACGTTGCTGTTTGGCATGTGCTTGGTAGGTGTGGAGTTACTCAGATCCTTCTGCTTCCAATAAGGACAAATAACACTGAGGGGTTCCCTTGAGAATTGCAGGAATGGGTTGCCTGGGCTTAAGGCTTGGTGAGAGATAGCAATTTTGTCCATAAATTGTAAGCTCAGACACCATGAGTCTTATAAACAGGATGGAAATCAGGCTTTTAAATGGGTGTCTAAGATCCCAGTAGAAGGTGACTGGCTTCTTGCACGGTGGATAATTGCAGAGATTTCAGTCACTGCAGTTCAGGTATTAAAGGACTGCAATAAATTACACAAATTACTGTAAAATCCAATATTGCCCCATAAAATCATGCAAAAAATGCTAACATTTCTCAGTTGCTGACATGGTTATACAAACTAGTAATTAAACAATAGGGAAAAAATAGAAATTAACATCAAGTCTGGAAATACTGCAAGAAGGTATTGATAACGAGTGCTATTTTGATCACTATTATTGGATACACTGTTATCTAGTATAATATACGATGATTAAATGCTTTAAGAGAAAAGCTAGCAAATGGACTAATTATGACAATGACTGTAATTTGGAAGATACTAGTTAACTTCATGAAAACAATATAAAGATACTTGAAAGAATTTAGTAAAAAAATGTATAGAAATGCATGCAGAAAAATATTTTCTGAAACAAGTATTTTATGGAGCAGAAAAATTTTAGGCCTTAAAAATATCCGTGTTGGATAGGGCCCTTAGCAACCTGACCTAGTGCATGGTATCCCTGCTCATGGAAGCAAGGCTGAAATTATATCTTTAGAGGAATCCTTGCAACTCAAACCATTCCATGATGATTCTATGAATATGGAATAATACGAGAAGTGCTTTTTACATTTATATTTTGGCAAAAAATGGGAAATTTGTCACTCCACACCCAGAAATATCCCATTGGATATTATGTGCTATGCTGACTTAAGCATATTAATGTCTCAATTAATTACATTTTGGGATAAGAAAAAATACCAAAAAAATTGAGGGTAAGGCAGTTTTGATAGGACAAGAATAAATATCTGGGCTACCTTAACTCTTGCTTCTTGAGTTTTGAAGACAATGAAATTCAGCTACTGCAGTTTTCTCTGGACCATGTCCAGTTGGGTTTTGAATGAGTGTCTCTGCAGATGGAGACTCCACAACCTCCCTGGGCAGCCTGCACCTGTGCTCAGTCACTCTCAAAGTGAAAAAGTGTTTCCTGATGTTAAGGAAACACCTCCTGTGTTTCAGTTTGTGCCCATTGCCTCTGGTCCTGTTCCTGGGCACTACTGAGCAGATCCTGGCTCTGTCCTCTTCATCCTCCCCTGGCTCTGTCTTCTTTTAAGTCTCCTTTTGGATATTGTATGTGTTGGAAAATCACTCCTGAATCTTCACTGATCCAAGGCCAATCAGTCTCAGCTCTCTCAAGTTTTCCTTCTACACCCAGTGCTCCACAACTTAATCATCTTAGTGACCCTCCACTAAACTTATTCCAGTACGCCCATGTCTTATACTGGGGTGCTCAGAGCTGGATACAGCATCACACCATAGATGTGGTCCCACCAGTGCTGAGCAGAGGGGAATGTCTTAATGTGCAGTGGTTGTGGAATCGGGTCCCTTAAAAATGGTACAATTTAAAACTCTGTAATTTAAAGCACACAAACAAAGCAGCAAAAGAAACCAATTAGGTAAAAAGTAAATGGCTAAACAGTAAGAAAAGACATGACAATAATTTATAACCCTTGTAAATTTACAAGAAAAAAAAGATGCTTGGATGGTGGCAACAGTATTTGCTCTGAGAAATTATGGCAACTGCACTAACTTAAGCCGCTTGGATTTGTATTAAGCATAACCAGATCTAAGCACTGGGAATAGACACTGGCAGTAGCAGAGGGAAAAACAATGTTAGAAAATGCAATATGTCTCTTCCATTTTTAACTTCTAGGAACATGTGTTGCTTCCTTTCTGAATGCTAGCAGATGTCAGCACCCTGCAGACTGGTTTCTCAGTGGAGGAGAAATCAGAGTGGATATACTCTAAACGCAAATTGAGTAATTTACATTTAGACACTCATCCTGGAGCGGAGATTGTCATAAATAACACACAGGCGATCCCTTCTTTCAAGACACTCAGCCAAACGCCAATGCCCTGTTCCCAGGGAGCAACTTCAATCAAAGATATTGGCCAAAAGCAAACTCTGCGGCCTCTCACACAGCGATGGCCTCATCAGAAAGGTGTATTAAAATGTCAGCAGGAAAGAGATGCCAATCTCTGCCTTTCCTAGCACACAATGACATTTTGAAAGCAGTGCCACCTGGTGACACCTGCCAAACAACACTGCTGCTGCTCAGCGGAGCATACACCGCCTCAGAAATACCTCAAAGGAGGGTCTGGAATTGAATGAAACCAAAAAGAAGAAAAAGAAAAAAAAGTAGCTTTTTTATTTATTTGCTTCTATAATTCCTTGTCAAGTTTCCGCATGCAAAAATCTTTTATCTTTTTCTGAATAGTGGTAAGCACAGGCGATGGTTTAATCACTGGCATCAGCTCCTGCCTGCTGGCACTGTAATTTATCTCAGCAGAGCGCAGCCTCCCCCGTGATAAGCTGCCATGCTACCACAAGTTATGAATCCTCTCACTAACAGTGAGGCTGACCCTTAGCCAACAGTACTGGGCTTGGTACAGAACCGGTTTTGAAGCACAGTGAAGCTGATGCCAGAATGGTCACACAGCCTTTGAATGCTGCAAACACCCAACACAATCTGGAGCAGCATCCCCTCCTCACAAGGCCAATGCAAGAGTTTTTTTATGCTGGCTACCATGAGAGCCAGCCTGCTGCACCAGGAATGGGCCCCAGACAAATTTGTACATTGGGGTTTAGTTAGAGAAGGTGAGTCAGCTTTCTTCTGGTTTTTTTTTCAGTTTCAGTTCCACATCAAACTATAAACTGTAAGTATAAGGGAGCCAAGAACCTGCAGGCTGAGAGGGAAGCCAAAGCAATACCTTCTCCATAAGCATCTCAAAATATGGCAGGACTGTTACACAAAGCAAAAACCTATTGCTTTAAACTGTCATATCCTTCAGCTGCAGTAAATGTAGTCTTTTATCTGTCCTCTGAATCTATTTTTACCTGACTATTCCCAAGCACCAAAACTCAGCCAGCAAAGAGAAATCTGTTGCTGCTGAAGGTCTGTGCAACTCTAATTCCCCTTAGGTCTTGCTATGCATGCCATCCTCTGTGTCCACTGAATGATTGACATTAATTACTTCAATCACAGCATGTACACTAGCTCTGTAGAAAAGGAAAAGGATTAAAGCAGGAGCAAGGGGAGGAAATTTTCTGTAGGAGGATGCAAGACCTCCAGACTCAATAGCAACTTCTGCTGGTGCAGTGTGTGCTGCTAAAACTGATGCCCATGCTGTGACCTACTCGGACACTTGTAAGCATCCAAACCATCACAGTGTCTGAGCCCCAAGAATGGATGTGTCATGCCATCCAAGTAGGAATGAAAAGAAAAGAAGCTTGCAAATGCTTCGTGTTGAAGTGTTATTTTTCTTCGTCTTCTCACTTGCAAATCAAAAGACTTGATCATAAAAAGATTTGGAGTGGTCTCTGAAACGCCAGATAGGGGAAGTGGCTTGATATCATCTAGTTGTTGAAGATGAGGGCAAGCCAAGAGAAGCCAAAGCACCACCATGAGAGGTTCAAAGCACTTTAGCCATTTTCTTTAAAATGTTTCTCTTTAAAATGGGGATTTTTCTTCCTATTTAAAGAGCTATTAAAACAAAGAGAGAGTTAGTGTCAATTCATGCTCTGGATCTAAATATTTTAAAAGGCAAGCAATAACACTGAAAATATCTGGATGCATATATTCGACCATGAGTCATTATATTTTAATATTTCAGCGTCTGGCAAATCACCAAGTGCATCATCACTATCTACCCTCTGAGATAATTAAGTTTAAAAGTCATAACAAATGTAAAATAACACATAATGAAACAATCTAAAAGCTATGCATTCACATTTTCCTTGGAATATTTTCTGATTACCCTCTTGCAAATTGTCAGCTACCCAGAGATAGTAAAATTGTTTGAATAATTTTAAGAGAAAAATCAAACACATTAACTTTTAATAGTATTTTATGAGACTCATAATTCTTTGGGATGTAATAACCTCTTATCCTACTGTGATTAGTCACTGGGATCCATCATGCTGGTCCCCTGGTTACTCAAGACAATCTAAATTTTGAGTAATACTGGAAAAGGTAATAGAGATCCAAAATTAATATGATCCTTTGTGCTTGTAATGTTACCCTAATGGAAGTAGGTTTTTTTACAAGAATTAAAATTCATCAAGGAGCAAAGGTGAAGATCCAAAGACGACATAATTTGTAGGAGATAACACTGTGATGGGACTCCAATACAAGGATTTAATTATTATCTTGAATAACCTCTGTCCTAATGACAGTTGTCTGAAACTATACTAGACACTGAAACTCCCTACTGTAAATGCCAGCAGCAAAAGGCAGGAAGACTGTAAATCCCTAAATTTGATGGAGTGCAGGGAAATCTCCCATTATGATTAGCCAGCCCACAGCTCACCAAGCCCACCATCCCAGGCAGTGGCTGGTACTCCGTGTCTCAAAAAAATCCACCATATTCCTCTCGCATTCTTGTAATTGGAACTGTTTATCAATTTAAGCCCTGCTTATCAATTTAATGCTTTGGCTAATTTCACCCCAAAATAATGTTTGTTTACATAAATCTATTCACCATGGTAAAACAGCTCACGCTTGAGTGTTTCAAACGCTACGCTATTAATGGGAGACAGGATGGCAAGAGTAGATGTCCTATTGAAAATTAGCACACTCTCCAATTGCCTGTGTTAGCCCTGCCTGTCGGTAAGTGGTGATTAACACCCCGCTGGCTGCAGCTGTACTTCTCAATATAGATTCTCTGAGTAGGAGGATGCACAGAGAGTACCTCATTACTATGTCTTTAAAGCTGTAAAGCAAGGAATAATGCAAAATAAATCCTTTAAACTAAAGGTCATAGACTAGAATATGTTGGCACGAACACCTGCTTGCACTTTTTAAAGAAAAAAATCACAAAGACAAGTGATTTATCTACTTTTATTTCTTTCCCTTTCATTGCAGGTATGCAGAGGCCACACAACTGGATGTTAATAATTCTCAGCCACAGCAGTATGTTTTTATATAATGCCAGAAGAAAAGCTTAGGAGTTTAGCTAACAGGCTGCCTTGCTGGTTGAGACAGTAGAGCTGGCATTACCTATTTCTTCTCCTTGCCCCAAGCTTTTTGTTCACTGCAGACTGCAGGAGAACAGACCAGTCATCCTGTTCCCGCCACATTTCCAACACTGAAACTATCTTCCAGTTCAAGCTCACTTTGTGTGCACATTCAATCTGTTAACTGATAGGTAAAACCTGGCTGTATTGCTAAGTTACAAATTCCAATTACCACACACTTATATGAGAGCAAATTGCTGCCTGACAGTGTAGAGAAATCTGCAGGGTCACCTCCTCAATAGATTTTGGTCTCCTTGTGGATAATGCTTCTGACCAGGGAGTATGTTGGCGGCTACCCTCAGTCTTTATCTTTTGCTGTCACTCACACAAGCTCAGGGGCCTGAGCTTGTCTGCAGTCACACAGACAAGGGTGGGCGACACTGCTGTGTGTAAAATCTCACAGTGCTTTGGTGTGGTCCCATCAATTTCCCTTCCAGGTGAGATAAACCCTTTGCCTTTGCCTAACACACCCTGGGCTCTGCAGGGTGCTGCAGGGGTCCAGCCCCAGCACATGGAGGGAGCATTGCCAGGCTGAGAGCAGGCACCCAGTCCTTTTCCAGGAGGACTCAGCATTCCTTAGAAAATCTAGTCTCACATATAAGCAGCAAATGTATCTAAAAATATAACGACAAATATAACCTTCTTGCCCTATTACCTGCTGTGGGCATGTTGAAATGGATGCAACTTCTACTACCACTCCATCTGTCACAGAGGTGAAAGTCAGTCTTGGGCAGATGTAGACGAAGAAAAATAAAAATAAAAAGAAGAAATAAAATATGACTTTTTCTGGTGAAAGGGTCTGATTCAGAAGTACTTGAATAAGAAAGGTTTTTATGCAACCGAGCCTTTGCAAAGTGATCCCATCACCCACTGCTTCAGGAACTGAGCACAGCACCCCTTCAGATCACAAATGCATTGTCAGGCAATCATTTTCTCTCATATAAATCTGCAGTTACTAGTTTTGTAGCTTAGCAATATGGACTTTTTTATCTGTTGTTTTATAGATTAAAAGTTAGCACAAATAGACATGCAGACTCAATTGTCCCTAGAACACCACCTCTCACTGCACAGAATTATCCTCACAGGCACAGGGTTCACCCATGTCCAGACTGGCCAAGCAGACTGAAGAGAACCCTTTCAGGAGGAGAATTGGGAAAACATTCACTTTGTGCTTCAGTGACTGAAAGAAACAGTATGTTGGAGACTGAGCAAGAGCTCGGAGAGCTCTGCAGAGCTGTGAGATGGTGTCTTAAGTTCAGAAGTTGAGGACAGATTTTCCCTGGTTCCCTGTTGTCTTGCTGCTCAACCAAAAAGCTCTCAATGATACCAGTCCTGACAGCCTCTGTGATCAACCCACACCTACTTTCTACTCCAAAACACTTCACAGTATTATTATAAGTTCAGAAACTATAAATTTTCTATAAAATTCACAAAGCACTGCTGAACATAGAACCTGTGCCTTCTGTTTGTTTCTGAGCTGGCTTGTTCAGAAAGCAGGCACAGGGAGTCCTGCTGGGCCTAGGGATTATCCTTTGTAAGATCTCAGTTTGAATACTCCCACTGAGATGAAAGGTCTCCTTTCCACAGCAAATGAAAAAAACATCCTGCTGGACCCTGAAAGACCAGCTTCTTCTATCTCCCAGAGTTCCACTGGGAATGCATGAAGAACAGCAACTAAAAGTCAAATTCAAGTAAGACTCTGGTATGGGTTGAAAGAAAATAGGCAGTGCTTTCAAGAATTCAAAGTTCTTGTAGAATTTGGAAGCTGCATGTGGGACACCACCCCTTAATTCAGTAGGTTTACTGGCAGATCCTGGAACCCTCAAGATCTGCAGAAGCCAAGGGCACTGAGTATCACTGGAGAATGGCAGACAACTCTCTACTGCCCACCCAGCATCTCGGTGCTCCCTGTGTGTGCTGCCTCGAGGGCCTCAAGTGAAGGAGCTCTGCCTTCCCCTCATGTGAAACCTGGAAGAGACACAAGATGAAAAAAAGGTCAAGGATATGATGGAACCAACCACTTAGGCATATAGCCTGTCCTGGCAACACGTGGGTGTTTGGCATAATTCAGCTTTCTGAAGTGACATTTACTATTTGCATTCCCCTCTAATACACATGGGATTACCTGACAAGTCACATGGCTCTACATATTCACCACTGCCTGTCAGGATAATTAAATTGTCACCTAATGGGGGGAAGATCACAAGTACAGGGAACAAACCTGATGTAAGAGCCAAGGCTGGACTACTGAACATTGTCTTTTTACTTATTTTAAAAGCGAGAAAAATAGTCATGAAACGTGCAAAACTGCAAAAATTTAGCACAGCTTTCCCTCAAAATGTTATTTACAGAAAGAATCACAGAAAAAAAGTAATAATTAGAAGAACTAATCACATTTCCAGAATTATAAGAAATAGAGTATTTCTGCTTTTGAATACTTGGGAGACACTCAGTCTGGTTATGTCAGAAGGCTTTAGATTAGACTGGTAATGTAAATATGCCAAACTTGCCCACCTTTAGAGATGCAGTACAACTAAGATTAAGAAAATCCAAGAAAAGCTTATGTACCAGAGTCTGCAGATTTGCAACTAGAATTGAATTCTTGGGGAAAAAGTCCTTATGGAAGAAAAAAAGTGAGATAAGTTCAGGAGAGTCCTGATTGCAGCAATTCTTATTTAAACCCAAGAAGTATTTGGGGGGTGACACCCTCTGCGTCCCACCATTGTTTTATATCTGGAGATACCACAGGGATCTCTGGGTTATTTCCAGACAATTGAGTTTATCTTCACTGAAGACCTCTGTCCCCTGGACAGAGGAATATCTAAAATATATATGATTTTGCAAGTGTTTTGGCTGAAATGGTGACTAGAGAAAGCCCTTAGGAAGTAGCAAATTACTCCCCTCTGAAAAAGCTGCACAGTGAGATGGCAGAACCAAATCTGAGCCTCAGTTGCTCACCATTAGGGTAACCCTGCAGGGTAACTGCAACTAATGAGGAACCAGCAGTGAGGAGGTGCCATGCCAGCCTGAGCCACACTGGCACAGACAGGGGATGATCCTGTTACACTTTTTAATATCTATTAAGCACAATTGTACTGTCTTTGATCCTATGAAGAATTATTATTCTTCCTTAATGCATGGAAGGCATGGTTTGCCATCAGCCACCAAAAGTCATTATGGAGATAACACCTGGCCTGAAGCTGAGACAAAAAACCTAAATCACACCTGAACCATGGCATAACTGTGGCTATTCTCAATAATGAGAAAAATGTTTCATTAATCATATATTTTTTTTACTTTTCAAAGATGGGGTTTTTTTTTAAGGTCTATGATTACATTTTTAAATTAAAAAAGGGAAAGAAGTACAATTTTTTGAGAGCTTCCATAATTTCACCCAGACCCCAAAGTAATTAATGCAGTAAGTTGCTTGGGAGTATCAATACAGACTGTCAAAACCAGTTTAACCTTTTTTTAAATCTCCCTGATATTTTCATAGTTATTAACTGTAACATAACAGTACGCTTCTGGGAGCTCCATACTTAATTACCTTTCACGGGTAAGAAAAGTTTTATTTAAACATTCACACATATTCTCTCATGAAAGAGTATGTCTTGAAGCTACATTAATGCAAAATATGCACAAATAAATACATCTGTGTGATTTGTGGTAGCTTTTTGACGCATTAGAATGAAGACAACAAAAACTATGAAAGAAATCTGACATTTTTCTTAAAAAGAGGTGGTTCCAGAATACATGCATAGTAAGTATTCTCCCTATGCACAGCACTCAGCTAAATGATTTTCAGAAACAGCCTCATTCTATGTCATGGCAAGAAACAATACAAAACATATTGGTTATCAAATGGCTGGCATGAATTTTTACTGCATATAAAGAAGTATTAAATTCCACCATATCAGTTACCCAGCTGCCTTAATAAGAAAAAATGCAAAGGATCACATTTTCCTAATTCTGCAGTATGGATTCTTCATGAAGCCATTCTGCACAATATTTATTTATTCATGCCACAAAAACCACAA
Organism: Taeniopygia guttata; assembly: GCF_048771995.1. Classification (NCBI taxonomy): domain Eukaryota; kingdom Metazoa; phylum Chordata; class Aves; order Passeriformes; family Estrildidae; genus Taeniopygia; species Taeniopygia guttata. Next base: position 75,754,108 of record NC_133024.1, on the reverse strand, counting down.
AACTTCCCAAACAGAAGGAAAGAAAAGCACCACTTAGAAATAATTATGGCTTACAAAGTTTAAAATGTTCTTTAATGAGAGTTTATATAAACATACAACATTTAGAATAGATGCTTATAAGCTGTTTGAAAAATTTGGTGCCAGGGACCTAATGCCATCCCCGCTAGGGATTGCCTTCAGGAGCACACCTTCTGGAACAACTGCTACTTCTTGCTGTGACAGAGAGGGTCAGCCCAATCAATCCAGGAGATCGATACAGCTGTAATCCTATTGTTTGTTTTGAAGCACGCCCTGCTTTTTGAGAACAAATACAAACAGAAAACACAACTTTCAAGCAATTCATTGTACAGAAGGGGCAAACCACTCTCTTACTACTATCTAACTAAATTTCAGAAGCTTCACTCTGTCACAACAGCACATTCATGAGATCTACCAGAGATGTAAGAAAACAAAGAGAAGCTGTGTACAAGTTCAGCGCTGGCTGCTGGGCCAGTGCAGCAAGCAGGTCTTTGGGGAAAAGCCTGAAGGGAGAAGGAAGCACTCAGTAGCAGCTTGGTGCCGTGTAATTTATCACTGCACCGCCACAGGCTACAACATATGGTGCTCTCAGTGAAGCACCCGAAGGCAGCTTGGTAGGGCTCTATGAAGATCAATGATACACCAAAGAATACCATTAAAAGACACATTCATCTTTCTCCAATCAATAACAGCCTTAAAATGATCTCCGTGACACACTATTCTTACAAGCATTGCTGCTGGGCTTCTTCAGCTCACTTGTCATCCTCTGGCTCAAGTCTTATTACTGCCAACTACTCCACATGCTCCCCTCAGTGGAGGAATTTGGCTTCCCCTGAAACTTAACAGACAGAATGAGGAAATACAAAAGTGACATCAAGTTCAATGAAGATGCTGAAATGCATTCAGTCTCTTCAACAGCCTCTGATAAAAATGGTGCATGTGGCAAGAGATGTTTTGTGTCTTCTATCAGATCAAAAAGTCTACTCTTATACACCCTTCATTGATTCTAGCAAGCCATTGACAAGGGGATTCAGAATTAATCAAAAGTATCTCAGATCTGAATAAAAAGCAATTAAAAAGAAAGACACAGCTGACTAAAAATGCAAAGCATAATTTATCTTTATGTGCAAGCAAAGCATTGTGGGAATTTATGCCCTCTCCATCAACAGGAATTATTTTCCTCCTGGGATGGGCTTTACCCTCTGCATGGAAAACCAAGGGTCAGCCCCTGATGCAAGGATGTACTGAAGCAGCATCTTGAGGATGCCAGAGTCCCATAAGTTACTTGATCAGGCTGGCTGATGTCCCAACTCCTGCACAAATGGGAACTGCCTGTGTCCTTGCAGTTCAGCTGCCCTTAGTGTACCTCCTAGTGAGCACCCTGCAACCTCCTGGACCACAGCGGGACAGGTCTCTCTGTGGTCAGGGGAGCATAGAGAAGGGCAATACTTTCCTTGCTTTTGGGAAAAATAGATAGGCAGTTTCCTTTTCCACACAGAGGCATCACTGAATCAGAGGATACCTGTGGGCCCTCAACCCTCCCATCAGGAAATGGTCTTTCTAGTCAATTCAGTATTCACTCCCTGAATAAACTAATATTATGGTTTTGCTTTGGCTGAGAGAAAACAGATGCTGCTGCTTGCCAGGGGCAAGGGGGCTAACACATGAATTAACACATCCTAGAGAAATCCTTTCTATTTTTGTTGATCAAGATACTAAGTCAAGACATCTTAAGCATTATTGTCAGAGTGACATTGCTCATCTGCTTTATAATGAGCTTGGTCAGTGTGGTTAAGCAGGTTTTTACCTGCACAATCTTGGGACAGTAACCCAGAAGCCATTTAGGAAAGGCCTCCCACAGTCAATGTCCAGCAGTAACTCTGGAAAACTTCCCTCATTATGACACACACTTGTCCCTAAATTCACCATATCTGATTTACTGCTCTTTAGAACCATGTGGAGCACACATAGGAGGTCCTTTGCTTTCCTACTTAGCTGAAGTTCATTTCTGCCTCATTAAAAACATCACTGTAGCTATATAAATGAGATTTCATTAGGTTCTTGACATATATTCATTTGGTAGAGGTCACAGTCATGACAACATATGACTGTTTTTCCTGGACCTAAAACATAGTTCTGCCCAGCTATAAAGTTCAGATTTGAACCCACTGTGCTGGGAAATCCAAAACACAGGCATATGTTTGAATTCAGAATTGCACTTGAGGCAAGTTCTAGTATGGACTGAGCTGAAAGGCTACACCCCCTAGAGCATGCAGAATTAGCAGCACTGCAACCGAGGCTTTGCCTGGATGATTCTTCCCTCTGATGCTAAAACTTGCAACTGTGAAAAGGATTATATATACTTAAGAAACAATTACAGCTAGTGATGCAAAAATAATTCCCACACCAGAAATATTTCAGAAATTAGGAGAAAATATAACTCGATTTTGATTATAATTAGGTTTCCTGTGGTTAGTTAAATGCTTTCTCATTTACCCTTTCATTCTAGCAGGGCAATCAGTCACCTGATTCTTTATGAACTGTGCATCATGGTGTACATGCAAAACTGGCTGGAGACAGTCTCAGGAGCAGCTTCTGCAAATGTGTATGTGCCCAAGGAAGGAAATAGGCTTGGGGCACATACACATATAATTAAAAAAAAAAATAGTAATTAAGGAAAAAAATCTTAGCTTCACTTTATTGCTTAAAACTAATGCAGTTATTATACTGAGCAACAGGACTTTTAATTTCTAATTACTGCATTTATTTTCCTAAACAGATTTCAAAGTTGTTGCAAAAACCTGGATAATTGTTTCGCATGAGCAATTAAATATTAAGACTAAATAAACCATATTCATCAGACAGTTATGTTAAACTATGCAATTATTTAAGAAAACCAGAAAAGAATAAATAGTTTGCATTTCTAGCCTTTGGGAAAGGAATCACTTTTGGAAGTTCTTTTCAAAAGTGGAAGATTTTTCCTGTCTAAAATTCAGACTTGAGCTGGTTTAGAGGTCTGCATGCAAACCGAATCTGCAGTTGTAGTGAAAGTGAAAATATCTAAGGAATGTTCATTCACCACTTAAAACAAACTGCTTTTGAGCATAAGACTCCTTCTTGAGATTTTATTTTCCTTTAAAGGGAAAGGAAAATTGGCAGGAATTTCAAACAGGGCATAATGAAAAAAATTAACTTCTCCAAATCTTTCTGTATTTGGTTCCATCCCATTGCAGCTTCTCTGCTTTGCAGGAAGAATCAATAAAAGATATCTCCACTTTTAAAGGAACACAGAATTAGAGTAATTCTAGCAAGTAAAACTACTCTATATGCCCCATTTACTACACAGAGGTAAATTAAGATGGGTCTTTGTGTTAGGTCCTTTGCATAGGCTCCCACTGAAGTTCGCCAGTAACTTATTAGTGCTGCTCTAATTCCAAGACAACTGCGTTCCCATTTAAACACTGTATCTCACCTGTATTGAAAATAAAGTTTAACATATGCTTTAGGTTTTACTGTCATTTTTTTTATTCTACTGGAAGTTGCACAGAGAAGGTAGGGGAGCATTTACCCTCAACTACTGCTGTGGGTTCCATTTTGCAGCTCAGTTCTAAATACCTCTTCCTGTGCTGTTCTTATTTCAAGCATCCAAATAACATTTTGACTGGAAGTGTTTCCTAGATCAGGACATTGATTTTTCATTGTGGTTTATCACTTTGAGACTGGAAATAAATGAAGCCTTTTTTTAACCTTTAACTGTTAGCTGGCATGAGAATAGCTTCAAAAAATCACGCCAACTATCCCCTAGATAATTGTATGTATTTGTGTATCCACACATGTTCATTTCAATGTATTATCAGTATTAACCAGCTGTTCCCTTTACTGAGTACAGGGAATACAAGCAATACTCTAAATGTTGATGTTGTCACATCTAATTGCCCAAAATAAACCTGACAATATTCCAGGGAAAACCACAGCAGGTATCACTACATATGCTCACTGAGGGAAGTCTAATGAAGAGTCAAAACAGAGCATGGAATGCCAGAAAACTCTAGTGTTCCCACCTAGATTTTAAACAACACGGACTTTATCAAAAGCTGGTGACTGCAAAATTTTGACTTTATAGATATTCCTCTCTCAGCTGCATATGAAGTTGTGGCTCCATGTAAGCACAAGCAAGCAGCTTGCCTGGTGCTTGCAATGATTTTTCATGAGGAAAAAAAAAATTAAGAATTGCAATATCTTACAGAAAGGGAAAATTTTATTGGGAGGCTTACCTGACAAAGCCATTCATGCCCTAGAAATCCAGACATGTTTTACAACTAACAGTTTCGTAAAAAAAGAGGCAATTTCAGAGCCAGAAACCCATGAGCACAAACATTCACAGACAATTTATAATTCTGTACCATAAATAGCTGGTCCATAATTCATTGACAAAGAGTTAATGAGAATATTTGTAACTAATACCCATAAGAAAGATAAGGGATGGTATAACGTGGTTTATACTTTCCTACAATACTTTTCAAGGACAGCAGGGAAAGGCTCCTGACAGCAAAAAGCAACAAGAAATATTGCACTGACCTACCAAATTCCTACAATCCCATCAAAGCAATCCATGTGTAGAGACATTAAAGAACAATTTGTCCCAACTGACAATTTCCAAATAACTGGATGCCTTTTAATTGCTGGCATCATTAACCTTAATGGTATAATTGTATAGCTCCAAATAATAATAACAATAGTAATATACTTTCCTCTTACTTCCAAATTGTTCAGCAAAAACGTGATTCTTCTTAGAATAAATTCTAAGAAGGAAGAGAAATGGAAAAAAAATTCTAACAGATAAGAACAAGAACTTTATCAGTTTTATCTGTCAGCTCATAAGCTTTAAGGAATATCTTCACGTAAAGTTCCTTAGACAAGTAATAAATATTAATAATTGCCGACCGCCTACAGGTTTTAAGTGACCTTTTCAAACAACATGTCAGCTCCCCCCATTCTGAGGACACACTGTGGAGCACTGTATAAAACCAGCCTTGTCTTGAATGATTCATTCCAAGGCAAACACAGGTTTCAGCAAAGCTGCCTGCTACAGTAACCTCTGCTGAAGACTTGCTGATATACTCTTTCATCGACAAGTTTAACTGTGCATACAAAAAAAGGAGGGATGTTCTCTCCCTAAACAGACCGAAAGGCCTTTCCTGCCTAGTCTGGAGTTCCTGAGACACTCAGGGTTGGATGCTAGTCACCACAAGTTGTCTCTGCATTCAACAGGGAGGGAATGACATCTCTAAAAGGAAAGTCAGATTTAATATTCTCAGTGACCCTCTAGGGGTAATAGATGGGTTAGTCTGTACCTAGCTGGTGGTAAGATACACCTAAATTAAACTTATCTAGCATGTTTTATACAGAACAGCACATGTGAGGTGAAAGGAAAATTATTTTTGTCAGATAAATATGAAAAAATAATTGTAAATAGCTTGTATTATAAATAATTGTAAATAATTTTATTATAAATAACCTGACTATTCTACTGGCACTGGCATAGACACATTCATGGAAAGGGAAGAGCCCAATAGATCCCTTCATTCTGCATTAGGGAGCATAATGTAGCAAATATCTCATTCAGCACATGAACTTCTGGGTAAGGAGTGCTGGCCTTCAAGGGGAGCCAGCTGTTCATGTTTCAGTACATGCATAAGTGCTGCATTACATATAGACCCCATGTTATGTAGTTCTCTCTGTCAGTGAAAAACACAATTCTATAACCTGAGTATTAATCTTGGAGAGAAAACATCACTAGAAAGCAAGGAATGAGGAAAAACAGCCTCCTGGATAATGCATGAGGCTTGCCCTCATCTCTATTCCTATTTTGGCCATTGTTACACTCTTCTAGTTGTCCTTCGCCAGCCTTTTCATCATTTTTTGACTCCTTCCTCACATATAAAACAGGGATAATAATTCTCAGCTTCGTTAGGAAGTGCTTTGAGACCCATTGATAAAAAGCTAATCACTACAATGAGGTTTCTACTCTAATTATAATTGTCCTGAGAGGCACTGAAGTATACAAATAGAAAGTCCTTACATTTTGAACTGTAAAATATTCTTGACAAAAACAATTATTTAATGAAAGTGTAATTTCCTAAATGTTAAAAATTCAACAAAGCGGCAAGCTTACAAATTTCTGATTCTTGTACTTTCAGTTCTGCATTAAGGACACTGATTTTTCAGAGACAACCCACATCCAACAGCAGTGAGCACTTCCTTTTGAATCTATATTCTGGATGATCAGTACTGTTACACTATTATATATACATTATATACACACACTGTTATGTTATACTGTACTGTTGCCTGAAAATGTATTTCCAGGGATGATTTCAGTGCTTGAAGCCCACATCAATTCCTATTAAATCCTTATACTGTTGTTTCTGAGTTTGATCTGACCCATGCTAGGGGTTTCTGTGTCCAGCCCCTTCTGCTGCACCACAGCAGGCAATAGCTCATCTCCACAAACCTTTCTCCCCTGGAATATAATGTGATCAGTAAAACCTACATAGGCACTGGTCTACCTCCAGATAGGCTATTTGATTTCTTGGCACAAAGTCATTCAGCTTCAAAGTCAGCCACAGACATACTTAATGCTCTAAACAGAAAAGTTATGGAGTGGTGGGAGGACAGGTGTGTGCACAACCTCCAGCACTTTTTAAATTCAGCACTTCTGTTGAATATTGCATTTCCTTCCCCACTCTATGTTCAGAGTTGATGCTCATATCATATCATATCAATCATATAATCATATCATATCATATCATATCATATCATATCATACCATATTATACTATGGGACAGATCTATCAAAAAATCAAGAGGATTTGATTCTTGCCATGGCATACACACATATGTACTCTGACTTAAAAATGAAGTAAGACAAAACAAAACTAAAACTTTATTAACAGATGTTTCCATAAAGGCTCAGCTCAAGCAAAGCTATCTCCAGTGCACTATGAATATTCTTGTTAAAAGGGACATTTAAACATTGTGGCTCTCTAGAGCAGACTTGTTGAGATCTATGTGGCAGGAGTGTTAATGCATGATACTCTCAACAGAACAGTTGAAAGCTTGAGATATTCCATAGACAACCAGCAGCAATCTTGTCATCAGTCAACTCCAAATTTTATCCAATCCATTCTCAGAAACTGTTATTTAATATGACTTTGTCTGGAGAGGCTTCTAGGAGAGCTTCTGCTTCTAAACAGGCAAAGGGAAATGCTGTTGTTAATCTTTCATGCTAAGAAAATAAGATTTGGCTAAAAAAAAATAAAATAAGTATATCAGTTCAATGTAATAAAATACAGCCAAGCCTGCTGCCTATTTTTTTTATTTTATTTTTGCATTTTGTTAACACCAATTTTTGTCTTTCTCTTGTATTTTTGTAAATTCCAAATTATTCTATTTTTAGTTGCATGGCTTAGGTATACTGTTAGGACTTGGACACTGGAGTATAAGTGTTCCTCTATAAAACTCTGTGTAAATGTGGGGCAGACTGTGTTTTTGCTTTGCCATTAAAAACCTCTTTTGTCTTAATCTTCTCTGCAGATAGCCTTAAGGCTGTGTATGAAAAGAAAATCATCAAAGAGAAACATGCAGATTGTCTCATAAAATGCTGGTCTCAGCAGAGCACAGGCTTTTTGTACACAGAGGTGGTATTTTCATCCATTAATACTTCAACCAAGTATTATTAGTTTTTGTCACCTATAAAATTATGTCTTATTTTTAGGCTGCAGACTAGCAGTCTACATATTGGGAGATGATTGTCTATACTGTATTTGCTACATGTTGCATAGCAAAAGAGTTGACATTTCTTGGGAACAAGCCACCACACTCACAGAGCTTCATGTTACATTTGATATTCAGGGATGTTCTTCATTACTTTGTGACAGCTGTTGCCAAGTTTTGCTTCAGAATGTACTGTAAGAGTGAAAGCATACCAAGATCAAAGGTAAGCTTTATAAAAAATGACTGCTGTCAAAAAGTTAGAAGAGGAAAAAGTTTGCTACTAAAATCATATAAGACTGCAGGACCAGATAACTTAAAACAAGCTCATTCCCCTTGAGATGAAAACTGTCTTCTTGGGACCTCTGAACTAAAAAAGATTCTTCATTCTGCATGTGATCACACAGAAGGAACTCTGTAGGGATAGTCATGATCAAAAATATCTGCTTTGTGCAAATGAAGGTGATACCATATGTTAAAAACATATTTCTGACACTTACAATGAACAATAAGCAATTCTGCTGTTGATGTACTTTAAGAAGCTGCTAAAAACTATGACTTTAAAAGGGAGGTGATGAACAAGATTAAACATCGAGGAAAAAATATATACACTTCCAGGAGCTCTCTCTTAATTTGATAAAAGGTCAGGAACAGTTTCTTTCACAGAAACAGATGATTTGACTGGGGCAAGAGTAATCTCAAGAGACATGTCTTTTGCCTTTGGGTCTTCTGTTTCCTCAATAAAGCAAGGAAGAGTTATTCCAAATACCTCTTCAGACAGGCCTAAATAATTGTGCCCTTCTTCAAAGTTCTTACAAGGAATCAGCTGCAATTCATGAGACCAAGGCACTCATAGCAGTTCAACTGGTGTGTTACTGGCTGATACTTCTCTTGACTTTTGCCATTATAACTAGAGTTTTCTTACTTCTTTTCTCCTATGGCACATTTACCAGTTTATGAGATACATGCATACACATTTAAACACTTGTGAAGAAGTACAGTTTAGATTTTGATACTTAATGGGTCAAAGAATTCTGCAAGGACAAGGTAGGTTTGTTGTAAGCTTCCTTGCTTAAGCCAACCAGATGGCCACGTTATCCAGCTGGCTGGATTGTTCCTATGTGACACAGAAAGAGAGGACTGAAAAAATGAATATGGAAAATGATGATGATGAAAGAAGAGTTAAGGGGGGAAAAAAGGCTAACTGCTGCAGGTTGTACCCAAGAAGAAGCTATTACACCCATTTGCCTACAATCAGTTACAGTGTTAAACTGCACAGTTGTGATATGGCGTGGTGGTCTCATTCTCTGTTGGCATTGTCTGGAACTTCAGGGAAGCTATGGGCCAGTAAATAGCAAACAGCTCATAGTCCCTGAAGAGTACTATAATCTTTTTGAAAGAAGTATCTGTGTATTCTTATAGAAATACTGGAATACAATTTCCTAAAAGACATATTAACTACTTATGTCCAGATTACTGTATTCAGCTAAAAACTTATCATATTCAGCTCACAAGTTCCTACTCCCCTTCTCAACAAAATATACCTACTTCCCCTGAGGTGTTTCATTAACAAAAAGCTATTTGCAACAAAACTCAATGTCCCTTCTAAGTAAGTCTCAGCAAAATACCAGTCAACGCTCAAAATCAGTGAAGGCCCATCAAATGCAGTCATCATGGAGGAATCTCAGTGGTCTTCAACAACACTAGAAGAGATTTCTTTCTTGTAAGAGGCAACGGGTCACTAGCATGGTAAATTCTAGAACTTAACAAGAATGAATTGCTCTGAAAATTATGGCTCAAGTAGCAGTCAGACTCCTTAAGAAAAATACTAGTAGGTCTAACAGCATGCATAAAAATTTCTCTGTCCAACATTCAAAGGATTCCTATAAAAGCGTCTGCCAACCCCTGAAGCTCAGATCATTAAGAGAAATAATATAAGTGAACATCCTCTTTTTAAATTCAGTTTACACATTCTTCTGCTTCTATGTCCTGATAGGAAATATATCTAAGCCAAAAGGAAAGAATTCACTTTTATGGGACAGTGTGATCTTATTTGGCTTAAAAGCTTCTGATCTATAACATGATAACAAAACACACAATGTGGTTCCTGTTTACTTAATGCACTATTTCCCCAGGAATTCTGGTATTGTCATAAATATAACTTCTTGCTTTTATTCCTTTAGAGATATTTCCCCTTTTCAGTAATTCTAACAAAACTAAATTGTTAACATAAATTTTGTCTTCTTTCCAGTAATGTTACTGATCGAACCTATGGGATAGTAAACGGTGTCAATGCTGTTATGAACATTGTTCCTCTAATAACTCAGTGTGGATGGCACTCTAGTCTTTTGGAAAAGGCCAAAAAATAAACTGTTTGGGGAAGAAATATATGGCACCTCTGCAAATCAGACATAAACTCTCATTTTGTTTTAATGGCCACTGCCAGCTTGACAGGTAGGGCAGAGGGCCAGCCACCTCCCCCACTGCGAGGGTCAACAGGTTGCTCTGGCCATCAAGCTGCAGTGGGGGAATGGGGCTTGCTTGGGATGCACAGATGAGACACTGTGCTTTTTTAGAGCATTTGCACTCAATCCCTCTTTGATGTCTACTGTCTGTTGCGAAGCTGGATCTGAAAAGGACACATCTCTACCTGATGTCCTGTCAGATGTGAATCTTCATCAGGAAATCTCTATGGTTATGAATTATCTTGTCCACTGTCCTTCTGGAGGTAACATTTCCTCAGGTGGTCCAAGACCTGGCCACCAGCACCAATCTACACCTGAATTCCCCAACCTTGAACTTTGATCCTTCTGATGGCTCAATGAGAAAGGAATAAGCCCTACATTTTCCCCTGCAGCTGAGCACATCAAACAGAACAAAGCCATTGGATTGTCAAGCACTGGAACAGACTGCCCAGGGCAGTGGTTGAGTTATTGCTGGAAGTATGTAAAAGATGTGTAGTTGTGGTGCTTAGGGACATGGTCCAGTAGCACTGGCTCTTCCTGTTTCTTCCCTCATCATTCCCTGCAACTGGAAGGACAGAAGAGAACCTATGCTCCTGCTCTCTTCCCCAGTTGTCCCAACACCCTGAGGTCTCCCTTGATTGCCCTTGGGATTCTTGTTGCATTTCATTGCTGCTAATGTGAAAAACCAGTAATGGACAATGATCTGAAGGTTGTATCAAGGTGAAAATCTTTCTCTTCACATCTTCAACATAGGCCTCAAAGAAGGCAGCAGATTTCCCTAAAAAACAGGTACTGGCTGCAGACTGGGCCTTCTGTTCCCCTCAGGAGACAGTATCCTATAACAATGACCTCTCTTTTCTGCTTTATGGAAGCAGTTTTGATGCAGGTGACTTAACCTCAGTGGCACCATCATGCTGGATGAACCCCTGCCCTCATCATTGTTTAGTTCCGTTTGCACAACCTTGTACCTGTGATTTTGGGGTGATGTGGAGGAGTCACAGGGGAGATGTGCCTACTGCACTGGACTGATGGATCTTAAAGGGTTTACCCAGCCTAAATGGTCCTATGGTTCTAAGTCCAGCTGTGCAATTTTACGCCTATTTCATGCGTCTACTTGGCACCATCTGAGTTATACCTTGGCAGAAGAACCTGGACGGATGCTGCAATTCCCACCACCCCAAAGGAGCAAAGGAAGGCTGAATGGCAGCATCACATGAATGACAGAGTTTAGAACCTCTAAGGAACCACATCAAAACTACTGGGAGGAAATCTAGGTATCCGCAACAGAAATTTAGTAAGTGGTGTCAAAATGCCCCTTTTTTTTTCATTTGGAGAGCAAAGACAATAGAAGAAGTAAGAACAACCCCAGTGTATCTTTTTCAATCTGACAAGGGGTCACACTGCTTCCACACTTGCTTTTCATAACTTTCAGAGACAAAGTAGTGTCTCTCTCATGAAACTTGCATACGAGTTCTTATCTACTTGGTTGAAAATCTAAAAAAAACCAAATTGTCACTATACAGAACTGGCAATTTTTTATTGACCTCTTTCTAGGAAGGAAAATAATTTTTCAAATATAAGACAGCATGTTATTATATTATCTCCAAAATATTAAGATAGTTTTCCACCTTTCTATCACAGGCAAAAATCCTTAACTTCTGCGTCAATGTGCTCAAACCTAGGCACACTTGAGGTTACTCCTACAACTATCTGGTGTCCTATCTAAGAGATTTGCTTCTTCACAGTAGATACACTCCTTATAATAGGTATAATTTCTTAAGACTTACTTCTCAGTACTAAACAATATTTTCAGCAGAAGTTCAAATACTTGTTTTCATTGATTGTGGTACAACTACAGATTCGTGCTGCTTTCTGTGAATTCCTCCATTCCAAAATAAACCAGTAGGAATTAAGATCCTACACTGTGGATGGGGCAGAGAGGAACTGGAGTACGTTCTCCAAAAGAGTTTAATTGCCTGGAAGAGGTCACAAGGAGAAATGGCTTTTTCTCCAGCTCATGGGTTCAAATACCACCACCAAAGTAGTGCAAATGCAGAGCTTAAAATTCTCATTTAGTTCCCTACATGAAGTCTCCTTATCCTTGACTTGAGAAGAGCAAGATGAATTTCACTGATGGAGAATTTCAAGACAGTGCTTGATACATACTGACTTTATAATTAAAAATATACAACTGAAGGAAAGATGGTCATAAAATGTTGCCTAGGGCTACATCTAATACATGATGTTGTTTTAGTTTCCTCCTTACATTATATTTTTATCATCAGCCCAGGGAGTTCATTAAATCTGTAAAGCTGTTGGAGGTTATCTGATAGCAGATTGTATTACTAGAGAGAACTATCGATCCAGGGTACTCAGTCTCATTACAGCACACTTCCATAAAGCTTGCAAGAGGCAGCAATCTGTTGCTTCTGCACTGACTACAGTTATTTCTCATGGATGGAATAATGAAATGTTTTCTGATGTATAATCATGACAGATTTTATCTGGAATGAGTAAAACAAGTAAAAGTCAGTCATAAAATACAGCATGGCTGGAATCAAAGGAAATAAACTCCTCTGCTCTTCCATCAGACTGACAAATAACTAACATATTGTGCAGCTCCTTGTATGTGACATTAAATCTCAATCAGTTGTTTTCCTACTGTGAAATTAAAATGGAATTATTTATCTGGAATATCAAAAAGGGCACTGCATCATGAACCCTAGTCTTGTTTTGATGCACTATCTTTCCCAATAAAGACTAAAAAATGCCAAATGAACTCCCTTATCATTGAAAATTCAATATATGAAACCTTTAGCAGCATAGGAAATTACCACTTGCATTTTTAAAACAATTATTAAACACGGTTTACATCATAACATACTGCTTCTAACTGGGATTCATTAGCTTGAAATTTGTGAGGAGGAACTCAGTTTAAACAAGTCTGCAAACCAAAGGACTCAGAGGAACCCCTTCAGCAGTTTTTACATAATGAAATACCTAATTATATGTAGCAGTTTATGTTACTATATTGACAGCTGGCAGTACTATATTTCGCTAAAGCAGTGATATGGTAATTTCAGTACTCTCAATTTAATCAAATTTCAATATCTGGGGCTGAGGTTTTCAAAGACTAATACATGGACATATTTTTTTTTCTCCAGGAGAGTAAGTGTTTAATTTTTTTTTTTTAATCTCTTCTCTGTATTGCCCAGTTGAAATGTAAGAAATTACAATCATTTGATGAAACAGCCTGAACATGATTATGCTTTGGAATAGCAAAACACAGCTTAGCTGCTACCCTAGTGCCAGGAGCACAGGCACATTGAGGTGTTACCCAAATGTAGCCATATTGTACCACTTCTATAAAACAGCTCATATACGTTGATCTATGCAAGACTAGCTACCTTGGGGAGGGAAGGGCAGTGGCAGAAAAAGGCCAAGAAAAGCCTGGGAGTACACTCCAACACAGAATTTAAGATTTAGAGACCTCTCAGCAATGCTCTGATGGCAGGAGAGAGAGCTGGGTGAGAACCTCACAGTTCTTCAGTCTGGCTGCTGCTCTGCTCTCTTGCCAAGAGTTACCTGCTGCCTGACAAACTGCAAAGGTCTGCTCCATGCTGTGGATGTAAAGGAGTCTCCTGCACATGATTTGTGTGAAATAGTCCACATTAAATGCTGAATCTTGGCACCTAATCCCATCTTCTCCCTACCCATGACCTGTCACACTTCTAAATATTTAAATTAAAAATGCTAAGATGGCACAGTATAAGTGGTGAATGAAGAATTCTGTATACAACAGCTCATCAACCTCATAACAAAGCTTTTGTCATTACGCACTATCTCAGTTTAATTACAAAATACGCTTGTGTCAGGGTGAATATACTCCAGATTCTGGATTATAAATCACATACATGAAAAAAGGACATTAAAACAACATGGAACTGCTTTTCTTCTGGCAGTCCAATTTGACTGCCACATGCTTAATTTGACACAGCAACACTCTTCTGAAAACAGGGTTTTTTGCATGTCTAGCTCTTATACTATTATCATGTACATTGTACTTTTGTTGCATCCTCTAAATGTCTGTTCAGTATTTGAGTGCTGCTTAGAAATAAATGAAAAAATGCAATTTGAGCTGGAAAAGGATACCCTATAGATGGACTCTATGAAAGGAGTAAAAATACAGCAGAATATGAGCTTGTGGCATCAACAAGCAGGAAGGAACAGGAATTGTGTACCTGGGCTAGGGCTTGAACTAGCTTGAACCAGTCACATCATTTATTATGGTCAGAACACACAAAAACTTCCCTCTGCTATCACTGAGGGGAGCCCACGATAGAGACCTTCCAAGCAGAGTTCCTCCCTCCAGTTACTTTGCTTTATGAAATGCATAGAAGTAATAATCTGAGACCTTTTCACCTCCATAAATTTTTTTACAGCAGATTCACTGAAGAAAAACAGGCGGACAGATATGGTACAATCACATACCCGAGAAAGGACTTTGCTAAAGTGCTGTTGAGAGCTGAACAGAATATAACCAGCAGCAATAACCCAAGAACTACAATTTGACAAGTGAAAGATAAGAAAATCTGATGTGAAAGACAGCTTGTTGAAGAGACTGCACATATATGATGTACAGCGTGGTCAGTTCTATAATTAGAGAAGCGTAGAAACCTCCTTTATAAAGGTGTCCTCAGACGTTACCAAATAATTTCACAAATGGCTTCTTGATGCCTTTGCACAGGGTGTTTTCGGAGTTTAGATCATTGTATCAGAGCCTTATTTCTGAAAACCTGACCTCAAACTCAGTGGCTGCTTCCCACTGGACTTTAAAACTGGCTGAAGCACAACAAAAATTCTATCAGGTCTCCTACTGCAATAAAACAAAAACATGTTATACAGTAGATTTCTTTTTGCCATTAAAAGTCCATTCCTTCCATAAACTCTGGACTGCCACATTAGGTTTTTATTTTCTTCTTTGGAATGTAGTGTCTTTGTTTATTAGAGACCATACAAAAAATAGGAAGGTGCCCTTCTCCAACAATTAATGAATGATACAGTGTCTCTGTTCTCTGACAACCAGCAAGTAAGTCGGACTGAGTGAAGAAGTGTCTCAGATAATACAACAAAAATATGAAATATAGCATTGGGTTGGATAAATGAAGCAACAGTTAGAAGAAAGATAACTTTCCCTCTAACTATCCCATGGGTGGGAACAATATTAGAACATCATGTAGCATTCTGCCATTTTCCTTTTACAGTAATTAAATAGAAGAGGAGAACTTATGTAACACTTCACTGAGAACTGGGAAAAGTTGTTATGGTGAAGGACTTCAGAAGTTAAAACTGTTTTGTTTTCAAAATAAGACCAAGAAGAGATTTGATTACAGCAAAACTCTACCTTTTCAGGGAGAAAACACCAATATTAAAGGCCTATTTAACCTAATGGGGAATGACTTAACAAGAACCAATGACTAGAAGCTGAAGCTAGATAAATTTAAATGAGTATTAATGCCTCTACTTCTAGCAGAGAAGGTAATTAACCTTTGAAACAAACTACCAGAGGAAGTGCCAGTCACTCCATTTATTGAAATTTCAGATGAAGGCTGTATGACTTTCTGGAAAATATCCTTCGGTCAAACAGGTCAGTGGGTTCCACATGCAAAGCTTTTCCTTAAGAGTGAAAATGACTTTACTTCTTGAATGCCAGCATTACAGCTGTCACATCCACATCCACTCATGTATACACATCACCACCTTCATTTTTGTAAGACTCCAGCTCTTTCCAAAGTAAGAAAAGCTTCAGTATACTCTATAAAGAGGCTAAAGAAGCCAAGGCTAAATTGCTCCTTTTCCCTTCTCTTGACACATTAAAAGTGCAGCAGGATATAGCTCCCATTTAGCGTGCTCACTTGGAGGGGACGTTACTGCACTACCAATACAAAGAGCACATCTTCTTGGTGGATCACATACTGCTCTTTGATTCCAGCCCCATTCAGCCACACACCTTACTAATGGATAATTAAGCCCTCATTACAACAGCTGGAAAGCTACTCTGTGGTGTCAGTCACACAAACTGCCCCATTGCATAAACTCTTACTGATGTCTCCAAATGGACACTCCTCTCCACCTGGAAGAGGCTGGGGGAGGTTTAGGAATAATGACAGTGCTCACCAGGGTGATGGTAAATGTTGCATCCATGTGCAGCCTTCCTCCTCCAATCTGCCACAAGACCCAGAAGGACAGAGCAGCAGTCATGTGTTAAGTCATGAGTTTTCAAAAGTGTTTCATTAAATGATGTACAGAGGGTTTCCACAGTGATGTTTTGAATTACTACTGCATCACAGGAAATGACATTATAATAAATGTATGTGTGTTTCATAACTGATTTTTTGTGTTAGAAGAAGGTGGCATCTTACTTTAGGTGCATATTTTATTACAATATCTTTGTAACCTCACTGAGAATAATCTCCACATTTTGCCAGGTAATGCATAGAGATTGCTGATACCAGCAATCTCTGCAGCAACCAGATACACCACTACACTGCAGTCATAGTCAAGTTTCCATCTGACCTATCCTGACCCTTTTACTTGGTTTTCTCATGCTCCAGAGCCCAGAAAGGCTCTTCCACCTTCTTTCCTCTGCTCTTTACTTATAGAATCACATAAAGGTTTGGGTTGGAAGGGACCTTAAAGATCATCTAGTTCCAGCCTCCCTGCCATGGACAGAGGCACCTTCCACTAGACCAGGTTGTTCAGAGCTCCCATCCAGCCTGGCCTTGAACATGGCCAGGGATGGGACAGCCACAAATTCTGTGGGCAACCTGTTCCAATGTCTCACCACCCTATTCCACCCCAAAGTCATCCTTTTCTCACTTAGAGAGGTTTGCTCTGTGAAAAGTTCATGTGAGGGAAAGAAAACTGTTAGATGACCCATTGCTGTTTATTCTTGCTATCTGATGTTTACTTGGGTGATTTTTACAGTAAATTGGTATAAAACTGGCAATGGAGATTTCACCACCAGCCACATTTCTTCTTTCCTACAAGACACTGAACACAGCTCACAAAGTGATGAGCCAGCCCAAGTGTATTTATTTCAAAGACATCCATTCACTGCTTGATTTTCTACTGCTGGCTGTGTTGCAGTTTAAAATATGCACTCTTCTCAAGAACTATTTCTGACTGCAGTGATATTCCCTGTATTTCAAAGGTGGTGGTGGTGGGGGGGGGGTAGTATTGTCATTCCACAAATCATACAAAATATTTTTATTTTACTCACTGCAAAATGAAAACTCCACAGTTTTCTATGATTCCCAAAAAAACCCCTCTAAGTTTCTCTTTGTTTTACACTCATCTTAGTGCAGTATGCTTTCCTCTGTTTTGGCTCAGGCTTTTCAAATAAACTGTGGCAGGCAATTTTGCCAAGGTTAAAAAAACTGCTTACCTGATCTGTCACAGGCAGTCTTAAAGACAGATCAGCTAAGTCTGTCTAAGAAGTGCCTCCCACCCAAATATTTAAATAGCAAGTAATTTAATATGCTATAATAAAAACCTGCCTGATCCTGACAGCTCCAAATTTTGCAAAGCAGAATGCAGCTGATGGAAAAATAAGGATTAGGCCAAAATGTTCTGTCATTCCAGCATCAAATGACTGCACTACAGTTTTTACATGACCTCCAAAACCTAGAAATAGAAATGCAAACTCTAACTTCCCTTGTGACACAGGTGACTCATTGTATCTCCAAAATCATAAAGTATCTTCTACCAGGTTTGAGTAAGTTTTCCAGGTGTTGCATTTGGAACCACTTCACTTATTCTTTGAGGTATTTATGACCACAGCAATATTTCCTGCATGTATAAAAGGGAATATTGCTGGCAGGAATACCAAAATTGAATATTTAGGTGTATTCATTTACAAAGCCTTCTTCAGCTTGGCTAAAACATCTAAACACTGCTTGTCTTGTTGTCAAAACTAATTTCTTTCACATTTTCTGAATATAACCAAAGAGTCAGTTCCCAGTGACCCTCTCTTAAACCATCAGGAACTCTGATCAGTGGGTAAGAGACAGCTCACCAAAACAGCTCCTTTCTCAGACGTACACCCAGCCTGAAGCAAACCCAGAAGCATCTTTCTCTGGGATCTCACCACCTCCTGCAAAGCTACAGCTTGAATAGTGTGTTCATTGAACATTCCCTAATAGGAGAACTCTATTCAAAAATTCCAGTGTAAAAATTTTAAATTATTTGTGTGAAGCTGCCAGTTTTAAAGAGGCTCCTGAAAGAAATGTGAGACTCCTCAGTCGGCTGAATTCTTGTATTCAGTTGGCTCATAGTCCTCCATGACTGCCCCAGTATATGCATGGTCTTTCAATATGCATTATCTTAAATTACCTAAAAACCTAAGTATCTCATCTACAATCAAAAGATGTCCTGAATGGCCATTTCTGCCTCTGCAGGAACAGTTCCTACTGGTCATGGACAAGTGTCTTGTCTAGGTACAAGCTGTAACTGTAAAAGAGCAAAGAGACTTCCTCGAAAATCTGCTGAGCCCAGCAGGACTGATAGGGATGGGAGTGTGTATTTAGTAGAGTAGGGTAGAAGCTGAATTTCTGTCCTCTCAAACCTTTTACCAAAATGATAAAAAAAATTTCACCTGAAGGATTGGTGTGATCACCTCAATTCAGAAACAAGGGAACAAACCCAGGAGATGTCAAGGGATCTAACGAGCTTATGTTACATGCTTTTTATTCATTAAACATTTTTCCTAGATATACTAATAGAAAATACTGTAAGGATATAAAAATATGCGTTTTGTTCATCTGAGTCTAAGCCAGACCAGAAGCCAGGCTCTCAGATTTATAATCCTGCCCTCACTGAAATAAACTGACGACAGAATACAAAAAGAACAACAACAAAAAAAATCATAGTTTTCATTATGCCTCCTCACCTTCAAAGAGCACCCTTTACGATGAGGTGCATTAAAAAGGAGAGAATGCTCTTCTCTTTTTTAAGTGCTAAAGCCCAGAAAAAAACCCCATCAAGATTTAGAGGAACCACTGATAAATAAATTATAATTCGGCACTACAATTTTTAGAATGCATGGGTTTTTTATTAAAATCAGCCTTCGAGCACCAAAATGAGAAATCCCAGGAAATTAGAGCTGTGTCTCTGCTGCACTGAAAACACAGAGCCCTGCTGATTTACAGCACTGGCACTGTCGATTCCACCAACTGACTGCTACAGGCTGGGCTGCTGGTTTGAAATAGTGCTGAACTTTGGCCAGTGCAGGAGTTTGATTACAGAGGCAATGTCTCCTGGTCCTCTTCATTATGCTGATAAAACAGCAGCTAGCACTTCACATTAGGCCAAGCTTCTACTTTAATTACAGGATTTTTACTAAAGCTTGTCTTTTGGTGTCACTTCAGGAAATGTGGAGTCTGCAGTGTAATGTAAAAACAACTAATTGATTCTGTACCACTGTGCCTGCATCACTACTTGCAATAGATTATGCTCCTGGTATTTCAAGTGTGGAGAAGTAATATAGTGATATCCACTTGCTATGTAAGTAAATATTTGGTATGAAGAAAGGCCTTTTCCTGAAGGTAATGTGAACATTGAATTAATTTCTTTTATTGTTTTAGATAAAACTTTTTATTAAATATACAGAAGTTTGATATGAAGAATACTTAGAAAAATGGCTATCTGTAGATGGTGACAGATTACTCAAGTCTAAAAACTGAGTCAAATGCTGAATTTAATCAATATGTGATTGTGATGGCAAAGTCAGATTAATGAACATTATTAGAAGCAGAACCTGCTAGGAACAAAAAAACAATTCCTAACTAGACATAGGCAGCACCTTATATGAATGCTGATCTTTCCAACTTTATCAGAGATCAGAAAGAAATAAAAATATAGCACTGCACTAAATTCTCTCATTGGTCACTGGATTCCTATGAAGTATTAATGAAGGTCACAAACTATGGGACATTACAAAGAGTTCAAAAATTAAGTGATTTCTTTTCAGGCATCAGCCATTTTTAGGAATTACTTTTCATTTCCCTCATCAGACCCCCACGGGGTAATCTTGTTTACTTAGGACATCTGCAGACACACCCACCAGTCGCCAAAGAAGTGGTTACAAACTGACCTTTAAGGCCACAAGTCATATGACAATTTTGGATTCCTAATGAAACCATCTTGGATGCAATGAATTGTGCCCTAAAAGTTTCTATTGCTGTCCACAGACTATAAGAAGAGCCCAGATGAATAACTAGAGCAGGTATCTCCAATTACAGAATCACAGAACATTCTGAATTGGAAGGGACCAGCAAGGATCATCATCTTACATGAATAGCCCATACAGGATCAAACCCACAACCTTGGCATTATTAGCACCATGCTCTGACCAACTGAGCTGATCTCAGTGACAGACAAATCCCACCCTCAGTGTCACTGCACCTGCTCAGGCCTAGAAACTTGGATGCAAAGCTCTCCTACAAAGAGGACCAACACTTTCAGGTATAAGCACAGAGGTTCTTTCCCAGTCATACTGCTTCCAATATAACACAGTTAAGTGGCCTGCCACAGCAAAATGCACTTCACAACCAGGAGGCACCTCCATGTGACAGAGGTAGTGTCTTTCTCTTCTGATGAGTGGGTGTAAATGCCTTGCAGCAAACAGGAACTTGAGCTCCTTTACACTCAGATTGAACAGTATCATCTCCTTACTGCTTTACAAGCAGTACCACACATCAATCCTAGGGTAGCTCTGTTTGCGCTGCTGCGGTTCTGAACTTGCTGATGGATTTATTCAGCTGCCATTCCCCGCTCCATGGGGGATCACTGTCACCTCAGCCAACATTTCTAGTAGGAAAAACCAATCTGTCCCAGAGAATTACTGATCTAAGTACACTTTCTACAAATTACCGGTTCTGTTTTCAAAAGTGAACAGCCATACAGATAATGAATGTCCTGATGTCAATAGCAACACTCAGCACCAGACTATAAATAAGTGAGGTCTAATTCAGTTCTCTCTTTCCTAAGTGTGACTCTAGTCTACTCAGCTACTACTGTGAGTAAAGCTGCAATTGTCCAAGAAACCTTCTGCAAAATTATTTGCTTGCAGAGAGGAACTGATAAGTGGCCATTAAAAAACTAAGCAAAGCAAAACAAAAACCCAAACAAAAATTGGATATATTTTTGCAGAATTTTTGGGGAAAAGAAAAAAGTAAAAGATAATTAAAAGGTGAAAGGCAGCACTTCAATTCTCCTCACCCCTGCAGCTTGTCCTATGCTTCAGTGGGCTCAGTAGAGACTGCTGCATCACCAGCATGCAGCATGCTGGATCATCACTTGAATGGGAGCCAGCCAGCCATGGCAAGGATAGACTCATGGGCACTAAGCAGAAGAGAAAGTCAGTTTTGAGGTAATTACATGTCGAATGCCCTTCTTAACCTGCAGCTGTTGGGGGCATTCAGCACATATGGTTAAGGTTGATGAAATTTTTAAAGTCACTGAAATTTATAAGGTTACCTTGGCAGGCCACCCAGCTTGAATTTTTTTCTTGCTGGAGTAGGAAACAGCAGAGAGTGAGAGCACACTGTTTACTGATGTTAGAAGGGGAATGCAGTCATGCTGTGTCAGGAACTGCTCAAGGACCAAAACTGAACTAACACTCCTCAGTGATCCAGGGAAAATGACTGAGGGAGAAGACAGACAGGAATAATTATCCATTGCTTCCTATAAAGCACCTTATTGCTGTCTTGGCTCCCTCCATCCCTTTCCCCCAACCTCAAAAGAGAGGGAAGCATTAATAAAGAAAGATGCTACTTCCCTTTCTGGCTGCTGCATACCTGTGATGTGGGTACCTCCTGCAGTGAGTAGGAGAGCTTCTTATAGTCCTCAGACTAATTTTTAGCTCACTGAGGAATTCTGACAATATTTTTGAAGGAAAAAATCCTCGAGAAAGATCACTTTTCGTTTGTTTTTTTTTTTTTTTCCCTAAGGAAACACATTCACAGGAAGGGATTGGCTCACAGAGTTGTGGCCACTTGCCATTCCTGTTAGACTTTTGTCACATATTTTACAATCCCAGGTGTGTGGCTTCAAATAAAGCTGAAATAAGTTACCTTAGAAAGACATTATTACTTATAATAGACTGAAATCAGTTGGAGTTCTTACTTTTAGTCAGCTCTGTGGACCATTCTCCACTGTTCTGGAACCCTTGTCTTTATGAAGAGCCAGACACTGAAGAGCTGTCAAGACTAAATAAGGCTTTTTGGCCTTGGATAATGCCAGGAGAATTCTCTCCTTACTTACTATTCTCTGTTAATAGAGGGGCCTCAGCCACAGCCTCCAATTAAAGTAGCCATGACCCTGCTCTCTTTCACTCTCGAAAGAGAAAATATATTCTACAAATTTTCTTTCTTTTTCTTTTGAGTCAATCTTTAAAGCTGTGTTTGTCGTGTCTACAAGCAGGTCTTAGACCTGTGCAACATTATATGAGGCAGTAAGACATCAGCTGAACAGTGTACAAAGTGAGAAGTCATCTTATTTGAAGGATCTGAAATGATCTTTCCCAATAAAAGGATGAGGCTTCTTTTAATTCATCCCTCAGTAGGAAGGCTCCAGTGTTCAGGCCTGTACAATACAAGCTCAGTGTTATTACAAAGTATTTCCATGCAAATTACTGTGCAATTGCATTGGCATTTTCAGAGAACTAATCATGATAAATGTGTTGCAAGCTTCTTTGCAGTTTTTTAATGAGTAAAAATGTAGATCTGGGTGACTCGGAAGAGTCGGACATTCAAAGATTGTATTGAAAGCAATTGTAACAGTAGGACAACCCTACTGAGTCCTTACTACTAACACTCCTTCATGACCTCATAGAAGATGTAAATAAATCTGCTCTTTGGAAGTCTTATACCTTTTATCTAGAAATTAGTTGCAAATCCTTGATTGAGTATAGTTGTGAAATACAAAGGTGTAAAGTGAAAAACAGCAATCTGCAATTAGGAGATCTGGTCAAAATACATAAAAGTCATCTCTAGAAGCCAGGATTATTGCAGGAGTTCAAGGCAAAAAAGAGGCTATGCATATTCATAGCACTGACATTGAGGAATATTTAGTGAAGACTCAAACACATTCATCTTTACATGCAGCTGATCCCAGTGAAGAGTTACATGGCATTACAGATGTTTAAAACAGCCACATACTGGCCATGTGCCTGGAAAAATTTATAACTGAAGTATAGTTAAACAGATATGTATGTATACTGTAATCTTGATTACCTATGTATTTTGGTATAACATAGAACTTGTAAGAATTAAGTGATGCATGGCAAGTGAAAAATTACCCATGCAATTTTTCCTTTTGGAAAACCAGACTAATTTGCAGTGCTAATCAATCTTGCAGCAGAGGAAGAACAAAGGCCATAATGGGCAACTGTCAACTGTCTCAGCCATCTGAAGGGAAATAAGAAGATCTTCAGCTTTAGGAATAGAGATTGAGTTACATTTTCTGCACATGGAAAACTTTCAACTGTGATAGATATAAGTCATCTCTATGGGATAGTGAGCTGAGTCCCTAAGTATTAACCGGAAAGTGAATGGGAATCACCTTCTGTTAATATTTTCTATGTAAAGATTATTACAAGCCACTCACCCTATACCATGACTATCAAAGCAGGCTAATGTAAATAATTTTGAAAAAGAAGCCAAACTTCAGATGTATAAACTGGATGATGGGGGTTAACAGCTCTGGAGATTCTGCTGGTGGTTGCTTTATTGTTGGTCTGTATTCTTAAAGAAGACAGCAACAGCAAGTCACTGCTGGGACAGAAGTCACAGAGGTTTCAAGAGACCAGGTAAGGTCCCAGGTGAAGTCCATTCAAAGCCCTTTCTTTCACAACAGCCACAAGAGTGTACTAGGGTACTTTGGATTACTACCCAAGAGTAATGATGGTGTTCACCAGCCACGTGCCTTAACAGTACGTCCTCGTACACACTGTGAGGTCCAAATCAGACTGCACCACACAAATAGACTAGCTAGGGCTCCTGGAAGTATTTCAAGTAGATTTCCAGTGAGGTGTTGCTATAATTGCATATAATTAAGAGTACCTAAAATTTAACCAACTACATAGTCAAGCTTAATTCAAGTGAATCAATAGGGTTTCCTGACTCAAATGCTACAAATAGTTATGAGGGACCTACTCCAGCCTCTACAGCTAGTAGAAATCACACGACTGGAAGAGCTCATTGACAGGCTTGCTGCTACAACCCCTCCAAAAGGATTTGGGATCTACATTGTTGTGTCTTGTTGCTGGAAGTAACTGTTGAAAAAGGAAGAAAATGCCTCATAAGTGAGTGAGTCAATAGGACTGGAAGAAGTTAGCCAATGATTTTGTCGGAGAGGGATCACGTCAGAAATGTCAAAGACAGAATGGATAGAAACTGGAAGGTCAGAATTTCATTCAGACAAACTGGAGCCTAGAGACCAATGGAGCAGGCAAGCTTCATGGTTAAAATTTCTGTAGTGCCATCACTCAGTGTTGAGATACTGTGCTCATGTAGCTAGATGCTGTGCCCACGTAAAAGCTGGACTACAGTGAGTACTGATTTCTGCCAAAGAAACAGTTAACACCAAAGCACACATAGTTTTAGTTTAAGTTCTCCTGCTGTCTACAGGAGCTAATTGCAATCACAGGCTTCTTCCTTTCCCAAAGCACTAGCAATAGGTGATGGCAACATTTGTCATAATTATCCTTTCTCAAGAAGTGCAAACTAAATAAAATCACCACAACGCTGGCTGTCTTGAAAAGGCATCAGGATGATTTATTTATATAGAGAGTAAGATGAAGTATCGCCCACACTCACAATATATTCATATTCACTAATCACACTGGGACACCAACAGCATCTTCTCCTTTGAAGAACTGGGCAGAAGGAAGCCAAAGGAAAGAGGCAGGCTGAAAACCCCTCCCTGCAGTGATCTTATGTAGGGGCACTACATTTGTGTCATGTGTGAGGAGCTTCAGCAGACCTATATGTAGTTGCTATTCCTTTAGCCATCCTTAAAGTGTTCAAACTTCACTGCTAGTGTGGGACATGTGTGACAGTTACACAGTTAGAATCTCCAATAATGATACAAATGAATGATATTCTATTTAAACGGTTTAGACGATGGTAATAAAAATAAAAAAGCACACTAAAAAAGAAAAGGGAATGTGTGTGTCAAACTACCTGTAGGCTTGAAAGAAGGAGGGATAATTTAAAGTGTGGTATTAGAGTAGCAGAATTGAAATGAATGTCAGGCAAGTTTGAGGCTAACATGCTCATTATTCCTTTGATCGCAGTGTTTCACAGTATTTAGCAGGTGATGGAGAGCTTTCATTTATTTATGGTAGGAAAAGTAGAGTACAAATTATTAATAGCTCATCTCATTCACTAAGTGTTAAAAAGTAGCATGAGGAGTGCAATGGCTGCTTAGAAAGCTCTCGTTTTGGAGGTTTTAAAGGAAATTCCATGTTCAGTCCAAGCTAATAAAGTACCTTTGAAAGATAATACAGCTTAGTGGCACCACTTCAGGACAATCCCTTAGAAACCTTCCAGTGGTGAAAAAGGAACTAATGCAGCATCCCTGCCAATGTTCTGCCATTTCAGTGGCTGTCAATAGCATCCCAGATTTTCAGCCCACCACGTATGAGTTCTCAAAATTGATTCCCAAGACAAACCACCCAGAGGAAAGATTTATCCGCTTTTCCTGAACCAGAGTTGGAATTTTCAAGTAGCCTGAAAACTAGCAAAACTAATAAAGATGTGAGGCTGGCAGAAGGAAGGAGCCAACTGGGAAATAAAAACCAAACAAAACCAATCCAACCAAAAAAACACCTCAAAACCAAAGGTATGTATCTTTGTAAGATACATATCCCAGGAGTTCCCTGGGAAGCCTAAACACTGGAGTAAAAACACACATGTATTTCCTCTACCAGTGCCCAGAGGGACAAATTCCACAACTATAAGTCTCAAGAATTAGGCCAGCACCATCCATCTGTGTGCTATCCTGAGAAAACCTGTTAGGTTAGGAATTGGATGTGAGTTCTGGTGGAGACGCCTCAGTCAGTCATTCATTGCACCTCCCATACTTAAACTACTCCTGAGAGATGTTTGTCCAACCAATCCTAAAAAAGCTCTATGAGTTCCATTTCTTTCTTCATTATTCCTACTGTTGAAAAGTTTTCCTAGTATAACCTGCAGCTGCCGCAAAATACCAATTTCTTACCCTGAACAGAAACTAAACTTGTTGAAAACCTCCACAGGTGCACTTAGATATCTGTGTTTTCTTGTATTTTTAGAAGCACACCTACTGCTAAGCTTGTGTAAACTAAAATGAGCAATAAGTAACCATGACTTATACTTAAAAACTCTCTAAATAACAGCTCGGACTGCCAAAGAACCTCAAGTCACACTTTAACTAACTGTATAGAAAAATCACTTCATCCAGAAGCAATAAGCAGACACCACTGAGATAAAAAGCACCATCTGCTTAGCAGAACTCCATGACACTACACAAGAGTTTATGACAAAAAGTGAAATGCCAGGAGGACAGCAAACTGATTTTTAAAAGTTCTGCATCTATTACTCAATAGCTCTTCTCCCAGTATGTAATTCTAGCAACACCTGCTCTCCTCAGTGTCTAACATCCCCTCCTTTTACTCCTTTTAGTTCTGCCTAGCCAAGAAATTTATGGCAGTGTGTGGTGTCCCATTGCAAAGCAGAAGGGAGTACCCAAAACTCATAGATACCCGTGGTGGAAAAGGAATGACAAAGTCAGAGAGTCCATGAAAACTTAAGAAGTTTTATTAGTAAATTATACACTTGGCATGGAAATTGGTATAAGGTGGTTCCTTCTAGTATAAACACACAGATGTGGATTTGGAATATGGGGTAGAGTGAAAGAGAAGACAGAGAGAAAGAGAAGAAAGACAGAAAATCAGAGAAAGAAGAAAGAAAAAAAATGAGAGAAGGGAGGGAGAGAGGGAGGGATGAAGCTGATCTTGTGAAATCTAGTATCAGTTTCAGAAGAATTGATGGTTTGGGTCATGAAGGCTGCAATCTTCAGCAAAACTAGGCAAAAGCATGCAAAGCAAAACAAAATTTGTATTAGGGGCTTCAGTTTAGAGTTTCAGAAAGCTGAACTGAACCAGCTTTGGTTTGGCCAACCAAACATAAAGTTGTAGCAATAAAATTAGGATAATAAATTCAGCTTGTACATATGTTATTCTAAATACATCTGGCAATTTCTCTTAGAAGAATGAAAAGAAAATTGTGTGAGACACTTTCATAGAAATTAGCAGTCATACTGGAAAGACATACTGGTTCACACATATCCATAACTGAAAGAGCTATATCAGTACAGAAAGCTGTCCTTAGATAACAGTATGTAAGAAGATTTTCTTTTTTAACCTCACATGAATGATGCTTCATAGTTCTTACAACTAAGCACAGTTGTAACAGGAAATACTGAGAAAAAGTTATGCAGTGTTTTTACACCACAGTGGTTAAGGCCACTGTTGCAAAGTCAAATCCTTTCCCTGTCTAGTTCAAAATAAGTAAACAACCTAAATCTTCTCCATTCTCTTCCTCTTCTTCTTCCTCTGTTCATAGCTGTCATTCTAGGGCAGCTCACCACATCCTTCCTGCTGAAATTGCCTTATTTTATAAGACCAGTTGAGAGCTTGTATATGCAGAAAGGAAATTGGCCTTTAGGCAAATAGACTATATTCGTTTAGAGTTTGCCAGGGTCAAATTGCTGCACCAAGGAATTTAATAAGCAGTGAAAGAGACTTGCCAGTCTCCCACTGTGTGGAAGACCAGAGTTAGGAAGACCTGACTAACGAATTCATGCACTTACATGGTGAGAGCATCAGGTACCATGCTATTACACACACCATGGATTGCTTCTCCTGTTTTGTTCTAAACAGTTTGTTTCCCTAAGGTATTATTGGAACTGCTATTTCTGCTTGAAAACAGTCATTTTTGATGAGCAAACATTTTCTTGTAAATCACTTTTCAGCATATTCTCAATCTTGTTTTAGATGGATACCTGTCACATTGTGAACAACCTTTACACCCTCAGACATTTTCCTATCTAAATGCTAACTAGAGGTGATACTGCCTACTTAGAAAAGTCATATGAAGTCATAGCCCACATTACTGTAACAGCAATAAAAGGGCAAGAAAATGAGGAGCTGTGCTATTAAACATGATGAAAATAATAAATGTTGTAGCGTTTGCAAATGGGTTGGGGAGTATTTTGAAGCGCAAGCATTTTTCTTCCCAGTCTAGAACAGAGCTTGATAATGAGGAGCAAGGTGCCAGAAGCAGACACATTGCCCTGAGACACGCTGGAATTGGTGGATCTTTCCAGCCTGCTTACTGCAGATTAGGCAAAGAGAGTAATGAACTCTCTGCAGTGCACTCGGGCTGAAAAAACTACCACCTACTAGAGGACAAGGCAGATTTCAAGGAGGGACTGGCACTTTACAAGGAAGATACTGGGATTTTGCTATATCAATAACTTTTATAGGAATGGTTGAAAGTGGGTATCAAGGTCTTTTATAGTCAGGCAATAAAAAAACAGAACTATGTGAGAAAATCTTCCACCATAACTGAAAAATGTATCTGAGGCCAGGGGGAAAAAAATCAAACCTTTTAAAAACAGAATGAAAAAATGGCTATTTTCTTATTGGGGATTTATATATCTTTTTAACAAAAAGAGAAAGAAGAAGCCCTCTCAATTTTCTAACTCTCCTTGTTCAGGTGCATCCTTATGGTTCAGATTAATTCTCCTACAATAGACTCCTTTCTGGTGTTCAGCATCAGGTTGATCAAGTATTGTTTATATCCTGGCCTTGCTGTGCATTACTCTGGGCTAATCCACTTAGGTCTCAGCTATCTATCTGCTGGCTTCAATATGCCCCTTCAGCCCTTTCTCAAAGCGGGAGATAGAACCCCTCTACATAAACTCAGGCTAATCCCACATTAATCATGGGAGCTCTGGTAGGCAGGGTGTTTTTTCCCTCCTCCCATCTTTAAAATGTGGAACGACACAGATTAGAAGGAATGAATCCCTGAAGGATGGCAGGTGTATAACTCTTCTCTGGTAACCTGCTCTTAGGCTTTCCCAGTAGGGATCACATCTCGGTCGGAGGCAATTTGCTCCCTGGCTGAAGGAAAAAAATATGTCAGACACAAAATAAAGACCAGTCTGTATGCTAGATATTAATCCATTTAAATAACACTGGGAGGAGAAAAGCCCCAACAAACCAAAAACATGTAGCTGCAATGGTGCAAGATGCTGTGCAGACAATCCCTAACCTTGATAAAGTCAACACAGGAGGAGAGGAGCAGTCACTTGCACTGAAAATAACCATCATCTAGTACTCTGTGTACTGTTTTCTACAGTTACTTTCAACTAATTTACTTAGAAACCATAATGACCCATCTCGTCATGGCAGACATTAATTAACTACAACATTCAGAATTATAACAGTCAGTCAAGTATCTCAGTTTTGACAAGAAGTGCAGTTAAGGTAAAGCCAGCTGATGCAAGCCACTGGATTCCCTTCAGAAGAAAGTCAAAGGCTGTGAAATAAACTTCAGGAAGATCCACAAATGAATACAACCCCCAGCACAAGGAGTAAAACCTGCATCACTGACACTGCCCTCAGCTGCAGCACACTTCATTATTAAAGAAAGCCAAGGCACTGAAAGCCTTAATTTCCCTCCAAGAAAAGGAATATGGGAGAGTGAGACTGACACAAGCAGCTTAGCATACTCTGGGTAATTAAGACCCAGCCTTCTCTAGGGTGCTGTGATTCAGATGCCATAACTTTGAAGCACTAGAACTTCAGCAGTGAAAAAAACAATTCAGTTTGTTGAGTGCTTTATTTTTAATTTGCTGTCATGCAATGATTAGTTTATTCTAGAGTTAAATTTTTATGATTATAGTTTCTGGCTTCTCAGTCTTCATTTCAATACATATATGCTCTCTGTTTTCCTGTTAGCTACATCAGTTTTCAAGAAAATTACATTGATATTCCATATGCTTTGGTTTCTTTCTAACATGATAGTTTTTTTGTTTCTTCTTCAATTTATTTGATGAATGGTGGCTTTGTAATCCCTCTTTCCGTAATTGCTCACATTAATGGAACTCCCCCCCACTCCTCCTAAGCTCATCCATACACCCTGGTCACGCTGGTTTTTTTCAATTCTGGCTTTGTCATTGTTATGAACTTGCTTGTTGGGTACAAAACCAAAGCCTTTTTGTTGTTCTGGAGGGGTAGGGTTATACAAACAGATACTATGAGGCAATGTGTTCCAAGACTACAGAGCTTTGAATATGTCACTCTAAAATTTAAGAGCCATCTTGCCTTGTGGCATCTTTGGACCCCTTCACCTCAATCCTTTTACTTACTTTAGCTTCACTTCCTATTAGCTTTGATCCACTTCATGACAAATCAGAATTAATGCAGGCTAAGGAAGCCAGAAAAAATCAGAAATTCATTTCCAGCATCCCGACATATAGCCTTTAGGGAACTTATCTGGCTTGGTCTCCAAGTCTGCTACAAGCTGCTAAGACTTCAGTGGACAAAATGTTGTGACCACAACTAAAAGGAAACAACTGAAAGAACTCAAAAACCCTGATGTGATTTAGGTTTAAACAAGGACATAGACATTAGGAAAGGATTTGATTTGTGGTAAACACAAAAAGAAATAAAACTAAGTGTGTGTGTTGCTATTTCACAACCCACTGTGCAAACATTGCCGTAGGCATGGTGGGTTTTATTGCTCATTAGTAAATAATCAAGTTAAAAATAAGATGGTTGGGAAACTGCTGATTGATGAGGAATAAAATAACATGACATAAGCATCTGTCTCCCAGTCTAATACGTGTTAGTAGAGGAAGACGTTGCTAAGGCACTTGAATCCTCAATGCCCTGATGAGATAGTGATTACATTGGGAACAGTGTAATGCAACTACAGCTGCCATTCCCTTTCCCACATGGGGAACGTTACAGAAATGTGGGTCTGGATTGTTTACTTCCAGAGTGTCTTTAATCTCCTAAGACTTCCACAGGGCACAAACTTTCCTTCCACATAAAACTCTGCTCCCAAGCAACAAAGATCTTAGACTCTTGCTTGCAGCATGAATCCCTCCTTTACTGGAAAACACTTTCCCAGCTACAGACAGTGACAGCTGACATGCCCTCTCACCTCAGGCATGTCCAAATCTGCTTTGTCAAAAACACACATAGATCTGTGCAACAAAGAGCTTTTAAAGCTTAGGCATTTAAGAAAAATATCTCACACAGGTATCCCTACTTCATAAAAATCTTATCTGGCGGAGAAAGAGCAACACACAGACTCTTCCACTAAGGCATCCTCTTCCATGGTTTCTTCTATTAGGTTTCACACCTACAGAACTAAAATCACTACAGATTTTACTAGTGAACATAATATTTTTTTCAATTTCTACTGCCCCCAATTTCTGTCCTCCAAAGAGGATAGAAATACAATTTGTCCTGGGTGCCACCCACACACTGCTCCTTTGGTCTGCCTTCACATTGAGAAAAAGAAAGGCTGCATTTGCAATGACCATCCCTCTACATTTTTAAACCCATAAAGATCACACACAAATAAAAAAAAATATATGCTTTTCCCAATTAAACATTAAAATAGCAAGAAAGTATCTAGCACTGCCAAAAAGCCTGTTCTGAAAAGTCAAATAGTATTTTGGATATTCCATAATTGGAGAAATAAATATGAATAAAATTACAAAGCTGAATAAATACATGCCATAAGAGATGAAAACACTTTTAAAGATGTCAGCATTTACCTCACATCATAATACACTTATTCAGATTTTAACAGGCTAACTTCAGCCTATTTTAGAGTTTTTGCAAAAAGATACAGATTTTGGATTTAAAGAATCTACCTGCTTTCCCTGGCCACAACACTAAAAATTTATTTATGTAAAAATTAGATAAAAAATACAACTTATTATAAAAATATTAA
This sequence comes from Taeniopygia guttata, assembly GCF_048771995.1. Lineage (NCBI taxonomy): Eukaryota > Metazoa > Chordata > Aves > Passeriformes > Estrildidae > Taeniopygia > Taeniopygia guttata. The sequence goes on along the minus strand of NC_133024.1, from coordinate 75,721,770 downwards.
AACTTGGCTGAAAAATAATCCCCTTGGTTTTGATTTTATATTTTAGTTAAAGAATCAGTAAGGGAATGAAACAGAAGCAGTAATTTCAGAATACAGAGTATAATGTCATACCACACATAACTCCACCTGAAAAACAAATGCACACACAGCAAAAACTCTCTGAAAAGAATATAAATTAAGATTGCTGACAGATAATAAGTGAAAACAGTATGAAAAAAGGATAGATAAATCAGCACCAGAATGGTGCTGATGTCTTGGATTTATGTAACATCCTCATTAACAATTTAAAAACAATAAACAGTACACTAAGCTTTAAATTGATGTATTAAATGGGGAGTAGGAAGCAACTAGATCAGGAAAACCGAAAAGAATGGGCAGAAAACACTACCTAGGCAGAACACAAGAGATAAACATCTGTGACAAATATGCATGAGTGCTATACCAAAGGAGACAGAGACCACAAAACTGGGAATGAAAGACAAGACAGGCAGACAACAGCAAACTGAGATTAATCTGCTATGCAACACATCTGCAGCAAAGGCACAGCAAGGCTGCCAGTTTGCACAGACCATGAAGTCTGCAGCCAAACCCAAGTCTGGTAGACCACCAGCACAAATGGCAGCCCCTTCCCCATGCCTGCTTGCCTTCTGTAAGCACCACCAACACAAACATTTTACAGCGTTCCTCACACACACAGTGAGCCTGAGGTGCACGCACTGATACGAGCACTGCATCACACTCCTGGTGTCTGTATCGGTCTGGTGGCTGTTCCCAGGGGGGCTTGAAGGACAGCTCCCCCTCAGGAGGTCTTGTACCACATTTCTAGTGGAGATGTCCAGCCAAGGAGAGGAAGCTATACCTAACCTAAAGCAATACTCCCAAAAGATACATATCGAAAATAGGATGAGCAATATGGAATGTAATCAGAGCTGATGAAAACACCTCCAATTATGTAATTTAAATTACTTAGAAATATTTGCTGGGAAGTAATGTTGCATAAAGAAAGGAACTGAAGAGATGACTTGAAAAGTTTCTTTTTCAGTTTTCATCAGTCGATAGGTGAAACATTTCTTAGCTGACTGGGGCCTCTGCTGCAGCCAAGAACATCTGGAGGAATTATGTAAATCCCTGCAACTATGCTGTAGAAAATTAAACTAGAAGATTCCGATAATTGCAAGTGATAAAATACTCAGGCAGCTAAAATCTAGAGTGTGCTTTTTATCCAATAGAAGAGTTGCTATCTATACTTTCTCTATACAAGCTGAGACTTAAAATGGAGCCTATTCACCAATAGTTTGGGAAGCTGAACCTCTTGTCATTTGAGAGAAAAACCACAAAAGGTTTTCAAGAGCCACAGAATGGAAATTCCTCCTACTTCTACAAACACTGTAGAAGTTCTTCCCTCAAATTTCTCAATGGCTGGTTTCCTAAACTTTTAACTTTTTTTACATATATTAAGAAGCTTTACCTACATTTGCTAGAAGCAGTATAGTAGTATTTTGGGGAGCCAAAAGACTTAGAAGATCTTGGCCACACAAGATGGAGTCTTGCCATGGTCACATCCTTATGTTCTAATGACTCTTTCATGATTCACTGTTTTCACATTTTATATTGCTTCATTTTGTTGTTATAGTTGAAGTCCTACTTTCTATATTGTGTGAATTACATATCTTTTTTTCCTGTTCCACACTTTATAATGCAGACAAAAGAAATACATTTCTGTCTATTTTGAGATTATCTTCTCAAGGTCAGTTTCCCAACTGCTCCTGTTGCCAGTCAGCCCAGAATGCACTTATGCACAATGTCTAACTTTGAGCATGATTATCATCCCACTGTATCATAATTTCCATAATGAAGTCAGAGTAAAAACTCTCTTACCAGCTGCCTCAAAATTAAGAGATGTGGAAGGTCTCAAATCAACTGCCTAAGTTAATAAATTTATTACCACTCTCTTTAAAAGCCTGTATTTACTAAAGCAAAACTACTGAAATGATAGGAACCTTATTGTCAGTATCTTTCCCTTTTGAGATTGCCATTTCCCCCAGTGAATAAAGTCAAACCACCAGAAACAGAGCAGAGTTCTTCTGCTAGTGATGGTGGCCCCGAAGACTATGGACTAAATGAAACCGTATTTATTGAGTAATTGATGACAGCACAGTTGAAGAACAGGTCACTTCTTGTATTCAGGACTAAATCTTTGCTTTCTGTTGCAGATAAAGGATATTCTCTGTGGGTTCAATAGTATTCCACTCAGACCCTTTTCTCCTTCACCAGTGCTTCACTCTTCTTCTCTGTAACTGGGATTTTAACTACAGTCACTAGATTGAAGTATGGTTCATGGTGACACATGAGAGTACAATGAGAACTGATTAGGGAACACTAATCATTAGTAAGACAACATACAAATAGCAGGTACTTTTGGAACCTGTATTAGATGCCTTTCAGATCTTAAATGGTACCTTAAAGCTAGGCTACTGTATTCTAACTACGTTATCAATAAAATGTTCTGCAGTTGGCCTCTTCTCAGCTGAAATGTTCAATGTCCATTCATAGATCCATTTAAAGTCAGTGAGGTGTTCAGTACACAGTGAAGGAGCAAAATAAAAATGAAAAGGTACAGAACTGACCTGAAAATAAAAAAGAAATGAAACAGCACTGTATGGTCAGGTGCTAAGTACAGCCTTTTATTAATTCTCTTTTTAAGTTGTTTACTTCCATTTTTATCTTTGCACTATGTCTTTTCCCCCTTTTCAGTGACTCTATTGTGACACACGTGAAACAGCTCCTATTGTGAAAGGGGTTCAAGAGTTACCTTCCCTTTACTCTGCATGTTCACTTCATGAAATAACCTCAAAACCAACTGGAGAGACCAACCAAAGGGAGAACAAGAATAGATAAGTAATTTCTGTATGCAGAGATATAGTCATCAGAAATGACAGTCGTGTATGCAGCCTTGAAAGAGATATTTCATCTGAATGTATCCATGCATATATGCACCGATTGGTCCAAAAGATTTCTTTGGTCTGGATAAGCTCTAGGACTTGGCCTTTCTCTGACTCCTCTGGTTTATCTCTTTGGAGCAGGATCCCATCCTATGATTGCTTTGCAAAAAATGAACCTATACCTTATTTTCAGGAATTTTTCTGCCCTCTCTTTCCCTCTACCCAATAATTCTGATGAATACTTCTTCTTTCTTGAATGTGAACACCTTTGTCTCTCTTGACTGAAAATATAATATCTGTAGTGTCCTATAAAGTTCATTTTACACACAGACCTAGTGTAGGAAGATGAAACATATATCACTATTTCCCACTTCCCTGGCTGCTTGGGAACATTTACTGACAGATGTGAGCTCCTTCTGTATCTCCAAGGCACAGTGGGGATTGCTCCCTCCTTCTGGCCAGGACAACACTCTCCTCCTTACCCTTTTTACACAACCTTGCCCAGGGAAGACCTGCTCCTGTTTAATTCTCTCTTGTTCAGATCTTCTGATCATCCTCTGCAAGATTGAAGAGAATTTTCCCAGACATGAGTTCTCTTGTTCTGCAACTAGATACTTACATTGCTCCCAACCCCCTACTTTGTGTATCCTAACATGTTCATTGCTTATTCATCATTAACACCTTCATTCTAAACATCTCCTCAGCATTCATCTGCCAGTACATGGGGCAGAAGTGGCAGCAAATCCACACAGACCAAGGCATTTGGTGAAAAAGTCCTTTCCAGAATGTGAGACTTTTACACAGCTGGTATCTCAGTGGTCATGGCTGTAAATACACAGAGTGTCCAAGATGGTACAAAATAATATCTGTGGCATTACTACAAGAAATAGTAGTATTTCTGTTTCCTCTCTGTTTCCTCAGCCCACAGAAACACTGTGTTCTATTTCCACAACTCAGTTTTTTCTACATCTCTGGAGACAACATGGCCCCTTTTTTTCCTTTCAAGGTCTCAGCCCAGCATCACACACATGCTAATACAGAAATTAAATATTTGTTGAGTAGCTTCCTATAAGTTTAGAAAACAAGAAAATAGAGTAACTAGACTTACCCTAAGGAAATTAATATTAGAATATTTTTCAATCTTGGCACTGAAGTTTTAAACAAAATAAGTACAAGTAAGTCCTCCAGCAATGACTGTGCCTGCCAGGTAGGTAGAGAATATACCTTTTCACTCTGTATTTACAGTTTCCCATTTGATATTTAGATAACTTTATAACATTATTCATTATTAAGGCTAGATTCAAATCAGTAACCTTCAGAAGGGAAGTTACATATCCCATTTGTTACTCAGTTCTCCAGATAAGTGCTTCTGCCTCAAACTCATGCATCAACTTTGATGACAGAGAAGCAGTGTTCATTGAAGTGTTGCTAATGCATTCCTAAGTCTGGCTAATTATACACAATCAACTGATTCTCAAACATCAGGATGCCAAATATTGCCTTAAACCACTACCACTTGATGGGAAACTTTCTATTGCTTGAAGAGGTGAAAACAGTTGAAATCAAATCCAACATTTTGAGACCAACCTCTTGAAGGCAGCTACACAGAAATGAAGGCCTTTAACCCTCCTCCTGTTGCACAGAAAGTAACTTCAGGTTTTGTTTTTTTTCTTTCTTACAAAACTGAATAAATACAAGTCTTAGAAAAAAGCCCCACACAAAGTATTTATATGTGTTCAGTAAGAGTATTGTTATAACTCTCGCTAGATTTGTATGACAACACACTGCCTGGAAAACAACAATTTTTTCTCCAAGGAACATGATTCCACACAAAATTCCACATGCACCATGGAACAGAATCGGCCTTCTGCAGATAATCCACCAGGACCATAATCTAAAATCAGCTGCTACCTTTGCTCTGGATCAACTAATTTCACTTTTATCTAGAGTTCTCTGATATTTGAATTAGCTAAAATATTGCTGGTCAAGGCACCCTGAAACATCACAATAATTAACAGAGGAATCTGGCTGTGGAAGACTGTTTCTGTATTTGTAAATCCCTGCAGATGTGCAATAGCAACAGACATAGCAAGATGACAAGGCCAAGGAAAACAGCAGCTAATAAAACAGACCAAGATGAAAATATTGATGCAATAAATCCTACTGTACCATCAACTCAGCTTTGTTTCCCAGGCTAAAAGTAAAATTGAATTAGGCGCTACAAATCTAGATAACTAGCACTTGACCTATATCTGTCAATACAGTCTAATGCTGAAAAACATGGCAAGGATTCATGTACCTGGAATGAGGCATGCCAGGGTTTGACCAACCTCCCTCCAGGCACACACCTGTCTGTGCCCTGTCACCCAAGACACAGCAGTGCCATCCCCTGCTTTGCCACCAGGCTCTTGGTTGTGCTCTTCATCAAGGGGTTTAGCTATCTATACTGGGACTTCTGAGTAGGTCAATTACCTCTGCCTGAGTCAGGTCTTCAAAATACCCACATCTTCATGTTTAATGCTGTTAACAGAAAATACACTCGGCATTGTACCTGAGAATTTTTTGGGGGGTGAATAACGTGACCAGCATCCTTCAGAACTATGACTTGTTTATAATCAACCTTTAATAAGGCTCTATTTTGAAACACTTCATTTCATAAGCAAAAAAAGGAGGGTGGACAAAGAACCCCTAAACCCAAACAAGCCAATTCTCCATCAGTTTGGACAACCTTAGACTAAAAATCAAGATTGCGCCATTCATGTGTTTATAAAGAACAACATTTGTATAAAGCTCTTGGAAAGGATGAAGGAGCATCTTTCAATGGTTTGAAGCAGACAATTAAACCTGAAAAGAGTGAGAATTCAAGATACAGCCTGAACTGCAGAACTTGAGCTCCTTAATTTAAGGCATTGCTTTGCACTGTGGATCTCCTGTGTGCATAACTCTCCCAACACTGTTAAACACAAGTCAGGCACCAAGATCACAGGTATGCATCTAGGGAAACATAATACCACCAAGAACAAAGACTTTCTAGTTACAGTGCAAATGCACATCATCATCATCATCCATGCATGTGCAGGACTTCCAAATATTTTTCCTGACTCTCCTGAAATCAAACAAAAATGCACCACTGGCCACCATTCCTATATGAGGCAGAGATGCCCTCTTGGAAAACAAGCATCTATATATTGACAAGCTGTCATCTCTGATGAAGTCAGGAGCAAAGTGCTCTTAAATCAACCTTGGAAGATAAAACTTTTAATGGTAGCTTTGCATTGCTGTAACTGGAAATGGATCTGAAGCTTTGTATTTTAAAGGCCAAATCTTCCTACTCCTTTGTTACCTTTTTTTATGTTCCCTTCCCTTTTCCTTTCCCTTTTCTCCAAATTAACATTTGGAACACTTGAAAATGCTAATTGAGTTTCACTTCATTCAGACAGGAAATAATGACCTCAAGATAATAAGACAAGTTAATAGTCCCCTGCAGGTAAATTAACACAAGACCAAATACTTGAAGACCTTGAGGATCACAACTGTTAAACTTAAGTATGAATTCAAAGCAACTCTGAACACCTAACAAAGCAGGTCACAGATCATCAATCAGAGCTATTGAAAAAAAAAACCTCTTCAAAGAAACAAGAGAACTACAGAATTCATGAAGGTAATTTTTTTTCGACATCTACTTTAATACAGCCAACTGAAAGATGCTGTTAAGTAAATATATTAAAAAACCCCACAGCCTGCATGCTCAATGTGTATGAAAAGGTGTGCTCAGTGAAGTCATTAACTCATCCCCGAAATCAGATATATTTCAGTAAGCCATCCATCAGAAACAGATACATTTCTGTTGCAGTAACATTGTATTTTCTTTTTGTAATCACTTTATAGGATTCAAAATATGAATTTGATTACAGTATATCCATGAAGATGAAATGCTTACAGAAATCATAATGTTGCTTTAAGTCACAAAACAAACATTTCACAGCCCATAAACTGATAAGTGTTATAAAAGTGCCCAAAGCACAATAGTCACTCCACAAATCACCTTCATGTCAGAATAGACAAAAATGTCTAACCTATAAACACTCATAGCAAAATATCCTCTCTCTTTAAAATGCAGCTGTTGACAAATAAATGAATAATTTTGACAAACTACTCAAATTTAAATTCATAGCCCTCTATTAAAATAACACCGATGTTACCGGATCATGTAGAAATTTAAAAAATCAAATAACACTGGTTAAAAAACATAAATGATTATGAGAAATCCAGAATCTGTGTGTTCAATGCAGTTTCAAAGATATCACTTTAGGATGCTAAATTATCTTAGTGTTTAGAAAGGAGAAAAACTGCTATTTACAAACTTCCATTTTTAATTTGAAGTTTTCCCCTTAATTACTTTTTGTTTCAGCTCAACTAGCCGGTGTCAAGAGCATATTTTCTTTGCTTGCACGAGTTCGTCTACAGTTAAGATACCAACTCTGAATTGAAAACCCTGAAAAGCTCATTTTCCTCTCCCAACACATGAATATAAATTATATGGTAAGAAGGGGGATCTGGCAAATTGAAAATCTGCAGGACATGCACAGATATTCATGGGTGCCCAACAGTACAGGTAGGCAGCAGAGACTTTTCTGACAGAACATTGTCTTGACTGAAGGACTGCTGCAAACATAACCTTGACCCTTTATCTGCTGGGACACAGTGTTGAAGTCTTTGCACTGAAAGCTGATTAGACATCCAGAAAGCCCAGTCCAACAGTGACTAAAAACAATAATGACATTCAGTAAATCTGTTGCTTCAAACTGGAAAACTGACATTGACAGAACTACAGTAATAAAGATATAATAAATGCAATCACTATAAATGTGATGTAAAATTCTAGCTCTTCTTGTAAAGCACTTATTTCCATTCAAACAGGAAGGGCACAAATTATGAGAGAAATAGTAAGCAAACATGAAATATATCAAGCAACATTATCTGTGTAATAAAAATTAAAGAGAATAATTTGATTGGAGCTTGATAATGATTAAACCACTTGAATTAATGTTCTGCATAAACGGTATGCTGGGTTTGCAAAGTTAGGCCTCAAAAATTAATGTGAAGGTTGTTTCAATTAGAAAAAACTATATATCAGTGGGTTTTCCCATTTTTTTTGCTTCTTTTTCTGCAAACAAATGCAAAATAAGATTAAAAAACATCCACTTAAAACATACTTATTTATTTTATCACTACTGCCATTACATTAGGCTGTCATTAGAGACTTTAAACGTCCTATTTAAACTGGTTCACCATTTTCATTTCTGTGCTATTCCCTAAGTGGCTCAGTTTGCTTTTCCAATGATTTGGGGTTTTATCCTTTCTGAACGTTACAGAAAAGCATACTCCAAAGAATTTTCTGTAAAGTTTTGTCTGTAGTGGTTGCATGCATCATAGCAGTACTTTCCCAAACAGTACTGATACTATCTCACGGTTTCTGAGCAAAGCTTTTCAATCAAAAGTCTGCATAATCCAGGATCAGGATGGCCCCTGAGGAACCTGAAAGGGCTTCCAGAGAGACTACATGCAACTACACACAGGTCACAGTTACAATGACTGGCCCAAAGCAAAGAGAAAAAGGTGCTCTGGAAGAGTTGATATTTATCCCAACATTTTGCTGCCAGTACCCTAATCTCACATGAAAAACAGAGCACCTGCATACATGCAAATGCATCCCACACCATTAGAGCAGCACTGGTGCTAGTCCGTGCATCATTCCAATCCAAACAGATCAGTTGCTTTCTCCACGGTGTCATTCTCATTTTCAATAAAAAATGATTTCCCAAAGTCCTGTGCAACATCTCATGAATCTGCTGCCTTCAAACTAAAGAAGAGTTCATATTTTTATGAGAAGTAGTGTGGTGGACACTAGTTTTTAGAAGCAACAGGGTATAAGGTTTAACAAAACAATTAGGTAACTGGACCACAATTGGAATAATACAGATCAACCTAACCAGGTATCTCTTCTACTAAACTAAATGTATATATTGATTCTCTTTCAATTAGTTTAATAAAGTTAACACTTAGACTAGGTCTCACTCTCCTCACAATGGATGCCTCCAATTACTTAATTCTACCTCTCTAAAAATGAATCCAAAAAGAGCTGTGTAATATTTACAGAATATTATGCTACCATATAAAGCACTTTCTATAAACACCCTTGTACTGAGATAGAGCGTAGTAGAACAATTCAATTTCATAACTTGTACACAATTCAACTCCAGATGTGGCATGAATTTTTGCATCCACAGGTACCATAGTTGGAGTTGCTTGATTTGCTTTTTTATACCAGAGAAACACAGGTGCTGCAGTGTCTTGTTTAGGCAAAGAGAAGAGAAAACGGTACAGCATGTGAAGTTCTGAGGAAGTATGCATGACTCAACCCAAATTTAATACAGTTCACATTGTCCTTGTTTAGATGCACATATGTAATAGCCAAATTTAATAACATCAGAGATCTGCTCACAGAATTTCAATGCTCAGTGGGCTCAGTCAAGCTGAAAAACTCATAAGTCTGTGGGAAAATATTAGACATTGTTCAACTAAAATCTTACATGACAATGACTGAAACAAGGTCGTGAAAAAGGCAGTTAATTTTAGTATTTCCTTATGTAGTTTGTCAGTTCATCTTTCACAGTTATAAATATTCATGGGAGAGCAGAAATAAAAAAAATGTTGAAAAGATTTTTTGTTTACTAAAAGAAGATTAATTTGCCTTCTTACTGTGAACTCTCACATTCTTCCTACTACCAGCAGCTTTTGGCTACTTACTTTTTAGATTGACTTTTTAAAAAATTTTAACCCTTGCCATTTCTTCCCCTTCTTTGTCTGGGGAAGAAATGAAAATTACCATCTCTTTTGGTTCCTTCTTTAACAGCAAGTGTTCTGTTGTTATGCACATGCGTTACTAAATATGACTACTTTGACGTGAATTTATGAAGACTGACTTCTGTTTTTAGTGCTTATGTCTCTACCTACATTCTGTCCTTCTGCTCATCTGTTGCCTAGTCAAAATTGTCTGAACTTGAGCTGGTTTGTACATTGCTTTATAGTTTATGCCTGACTGAGACTTTAAACTTTAACTAATATTCTAAGACATTACTCCTTGCAGAACTGAACAAAAATATTCTTAAAAGGAACAGTATTGGGTAAAAACTTATCCTACTACCATGCAGAAAACATGTCCAGGGACCAGACACCTATTGGGCTTTTTTCCCACAGCTCTGCAAACACATTTTGCCATGTAGGTCTGATGGTCCCAATTAGAAGTCATTAGCAGATTTTGAGAAAGTTTGTGGTTCTTGGTAACCTTTCAGATTACAACCCTCACTGGAGCAAGGAGTGCAAAGTGAAACCAGGTGGCACTGGGAGATATCTGGGAAGACAAAACATGGAACATTTCAGATCCTTTGTGCATGTCTGCATCAACACCTCACAATTTTTCTCAGGTCTGGTGAATCTACCTGCAGCATGAAAGGATAGGATTTAGAGAAGGCAAATATTCTGCATTTAGCATGTTTTTGAGTTGGCCAGCTGAAGATCAAGTAGACAGCACTCATTTTTTTTAATACACATATAGTTGGTATGTTTGTCTTTTTTTCTCATTTGTATGAGGCTGTCACTCCTAGTGACCATCAGCAGTTTCCTGAACACTTGAACTTTCTGCACACACTGGAAATACATTCAATTCATAGTTTTACATCAGTTTTTACATCAACTGTCTTCAATCTTTAGAAAAGCAAGTAACAATATTCTTTTAATAAACAGGGCTGAATCCAACTCACAATAATTATGTGCATAACTTAGTCATGTAGACTATCAAAGGGGAGTAGGGAGCAATCTCTCAGACCACCATACTTACACTTCTTCAGAGTAAGTAAGTCCCTCTGGAAGTATAACTGGAATATCCTCTTGACTATTAATGCATAAAGAATTTGTGCATTTTGAGAGGGAGATTAAGCCTTCTCAATTTGTGCAATTACTGTGAGAGAACAGGGTACCAGCCTGGAAATGGAGCCTTCAGTCAATCAGATCCAAGAATGGATTTTGCTTTTATCAGTAATGGTGCAGTTTACATCCATATTCTGAGGAACCCTGAGCTGGGAAGATGAGTTCAGCATCCTCCTCACCCATTAACCAGCTTTCTTGTTACCTGCTTTCTTACTCAGCCCAACTTTCACAGCACAAAAGGTGACAGCTCTGCTGAGGACACCTCAAGACCAATTCGTTACCAGGAAATTGGTCAGGCCAATTCCCTTACCAGGAGATTAGGTCATCCATCTCCAGGCTGATCAGCAACCTGTGTTCCCCACTCCCCAGCCAACAATAAAAAAACAGCCTCCCACCAAAATCCATTTCAGATCTGCCCATATCTCATTTTCTGGACATCTCTTGAAGATTTATACACTACTTTTCTAAATCCATCTGATAACACATCCAGGGCCCAAATCTTCCCTAGGCCACTGGAGTTAAGCATTTAGGGACCTTAGTGAATAAGCAACAAGTTCAAGAATGCAATTAGGTGTCTCCTGAAATTCATCAGACTGGGTGTCTGTCTGGGCTTAAACTCTAGGTATTGAAATCCTAACACAGGGTTTAGGAGTCTAATCTCATCCATGGTCATCTACAAATCACGAGAGCTGCAGCATAAACAGCTCATGATCCAGGCCTCAGCTGAATTTCTACAAAAGTGGAAATTATCTGAAACCTATGGCTTCCAACAGCCTATGCAACCCTGAAATAGCTGTATATACAAAGTGTGGGAAGCAAAATCAATAAATAACTCAAAAGGTCACGTAGTCATGAGTATGCACAAATGCCTTCTTGACAGATGTGCTTACCAACCTTCAGCACTGCCTATGGAAACTGTGGCATCACCTCATCCATTCCAGCTTTTCATTACCCTCACCATAAGATAGTCCTAATATCTAACATGATTTTTTTTTGTTTTGGTAGTGAAGTTTGTGATTTTGCTATTCTGTCCTTTTCCTCGTGTAGCAGCATTTATGCATAAATACTATGCTATAATACAAAGATTTCCTCAGTTCATTGAACATCTCTTCTTAAGTTTCCCAAGTATCACTGACAACAACATTATAAATCTCTGCTTCATAAAGTGCAATAGCTGCTTCATTAACTCAGATAGAATAATTACAGTCATTTGAACAAACCTGAATTACACCCATCCAACTAAGCAAACCAGCATGATCCAGAAAGTTCCCAATTTCAATTAGGTGATATTTTCTATGACTGAAAGTACTGTAACCATACTGACATAGTATTTGAGGGTTGCTCTTCAGTTCTCCAGACCAGTAACCACATTATAAAAAACATCATAGAATATGGAAGTCTCCTGGAAGAGACTAAAGGAGTGAGGGTGGTTGGACACCTCATCCTGTTTGCTGGTTTGTTTGAATTAAAATTGAAGGTTTTGAATGAGAACCTGCCATTTTCCCTAAGCCTAACTGAATATTAAATAACTGGGCAGAAGGCAAAACTTTCAGGACAGAAATATTTTCTAATCCAGGGGAAAGCAAGCAAAATGCGAAAATGCTGTTTTCTTTCATTTGCATGAAACCTTAACTAATCAGGGCTTCTGATCATTAGATTTTATCACTTACTTTAAATAAATTAAACACACCTTATGTAAAAAAGCATAGCTCTGTATCTTGAGTCTTGATTGCATCTGCCAATAAAGTCCAAAATTTAAAAAAAATGCAGTACTGAAGGAATGTCTATAAATTAAATCAACTATGACCCATTGCTCACCACTTTTCAACAGCTAGGGAAAAAGGAATTGAGCTGTAAAATTTGTTCTGGGCAGGAATTTGGCATTTGCTTTTAAGTCAGAGTCCAAAGAAAATTAGCATCATGAATTTCAAATACATTGGCTTATCTCATATAACTCAAAGCCCAGAGTTTTGATTTAAATCATAATGCACTAAATCCAGGCAGTCAGACCCATGCATGGGACAGGAAGGATTCTGTCAAAGAGAGAAAAAGGGGTAGAAAAGCCCCAAAATATTTTGCTTTGGTAGGTGAACTGTTTGACATCTATTTTCTAATGCTAAAAGGAGATGTAAATACCATTTAATCCATTCTTGTGTGCCTCCCATTAAGCACTATTTAATAAAAAGCTTTGAGCGCTGCATTCATCAATCCCATCCTTTTTGGCTGCACAGAATTTCAGACACTGGGATAGGTGAAGGCCTTTTGATGGTTCTCTAAAAATGCTGTTTTCATTTTTAATTAGGACTCACCAGCAAACAGCAGCCCAGTTTTCTCATAACCAACTCCCAGCTTTAGAAGATATGCTTGAAGCTAAAGGACTGGAAAGGTTCGATTCCTCATATTTGATAGACCAATCTCATCATAAATAAGTAGCAAAATGGACAGAAATACTAGAATGCCTCATTAATAATTTATCCAAAACTACAGACAAGTTTACTTTTGTTTAAGAAGAAAATATCTGCTAAGGTAACAAAGTATGTTTCATAACATTGTAAGATCAAAGCATTCACAGAATTTACAGTAACACGGAGAAGGTGAAATACCTTCTCATCAGTATTCTGCAGCATTTTGTTATTTGAAATGCTCTTTTCAAAACACTTCTATCAGTCATCAGAGATTATACTCTTTAGGGGAGAACAGAATTAAAGTGGCATTTGCCTTACCTCTCTTCAAGCTAACTCATGCTAGAGTAGTTCTGATGTCTTCTGTGTTAATGTGTACACTTGCCATTGGCTTGGTATCAGAAGAAAACACTACTCACTTCTGCACAGTGAAAAACATTTTGTTTTCCACATTTTCAAGGAGCAGTCAGAAGCATTTCATTAAACCTGTGAAAGGGCTGGGATTTCCAGAGTGGCTCAGGTTCTTCTGTGACACAAGCCAGATCTAAAAGAGTGCTCAGTGCTCAGCAGCTCAGTAGAAGATGCAAAAGTGGATGAAATGCTTAGGCTATGGTTTTACTCATTATATTAAATACTGTTTTGGTAATCGAGTTTGTAGGATAGAGTCCTCACCTATTTTCAGTGGTGTCACCTTCCCCATAATACATGCTGCCTTTTTTCTAACCTGGAAACGAAACTCAAGATCATTTTAGTAAGGAGGTAATATAAAAGGGGATCTTTATTTGAAGGGCTTCAGAAGCAGTTATGGGAAGATGCCCACAAAATCCCACCCCTCCCACAGGGGAGTACATTTTTAAAGGTTTTAGGAAATTAACGTAATTGATAAAAATCACCAATTAGGAGGACAAGTGGTGATGTAATTCTCCCCCAGGTCAAGTCCCTTCTCTGGAGCCCCCCTTCAGCACCAGCTGTACTTTGTCCATGAAATATATCTTGAAGAGTTGTTCTTGGCCTTGGTTCCCAAGAAGAACCAAGATAGGATAGGGGCCTTGTACCTCCCGGGGATTGGAGCTCTGGAATTTCTTCTGTCTTTCTGCTTAAGGAAAGGCCATGGAAAAGTACTGAGAAAATGAGTTACTAATACAATAGACTACAGAGCTCCAAATATATGGGTGAAGAATATAGAAAACACAACAAAGAAAAAAAGGCGAAACTCAAACCAGCATCATGTGTGTATAACTGCAATTATTTTGGCAGAATAATTCAAAATTGAAATTTCCTAGCACCTCATTTTCCCTGTAGAACATCATTTGAGGAACTTGAGAGCAGTTTGAAGACAGTCTCATTATCCAAAGTATCTTTCTGCTGCCGGTCTTGACTTGGGGAAGAGGTCACTCAGTCTTCTGGAAGAATAGTTTGTAAGATGAGTCAAAGATGAAGGCAGGACTTGGAGAGAGCAATTTCATCCATAGCAAAGATGTAATGTTTTACTTATAATTGGATAGCCACTCCAAATAATTTGGAAGTCCCAAACAATTCTTTCCATTCATACATGTTTTAGGTGCAGTGATTTCAAAGATAGTTCAGTATGCAGTGCATACTTTGCAAAGCAAACACCAACACATAATTATCTCCCATAATTATTTAAATAGTTCTCAAATAATTTCTTTTCTAAATTACATTACTGTGCAACTGGAACCATTACAAATGATCATATTGTTTAATTAGCCAGTTTCTCCTAATTTCTTCTACATTTCAGATTTTTAATTAACATTTCATAGCTCTTAAACTGAGTGTAATTACTAACAGCTCACATGAACTCTAAACTAAAATTAAATCTTTTAATAAACAGCTATTCTGAAAACTGTAAGGAAATTTAATATTTAATAACTAAGTATTTGTTTGGCTAAAATCCTTACCTATTCCAAATTAAGAATTAGGTCAACAGGCAACATAAAAATGAAGTAAAATGCCCAAGCACACAGCAGTCTCTTTCAGAAACTAAAATAACAACAGAGAAAAAAAAAAAAAGTATGCTGCATCATATATAAAAAATGCATGTTCTCATTTTCAGCTTCTAAAAGAGATGAAAGGCAGAGTTTTGACTTGGTTGAAGATAAACGCCATAAAGAAGGTCTAAAAAGGCTAAATTAATGGTGTGGAGCTACCATTTTGGAAGAAGGCAAGGCATTGATTTGTACAATCAGTGAAAATGCTTAGGGTACAATTCAAGGTTTGGGAGGTATAGCAGGAGACGGTTCCTAAAGATGAAGAAAGATATTAGAGAAGAAAATAATTTAGATGTGATAGACATTAATGGGAAATTATCGAGAAAATCAAGTGAAAGTAAGCACAGCAAGGCCAAGAGGAAAGCAAAAGAATATGCTATTTTAAGGAAAGGATTAAGTATAAAGGGCAATCACCTTGACAAGTGGAATTCAACCTACCCAGGGAATAGGTTGAAAAGGTCTCCTGGGAGAGGAGTAGAAAGGATGGAAGTGTTCTGAAGAACTAAAAGAATTTTATTAAATACAAAAGCAAAGAGCTATGCTATTGCAGAGGAAGGGTACATAGCACCGTGATAAAACAATATGACTGCTTTTAGAACCCTTCAGCAACCTCAGAATAAAAAACACTATACAGAAAGCTTAAATAAGGACATCTATTTATGGACAAGGACAGAGGAACAGCACCAGCATGTAGGAGTAATACTGCAAAGGTTATGACACAGGACAAGTTATAGTTTGTAAGGGACATAAGAGGCAACAAAAAAGGTTAATAGAACAGACAGTGAAACTTTATTTCTGGAATGGGAAAAGAGAGCACATAATGAATGAAGCAGGGAAGTTGTAAGTATTCAACACCTACCTTCTTTCAGTCATTTATTCTCCCCCACCCCAAATTAATTAATCCCACTTTAACAGCTAAACGGGACTGTGAAAGAAGAAGCTGAGTAGTAGCTATCTGAGTCAGGTTATCTGAACTGCCCCCTACACTGCTTTAGGAAGTAGGTGAGGATGTCTTTGAACCCAATCCACCTCTAAATATTCTCAACAAGGAAATTTGTTTAAAGGCAAAGAAGATTTGGACTGAAATTCCTTCTTTAACTAGTTCAGAGCATCAATTTCTGCCAAAGTCTCCTTTTTTTTGTAACACTCCTATAGCAGAGTATTACATGAGAGCCTAAAATAGTGTCCTTAATATTTTGTTGGAGCTGTTCCCTCTTGCATAGTGAGCTTTAGCAGCAAATGAAACAATCAGCAAGAAGAAAAATAGTCTCTAATTTAGATGACTGGATCCTAGTCCTTGTCTCTTATCCACAGTGAAAACATGCCGGTAGGAAAGGCAGAGGATGAGATCTAGTGCTTAGGTGTATTTCAGATTTGGAAAATTTCTGTTTGTGCCCTTGAGATAGAGAGAGGAACTGATTAAAGTTCTCCCACATCAAGGGTGAATGCCCTAATCACCAAATTAGTTATGGGATTAACAAATAGAAAACTTCCAATTAAGGCTTGGATTTTTTCCAGCCACAATTATTTGATGCATTCAAATGCTTCTGAGACTTTAAATCACACTGTTCAGCAAATTTGCAGTTTCTTAGTAAATATAAACATACAGCTCTAATGAATATTGCCTGAAGGTGAACAGAGAAGGAAAGAAAACTCATAATTAATTGAGCCAGAATACAATTTTCTGACAAAGTGTTCACTAGCAGTTATGGCCTTCATCCCTGGCACCCCACTTTCCTCCAGCTTCTTCTGGGGGACCCTTTCTGCTTCCAGAGGAAGCATCCATCTTGGAAAGGACTTTGCTTCCTGCATGGCATGGCAGAACTGCAGAGCAGCAACAACTACTTACCATAATACTATTTACATTGCATAAATATGGAAAATCAGAGTGCATTATTTCATAAGAAATGCTTTTAAGCTCCGTATGTTCATAGCACTGTTCTCACTCACCTTTCTCCGTTCTCATCCTCACATTTGTAAAAATAACACCAAGTTATTATTCAGTCTTTGTGATAGAAGGTATATGCAGAGCATTAATTAGCAACAAAGGATGAGAACAGTGTATTAGCTAAGTCTTGAAAATATTTCTTATTCACACACCCATTACCTCACTTTTATCAGGCTCACATCTGAGTCAGCAATTTCACCCAAGCTGTTGTTCAAGGAGCAATGCAATAGCCAGATGGCAATGGTAGCATCCACATAATCTTCATGTTCAGTGCTCACTGAGAAGGAGAGGAATGAAGCCACATTTAATCCTCAGAAAAGGTCTGGGGAAAGCAGTGCAGCCATTCATCAGACTTGGACTTCTTCACTGCTCCTCCTGACTGCAAACCATCAATGTATTGCAGGGAATTGCAGCCAACCATTCCAGAACTGTCAGTCTGTCTGTACATTTTTGGTGTCTCTAAAATATGTTATCAAAGCCTGGTGTCTATAAGATATGTTATCAAAGCCATCTCCAAATCCTTTCCATAAGGAGATTAGGAATTGATAGATTTTAGTGGAGTTAGCTTTCTTCCACCTTTCTCATAATTTTGCATAAGGAAACCACTGTTGCCAAGCTATCATTCTAAACTGCTAAATTTAAGTGTCAGGAAATTTTATTTTCTCCTTATGTTTTACGTCAATCATCTTAAATGTTTCTGCTGTGTGCCAGTTATGTTTTGCTGTTTGAAAGTGGAACCTTAACTACCAACTATCTTATTTTTCATTGTAGGACAAATCCATGTTTGTGGTAAGAGAAATAAGGTTCTGTAAGCAACAATCTAAATTTTTAAATCCTTTTTTGTCATCTGGGGTAAACGTACAACTGAGATTCTCTGAAAATCATCTTCAGTATCCTTCAGGCTTCAAGAACCTTTCTCCCAAAAAGGGACTTGGCTTAAGAAAGCACGAATTTAGCTACTTCCTTCCAGTTAGAATATGATGGGGTGCATCATTCTACATAGTGATATTTTACACTCAGAAAGCCCATTAAGACTCTTTCAAAAAAAAAAAAAGTATTTACATTATTGACACAGGAATGAGCAATAGGCACACAAGAGAATCAAGGCAAACCTGAGGAGCACGAGTAAGAACTCACTAAACAGCTCAGCCCCATACTGAATAGATACGCTGCATTGCTTGACTTGTAGCTCAGTGTCACACAGCATGTGATGGAAAGAGGAATTCAAACAGGAAGAGTGAATATCTGCTTCTACATGGCAAAAAAAAAAAAAAAAATAATACTCACATAGGACTAGATATATTTAAAGAATTTCTAAAGGAATTTTAATATAGTTCAAATGTATTTGCTCATAAGCAGCAGTGCATTACAGGCAGCCTGTGACTAATATCACCAACAGAAAATGAAAGGCTTGCAGAGAGCTGTAACAGTAGTTAATACAATAGAGACAGCAATTTGTTTCAATGAAAGTTACTCTCAGCCTTCAACTAGTTTGAGAGGCCAAAAAACCCTTTCAGGATCTGTACTTCCAAATTTCCAAGCTTCATTTTAGGTGCCTAGAAAAGCTCTCCTCAAAGCAGTGGGAAAGAGGCAGGCGTTCCTGAAGGCTTCCAGAAGGAAAACCTCTCTGCCCAACTTTCAGCCTTTTTGTCATCAGACAGGTTCACCTAACATATTTTAGAAGATTCATCTCTAATCCCAGTAGTTAATGCTGTATTATTAAACACTAAACTTTAATTATGAAATAAGTATTTGTCAATCATCCTTGCTTTCATTCTGGATGTGACTGCCCTTCCAGGTCTCTGCTGCCAAAAGGTAATGGCTTGATTTCAGAAGTGGGTAGATGTTATCTTACTGTAGAGTTTCTGCACAGGCAACGACCTACCACCAATAATAGAAGAAAAATATTGGAATCAGACACAGAAAAGTTGCAAGAAAAACATTATATGCTGGGGAAAAGTAGTAAATTTAGAATGTATGATTCTTCTCTCATTACATACATATATATATATATATATATATATATATATATATATATATATATGCAAAATACCTTGATTAATAAACACTTACTAAAGCTGAGAGAAACAGAACAAGCAAGCATTCCTGGCTGGCCTCAGTTATTGTAACCAAAATAAACCAAGATACAGAAAAATGTATTTTTAATTTCATCTTGACAGAGAAAGAAAATGAGGTTCATCTGTGTGGTTCCTAAAGTTCTTCCAAACAAACAAACAATAAAAACCAGTGTAAGAGTTATTATTAGTTACATAAATCTTGGAAGCTTGTTGCAATCCAGACTGTGATCACTAATGACTACAGAGCAGAAATCACAGTAAAAATTCAGCAACAAAGTGGTTTATCTACCTGAAGCAATAATAAGCTGCCCTACGCTCCCCCTGATAACTTCAGCTTCCACTTGTCTGACCTGTTTTAGTTCCTTGTACCCATCACCATAAGATTTCATTTGACCTGTGGGCTCAAATGAACAACTCTGTGTGGTTTTGGTTGTTGTTATTGTGGGGATTTTTGGTTTTGTTTTGTTGTTTTGGGTTTTGTGGTGGTTTTTTGTTTGGTTGTTTTTTTTTGTTTACAGAAAAAACCATTCATCTTCACGGAACCCCATTCATCTTCTCCATACACACTGTTTCTCTCTCAGAAGCCTCTGTTGCTCCACTCTCCTTTCCAGGCATCACCAGCCCTCCTTCCCATCCTTCTCTAGTTGCCTTCTGGCATCCAGCTTGTATGGGATATATAATGCCACAGGAATGATAACATTGCAGCACAATTCAAGACCTTTTCATGCCTCCCTTGCCAAAGCTGTTTTCAACTGTCTCCCTCCTTTCCTTTATGTAGCCCACGCTGCTGGACCCCAGGCCTGGATCATTCCAGTATTTCCTTCTCTTGCACCTGCTTTTGCTCCACAAGACACCTTTGGTAAATACTGAAAAGTATCCCCAGTGACATTCACCATTGCTGATTCATCGACTCTTCCTTTAGCTCCGCCACCCTCTCCTTCCTTTTAATATCTTTATTTTAACTCCAAGAAATCTCGCACTGACAGTCACTGAGACCTTTTCAATGCCCAGGATCTGTTCATCAAAATCCCAAAGCATTTTGTGTCTCTGCTTCTCTCTCCACATACAATATTGTTGATTTCTTCGAAAAATACCAAATGAAAACTTATTTTGGCCATTTTTTTTCTTTCAGTCCTACTTTTCATGGAGAGAAAGGAGCCAACCTGGCTCTGCCATGTACGCCATCTCTCTCTCCTATAAAACCTGTGCTTCTGACCTATCTTATCAACTGGGATTCATCTCACCTCACTGTTAACATATCTGCACTGTAAATGTCTATAATGCAGCCTGTTAGACACAGGTGGTATTCTTTTTGCCTTTACATCAACAGGGAAATACATTCCCTTAGTGCACAGTTCACCTCCTCCCAAGTCACCTTTTAAAAGGGGACAAATGGGTTGTGCCCCGAAAGTCTCCTCTTTTCTGTATCACCCGTAAAAGGAACCTCAACAATGAAGTCAGAGAGCTGTAGCTTGTTAAAATTAAACAACAAAACATACCCCCAGCATGCATCCATCTCTGTCTTACAGCTGCCCATGCAAGTTCAACACGACTCAGAAGCTTGTTTCATGTTTCTTCTGATTACCACCATAGTGCAGATCTTGGTCCTGCAACTTGTACATCAGACTTAATTCTGTTTTTTTCAAAACTCTTTCTTTTCATCGGGAGATCCCTACATCCTGCACATGTTTTCAATTTAAAGCAAAATTGCTCTTCAAATCTCTTCCCATGGTTCTCCATTGCCTCCAGCCTCCCAAAGCCAGGCCAATGGTACTCTGCAAACATAGTTTATCACATCACCATTTAGAGCACTGTCTGACACATTGCATCGTATCAGTATGTATTGCTCTATTCGTTCTTCTCTTGAAATAACTTATTCTCTCATCTTAAATTCAAACCACTAATTCTTAGAGATAATATTTCTGTTCTGCATTTACCTACCTTGCAATGGGATACTGTATCATGACTATGCCTTTGAGGTATTATAAATATAACTAAATAACACATACAATAACACGATTACATTGGTTTTGCTTACAGCTATGCAATTTTTCTTGGGTATTAAGCAAAAGAAAAATGAGACCTAGCAAATGCTTCTGTGGAACTCCCTCAAATTAGAATATTTCCTTTATTAGAAATGCCACATAACAAATAAGAGAAGAGTAATAGAAGAACATTAGCAGATTTACGAAAGGACCAGAAAGCACAGATATAACTGTATCTAGTTTATTGCTAATTTGTAGGGCTTGGAACACTTCTGTACATTTACTTTCTTGTGTTTTCTTGATTTGGTTTTGGTTTCTTCATTTTGCTGTAGCTTCACACTCATGAACTTGACAGCACTACAAAAATAAGGCAAGTCTACAAAAGTTGTTTTCACAGATTTATCCAGCTGTAGGAAAAATATTACAAGAATGTCCTACTTATTTTGATATTCTGCTACTGTAAACCTTCTCAAGTTTCCAAAAGTAAGGTTTCAAGAGCAATTCTTTCCATTTGTAAGAGGTTATTTAGTTATTCCCATCTGTCAGTAAAAATCAGAAACTGCCCTTTTGGATGGCAGGCGAAAAACTATGCAAGGTCACTTGTACAACCTGAAGTTTTTTAAGCTCTTTTAAGCTATTTTACAGTTCTGCTTATAAACAGTTACGATAATAGGATTTTTATTGCCTCAAAATAAAATCATTATCTTAATGCTGAAGAAGCACAAAGATATAAATGGTGCACTTTTTAATACCTAGAGTATCCATTACCATACTTAACCACATAGCTACTAGGTTATATACATACATACAAGCCTTGCAAGCAGGGCAGAGCTCATTTGCAGATCTTTAATTTGTGACTTTCTTTTTTCTTTAAATGTTATTGATTGAAATCAGTGTCTTAATGTTGCACAGTTCTGTCTTTTGTTTACTGCAAGTGATTAAGACAACCAGAGGCAGTAATTGTTCTCAGCACTATAAAGCAACACAAAATATTCCAGTTCTTCATTTATTCATGTTACATAAAATATAGCTGGAAATTCACTTAAATTCCAGTACTGCAGTTCATATGCATACAACAGCCAGCTTCTGTCAAGGGAATAAAGCTTTAATACCCCTTGTCCACAACACAAGAGAATCCTGTGTTGGTTATGGGATATACGGGTTTTAATGCTAAGGCACGTTCACTATGAATTGGCACTTGCTCTGTGAGCTGCTGAGTTAGGCACTGGCACAACTCTTTGTGTGCAGACTGCATCAGCTTGACCTATATTTTTGGTTTGTCAGTAAGAAAACTAGACAGAACATACACATTCAGAAGTAAGAATATTTCTGAACGAGTTTTTTTGTGATAATCTCTGTGTCACATTCAGCAAGGGGAGATTTCATTTCCTGAGATGTCTAATATTCTTCGCACATTTCCTCTCCCAAGCAGTTACTACACTCTAAATGACTTCTGAGAAAACTCAGAAAATATAGTGCAATCCATCCAACCTACATTTCACAAACTTAAAAAGGAATAAAAATGTTGTTAAAGCTGCATAAATGACAACTTAATCCCACATCAGGTAGAGGTAAACATAGCAAGAAGCCAAATTAAATGCCATCTCTTTTTCTGTTTTTCTCCTTGGAATGCCACACACCAAACATTACATATGATCTATGAGGTTTTCAGGATAATAAAGCAAGAAGATACATTTGTATAATTCTTTTTGTATTTACAGCAAAACAAATTGTCTTGTTTTGAAAAACCAGGGCTGATTGGAGTTGTACAACAAGGTATAAAATTGTCATTGCAGCAGTCTGTGTTTGCATATAGTCAAATATCACACTGACAGTACAAGAGGAGTTCACTGTGCTTTGAAAGAATTGTATCTGTACATTGTTGTCTGAACTAAACCCCTGAAATCTTGCTTTACACTTCTAATTTTCTAATTTTACTTTGTTTCCAATGTGTACAAATTGATCCAAGATGTGAATGCAAATCTGGAAAAATACCAGCAAGTTATTTTTACCTATGTTGTGCTGGCTGTACTAAGATGTTTTGGTATTTACACAAAACATGTTTTCTGTTTGCAATTTTCCTTCGCTTTATTCCGTGAAAAACTGAAGTGATAGCCACCAATGTTTTCAAAGGTGGTGCCTGAACTTATCCTGCCATATTTATGGCCTCCATTAAAACTAGACATATTTTAGAAGACATTGGGAACTAAAGTGTTTTCAACAATCTGATCATGACCTGAAAATCTTACAGACCTAATAAGACCAGATGCTTACACATGGCACAGTTTACACAGTACGCTCCCATTCCAAGTGAATCCAAGAGTGCCCAGCATCTGCATGGAGAACTCTCCAGTGTGCTCACAACTGCTCCCCCTCACCCTGAGGTCTGGGGCTCTGCATCAAGCCCAAGACCAAGCAGCATCAGCCCCTTCTGCCACCTTGTGCAGTTGTGAGTGGGACCAGTTCACTTCATGAGCAGCACAAGGAGACAGCTGGGGGCAGATCCAAGGCTCCATAGAGCTCAGTTCCAGGAGGCCACAAATGTGGAAGGTTGAAGTGGAAGCATGGATAAACTGCTAGCATGCACCAATTTTTGACTCATGCACTTTCTAGCCCAAAGGGGGCAATGTTCAACGTGAATGGATTTTTCTTTCAGTAATTTGTTCAATGGCTTCTTGAACCTCTAAAACCTTAGAGCATCCATTCATTATCACCCGAGGGGAAAAAATTCTACAGTTCAAATAAACGTTGCATGCAGAGGTATTTCTCTGACAGAGTTCTGCTCATTTTTATCATCTATCTCTAGAATTACAACTATTGACAAGATTTGCTCATCCTTTCCAAAGCACTCTCTAAAATAAAAAAGACTGTTTCTAAAAATCTCCTCTTCCCTGAAGGGAGAGTCATGAACAGCAACTCATCATTCCTTCCCAATGCAAAGCAATCTAAATCTAATAGGAATAACTAAGGAAACTTCCCAGCTTGCTTGGTAAAGGTGATGCCTCAAGTTTTAGCTTTTATATTTTCCAGATTCTGTGGGTTCTGGGCTTCTTATAAGGGGATAGTAAGCTCTCTTCACAGAGTAGGTAGCAAAATAATTCCTTCTCTAGGTGGGGATCAAGGACATCCAATCCAGATCTCAGGCCTGAGAGCGTAAACAGTGGACTGAAAAGAGAAAAAGAAGGATAGGACTTCATGGTCCTATCTGTAGTTGGAAAATTAGCTAATGGACCAAAACTTACAAAAGTGTGAGACCCTGTGACTGGTCATCCATTTTTTTATTACCATTTTGGGTTCATCTGGGTTATAGCCCTGGCTAGGCTCTTGTGCTGCCCAAGGTGGATCTATTGAGGCCTCCTAATAAATACCTACTTTATTCTTTAGCTCTGTCTAGTCTCTGTTCTAGATCAGCCTTCACAAGGCATCAAAGGCACAGAATGACCTTCAACATCTGTACTTCATAAGGAATTTGAGTACAAAAAACTTTGTAAGAGGGACAGCCCTCTGGTATATCAACCACTGCTTTCATTTTATATTGTCTGTAAAGTTGCTAAGAGTGTATCCTGCCCCATCAGCCAGGTCACTAATGAAGATATTAAACACTGGTGGTCCCATTGTCCAGCCTTGGAGCACACCACTGGTTACTGGTCTCTAGTTGGACTTTGTGCAACTGATCACAACAACCTTTTGAGTTCATCCGTTCAGCCAGTTTCCAGTACACCTCAGCATTCACTCACCAACAGACAATAACATAAACATTCTCTAGCAAACTGAGTTGGACAGAAGAACTCAGACCGTTTTCGTGCAAAGTGCATCACTTTGTAAGTCAAATACTTCAGTCCACCTTCATTCACTTTCAGCTGCAAGGTGCCTGCTGTGAAGAAAACAGTGGGATACCCAGTGCCCTAGGCATTCTCCATGGTGTTCAGACTTTCACTGGACATGAAAGCACACTAATTAGGCTAGTCTTACCTTAGCTTTTCTTCCGTGAGATAAAAGAAAAGGTCCTTAAGTGGGATGTAATAAGTCCTAATATAACACTGAGGCTTTTATCAGTAGCATATAAAACTTTTGATTCCTTTAAGTATATTATCCTATGGCCATATGGATTTTCTGGGACATACTAGTCATTGTCATGTCTGTCAGACATCATGTTCTTCACAACTCCACTGGGAGCAACAGAGCTTATAGCAGGTCCTGAAGGATGGTCTTCATGGTTCAGCTGCTTCGCAGGAAGCATGTCCATGATCATGGTGTCTCTCTCTGTCCCCCTGAATGCCCTGTCCTAAACTCACGTGATTTTTATAAAGTCTGACCGGGCCACTGGTCAGTCCAATCTACAACCTGAAGAACATTCCACAGGCCTAGGAGTCTGACACTGCTGCTTAGAGCTCTGCTGAACTTGCAGGATCCAAACAGTGGGACAAGATCCACAAACTGGCACATCACGCTGTCCATGTGTCACACATCCATCTTGTGGTGCAGACTACAGCACCAGCATTTTACAAATAGCCAGACAAATTCTGAAGCCATATAAAAGTGGAATCTAGAAGTTTTTAATCTGCTTAGTGTGTCTATGTTTTAATTTTTTTCAGTGAAAATGGGATTTCAGTTAAGGAAAGGAATCAATAGCAGCTCTGCCTTTGAGCCTTGTTTGTGAGGGCTAAGTGACCCTTGAGCTCAGTAATCCATAAAGGACCTGTTCCCCATTATTTTCTGTTTCTCATTTCTTACCTTCAATCCTCCTAAAATCTCCTTTCCCCAGGCACTTAAGTCCATGATTAATTTGGATATTTCACACTTTGCAGTCTGTGAAAGGTTTACTTACAATCATAAATGAACTAGGCTATAAATAAAGTCATCACTGCACACGAATTCACAGAGCTTCTTTCTTTTCAGGTTTTTTTGTCATATATCTTAAGCAGCTGTATTACAAGATGGCAGCCTCAATTAAAACAGGATGAAGAGACATAGGCTAATTTCACCTTGTCTAGTTATTTGCCACCAGACAAAATGAATATAAAACTGCCACTATTCTGTTACAATACACTTTCAAAACTTTTGTACCCACAAGTCTCAAGCAGCACACTTTCCATCTACAATCTTATAATTAATCTTTAAAAACAAACCCATCATTATATTTTGTACTTAATAAAGTCACATAAAATAAATAAAGTCACACAAAATGCAGATGCTTAACCAAAGTTATCTGTTGCCTGGTTTCCAGATTAAACAGCTGCAAATGCTGAAATAACTACAAATATCTCTCTTCCTCATTGTTTCAATTCTAAAGAAATTACTGAAGAACTGCAAAACTTCTGTTTTGCCAGGGATCATAGAGAATTTCACAATATGTTTCAGAAAATCCCGGAGTAGCAAAGGATCCCAAAATATTTGCAGAGGACAAAGCAGTCTGGCATTAGACTGCTGTCAGCTGATGGACCATAAAAGCCACACAGGTGAGAAGTAGATGATTATTTGAGAAGAGGTTGGAAAAGGATGATTTTCATCTGTCAGGTGAAATATACTATATACTATATAATATTATATTGTAATACAATATAAAATTAAATATATTGTCTCTTCCTGAAAATCAAAACTCAAAAATGCATGGGAAAAAGACTCATATGAAAAGAAGGCCCACGGAAAAATGTATTAGGAGGAAGAAGCAAGGGGAAAAAGAATGTTCTGCTTAAAAAAACCCAGATGGTATACTGCCATCACACACAAAATTTATTTTCTGTATTTGATTAAAAAACAAGTTTGTGTAAATCTCTCATCAGCAACCAGAAATGAATAATTTAACAGATGATTTCTACATACTCATAGGTGGAGGGCATTTCTTTATTTTCTTTTCGCCAAGAGAGAATAAAGATAACATGTGAGGAGGGTGTCAGTACTGCTGCCTCTTTACAGGCTCAGTTCAGGAATCTGCTTTGGAAAACACAAAGAGTTGGTGGTATCCTGAGTTTCCTTAGCAGAAATCAATGGCATGTCCTACTTGAAGTTCTTACTTCAGGTAAAATATCCTGTATGTTCCTTCAGTAAGTGTCCCGATGTACCTCCATACAGAAGCACTGCTTGTGCAGGAAGGCGAATGCGATGCTCACTGCAGAAATAATGCTGAATTCTCCCACATTTAGAAAGGGCTTATTCAATGTCTACATTAAGCCTACTGAACCACTAATTCTAGCTTGAAAGTCCATTAGGATGTAAAGCTTCTTCACTCAGACAAAAAAGTAAAGTTATGTCCTCATTCAGGGAGGTAGATGGGAAATGAGGAAACTACAGGGAAAGGCAAGAAACTATAACTTTTTTTTTTTTTAATCAAGTAAAAATAAAAGAAGAAGCAAAAAATTCAAAAGATCTTTTACATCTACTTTCTTCTGTTAAGAAAGATCCAGGACAACTTCAGTAAAACAAATAAGTCCCACACACCTTCTGGAAAGCCTCTGCAGTTGTAGGTTACAATAATGAAAACAATGGTGAAATGAGGTTAATGTAGGCCTGGTTCCATCCTGCCATACAGGATGGATATTACCATAATTGTTTATGACATAGTGCAAGAGCACACTAGGAAAAAATACTTTACAATTAATTTTAATGTACCTTTAGATACAAAGACAAATTGACATCCCAGGTTAATAATACTCTTCTAATGTAAAACCCAAATGCATGTCCCTTTATGTCCTGTTCAGCATCCAGCATTATTTTTTGGGGGGAGTGGGGATAGGTTTGTTTTAGTTTGGTTTTTTCCCCTCTTAAATACAGTCATCCAATCTAAAGCTTTAATGTAAAACTTACATGGATGTTTATAATTGTGCTGGAAATAAAATAGCTAGAGCCATTTATCTCAGTCTAGTATGAGGAAAGATGGCTGGGGGAAAAACAGCAGTCTTGGCTTTCCTGGAGCACTGACAGACACATCAAACACTAAGGGACAACTTCCCCTTTTCACATGACATCGTGCCATGAAAATCTGCACAAAAAACTATTTTCTATCTATTAGGAAACCATAAGGTTTCTTTCAAAGTTTTAAAATATTATTTTTAAAGTGTTTCTCTGCAAGTGCAATAATTCATGGCACTGCTTACAGAACCAGTCCAACAAAGAAGGCTGGTCACCAATCTGATATAACATGAGCCTGTAGTGGCCAAAGAGAAGTAAATCTTGACACATTTCATTTTTACACACTGAATTGTCCAATCACATCCTATCTACTAAAAAAAAAAAAAACCAAACAAACCCAAAGTCATATCTCCACTGATAATCATTCCTTCATGCACTTTTTGGCTTTAGATACCATGGTTACAGATACAGGCATTGAAGGAGGTGTCCTTTTCTTTCAGTCCCACTCAGAGTTTCATAGCATTGTCTATTAAAAACACAATGAACTTTTGACTGAACACAGTTCAGAAACAGCAGGTGAGCAGTAAGATAGAAACATGTGCTCATGGTGCTTCAGTCAAGGGGACCAGACAACCTGGAAGAATAATGCTTTGGAGATCTTCTTCACATCCAACAAGGTTCTTACAAGGAAGAAAGAAGGTCTTCTTTTGAAAAGACACATGCATTTTAGAGGCTGTTAGAGTCATTACAGTCTCACCATACAGACTGGATCTGTAACTGCTTCTAGCTCCTCAGCACACTTCATGCTATAGATTGAACAAAAATTCTCAAAAGAAGAATGTAACCTCTTGGACTATCACATGCACTAGTCAAGAATATACAATCACTAGAAAAATAAAAAGGATTTTAAAGGAAAGCAACTGGATTTCTGTGTTTTAAGAAACAGACAATTCATAACACAACTATCCTTTCATTGACTGTGTGCTACGTAGATTAAATCCTATAAAAGAATGAAAACACAGGAAAGTCACAAAAGTAATCTATTATTTTTTTGGTTACATAAGAAAATTAGTATGATTATTTTTCATGTTGTTCCAAAAAAGGCATTTCTTTTTCTCATTAGCAGGATAAATTAAGTTATACAGTTTGATAATTGTCAAGTAGTTAATTTGTTTTCATAAGTTTATACAAAATTTCAACATGATCAAATACCATTTATTTGTAACTAATGATTCGGGAAGCCTCTGTAGTGAAATCCTTTCAACAAGTCTGCTTTGGGCATGGTAAGGACAAGTATTGTCTTATTCTTTTAATCTCTGCAGCATAATTCCCAGAAATTTGTATTGAACACCTTAATATTTTTCCAGAGATACAAGCTAAGGAGTATTGAAACCACCTAAATGACACACTGAGGTCAGCATGTCGGTTCTTGGTCCCACCTTCCTCCATTTCAGGGCTCTGAGAGCCCATCAGGTTCACCAGCACTTGTCATTTTCTGTTCCTTAAAGCACAAACAGCTTTCTACACAGGAGACTCCCAACAAAGCAAAGCAAATACACAAAACCAATCAAGCAAGCAGTCCCATCATGTAACCGTCTATCTGCTGGGCTTGGAGGGAATTTGCACTCAGATTCCTTTTCTTCACTTTTAGGAGTGGGAAAGCAGGAGCCAGGTGCAAGGAAACAAGAAGGAAAATTGCTGCTTATATCTAAATGCACAGACCTTGAGGAAACATCACAGGAAACTCTCCTATTTTTTGTCACAAAACTTACCACATGGGGAAATTTCCTCAAACGCCGTTTTCTAGGGGCAAATTGAGAATCTCAGCCCTTATTTCTACCCACACACATACCCTGATGTATTACTGCTTCTAGTTTTCATTAAGGTCCAAGCTGTGTGGCTACTGCAAAACAATAATGCATATCCATTACTGACCAAGCAGAGATAATCTGTGTTTGAAGGTGACAGACACACCATCTCATGACAACAAGCAGGTTTGCATCGATCACAGATGGATTATTGGGTGGGAAGACAGATGTCTTGTGTGCTATCACTCCTACAAATCAGACTCCTTATGGTCCCTAATTTTTTTTCTCAGACCTGAAACTTATTGGGATGATCCTTCTTATTATGCACCAAGAAAAAGATGGTGTAAGGCTGGAACACCACAGGTTTTCAGAAGCCTTCCTTAATACCCACACTCTTCTTAAATACAATGGACCTGTTCCTTGTGTCCTTTCTTTGTTCCTTTCCAAACAAGCAGTGGCAATATAATAAACTGCAAGTTTTGCAAAGTGGTGAGCAGAAGCAGTTACAGAGTCTTAAAAATACTAAAATAAAATAATAATAATTAAAAAACCCACAGAGTAATATGGCTTGCAGTTGCCAGCTAAGAAGGCCACATGGGAAATCAACTCCTGCATTTTCCAGCAAACAGGTTCACCCCAAACTTTAGCACCTCCCTAATAACTCTATGAAAAATAAAAGTTAAAATCAAAAAAATCCACATGGAACAGACCCAAAGATACACCTTGAGAAGTTCTCAAAAGTGAAGTATTTAGTTTTGGACAAGCTGAAAAAAATCTTTAGTGGTAAACTTTTACTTAGCACATTTAAAAAAACTTCAAGCCTCTCTTTGGAAATACAAGTTGAGACTCACTTTCTCAGAGTAAAGCATACTGTAGATAAGCCATCTCATAAAATGCATTTGAATTACTCTTCAATTTCATTATTTTGTTTTCAGAAGTTGCAGTACATGAACATGTTTTCATGTCCCAATATCCTGATGTTTTGGCAAAAACTTTGCTTTTCTGCCTGCCTGCTTAAAAGCCAGGCTGTCAAGATGATGCAGCATTTCTGTGCTAAGTCTGGTGTTTCTTATTTAAATAATTTACTACTAAGATCCTCTGGTACATGTCCTCCTTGTGCTCCTCTTGCTTTCTCTGAGACACGCGTGGCCGATGGTTCAAATGGCGCGACAGGCGCTTGGTGCAGAGAAGGAAAGTGACAAGTCGGACGGGGCTTTGAGCAGTCTGGTCTGACAGAAGGTGTCCCTGCTGCTGGGATCTAAAAGACCTATAAGGTTCTATCCAACCCAAACCATTCTATGAGACCATTGCTGGAACCCTGGACACAGCCCCCCAGGGCCAAGACTCATGGTTTGAGGAGAGCCATGTCTGAATATTAAGTTGTGTGGGTTTGTACTTTGTGGTATCTTTCCTCTGTTTTTTCTCAGACCCTTTCTTGCTCACGCACTAGGAGGAACTAGGTCTCTGGTAAAACAGAAGTACAGAAACTGAGCTGCAAGTCCATATTTTTTCCTTTTCTTCTTTTTTTTTAAACTGTTTTCATTCTTTTGAAATTCTTCTTCCACGTTTTCTTCTTTAATGAAAGATGCTTAGTCTTAGACTCAGAAAAAGGAATTTGAAAATTACCAAATGAATCATTCTCATATGAAAGCTGACTTTTAGCAACAAAATTTTAATCAAATGCATTATATTGTATTTCAGCTAAATTTGTGTCCATTCTGCACAAATCACCTGAAAGAGATTTCTGTTTCTCACAGTCCCATGTTTATTGATCTGGATTTCTCTGCAACTTTAAGATTTCCAAAACAATTCACAAACAAACAAATAAACAAAACAAAAGGAAAGACATTTGTTCACGTTTGCATTGTACTTTCTGTGTTGTCACTTACTAAAAAAATATTGAAAATATTATCAAGAGTATCTACACAAGCAATATGTTGAAATGTGGAGTCAGTGGAGTACAGAATTATCTAACCCCAGGCCATGGGATATTTATTTTTCCAACCTCTGTGAGTATTTCTGTGTTAACACTGTATTAACAAAACCTTTGCAGCTACACTGCCCTGCAAAGTAAAATACTTTAGGGAATTGATATAATTTTGCTCCACCAAGCATTTACATTAATTTTGCATTATGCATGCAACCCCACACTTTCCCATTTACTAGTTACAGAGCAAACTTTAACTGAAGTCAATAATACACATTAATAGCCTCCAACTGTATGTTTACTAAGATATTCTCAAGTACTCAATGCACAGCAAGAATAGCATGATCATTTCACAAACCATTTCATCTCGATGTGAGGATGTGTGTATCTCCTTGCTATTAGAAGAACAAATCTACAATACCAATATCTAACATTACACTGAGAGAACATTCTTTGTTTTCTAAATCTTGTCAGCTCTCAAATGCTGGAAGGCACTGTGGGACTAACTGGAGCATATTCTTCCATGAAGAATATCACCCAGTGGAAGAAAAGGTGATGTTACTTTGGGTTTTTACCTTTTTTCTTTTCTTTCATGGAAAGGCAAGTATCCCCTGTTAAACAACCTTTGCCAAAGACTAATTCACTGGAAAATTGCTTTTCTGGTCCTAGCTCTTTTTTCTCTTGAATAGCATCTGATTGTCTCCACTGGCAGATTAATATAAACACATGACAGACATGACCAAGAATTACTTTGTCTTTTCTGATTTCAAATGACATATATTAATCATTGTTCTGATTACTGTTTTCAATATTTGAAGTATATTTTTCTAATACTATAACTATCTCAAATCATTATCAAAAATGTAAAATTTGTCAATGCACATTTTCTTCCAGTTTAGTTATGATTCTCAAAGGCCTTTATGCAGCCAATCACTGGGATAAGAAAGAGCTCCAAATAAAGAACCTAACAGCTGGGAGGAAAAAAGTTCTTTCAATTACTCTAGGAACAAATGGTCAATTTCTTTGGATGGCCAGAGGTGGGTAGGTACCAAATAACAGAAAAGTCTTTCCCAAGCAATAACTAAATTACTGAGAGAAGAAATTTTGTTATGGTGGTAAAGTCTGTTATTTTTTTTAAAAACTTACAAAGTGACTGTGTGTTAAAATGCACTTCAGATGGAATCACCAGCATGAATAGCTTACCTCTTAAACAACAAGGAAGCATCTAAATATGAGCAGCTTAATAGAAGTCATGTTAATAAATTCGCTTCAGTAACAGCACTTGAATTGTCATTGAAAAAAAATTAAAAATAAAAAAGTTCTTTTAGAGCAATTGATGTGCTGTCTCTTTCAATGAAATTTTCATTTGCCAGTCATTATCATTTTGGTTGAAGACTAAATTATTTGCTGCTTGTCAGTGAGGGGCAGAGTGTAGACAAAATGTAAGAAGTTGACAAGTTAGATGATAGAAATGAATAAAATTTATGTTCTTATGAACCTAATGGCAAGTAATTATCTCTGAACTGGCAGTACAAATGTGCTTTTTCATCATGAATATCTGACGTGCATTAGAAATTTCCAGAAGACATATTATTTATACAGTAAGGCAACAGAGTGGAAAACTTGTTAAATATATGGCTTCTGCACCCAGCATTTAATAGAAAAGTTTAATTGAGTGGTGAACCTTCTAGAAATTTTTTATGCCATATTAAAAGGCGGGTGCTAAAAAAATCCCCAAAATACCCCATAAGTCCCTAAGTCAACACTCTAATGTTGCCTTTTTTTGTTTGTTTTGGTTCTTTTTTTTGTTTGTTTTGTTTTTTTTTGTTTTTTTTTTGTTTGTTTGTTTTTACATTTATCAGAATAATCCCAGATATGGCTGCATTGTATGTTCTGGTCACAACCTGCAGCAATACAACAGACAAAGTACAATACAGCACCTCCTAACACCAGTATTGAACTGTAACTGGGCAGCCAGAAAGTTGCATGTATCAGAATTATGGCAGATTGTGCTGCTGCTGTTCTTTCTCATATACTTACGTACACTTACCCCCCCAGCACAGAACTCTTGATTCATACTTTTTCTAATCCAGGACAGGGGCTGTGCCTCATTTGGATGCATGGCGCTCTAGTCAGCATTTTGTGCATGACCCTGTACCTCGATTAGCAAACAATATTTGGATCCTGCTAGAAAGACAGAATGTTTAATTTCCTCGCAGACGGTACAACATTATTCATCCCTTAAGTACTTAAGTGGTTCACTAATAATTTATCCCCACAACATTCCTGAAAGATGAACAGCTGGTATTATTCAAACTTACAGATGAGAAAACAAAGCACAGGAAAATCAAGGTCAAACATACCCGTTAAAGGGAGATGCCTATTTTGAGCATCTAGACCCAGGCCACTGCCAAATACATAGCACAACATGGCTACAGCTGCAAACATTCACAAGCAGCTGGAAGGAGCCACCAGAGGAAAGCACAGTGAGCTCTTCCTTTTCTGAGCAAATATTTTGCCCTCAGAAGTTTCATTTAGCAGATCTGTATAAAAGAAAATAGTTTTCACATCTAGAAACATCAGGAATTCTTAACACGCCTTGTGTGTTAGCACTGAAAAATTAAATGCATGTGTCTGGAAGTTTTAAGAAGCAAATCAGGTCTACTCACTATATTTGGTTTCAAAGTACTTTTGCAGGAACTAAGTATTTTGAAGTTATGTAGGAGTACTACAGGTTCAGCCTGCACAAAAATTATCTCAAAGAACATCTTATATATAAGTGGGCAGGATTTGCTAACTGATTTTTGGAGCTGATAAATCTAAAAGTGACTAAGCAAGTGTGTCTGATACTTCAGAAGTGTTATTTTTGTATAATTATACTTCATAAAAACCCTTGAGCACTGCCTTTTAACAGAACAATGCAGAACAGGACAAACAGTCCTCCACAAAACTGACAACTCGGAGTGGATATAAAAAGCTACATTGGACAGATTGCCTTGTGCTCTTCAGCAACACTGTACTGAGTACTTCCTTCCCAGGAGGAAGGAGGTAGGTGTGATTTGAGAAAATAGCACTCTCAAAGGATGACAACTACTCTCATGGTACCATCCCAATGTCCTCCTCCCCAGAAGAAGCCCCTGTGCTCTCTCATAAGTGATTCTTTCTAGGTTCTTCCATCCAGGTGCCTAATAAGAGGGTATAGCCTGCTTGGATTTCCTCCCAGTTTAATACAGTCCCCCATGACAGGTTACATTAGTCTCAGGACACAGAAGTGTTTTATTATTAAGTTGGCACCTCAGAGAGTACAAACAATGAAGGAGCTCAGTTAAGTAAAACCAGCTTGGCTGAAGTTTTCAGTCAACATAGAAGAAAATTAGGTTTTTTGCAGTATTTGTCTTCACTGTCTGTCCCATTATCAAAATTTGTCAAATTCTGCTTGAGAATATCAAACAGCAGTCCTGACAACTTCAGTATTGAAAGGGAATCATTTCAAAAAGCAGAACCCCCTCAGAGCTTGCTTCCTGAGGCTGGTACTTCAAATGAATTTTCCATTTCATCAGATGAGAAATACGGTACTCTGAGCAAGTTTGCTTTCACTGCATTATTTCATGATTTACAGAAAAGTAATTTTATTGACAACAAAATTACAACATTTATGTCTTTAACCCATATAAGGCTACATGTTATTATCTGACATCCATCAAAGGCCAACAGGTATCAAGTAATGTTAACTTATATTATTTGTGTGTGACAGAGGACAGTATCAGCAAATATTACAGGACAACAGCATTAGTGCACACACACACATCCTTTTGCTCATAGAAAAGCTAAATGTGTTTCCTAACCAAAACTAAGCCATCAGTCTGTACTTAACACACAACCTAGACTGCAAATTCTTTGCTGTGTTTGTTGTATGTGGGTTTTTTCACTCCAGCAGGATGAGCTCTTTGCTTGGTCTTGTGCAAAGCGTCTGACACTGTCTCCACAACATCCTTGTCTGTAAATTGGAGCGACACGGACTTCATAGATGGGCCCCTTGGCAAATAAGGAATTGGCTGGATGGTTGCACTAAAAGAGTTGCAGTCAATGGCTCAGTGTCCAAGTGGCGACCAATGAAGACTGGTGTTCCTCAGGGGTCTGTTTGGGACTTTTTTTAAGTGACCTGGACAATTGGACTTGAGTGCAAGTTTGCCAGTGATACCAAGCTGTGTGGTGAGGTCAACATGCTGGAGGAAAGAGAGGGATCTCTCTTTGACAGGCTTAGGAGACTTCTGTGTGAAATCATAAAGTTCAATGGGGTCAAAGTCCTTCACATGGGTCAGGGCAATCCCAAGCACAAATGCAGACTGGGTGACAAAGGGATTGAGAGAAGCCTTGAGGAGAAGGACTTGGGGTGTTGGTGGATGAAAAACTGTACACGACCCGTGAATGTGTGCTCACAGCCCAGAAAGCCAACAACAAAGAAATGTGGCCACCAGGTCAAGGGAGGGGATTCTGTCCTTTCCTCTGCTCTTGTGAGACTCCACCTGGAGTGTTGCATCCAGCTCTAAGACCATGAAGATAAGAAGGACATGGACCTGTCGAAGCAAGTCCAGAGAAAGGCCATGAAGATGATCAGAGGGCTGGAGCACCTCTCCTGTGAAGACAGGCTGAGAGACCTGGGGCTGTTCAGCCTGGGAAAAAGAAGGCTCCAGGAAGACTTGAAGACACAGTCTTCCACTACCTAAAGAGGGCCGCTGCAAAACAACTGGACAGGTTTTTTTTTAAAAGCATGTGGTGACTGCACAGGGAGGAATGGCTTTAACTGAAAGAGGGCAGGTGTAAATGAGGTATTAGGAAAAAAATTCTTTACTGTGAGGGTGGTGAGACACTGGAGAAGGTTTCACAGAGAAGTTGTGGATCCCTGAAAGTGTTCAAGATCAGATTAGATGGGTAGGAGGACTGGAACTAGATGACATTTAAGGACCCTTCCAACCCAAACCATGCTACGATTCTATAATTTACTTAAAGAAAATTGTATTAATTCAGTTTGCTGGAGGTTTACAGCCTCCCTGGCTACTCCTGAACAGAGAGCAATTGGCAAAGAATTTAAAATATATGAAAGTTGACCTGGAGGAAGGAAAAGGAAAAGGAAAAGGAAAAGGAAAAGGAAAAGGAAAAGGAAAAGGAAAAGGAAAAGGAAAAGGAAAAGGAAAAGGAAAAGGAAAAAAAGGAAAAAAAGGAAAAAAAGGAAAAAAAGGAAAAAAAGGAAAAAAAGGAAAAAAAGGAAAAAAAGGAAAAAAAGGAAAAAAAGGAAAAAAAGGAAAAAAAGGAAAAAAAGGAAAAAAAGGAAAAAAAGGAAAAAAAGGAAAAAAAGGAAAAAAAGGAAAAGGAAAAGGAAAAATCCCTCAAATCAAGAAATAAAACCCAAGAAAAAAAATCCACACAAGAGCAGCAAAGGCAGTATTCTTATTCCATCAATAGCTGAAAAAACCCCCAAAAAACCCAGTCATTTAAACCACATATTTGTGGGCTTCTCAGGAGGACTACCATTATGGGAAAAATGTAAAAATGCTGAAGCAACTGCCTGAAGTCAGGTACTGAGTTAACTACCTGAAGTGACAGCACCTGGGTTTTCCCCCATGCATACAGCAAAAAAAGCAAAAGAAAGTTTATTTTCTGAAGTTATAACACTTTATTGATTAAAAAAAAAAAAACAGCTTGGGTGTTCTAATAATAAAATTTTCAGTTAAAAAGTAAAGACCTCATGCCTGCAAATAAGTGTAAGAATATGGACAAAAGGAATGTTTGAGCTGGGCATCAAAAATGAATCCTCAATCTCTGAGAAGTGAAAGGTTCCCTCAAGGTTTCTATTACTGTTTCTCAGCAGGTCTACACATGCAGTAGCAATTTGGTGCTCACAAGCAAAAATACTGAAGGTTTAAGGTCAGTCTCTACTGTCCTAGTAGGAGAGAGAAGATAAAGCACTAAACAGCAGCTATCTTCAGTTATCTAGGATTATACAAAACTGAAGGATCTCTTTTTATTTCAAACCCATGCTGGGTAAATCGGGTTAGCTCTTAAATCAGAAGACTCTGTTACACACCTTTCAGCAGATACATCATTACAGCTGCCACTGCAATTGTTTTCTTCTATTTTCTTCAGAAACCATAGGCAACTGAACAATTTTAGACATTTCCTCTCTTACATACAGATACCTGTCTCTCTTCTCTCTATCTGATTTGAAGGACAATAGATAAACTCTCTTATTCAATGGATACGTGACACTTTTACCTTTTCCTTTATCTTCAAATGTCTATTTTTACCCTTACGCTTAATTTCTAAAAAAATGTGCAGTCAGGTCAGACCTGATTTTCCCTTAAAATACTTTAAAAGTCACTAATTTTTCTCCATATTTTGAGCACAGTACTTCCAACTACATCTGTATATTTAGTATTTACTAAGTCAGTCTGTGAAGATGGACAGAGACATGTCAATTTATCTCTATAATCTCTTACATCCATGTGAGGATAGACACAAAATGCCCTCTGGAAAGGCCATCCACTTACACTTTCCTATTCTGCATATCCATATTTGGCAGGATCAGTCCTGTTTACTGATAAGGAGGGCTTGTACAAGAGCTTTTTGGACTCACCCTGCCTGTGTCCAAGTCATTAGCTGACTCTCACCGAGTCACTGCCCCGTGCCCATCCATCTCATTAATTTTCATCTACTAAACCTACTACCTGACCCCAGCACAAGCCACATTTTCATTCTGCCTAAAGACTCTCCATTTCTCTCGGCCATTTCTCTCTGGAGCACTTTCTCCCCGGCTGACCCTTATGCAGGGAAGCAAAGTGCAACCAAAGCCTTTAAGCAGCATCCCCACCTTCCTTCAAATTCTTCATGAAAATACATCTTCTGTGGTCTTCTGCAAAGCAAAACACCCTTGCACTAATGAGGCCCCTGGTTACTCAGGACTACTCAGTAATTACTCAGGACTATTGATTTATACATGCAGTTCTTCCCAAATCACCCTCCTAAACAAGAAATTCTGTTGTCATCAGGCTTCCTGAAGCAACTAAGAAAATGCATTTTGTTTGCCTGTTGAATCCCTCCATAATTCTAAAATTGAAGCTCTCTGGTTGGTTTAAATTTTGTTTGTGAATACGGCCTACATGATTGTATAAACTTCTGGCTACTATCATGTACACTATTACAAATAGCTGTTGCAGCCTCCTGCTCCTGGATAATAAAGCTAACCTCTTTTTAAAGAGAAAAATTAGAGCATTTCTCAATTCTCTGCAAAAACTCAAAGGATTATCAGAGACTAAGAACATCTTGATAAAGGTATTAGCAAGCCATGCCTAGTGTCAGCCACCACCTTTACACTTTTCCAGCTACTTCAGTAATTGTTTTAAAGACTCCTTTTGGAGTTAAAATAATTTGCAGTGATCTTTCTTTTCACGTGAAACAAAGAGCTAAGTACCAATTTAGCTCACTAAAGCTTAATCATTAAGGTAAGGTGATTAATTTAGCACTAAAACCACCTCCAAAGTGTCTTTTGCATCTCAGTTACCTAATCGTGAAGGGGCCTATCTTCCTCTGTTGACTAGAAGGTAAGTATAAGCAATTGCATCACTAATGCAGGTACTAGCACCAAGTCAGTCGAAGCAAGGTGAGTACATGCCTCATGCTTGTGTCATCAAGGTTTCACCCAAAGTCTGTGTGTTTGATAAATAAGAGGCAACTAAAATCTCAGTGTTAAATATTTTTTAAAAATCCTTTAATTTTAGAGGCCGAGTAATAGCTTCAGACCCTACTCTATGATCACCAGTTTACCACATTTAGGAGAAAAATACTAAGTCCCAGTGCTTTTGCAAAAAAGTGTAACAGGATAATTTAAGGCTGAGGATACATGATGGAGACACATTCTGTCTCCACTTCAGCAGAGCACAACACAGTTCAGCAGATTAAGGCAGATGAAGAATGGAATCTGTGAGAGTTCCTGTTTTGATGTGAAGCTGAGCTCATTATGACATGCCTGAAAAGTCCCAGTTCCTAAGCAGAATTCTAGCCTGGCCTTGTCACTTATTTACATCAATTGAGCCCTTTGGCCTATTCCTTTCTCTGTGTATTTTATTTTATCACACACAGGGAAGTAGTGGCTGACCTCATTTGGACTACACTTTCCTCTCAATTGACTTTGAAGAAAAACTGTATCACCATCAATAGGCAAATTTACTGGTATCCACCCAAGCATGACAAAAGGTAAGAGCTCATGTTCCCCTGCCCCAGCATCCGTCAAAGCCAGAGGGACACACACAAAAGAAAGGGCACACTCCTGTGACACACACCCAGTGATGGGAAACCTGCCGCAGCATCAGCCCAGTGCTTCTCAGTCACAGTACATGGCAGTCACACAGGCTGCTTAGCTTAACCCCTGGAAAGCTGCTGATTTGCTATAAGGCATATTTAACAGCCACAGTCACTTCAAGAAACAAATTTTGTTCAATTGCGCAGCTAGGTTGATAATGCCCACCTTTTCTCTTTGGCTGTCAAATAATTAATTTGATAAACATTATCGATATTCAAACACTTGCCTAATTTCAGGAGGGAAAAATACAAATATTTAATATTATTTCTATTTTTTTAGTAAAAAATACTAGAAACTATAATTTAGAAAGATTTAAAAGGAGAAATAATAGAATAGAAGGAGAAAGTGCTGAGTCTGTTGGT
This sequence comes from Taeniopygia guttata, assembly GCF_048771995.1. NCBI lineage: Eukaryota > Metazoa > Chordata > Aves > Passeriformes > Estrildidae > Taeniopygia > Taeniopygia guttata. The sequence continues at coordinate 75,681,115 of NC_133024.1, read as the reverse complement.
CCAACACAAGCATTACTATTTTGGGGATTCTTCTTATCTGACTGAAGATTCAGAGAAGCTCCCTCTTTCATCTTTTCTTTTGCACTGGCAGAGGTGATAAAGGAATGAAATGGGGAAAAAAAAGATTACCCTGCACTATTGAGCACACCGCTGACTTTACAGGAGAAAAAGGAAAAATTGTCACCTAAAACTGGGTGTCCTGCTCAGAAGCAAAGCCTCTGATGTGTGCCACCCTGCAGAACCAAAGACCAGACCTACTCAAATAACTCTGCGGAGAGCCACTCATTAAAGGGAACCATCTCAGAACAGGTGGAGAGAGAACAGGCAGAAAGAACAGAAGAATAGCAACAGAAAAAAAGCCATTTCTGTGACCTGCAAAAGAAGAGATTTCTTTTCCCTCCCCTTTCCAAAATTAGTAAATTTGTAGAAGAAAAAACAACTGGATAAAGGGGAGAACAGAACAGTAATTTAATGTATGAAGGGAATCAAAAACTCAAGACAAGGCAAACCATGAACTAAAGGCTGTAATGTAATGGAAGGACTGTGCTGGATTAGGCATTTCTGTGCCTGGTGGGCTTGTTCAGCATTTGAATCTGCTGAAACACAATCATTTTTGGAGGGGCTGTGGGATTGAGCCGGGCTACCCTTCAGCCAGTTCAGGCCCTTAACTAAGATGCGTGGCCTCCAAAGGGTTCATACCAGCATAGCTCAGGGGAATGAATGAGCAGAAACTGCTTTTTTTAATTGGTAGAGCTTCCTGAGACAGTATTTACTCTGTGCAGCTGACAATGGCAATTTCAGACATGAAACAGTGAGGATGTGGGTGCTTGCTGGCAAAATGCTGGTTCTGCAGACTTCAAGTTAAGCTGCTTTGTAGCATGGCAATTTTAACTTCATCTATTTAACACTGTCCCTAACACCTTGAAATTTTACATACTACAAAACCTGCAATTTTTGTTTCCTGCCACACTTTTAAACCAATATGCATCAAGGGAGTGCTCTGTAACACTCGGGCAATGACTTTCTGACATCACATCTGTGTGTCCCTCTGCAGTCCGCCTGTAGAAGTCACACAGTCCAATTCCATTCAGAGATCCTGGCATGAGCCCACTTGTATTCCTAAAAAGCAGTGTATGTTCCTCATGCATTAACCACCCACTACTGTGTCCTTTTATTTCCTTTCATGTCACATGCTTGACACGCCTGGCCAGCTCTAATGATGCATGGGATGGTGGAGCAGGGAGGAGGCTGTGGAATTCCTTGGCACTGTCCTGACAGGAGCCTTTCTGGGAAGCATGAGCTCATGCTAAACCCTTGCATCCAGATCTTTTTGTCATGGCTGTCACTGTATCTCACTGTATGGACTGATGCACTGGGACTTCATGAATTACAGAACTTTGATGTGGTATTTCTGGAAAATCATGAGATCTGCCACTTGGTCCTGTTGAGCCCCTCATCACTGTAATTTTCAGCTCTAGTTTTTTACAAAGCATCAACTAGCAAATGCTGGGAAACATCAAACTTTTATTGACTAAAATGTCATGCTTAACCCCATCCAGGAGAGCACCCAGCAGAAATGCCTTGAAACGCAATCAGCCCAGCTCCAAAAGCACATCTGGAAGAGCATGGTGCTGCATCCTTGTGAATAAGCAGAGATTACCTGTAATTTCCCTTGGATTGTTTTTGTCCAGTGATCCATCTGTTCTCTTAAACTGGCAAATCACTTATTTCATAACGACCACCACTATCAGAATGCATGTCAATGTTCAGATGAAGGGGACATAAAATGGTAAAAATTATGGTGCGATGAGAACATTTTTCTGGTTCTGAGAGGACAGACTTAGGTAGCTATTTTGTGTAATTTACATCACACTCTTCTTGGTTTCATAGCCATGTGAAGCAAAAGGAAAGGATGAGTGTTTGTTCCAAATTCATGGACAGATCTAAAATTAAAAGCCTAGAGTAAGACTGCAGCACCAGATATGACCATAAAAAGCATGCCTGGGGGATGGTGTGCCCAATGCTCTGCTGCTTCCAGTTATGGCAGTATCCTGACTCCATTATCAGCTACAACTAGCTGATAATGCACTTGAACCTACCCAAGAGAATAGCCCAGTGAATTCTCTAGTTTATCACCTTATATCTCAATAGATGGCAATCTACTGGGACCACACCACTGCCTGACCCACAGCTCCCATCTCTCAGTACATTTCCCAACAACTGCATAGGGGTTTACACCACCCAGGAAGACAGGACACTGTGGAGCTCCAAACTGCACTTCACTGCACCAAATAATAAACATGTGCACGTGTATTCCATCTATTATAAATTTTCTAGATTTTTCAAAACTATATTGCTTGATCCTATCCTCTGGTGATACCCATAATTGCAAAAATCTCAAGTGTACACTTCAGCTATCTTTGTCTGTCACTGAGTTTTTTTGGGGTTAGTGTTTCTATAACACCACAGAAGCTGATGTGTAGGACCAGGTGCTCACACAAGCCTCAAGAAGAACTGTTTTATTCACTGACTGAGGAAATTGTACCTGATGTGTGTCAGGACAGGGTCCTATCTGTGTTCCAGGTGGTAACACCTGAATTCTCTGCCTCAGGAGAAGAAAGTAAATAATCCACCATCCTATGCCATTCTTTAATATGCAGAAAGGTGGTTGCTTATATAACCCTCAGTAATTGAGAAGCCCTTCATTTGTCCATCTACGTAAGCTTTTATTCTCAGAGCATTCCTCACCCATCTCCCTCCAAGTGTGACACAACAAGCTACAATTTGCTGCTTTGCATGTTACCAGCACACAAAGACCCTGGGACATTTCCTGCACCATTTTTTGATCAGAGGAAAAGATTTTTTTGTCTCTTTTGGATTTAGCAATTATCCCAGGTAGCAGGTTGACCCAAATCAGTAGCAGCAACCAGAACATCTAAACTTATGCCTGACACAGCACTAGTCAAACCAAGGGTGTAATTCTGAGCGATGCTCCTATGGCAAGGTGCAGTGCTGGTCAACAACTGGCTTGCAAATTGACCACAGGTCTGTAGATCAAATCAAACATTTTCATTATCTTGTATTTTGCATGAAATCATTACATCTCCTATAATCACTGCCTGTAAAATTACTGTAGGGATAGGGAACTTTATAATCATCCCTGAGGCAGCCAGGCATTTTATTCTGCCTCCTTGGTATCATTCATGTCTTACATTCCCATTAAGCAGCCAGGTCTGACACCTGTCTCTTTAACCCACTCCCACAAATAACCACACACATCTGCATGTAAATGATGAACACTCCCCTCTCGTGAAGCCACACATCTTTGCGCTCCAGTGAGAATAACTGCTTCATACTATTGCAAATAATAAAATGTGTCATTCAATCCTTGTAATAAAAGCTTAATCTCCAATGTGAGGTGACGTGGGTGTAAGTCAACATCAGCAATTTGGACTCAAAGGCAGTTTAACACTATTCATAGGTTCAAAGATGAGTAAATCTTCTCTTCTGGCTCCTATACTCTACCATCATCCCAGTAATCAGACTTCTGCCAACAATAACCTACTCAAACCCCACAGGGATCATTCTTCTTTGTCTACTTTCTCCTCTTAATTTTGGCACATAAATTACACTAGCTTTTGTTGACAGGGAAAAATGCAAAGCTGATGTGTAGAACTGTGTAAATAACCCATATACAATAGCTTTTTAAAAGTTTACTTCTTCAGTCATCTTTACTGTTTGGCACGTGTAGCCTCACAAAGGAGTACAACATTCCAGAAGACATTTACCAGTGAACTCTTATCCAACTGTAGTGTTTCTGTACTTTCATTTTTTAACACAGTGAAGGCTGAACATATATTTAGACAAGTGTTGTGCCCTCTGCCACAGATTTCCAGCCCTGAATAACTGAGCTCCAGAGGTGAATGCTTCTCCTAACTGTATCCTACCATGAGATACTAATATAAGCAAGGGAGAAATACTGAGGAAACATAGATACTGTTTTAAATTTGGTTGGTATTATTTAGTCGGAAAACAGTTTTTCTTTGTATTTCTTCATTCTCATAGGATAGTATTATTTATTTATAGTTCTAAAAATCTATTCATAGATCCATGATCCATGACCTTCCCTTCTTCCACTAGAATGATATGTTCTTAAAATGAGCTCATACTGTATTTTATGCTTCACAACTGCTGCTAGAAATGTTCTTGCACTTTTCCCAGGATCAAGCAAGTCTTTGCTGGAGGGAATGCTTACAGGTGCAAAGAAACCAGATCTTCTGCCCTCAAAGTGCTCCTAATTCTGGGTGCAGGAGCAGTGACATATGGTTCTTGTACCCTCGTGATGCCATTTTTTAAAGAAGAAAACTACAGTAATCAAATCAAACTGGTAAATTTACTGAAACAACAATAGGAAAGGACATTCCGAAAGATAGGCGAGTATCCCCTTACAGGGAGGAAGTGCCATACCAAAGCATTTCAAGTGTTATCCAACTACTACTTACACAGACCTTTTTGTGAAAACACTCTCATCGCCTGCAGTTTATCAGCCTTGCCCAGCCTACCCAAAAGGTGATCTAAGGGCTCATATGCCATTTCCATGGGAGATGGGACATTAAAATAAAATATATTCCAGCTCTTTGATTCCCATTGATTTTGTGGGTAATACAATAACCAGAATGAGATAGCTGAAACCAATAAAAACTGATTTATAGCATTAAAGGCATTCTTTATAGCACTTATTTATGGTACATTACATCTGAAATCCAATTTCACAGGCTGCTGTTTGAAACTTTCTGTTCAATCATAAATACACTACATACAGCATAGCTCAGTGCCACAGAGTCAGATTACACAAATGCCTATGTTCCCAGAAGGAACTGCATTTCTGCTGTAAATGAGTTTGACAGTAATTTTTCCCAACCAACTTCGAACCAAAAAGTTCCAGGCAGCACTCAATAAATTTAGAATATATGGTTACTCCTTTAGTCATAATAAACAACTATTTATTAATGTATTTCAGTTATTGAAAAGGCATTAACAGAAATCACAGAAAACAAACTTGGCATATGTTGCATGATAAACTACTGAGTACATTTAAGCATTGTAGCAGGGACACTGTTTTAAAGGCACACACAAGCAGACACATGTTCCATTCCCATTTATGGGGATGGGAATGCTACAATCCTTCTCGTCTAATTTTCAAAGAGTGAAAAAAAGGAGACTCCTCAGTGTTTCTCAAAGCTGCTCACTTCAAAGGAACATACCACATTCAGGTCACTTACTATAATCATTGTCAAGAAAAGGGCAAAAAATCAGATCTGACTTTTACAGAGACACTGTCGTTTGAATCTGGAGCAAGTTCTTATTTATTTGAAAAGACTTTTCCCTGAAAGTAAAATCACTGCAAACTATATATGTCAGGCTTTACACAAATCTAAGTTGAAAGATGTTTTCCCTCTGTCTCTGATATGAAGGCAGACTTTGTCTTTGCGTGATGTTTCCTTTCTTGGTTATAAAAGATTATTTTTAAAGATGGAACTACATTGACATATTACAAAACAGAGTACCTGTAGTGTAAGTACCTAAAAATCTAATGGACAAAAGAAAAATCATATTGTGCCATATGATGTTTTGCTCCTCTACAGACCCAACTCCACGGAGAAATAAGAGCAAGACAAAATTTTATCTCCAAACATACAGAAGTACTTCTGACCTTTGGCTCCTCAGCTATAAAGCCACAGACTCCTGCAGGGAATATAAAATATATCAATATTGTAGAAGCAGACAGTGGCTGGACACCTAGTGGGAGCAACAAAAAAAAATGTCGACTGGCATACATTTTGTGGGTAGGGAGGGGAGGACGGGAAAGGAGAACCCAAATCCCAGGTTTCCTGCTGAGAGCAGACCTGACCTGACATGTGTACTTTACTCAAACTTCTACAGGAAGCAGAAGGGATAGAAGGACACTTTCAGTAAGGAAACTTGAGACTGCAAAGTATTAATAATCTAATATCCAGACTTGCACCTCCAGAACATCAAATCAAATCTGATCCAAGTCAGCGGTGACCCAAACTTATTAAATGGCCTGCATTTTGAAATTATCTGATAGACTTAATTGGTTTCTAGTGTATGTGAAATAAAGCTGGCCACCACCTTTGACAGTAATAGCAAACTTTACAATGGTTGAAGGCAACAGATGAGAAACACTCCCCCAGAAGGGTCTCCCCCCTCCAAGGCACACTGAACAGCTCCCAGGAGAGACACTCCCTCGCACCATAAACAAAAGGAACCTACTTTGCATTAAAGCACTGTAAAAAATATACCAATGAGAATTCATCAGTGTGTGGTATTTTTCCAAAGAGTAATTACTGTATAATGTGGCTATTTATTTAGTTTTCTTTTGTTTTGGGTGGTTTTGCTGCTGAAAGAAAGGTTTGGCCACTAAAACCATGTCTTGAGCAAGACTGTTCAGTTGGCTGACATGGATATGAGCAACCAGTTGACATCTTGTATTCCTCTAGATTATAACCCAGATGCTGCAGATGCAGCATAGTAGACTAAAGGATAAAAAGGGGCAGAATGGAAAAGAACTGCAGATTCCACTATCCAGGTCCCGGTCACAGGTAGAAAAACCTTCTGTTTTTCTTTACATCATTTAAAATGACTTGTACCTGAGAAAATACATAACTTTATACCATCTTAGAAGGCTTCTGGACCTAAAACACAGACTTTGGAGCCTTGTGGAAAACAACATTTACATAGATTTCACTGAAATGAAAAAAAAAAACAAAAAACATATCACCTATTCTGAGTTTTAATGAAATAAAATTAATTAGTCTTGATCAAAAACTATTTACATCCAAATTGAGATCTCACTTCAAGACAAGACATATCTAAGTCTGCATTTTCAATTTTAATGATGTCTCCAGACCAAAGCCCCTACCATAGTCTTCCTTCATAAAATGAGCAGAACTGCTACAGAAATTATTTTTTCTATTTTTCAGCAATCCAGAGTTTTGCTTACAATGCAGTTTAATTTGTAAAAGAATTTACAAGTCTGTTCAGCATATTAAATGCAGCATGCTAGTACTTTGATGACCATTCCTATGGAAAAATGTCCCCACCCTATCCACAAAACAAAAAACCCTACAAATCCTGTGGCCTATTTCAAGGACAAAATAGTAGGGGTAGTAAAATTTTGCAAATTACAGAAAACATTTCAGTTATCAAAATTTAAAAAAGCCCCGAGGTCACTAGAAATATTTCATTTAAATAAGCTTACAATATTAAACATATTATTGTATACAATGCATATATCTTAGAAAAGTACTTAGAACACTAATATTTCTGAATTCTTCACTAAACCATTCTAATGGGAAAAGAGTGAAATTTAAATTGGATAGTTCACTGACAAGTTCCACTTCATACAGAAGTTCAGTTAAGATGATGGAATGAATTTGAAAATTAATTAAAATAATAAATCTATATTTTATGTTATAGATTGCAAGCATGTTCAGTTCCAGTAAAGTACACTCTTTTCAAAAGAATATAGAAGTATCAGAGGGATCCAAAATTACAGTGATAATGATAAAAGACATGAGAGTATTATTTAAGCAGATAAATTACTAAAACAACAAATTATGTTATATTTTTATGCTTTTCCTATAAGACAAGACGAAATTCAAAGATAATACATTTAAGTGTAATTAAAGGAACTTTAAAAAAAGATTAAATACAATACATTCCCACAAGATAAAGAGCAATCTAGGCTGCCATAAACACAATAATCCAAAACACAATCCAAAACCACTATGGAGTATGACAAGACCTTGAAATTACCCAAATGTATTTTTGTTATTTTCTGTTAAATGAAATGCATAGTTCCTTACACATGCAGAAAGTGACAAAAGTAATGCTGACACAGATTTAATGCTTCAAATGGACACACTGCTTTTCTCTGGATACCTGAATAGGAAATTAATAGCATAACAGACACCAAAGTTAACACCTCACAAAATCTAGCTCTACTTGCTTAACCAAAGGAAAGCAACAAAGAATTGCAAAATGGAGTCAGCTGCAGCAGAAATTCAAACTTCACTGTCCTGCCTATGGATGGGTGGACAAAAGGGCACCTCTTCAGCAAATCCCTAGTCTCCAAAATAAGGGCAAAAAACTCACAAGTATTTTCCCTGTTTATCCTTTGTGTTCACTGTTATCAGGCTTCAGAAAATTTACTAAAAAAAGGCAGAAAAATAACCAAAATGGAGCCAAGTCTGGATAAGACCTCTTGAGTTCTCAGAGTCCGTTTCCTTGAATAACAGTCACCTCTCCCATGCCCCATCTCATGATTGGATCAGTCTCTGTTTCAATAACAGCCATGAGGGCAATTAGACATACAACAGCTGTACAGCCCAGGATAGATGTCAAAGATATTCTGTATGTGAAGCCAGTATCTCTCACAAGAGAAGTTCAAAGATGAAGAAAAGAGGCACATTGTACGTTTTGCACTGAAGAATGGCACATAAATCTCAGAGCACATTACCTAGAATCTCACCTAACCTCAGAGACGTCGGAAGTCTTGTCAACACTGCAAAAGGAGGGCCAGCATCTGATTCTCTGTCCTACCAGTAGCTCCATTTTCTTCTGCATTCATTCCATCCAGTCCAGACTGGACAAAGCAAAATATTTTGGGGAGATTTTCAAAGCACTTGAAATGGCACTGCTGCTATAAACAACAGGGCTTTATAGCAAGAATCTGAGTAGGCAGGTGAATGCCACGGCAGGCAACAGGCAGCCAGGTGGCCCACACTGGAGAGGGCCAAGTCTGCTCAGGCAGTGTCAGAGAACTGCAGGGAAGAGGAGGATGAACCATGTGCCTTTTTGGCCACAACACTGTCTGAGAGCAGTTCCAACAGCAAACTATCCTCAAGCAATGTGAACCCATACTTGGTAAAACCATCTGCCTCTAAGAATGTGATGCATGCCCCAGGAATGCCTCCCTCTGGAAAAGACAGCAGGTACTGCTACAATGACTATCATCAAAACTAGATGCCTTAGAAACAGGGCAAAAGGCAGAGAGGTAGTCGAGGGCCAGCACGAGAAGGGCATCAAAACCATTGGGAGGAACATTTTTACATCTCTTGTGTCAGAGTTGCACAGTCTCAGAATCCTCTGGGGCTGCAAGGAGGAAAGGGGCACAGACTCCGAAATGGCCCCACAGTGCCCTCCTGCTTCATACCCTGAGACAGCCGGAGTCTGACAAGCAAAAACCCAGCCCAAACCTTTCCACTGTTATTTGGTTCCAACTTTCAGGGAAATCTAAAATGTGTATTTTCCCCAAGTTCTAAAAGACAACTAAAAAACCTTTACCAATGTTTTCCCACTGGTATGTGGATAAAAGTCTGAAAATCATAGTACTAAAAGTAAACAGCACTCACCAATTCAACCTGAATTGACAGTACTTCTACCTCCCATAAAAAGATCTGTCTTGCATTAAAGTAGAAGTATAAGGAAAGAAAAGATAATGCACTAAAAAGCAAATTTAAAATAGTATCCTAAATGCTCCATAGCTACTTTTGATGCATATTATGCATTTTCCTAATTTTTCCTTTGCATTAAAGTCTCAGTTCAATACTGTGCAATCTACTATAATTCAGGGACTTTAAAACTGTATGACTTTAAAAATGTCAGTCTCAGCAAATCAGCGTTAAGATTTAATAGAATATTGTTGTAGTACACAATAAGCAATTATAATTATTAAAGCAAACTAGACTTTGTATTTCATTTTCATTTATTTCACATCTAAAGACTTTATTATGTTTTATTTTACTAATCCATAAGATTGAAAAATTTGTAAGGTACTTTAAATTATTGATGGGATTTCCATTTTCCAGTGTGCTCAACATATTTCTGGCCTCATATTCAAAAGCCTAGAGGCTCTGAATTTGTTAATGTAACTCTTATCCAGCTGTTAGAAAGAGAAAAGGGAGACTCCCCAGATCAGCCACCATCATGCAACACAGGATCATCACAGAATCATCATAGAATCAGAGAATGGTTTGGGTTGGAAGGGACTTTAAAGAGCATCTAGTTTCAACTTCCCTGACATGGTCAGGGACACCTTCCACTAGAGCAGGACACTTAGAGCCCCATCCTGCCTGGCCTTGAGCATTTCCAGGGATGGAGCAGTTTAACCTTGATTTTACAGTCTAAAATTACAAATCCCAATAGAGAGTAGGAGGAGTGCCAAGGGGAGCTATCCCCTGCCCACTGAGTATGGGACACAGAGTATTTCCTTTTGTTTCTGGAGTACAGGTAATCACAGAGGGCCACATGCTATCATTAGAAATCTTGCATATTTGGATGGCTTCAATACTTCTGCAAGATGTTATCAACTTTCAATGAGAGAATCTCTATGGCAGAGTGATTTTTTTTTTTCTTATTAACAATGACAATGAAACAAAATATACTTGCTTGTTAACTCTAAATCTTTCAGGGAACATGTGTCATATTGTGAAAATTATAAATTCTCACTTTTAACTAACTTTTCCCTAATTAATAACCATAGTGCTTCTAGTGTTTTTATGACCACTATTAATGAAGTCCATGAACTCATTGAAATTGGAAAAGCTACTGCATGCCAAAAATGCTTCATAATTATTCTAAGTAGATTAATAATTTTTATAGCCAGGTAGATCAAAGCCAATTCACTTAACTTTTAGTTAGAAGTATTTTTAAATGTTACTGTTTGCAGCAGTTGTACCAGATGGCAACCAAGATGCCCTGCTCTTTTTGAAAGTTCACAACATCCCTTTCACCAGTCATCTTCTGTACTGTAATCCAGGATTAAATACTTCTGAGAGTTTCTCTGACTGATAAAACAAGTCATAGCTACTCAGAAAAAATACTGCCTAATATGCACAAGCTTTCAAATATCTTTAAATTGCATCAATATTTGTCCATATTTTTAAGCCAATTATTAATGTTATGTCATCATCAAGCTCATAGGGGCTTGAAAGGATTAAAAGAGTAATAAGAAGTAATGACCTGCAGAAACAGCACAGAGGTGTGTAGTCAGTGCAAGTGAAGCCAGGGCCTGAGAAACAAATCTTAGTAATCTGTCGAAGCCTTCTGCTGAACAATGAAGCTCTCTGGAGCTGCCTTGCAGTTAGGGAAGTGAGATCACATTACCACCTTTACCTCCAGGTGCACACTAGGATTTATTTGAGTTATACTGCTTGAACTCTGACTGTAGGAGCAGCAGTGTACAACTGGGCAGGTATAAGCTCACTTTGACTGTGCCTTTCTAATGCAATGAGGTAGGTGGGTGTACAGCAACCTCTGGAATTTTCAGTGATGTTTGTATTGAAAAATCTCATCCCATGCACAAACCCTTTAGATAATGATGATGTATTGCCAAAAAGTTTTATGGGTTCCCATTCTACGCTCTGCAGTTTCTTGACTGCAGAACTGAAGATGAAGGCAGGAGACTGACCTTCTCCATTGATTTCCCTGCAGCCATGTGCTAGAAAATGCTCCCACTGAACTTCTCAGAGTCCAAGGAGAACTCATACTTCACTTTTTTCTCTTCCTAACAGATGCCCAGCAGAATAACCTGGACAAAGATGGCAGAAGGCTGATGAGTTGAACAACAAGGCATGAGAGTGCCAATTTGTTCAAAATGGACAAAATATATTTTCAGGCAAGTCATTTTCCTAAACAAAAAACCCAAAAAACCAAAAAAAACCAAAAAAACCAAACAACAAAAAAACCCTGAAACTGCCCATTATGAAAGGGAAATGCTCTCACACAGAACAAGAAATCCAGGAAGAAGCATTTCAGCCCATGAATTTTTAAATATTCTTTTCTCCAAAAGAAGGCGAGGGAATGACGAAGAGCTTGAGTTCCTGCAAAACTGAACTCAGAAGGAAGAACTGAGGGATAAAATCCTATTTCACAAATAGGTGCTAAAGTAGGACAGTAAGATAGTTCAGACTGAATTGCATGATAGCAAACAGTCTGCCTCTAGGCAGAAGCACTGTGGAGCCTGCAATTTATGCTGTGAGGGAAGAGAACTGCAGAAAAACCTCATGAAATCGAGTGATTAGTCAATAAAATGGCAAGTGAAATTCAGTGTAAACAAATGTGGTACACATGGGGAAAACAGTAATCTGAACCATGCATTCAGCCTAGCAATGAGATCTTAATGGGCTGTTTCCATTCAGAATTGAGACTGTGAGATAACAGGATTTTTTATGAAAACATAAGCTCTGGACTGATCACCTGCATTTACTCCAGGGTTGGTGGGTCATCCAAACCAGATGCCTTTCTCTTTTAACAATTTATTCAAATGTCCTTCTGCAACATATTTTTGTTGCAAACATCAGATTCTAAGGCTTTGGCTATAATTTGCTTTGTGTTTCTGCAATATAACAATAATTACACTGGAAAGATTAAAATGTTTTATCAGGCCTATTTAGGTAAATCCGACTATGCAGTTTATTATCTTCAAATAATATTATGGTAAATAATTCTTCAGCCATCCTCCCATCCTAAAAATAACATCAGAACACTCAAGATTACTCCCTCTTTTTTTAAAAATGCAAACATACCCAGGACTTAGCCTTCACTGAAAGGGCTTTCCCTACCACCTTGAAATGCTTGTTCGTTAAAAAAACACTCCCTGGAAAACTTTACAAAACAAAGGAGCACTGCTTATTTGGTTAGGCAGAGCAGTAATGCATATTTATAGAACTATGAGACTCAAATACTGTCTGCTGTTGCAGCAAAGCACAAAACTGAGGTCCAGCCTCAGAGCACACTGGCAACCACACAGCGACTCCTTCTCCATTGCCCCTGTTTGGTACAAAAGAGGAGGAAAAAAAAAGAGGTGAAAGAATGTTTTGCACAAGCTTCATGTTACTGAACCTGTCAACTCTGCTAATCTCAGCAAAGAGAAGGGTCAGATCAGCCTAGGAGCTATTCAAAGTGCTCAGAATCAGGTTGGATGGGGCCCTAAGCAGCCTGATCTACTGGAAGATGTCCCTGAACATGGCAGAGGGGGGGTTGAACTAGACGCTTTGAAGGTCCAACCCAAACGATTGCACAGTTCCATGTTTCTGCTGAAATGAAGACTTCGGCAGCAACAATCCATGCAAGCAGGCAGAGACAACAGAACACAGCACACCTGCCCCACTCCCTCTCCTACTCATGGAAGGGGACTGCCCAAAAGAACGGGAGGGAGGACAGTGACAGGATCCCACTCTTCATTCGCCATTTGCAACTCCATAGCAACATTAGGACCACTGTTGAAGACAGTCAAGAGCAAGCAGGAAAACCTGGAATTACATCAAAGGTTAACAGCAAAGGTGTAGTCCATGCCATTTGTCACATTATGCTTTGTCTTTTCCTCTTCCTGAACAACTGCTCTCTCCCTGCATAGAAAGGAAACTTTTTTCATTATGAGGTGTGTTTGTGCCATGAAAAATCTAATGAGTAGATGAAACGCCAATTCATTATCTATTTAAATATTGCAGTGGGTTAATCCAGCAAATGAAAATGGAGCATGAAGCAGATGGCCTTTTATAGTTCTCATGATTTCTTAAATATTCCCTCCCAGTGCACAGTCATTCTTGTATTTAACATGAAATGCACAGCTTTCACCATGTGCACATTATGCAACTATTCACACAACCTCATAAATGTTACATCTTATAGAGCAATTATTTTTTTATGCCTTTTTTAAAGGAAAATCTGTATCATGTCAGGGCAAAGTATTCTCAGATGTCTTGAAATAATTAAAGGTAGGTGCCAATAGCAAATGATAAATCCACTAAATGCAAATATTTGCTCAACCTACTTTTTGGACGTATATTAATATTCTGGATTCAAGAAATAACAGGAAAAACATTTTGACATTGGATTTGGGTGTAATATTTAAGCTGTTTAGTATCTTGCAGAATACATGCCAGGAAAATAGGTATCTGAGCTCCTCTCTGCTTCATTAAAGCAATTACTGTCCATACTGAACTAGCAACTACTGCTTTGGATTTCACAAAAATCTATTCTCTGTCACTGAAAAAAAGAAAATGTAAGAATCAGTGATTGTCTCTTAGTTGTTTGCATATGTGACAATCCAGTCCAAAGCTGTCCATATTCCTTGCAAAAAACAGACTATACAAATACCTTAAAAAATACACTTCCTCAATTCTGTGATCCACACAAAGTGAAAAATTCCTAAAAATAATTTTTGCTATTAAAATGCACTATGATAACACACCAAATGCAATTAATATACCACAAATTAAATCTGCTGTGTGCAAAAAGCCAACAAGAATTTCATATACCAACTAATCTCAATTACAAGTAAAGCAGCACTTATAGGCATATTTTGTAATGGGGCATTGCCCTCCAGATAAAAAAACAGAATGTAACTATTATCAAGTTTTATACTTTTGTTCCTTTTTTTAACTACTGTATTGGTACTAAATACCACAGTGTAATCCAATGTGCAAACAGTGCAGCCCCCAGGAACAGACAGGAATGCCCAGACAGAGCCTGAAGAGCCTCCATGGAGAACAAGCTGGAAGAAGCAAGGAAAAATTCTGAAAAAAGACTTGGCCACAAAGAAGAGACAAAGCAGGACAGGTCAGAAGTGTTTGGTAAAAGGCAGCAGGGACACGGACACCTAGAAGCACACTTTTTTCCAGAGCTGGAATTGACCCCAGGATTTCCAGCACGGTAAGCCAGTTTGTATGAGGTTATTGAAAAAGTCAATCAGAGAAAGCAGCTGCTGACTGCTAATTTAGTTTCAGCAGCAAAACTCTGAACTGTGCATCTCAAATTTTTTAATCCTTATGATGACCTATTTCTGTCCTGAATTATTTGCTACTTTCTTCCTAATGGATCCTCTAAATCTACTGGAAAGTGCAGGCACAAAATTGTGTTGAAACAACTTTGTGATGACTTTAAGACAAGCACTCCAGAGACATGACAGCAGGAATCTGGTTTTGTCTGCCAATTTAACTTACTCCCCTCCATGCACACAAACTATAATTTGGTCCTTAATTGTCCCATCAGAGTAGTTCATGGAGGCTAGATTCAAATTTTGGGATCTGTTTGCAGACTGATGCCCAACAAATTCCTGAAGCAGCAGTCTGGCTGTAAGTGACAGTTTCTGACAGGCACAGGAGGAGATATTTGGCTTTTTAGGCAGATTGTTATGCAGTGACTGAAAACCAAAAAAGTCAGCTGAAAACATCCTTAGGATAGGTGAAACCACCTGACAGGCACAGCAACTGGAGCATACTGTCACCTGCCCAAATGCACCTCTTTACTCCACTGTTTGCAAGCAAAGCTGATGTGCTGGAAAGCAAGTTGCTGCATACGTTTTGTACCAAAGGCATGTAATGACAAAAATAATATCAGCAAGGTGTCAAAAGAAGCCATTGTGGGATTTGGGGAATACAAAGAGACATTTCACTGATCCCTCTATCACAGTCACATGTTTTTCTGGCAATATGAATCCACATGAGGAAGTCTCCAGGCTAAGTCGATTCCTGAAGCACCTGAAGGTTGAGCTTGAAATAAGTAAAATCTCTTAGAGTACTCGTAGGATTTCTTAGCATTACATGGTATTACAAAGCAAAAAATTTAAAAAGGTCCTACTTGTCTAATTGTGATCAACTCAGCATAAGAATTTCCCCTGTAGTTTCTCAGTGGCTCAATCCCTTAGCTCACACCAGGCAAAACATCGCTGAGGCACCGACAGAACTCACAAATTTATGAGGCAAACAAATCTCACTGTGACCAGGAAAAGAAATATTTTCTCACATGGCCAAGGCTATAAAAAATACTAAGGCAATTATGGAGAATAGGTTGAAGAAGACTATCATAGCAGGTTACCATATTTAAGGGAATGCCATGCTATCTAGTGAAAAAGCAAGGAAGAGATTCCATACGAAAAAATAGTAAGAGATCATTTAATTGGAGGCTGTGTCACAGGCACAAAAATTAAGTTTGCATGCTGCTTTTGCAAGCTTATTATAGTCTTATTACAATTTCTGTACTTGCAGCAAATTTATATCAATATTTCATGCTATACTGAAGTAAGATAGATGCATTTAAACTGGAAATAATTGGTCTTCTCCCAAATTTATTTGTATTCAGCAGTTTATATTTGTTTTTCTATTTCCTATATTTAATTTGCATTTATTTTGGCTAGCATAGAATATTTAAAATGGGTATTATAAAGTCAAAGATATTCTTACAGCATGAAAGATTTGGAGAGGAAAAATTTTTCCGTTTAAAATTGGAGCAAGCATAATTGAATAATGAGAAGAAATCTGAACCATCTAAAAGAATTATAATTAGAGCCCAAGTCAAAGATGACAAATTTCACCATTTAGAGAGATCATGATGAAAATGGTAAATATGAGTTGTCATGCTTTAATTAAAAAGGAGTGAAAACCGCATGAAAGCATTCATTGTTAAAATGTTCTTAGCACTGTAATTATTTTTATTGATTAAAGTAATTATTAATTCATGAACAGGCTCTAAAATGTTGATACTGTAATTCACGAAAAGAAGAAAGGAATATGCCATCTCATTTATTCATGATACCCCTGAATTTCCATAAATAGATTTTTATAAGTGCATGATAGCTAAAAAGAAAAAAAAAAAAAAAGCATAGTCCAACCTGAGACAAACTCCTGAACACATCCAAACTTATATAGTGCAGAGCCTCACTGAGAAATCTACCCTTTGCTGTTTGCCCAGCACTGAATTACACCATTGCTCAACTACTCACTGCATCTGAATGGCTTTTCAGCAGAACTGCCTTCAATCTGCCTTCAATGTGTTAGCCTGGTGACAGGAATAATACTGATACATTACTAAAAAGGGCTCTCTTCCCTCAGATCTGTCCTATTCTTCCTCCTGGAGATTTTTTTGTGCCTGAGTGGTAGAAAAAAAATGTATCCATATTTCTAAAATGTGTGGGACATTTTAGACGTACATGCACAAGCTGGTGTGGATGACAGGGATCCCCTGAAAAACCACTGCCTTGACACACACAAGCACAGCAGTTCCCACCTGTGACAGTCTTGCTGTGCATAGCAGGGTACTGAACAGCAAATGGCAGCTTCCCTGGAAGCACCAGCCTGACAGAGGTCAAGAAGCATTTGGACAATGCTCTCAGGCACATGGTGTGATTCTTGTAGTGTCCTGTGCAGGGCCAGCAGTTGGACTCAATAATCCTTGTGGGTCTCTTCCAACTTGAGAGTCTATGACTTTGATTTTATGAATCTGTTGTTTTTGTATGGAAGGTCAAGAGCCATAATTCCCATCCCCTGCTTACTGTAGTTCCAAAGGCCTTATTCTCAAAAGGGCAAAGTTCTGGAATTCCTGGGGACTGAGTGTGGTGGGAGATAAAAACCCTATGAGCATCTCTCTGGCATGCTGCTGGCAATAACCTACACACACCAGAGACATCAGCCATCCTCAGAGAACTGTTCTGGCATCTACTTGAACACTCTCCCTGTACTAAGAATTTCAGGGTTGGCTGCTGACACCTGAATGGACCAAAGCAGGCAGTGGGGGAAGCTCCTGCAGGTGCACAGAATGGGAATGCACAGTCAGGTCAGCAGCTGGGCTGACTGGGTGACATGGGGGGCTCTGCACAGCGGGAGGTGTGCTGGGAAGAGGTGTTTATAATGGCCTGCAAGGCAGCCCAGGACAATGTCTAAAGCCTTTTCTGCCTGGTTGCTGTACCCTTCAGACACAGTTGCAGGGCAGAGGTGTCATAAAACTGGCTTTGGGGTCTGTACTTTGTGTCATCTGACATGTTCTGAAAACAACTTGCAAGTCAGACTACACATCAGCCTGGATGGCATCTGTTGTACTCAGCCAGCACAACTTTAGATGTATTCCAAGGGTGTTCCTCTCCTTTACTGACAGTCTGCAATGCTCAAACTCTTTCTTTTCACATTTATCATTACTATTATTATTATTTCTATTTATTGTTATTTCTTTTAAATCTGTTTTCTTTTTAATGGCACCCTTGTCATTAATAGCACGTTGCTTTTACTCTTCTCTCCCACCCAGCCCTGCTCCAACTTTCCACTCATTTATAATCTCTGAGCCCTGGGGTGGGGGACACTGCTGCACCTGCAGCATCTGTCACCCCATCAGTCCTCCTTGATGTGCTCAGCACTGGGTGCCCATCCTTCTGAACACTTCCTTCCCTCTCTACCCAGACAATCCTGATTCAGGGCAACATCTCAAGTAAGCTCATGGACAAGCCTGTGCACCTCATGTCTCACCAGCAAGACCCCATTCTGGTGGAGGAAAGCCTTGATGACAGCCCCAGTGAGGAAAACAGGCTGATGCTGATACAAAGGTGTCCCACACTGCAGGGCAGGTCTCTGTCAGCCTCTATCACAGATACAGCCCTAGTGCCAGCTCTGTGCATTTTACCCAAACAAAAAGAGCAAAAACAGGCAAGAACTCACTGCTTTTTGGAAAAAAAAATAAACCATATATATATTATTAATTGAAAAAAAAATGGTCTTCTGAAGCACAATATCCCTGTTGATACTGGTTACAGGGACACTGGGATGTTGTGGGGTGAGGTGAATCCACAGATACCCAGTTGTCCTGTGAAGAGGCACCATCAGCCAGAGAGCAGCTGAAACATGTGGGCAGAGTTGGGAGATCTGCATGCTGGTCTTCCTCCTGACTCTGTTTCACCTCTACCTCTTTGATCTTTGCTTTTCCAGAGCTTGTTCCAGTGCTGCTCCACATCTCTAGAACCCTCTGAGCAAATGCATTTCAGAAACAACTACTCATCAGTATTAATTGAGAGGACAGTTAAAGGACCGCACTGGGGAAATCTCAGCAGAGTACTGCCGGCAGTTGCTTTGTCAAGCCAGCAATTAATAAATGCAGCAAAAAGCCAACTCACATGTCTTTCTCCCTCAGCCATGACAGGCCTATGCAACATACAATTATCCAAAGCAGAAGCACACACAAGCCCACTGTCATCCCTAGAATACAGTACGTGTCCAGCCATCTAGGTTTCTTTGTTGTGGCCTTTTCTTCAAGCTCTTGCCCTGCAGGAGAAGAGAAGACAGCACACATTACTGTGCTCTGTGCTACAAATCATTGCACAAGTGGCACCATTCCCAAAAGAGCAAAATTCTGAAATTCCTGGGAACTGGAAGGGAGGTGGGAGGTGAGCAAGCTCTCCTATCCAGACAAGACCACAAGCATCTCTGTGGCACTCTGCTGGCGGTAACTTCCACACACTAAAGACAACAGTTACCAACAGAGCTGCTCCTGTTTCTTTCTCAACACTGCCTGCAGCCCTGACAAAACCTGCTGGTCCCTGCAAGCCAAAACTGCCTGCACCTCCTTTCCAGCAGCCAAGGGCCTTCTCTCCTCCAGTGACTGGCAGGGTGCTCTCCCTCTCCTGGCTCAAGAGCAAGCAGTTAGCTCCTCTGCACATCCTTCACACACTCCAGAAGCAGCACCAACAGTCACACTCATCCCACCACAGCTATGAGTCTGCTGGCTGAAACTCCACCACAAGCAGAAGTCCCTGCAGAATCTCTCCTGGGTTGTCATTCTTGCCTTGAAGCTGGACTTTGCATGAGCTGAGCACAAATTCAGCACATGCCTGTTCCTGACATCTGGATATTCACATCTGCACAAAGCAACTCTGACCAGTAATTGTACAACTGTGGCAGCAGCTGCCCCGGGACTCATCTAGGAGCTCAGCTGGTGGGAGACACTGTGCTGGAGCATCTCTGTGGCTCTGCAGCCCATGCAAGGTGTGAAATCTAGTGTCCCTGCAGTGAGGCTCTGCATAGGAAGCTAGAAGTGCAGCTCCCCAGGTCCTAACAGTTAACAGAGTGAGTTGTACTAACCATTTCCAGTTTCCTCCAAGCCTTTCAGAACCTTCTTTTTAACTTCAAGTGTCTTCTGGAAATCATTCCCTGTTTTACCTTTATGAGGACAACAGAAACGATGAAGTTACATTTCACACAAATAACATGGGAAAGGAAAGCTTGCTCTGTGAAGTCAGTAGAGACTCTCAAATACTCACCTGTGGGATATAAGCTGGGAACCAGCACAGAATCCACCTGAGGAGCTGGAAAAGCCCTTTCTCTGGCCACATCTACAATCAAACCCAAGAGATGTACCCACTACACATTCTGCTCTGCACTGTCATACCTGAATACAGAATGTTACAGAGGTCATGTAGCAACAGGGCACACACCAGGAGGATGGCTAACCATCATCAAGTGGTGGAGAACCCACTACCAAGTTTCTGGCCCCACCTCTCTGCTAGTTAGGAGCCCCTTATTCCCCTCAAAGTAGCTGCAGCTCCCGCCACCTCCTCGTGGTGTGTTTGCTCCACTGTGGAGCCTTTCTGGCTCACCCAACCCTAGCCCTGGCCCTGCTGCCAGCCTGGGGCCAGGTACAGCCTGCCTACCTGCTCCCTGCCCTTGTACTGGAGCAGACTGGTTGTCCTGGGCTTGCAGGACCACCAGAAAGAGGAGGAGGCACTGGGAGAGGACCATGACCTGCCATGCTCGCAGCATGCTGTGCTTGCTGCTTTGCTGCTGCTGTTGCAGCATTGCCCACAGCTGGCACAGAACAAGTCAGGGGGGCTCTGTGACCTCACGGCCCCGTGGGGCCATACCTTCCACCAGGGCTCCCCAGGGTGCTCCCATTGTCTGTGAATTCCTGAATCTGCCCACCGTTGAATTTCCCGTTTCTGCATGAGCATGGAAGAAGCAGAAGTGGAGAAGGGTGGACCTATTTTGGGAGGCAGCACTGCGCATGGGAGTGCAAAGCCACTCAGGTCCTTCTTAGAAATCTGTATCAAAAGCTCTGTATAAGGACTGCGTAAAAGAGCCAGCAGCAAGTGCCTTTTGACTAATTTTGTCAGGCAGCATTCTATCAAGAAACTAGCTTTTCCCTTCTCCTTTTGCTACAGTTTCATTACATTAAAGACACCATTTCCCACCTCTGCTACTGTCATTCAAAAATCAGCATGCTGCCCCTAGGCTTATCCCTAGTGAGCCAGGCTTATCCCCTTCCTCCTTCAAATCTAGTTTACAGCTCTCCCAACAAGCCGTGTTAACTCCTGAGCAGAGACCCTTTCCCCCTTTGAGAAAGGTGTACTCCACCAGGCCTGCAAGCTGACCTGTGATCAAAACCCTCAAAATTCTGCTGGTAGCACCAGGTTCTAAGCCTGTGTGATTTTCCTGTTAAACACATTGAATCATAGTAAGTGTCAGATTCTGCACTTGCAACAGGGAAACCCTGGATGCAGGTACAGACTGAGGAATGAGAGGCTGGAGAGAGGAAAGAAACTGCTCCGCTCTTGCTGGTGTGGCCTCACCCTCAAGTCTACATGCAGTTTAGGGCACCACATCAGAAAACAAAAAAGCTATTAGAAAGCATCCAAAGGAGGGCTATGGAGATGGTGAAGAGTCCAGGGGAGACACGATGTGGGGTGGTTGAGGTGACTTACCCTATTCAGCCTGGAGTCTGAATTCAGAGAGGAGTTTGAGGGGAGACCTCACAGTGGTCTGCAGCTCCCTCGTGGGGGGAAGTAGAGGAGCTGGCAGTGATCTCTTCTCTCTGGTGACAGTGACAGGACCCAAAGGAATGGCATGAAACTCTCTCAGGAGAGGTTGTGGTTGGATATTAGGAGAAGTTTCTTCACCCAGAGTGTGGTCAGGCACTGGAACAGGCTCCCCAGGAAATGGTCATGACACTAAGCCTGACAGACTTCAAGAAGTGTTTGGACAATGCCCTCAGGCACATGGTGTGATTTGT
Organism: Taeniopygia guttata; assembly: GCF_048771995.1. Lineage (NCBI taxonomy): Eukaryota > Metazoa > Chordata > Aves > Passeriformes > Estrildidae > Taeniopygia > Taeniopygia guttata. The sequence continues at coordinate 75,659,266 of NC_133024.1, read as the reverse complement.
AGGATTGAATTATTCTTGTGGGTCACTTCCAAGTCAGGAGATTCTATTATTACTCTTGGTAGGGGGTTAAAAAATATATCTGTGGTGATATTTAAGGTCATGGGTTCTGAAGTGGTGTCTGATGTGAGAAGAGTGGGTTTGTATCCATCAGCTGTGAGACAGATGGATACCAATCCTGCAACAGGATATGACTGTAAGCAGGATGTCAAAGAGATTTTAATTATGCAACAACTTAAATCTAAGTAAGAAGGAAAAAAAGAGAGGGGGAGAAGCTCATTTTGGAGATGTCAAGAATACTTTGTGTGACAGATTGCTAGATTCTTTTGTTTAGAAGGCTAGACAAGGGTCAGAAGTGAGAAATAGAAGGAGCACAGCAGCTACTCATTTGTTTTTAATACTCACAATTTTTCTTGCAGATTAGCTTTGCATCATGCTGGAGTCCTTGAAGAAGGAGCTAGAGCGGTGTTGGGTATGGCACACCATGCTCAAATAACTTGTGATTATCTAACTCCTTCCATAACACAAGCATTCCAAACACAAACTGGGAAAAGAGAATAAAAGCTTGGTGATTTTTGAGTTTGTCACTGAATTTTAAGAATTCTTCTGCCAATGCACTTCTCTTGACATAAGATTGTAACTACAAGCCATAAAACACTATGAATGGACAGAAAGGCAAGCCCTGTTCACAGAAGCACAATAACTGCAAACTGGCACTTCAGGGCACTGGAAACAGAAATGGGAAATGACCCACTAAATGGTAAATAGAATGCCTGCTCACTTAAGGAAGATCTCTTTATTGTGCATATTCTGGACATATTTAGGTACTGTACCCACACCTCCGAGTTTGTAGTGAGTCAGCCACTCACCTCAGACTGTCAGGGTCCACAGCACACAACACACTACCCAGCCTACAGCTACTAATACTGATAAAATAAGTAGTTCCAAGAGTGCCAAAAGGAGAGAACTACAAGAAACAGATGGTCTCTAATGGAACATATTTGCAAAGACAACACTGGAACTCCTGCAAAGGGTACTGTCAGGGATTGCCAAGAAGCCACCTGATGCCCAATGTGATGCTATCATGCAAACAAATGGAAGACACAGTAATCCCCACACCCAACCTTTATCACTTCCTAAGGCTAACACAATCTCACAACCACACAACTTCTCTATAAGGTTTGCCTTAAAAGGCAAGTTTTGCCTTAAAAGGACTTTCTCTATAAGGTTTGCCTTAAAAAAACACATAGAACATAAATAGTTCTTTGATCCTCAAGTTACAGCAACACTATGGGAATAATCTCTGTTATGTGAAATAGACACTTAGGAAATCCTGCAGAGCCCTGTTTCATTGAGGACCATTAATATACCTGAGTAAAATCCTGCCTAGCAAGATCTCTGGAATCCTGGATGCTTTGGATCAGTAAAGCATCTTCTAAAACTACAACTTCCAGCCCTAGGGAAGAAATTCCGCACTGAAAGTTGCTTCAAGACAAACAGGACAAATCAAGTAATTTCCAAAAGCTTCTTTAGCCCTCCTAAGTTTCTGTAGACATAATGATGAAGAATAGAGACAGACATATCTTCCCATATGTTTTTACAGGAAATTATGACACAGCCTTAGTAAATGGATATGACTAATCATTTATAGAAACATTTTAATTTCTGACAGCATAGGAAAAGAAAAAGGCAGAAGTAAAGTTAAGATTCTCACATCTTTTCCACACCATGAAAAAGACTCCCCAAATCAAGACTCACAGAGAAGCCTGTTCCTCCTGCAGAGGAAGATGGGAAATTGGTTCTGCTAGAACTGAAGAAAGTAAGAAAAGCTCAAAATATTTGGGCTACAACCAGTTTTCAGAGGCATTACTGCAAGGGAGAAGACCTGCACACCCACATTACTGAGAGGAAGAAGACTAAGCAGACAGAGGAGAGAAAGGCTGGAAGAACTTCATACTACACATGGCTCTGGCTGTCAGCTGAGAAAATCTCCCCCTTTACTGCCTGACCTGTATTGCTGCTATCTATAGTCACTTTGCTTTGCACTGGAATTTTTAAACACTGTTTTTAACCACTGGCGTTAGAATATCTGTCACTATATTTATTTCTTCTGGACAAAATTTTATCTGCGTAACTCACGCAAAGAGACACAAACTTTGAGGAAAGAAAAAGAAATCTTAATATGTAATGTTTATGTACCACTCATTTCTCTTAAAGTGTTGGCAGCTATTTGAGTTTGCTTTTAGGATAAACACTCGATTGCCTACAGTTTCACAAAAGAGGAGAAAAATATTAAGGAAGTATAGTTTTCTATTTTGAACTGAATTGCCCCATAAACAGAAAATATTGTTCTATTTGTTCTCTGTCCAACATGTCATTTTTTCAGACTTTTGTTTTAGTTGAAAATATAATCTCATGTGACATTTATACTACAGATTCTAAAGATAGGTACCTGCCAGGCTTTGGATCTCTTCAATGAGAACAGGAGGCAAATAAATCCAAAGTCTTTAAAACTGCATTTACTAACTTTTCACTGTCACAGTGGAAAACATCAGTGAATAAAGTATTCTTCAAAGAAGCTGCTTTATCATTATATTTAAAGCATTCCAAACCATTTCCTCAATGGTATATTATAATGTGTATTGCTGGAGTTCAGTGATGTCCACACTAAATGGAGACGTTTAATCAGTTGTAGAAACATTCTCACTCCTGAAAGTGCGGTAGAAGACAGGGTCATCAGCAGGGCTGGATTCTTCTCTTTTGAAAAACCTGTTGGAAATGCACATGATTCCATAAGCCTAAGCATATCTGGGCAAGATATACTTATCATTAGCATCCACTCAAGCAGCTTCATAGGCTGCCAGGAACACTCCAAAGCCTTCTTCCATGGACTTGGTGTGCACAGGAGGCAGCAGAACAAAGAAATGGAGTGCTCCTGCCATTGTGATTAGGACTGGTTTGGGCACATCTACCACATACCAACAAAGCACTTCTTTAATTGCAATTTTGGCACTGTGTAGTAAATGGTCATAAGCAAGGAGGATTTTATGAGTATGAGCATCCCATCACTCTTCTTCCAGCTCTACCCAGAATTACTCTAGCTATGACATGTAGGAGAGTTTACCCTTACATAGTCCTAACCCACACCTAGCCCATGGGACAATTCATTATATTTGAAAAGTGAAGAACACTTACTTTGCAATTAAATCTGTTATGGAGTAGGTGCTACTAGGACTCCAAAGCCTTTGGAAGTTAGAAGCCTTGACTTCTGCATGAACCCTCTTGTCAGAACAGAAATCAGACTCATAGTATTTCAAGGACAGAAACATGAAGCAAATTGAATGATCCTACAGAATTAAACAGTGCTATTAAAAGCTGTTGAAAATAAAGCAAGTAGATGCTGTAAACACAGACCTGCAAGCATGAGATAGCAGTGAGTTAGTCTTGGTATCTTACTTTTACAATGCATATAAACCCCAAATCATTTCCTTCTAAACTGCAAAAGCAGATGCCCCTATTGACAGGGATGCTAAAAAAATACCTTCTACACAACAGAAGCAAATTTTGAATACACCAAATTATAAATGCACCAGAATTTAATTTGGCATTGAAATATGATTAAGCTTCCTGATTAAAATTAAACAAGAAAAAAGAATTGCAGTCTTTCATGTCTCACTGATAAAAACCAAGGAAACCTCAGTGCACTTTCTCACCACAAAAATGTTTCCTCCTCATCTCCTCCCTTGCTTAATTACTGAAATCTTGAGGCACAAAGTGTACAACTGACACAATGCAAAATAAAACTGCTCCACCATATATTATCAGAACAAGAAACCTCACCTCTTTTTTCTAAAAGTAGGAGCTATTTTTCACAGTTACTAATTATTAGGTAGGATACAGAAGAGTTCAGGAAAAAAAGGACATAAAAAGGACAGAGTGGCTTAGCACTGAAACAGCAAATGAAAAAGTATCTCTCATTAATTCCTTCTCCCAGTTTTACCAGCAAAAAACCCCATACCAATTATTTTAAAGCATAACAACTGTCATGTTATGCATCAATTTGAGTTCGAAGTTCCATAGCATTTATATGCATCAAAAACAAATCTGCAAGCAGTGTGGCAAAAGGTACATTTGTGAGTCTCAGCAGGCAATCACATGGCTGAAGGGAAATGCAAATGTAGTCCTGCTCACAATCTACTGGTCTTTTGATGAGAAGAGAGGCCAGGATCAAGCAAAAGAAGACATGTGAGAAAGTTTAAAAAATATTTTTTTCAAATCTCTGTGTCTTTCAAAAGTTTGGTATTGATTTCTTTGATGGAAAACTCAAAACTAGCAAGAACAACAGACACATTCCTTTGCTTCCTGATAACAAGAGGGTTGATGTAGTCATATTTATGGACATTATCTTGAGTGTTTATATGTGTCTTTTTATAGAAAGGAACATCCAGATTATTCATTTAAATACATTTAAAATGTATATTTCCTTTTTATATGATCCTTTTAGAAGCTTGAACACTATAGCAGCAGAAAAACACATAGACAGCACAACTTAGGGTTCTTTAGTAAACCATGCATCTGTTGTAAATCCTATAGAGCTCAAACACAATCTCAATAAATAGTCGCTGAAGAGATTTAATTTATAGACCTCAAAGACCCTTGATTATCAGATTATTCACAGACTTACTAGCAAGCCTGCTACATTTTATTTAAATAGCAGAGATGAAATAGCAATGAAAAGGAAAGAAACTACTGGTTCTTCTGTCCTAAATATTGTTGTTTTATATACAGTTTACAATCTGATTTCTTTGGAACAGAACTTCAGGTTTTGCACTACAATGTAAAAATCCAAAGAAAACAAGACCAAGCCAAGCAAAACCTCCACCCTTACAGAGACCTCGTAAAATTTGCAACTAAACCCACTTTTAAAGCAGAAAGGACAAAGTTCAGGCTGTGCCCCTTCCAGCACATTTAAATATGTGGCCATAGCTGCTCTTCTACAGAACTCTTGCATCACTGGAGATAATTCTGCACATGCCTTTGATAACTTCTGCTCACTTTACTTACCTGAGCAAATTCCAAACATGGCTGCAAATGGCAGGGGGGCCTTGCTGCGTTTGAATTTTTGTTTCCGAAATAAGACCACAAGACGTAAGGTGAAGTGCTTAGAAAAAGATACCTTATCACTGATTGATTTGTAATTCACTGCACATTCCCTGCTCAGCAGGAGCATTGCATTTTTCTCCTAGATGGTGTCTCCAACCACATCTCCAACCACACTGCTGGGAGCAGCCAAGATCCTTTCAAACAATGTCATCTCCACCAGTCAAAAATACTTTTCCGTCCTTCCTTGCTGCTACAAAATGGAGAGAAATTACAGTTATCAAAACCCAAGTAGGGTGTATATGAATAAGGAAAAAATAAGCAAGAGGTTTCTGGACCTTGAAACTTCTGAACTCCATCTGCACCCTCATTCACTTTCCAGCTTGCATGCCAAGTGGAAAATGAGTGCACTGGAAACATGTTCTTAAGAACTGCAATATATGGTTGTGAGAAAAGAAGGAGCAGTAAAGTGAAGCAGAGAATTCTGATTTTATATTTACAGCTTTCTAAGTATTTAATCACTATACTTACTGTATGTTTGCTGGTAAGTTTTCTATGCAGTTCAAGCAGAAAAATTGAAAAACTGAGAAAAAGAAATCCCACTGCATTCAGCAGTGTATCAGACAGTGGCAACACCTTCATTATAGACACATTCCTGGTGAAAGAAAAGGCTGTATTTTATATTAATTTTTCTTCCTGAAGACTAACAAGTGAGACAAAATAGGGAAATAACCCTCCAGCTTGCTGTACCAGGAATATTTTGTTTAGAAGAATGTACTAAACTATTCCAATTAACTGGCTCACTGAAAAATGCATAATTTTGGGAAAGTGCTTAAAAATAAAATCACTGTACAAAATCAAGGGAATAATTTTTGTTTTCATCCAAATTTAAATGCAGATGTAACTTAATGAAAGGCCTATGTTAAGAGCTGATAACACGATTTTGGAACCCCCCCTGAACTGTTTCTGAACTCCCTTTCTGCTCACTCTCTAAAAAGACAAACATGACCAGATTGCTAGTCCAAGCAACTCATAAGCTGACAGTTAACAGATAAGAAACTTCCCTTCTTTCCAGCTTTGAAACTGCCTGCTACAAAAATGTCCATGATTTCTTAACATGTTAGGACAGAGAATCATGTTTTCTACTTATAAATAATATTTTTAGGAAGAAATTATATTCACAAAGCAGTGAAGAGTCCATGAAAATGAAAGAGCCCATGAAAATAAACAAAAAAAATATTTATTTTCCTATGACTGCGAAATATATTACTGCTGTGAAAAAATTCCAAATTCATACTTGGGTAGGCAATAGAGCTGGTGAGTCCTAAATACACTAAACATGAGAAATTGCAGGCTGGTGAAGAAGAACCTTGAGACTGAGGACTGCTGACTTGGCCTCACCTCTGCCTTGCTCCAGAGCCTTCATTGAAGTCAGCATGCTTTGTGCAGCAGAGAGTGAGATGCACAGCAACATTTATACATTTTTATCGCCATTGCCTTCCCTATATTATGGTCTGACTTTTTTGAAAATAATTATGATTATCTTTTGGCAAATCATACCTAGCTGAGATTGAAGTCACTTATATGATTTCTTGAGCAAGTGTAGCAAATAAAGTAAGTAAAAGCCTACAGTGAAATTCCATCTTTATTGAAGCTGTTATTCTCAAGTCTTGCAGAGGTTATGAAAACATGCTCTGTATCCCCATAGTAACTTGAAAAAAACAATCTAATTACTTCCATCCTACATAATGAAGTTTCATCTTTACCTTTGCATCAAATCCAGATGTAGCTTTCATATTCATTTGCTATTTTGATGGACTTACTTCACCTGGAAGTCTCTTTTGTCTTCTTAAGAGGAATCAACTAAGAGCTCTTCCAATAAAAACTTTTTTGATTGATGAGCAGATGCTTAGTTCCCAATGATATTTCTGAGGTTAGCCTACTCTAAATGAAACAGATTAGCTAAGTTTTAACCGCTGAAGAATCATTTTAAACAAAGGTCACAGAACATCTCACTATGCAATTAATAAAGATTCAGCTAGTAATTCCTTGATCAAATATTAGTATTTTTGATTGGTCCCAGAAGAAATATCCTTTTTTAATGCAAACCTGGCACATGAATTAGAACCACAGCTGCTGCCTGATATAATCAGTGTACAATATTCTAATCCCATGAACCCTGACTCAGCAAGCATCTGTTTTCCAAATAAACTTTATCAAACAACATTTTTGCTTGAGAATTTTGTCAGCCAAGGTTTAAAAGGAAACAAATTTAAAATCCTTTTGCAGATGCACTTTGAAGTCAAGTACTGTATTTTACCTTCTTTCAAGACTATATTCCCTGGGAATTTAAATGGTTATGACACTGAATTAGGTTGTTTAATTAGTAAAGAGGACACTGCTAAGTTTTTTTATTGACATTTTATTCAGGCTACAGTTAGAGGATATGTTGGATCCACAAAGCTTGATGTGCATGTTTTAATTGTTATGTTTTACTATACCAACGGTCCCTTGGGTAGCAGGAATTAAGTAAATGTATTACATTCATGTTTAAGTCTGTACATTGATTACCTGTCTGCTTCTAAGCACACAAAGAAAGACATAGTGGCGGTCCAGAGCTACCATTCTCTCCTACTACCTTGCAGTTGAAATTACAATTTTGGATTGTGAATTTCCCATGCAGTTTATAGACTAAGACTTTTTCTACCACTGATAGAAAACAAAAATGGGGGGTTCTTTCAAAAATGAACAATATTGATACCAAAACACATGGACCTTTCAGGAGAGGCAGAAGGCTAGTTTTTTCTCATCTTTTTGCCTTAATGCTTTTTGAAGTGCAATCATTTGGATTGCAAACAAGCAATAAGATCATTCTACATAGCTGAGGGTGAGCCAGAAAAAAGGAACATGACAGCAACATAATCTTGTAAAAGGAAAAGCACAAAACTGTAGAAATGGTGGCATGGAACATCATAACTCTGGGGTCCATCTAGTCTTCTTCTCAAACCAAGACTATGACCAGCATTGTACCATTAGGTTATCTAGAGTTTTATCAAGAAAAGTCTTGAAAAACTTTCAAGAATGGAGAGGTTGGATGACCTGTCTCAGTGCCACATAATCCACCTACTCAAGTTCTTTTTCTAATGTGCAGCCTAAACCGCCTCATACACCATCTGCTGTTGCCACTTGTTATATTCTCCATCACTACTTAGAAGACCTTGCTGTATCTGTAAATGCTTTTCAAGGCATTTCTTCAGAACTGGAAAAGCCCAGTTCCTTCAACATCAGTCACACACGATGCAAATTCTAGCTCCTGCTCATTGCAAGTATCCCTCCTTCAACACCTGTCCAGTTTCTCAACATCCCTACAACACCAAAGTTTTATGTGCAGCCTCACAGAGTAACACCGAGACAAATAAAAGCTCATCTCAATCTGTTGATCTCATTTCTTTGTACACACCAGTGAAGAAATGCTGAGGAGAGATGGTGTAAGGATGTAATTAATACAAAAGCAGCCTTGGCACAGCACAGACATTCACATACCACTGACAGGGGCAGGTGCACAGGTAGGTCAAAACACAGAATACAGGGATGCATGCTCCATTGCTTCTTCTCCCAGATTTGAGGCAGGCCTAGTTTTCAAACAGTATGGCTCCACCATGAGGAATATACTTTCTCTTCACCTCCTTCATGTGTTCATTTTATATGCTATCTTTGCCAATTATAACAGGACTTAGTATGTATGCCTTAGATTGCTGCCCATTTCAGGGTGGATTAGCCCCCCCGCCACCCCCCCCCCCGAAAAAAACATCTCTCTTTCTCAAGTGAAAGTGGAAGGAACCTAGAGTTCATCTCTCTTAGTCAAGTGAAAGTTGAGGGAATATAGAGCTTGGATTTACTGTGCCTGTGTCAGAGCTCTACAGTGTAGGTGTCTACAAATGAATGAGTCATTTGGGCTGGATACATACAGCCAAAAACTTTCACAGTCTTTTTTTTTTTTTTTTTTAACCAATACAGGAATCATTTTCAAAACTATGTTACATTATACCCTCTAAGTTATTGACAGGTTTGAAGATAAACTACTACAAAATAAAAGAGCTTAAAGAAAAATTAATCCTATAATTGGTCAACTATTGTTCTTTACCCAACACATACTATGAACATTCCATATGCATTCAATCATTATGGATTCATTAAAGATAATTGCTATATTGATACAGTCTAAAGCTATTTTCTAAAAAGAAACAAACATAAATAAACCTCCATTGTAAGCTTCCATCTTTCACCAAGTGCGACACAGTTAAAATAAACCCTCTGTATTTAGAACTAAATGTTAGAATTAGCAGAAGCAACTATAATTGAGGTTACACCATAAGAAATATGATTTCCTATTATTTCTAATAATTGCTAATAAGTTCAGAGTACTACTGTCCTAGTTGAATACAAAGATATGATTAACTAGTACAAAAATAAAATAGCTAATTTCAGTGGAGGAAAGCTTTATAGAAGTTTGTTTTAGTGCTATGGGATTGACTTTTAGTCCTAGGGACTGACTTTTAGCTTACTTAAGTATTACATTCTCATTTTCCAAAAGCAAGTTATACAGCCCAAATCAGCTCGCAGTTATATGCCATACTAGTTTTACTGATTCTTAACTTTTCAGGGCTTAACCCCAGCCAGCAGCTAATAAGTACCATGCAGCTGCTGACTCACCCATCTTATCCTCCATGGAGTGTGGATTATGATAATAATCCAGTTTAATGATTGAAATCAAATTGTTATTATTGTTGATCACATCCTCATGATATTCATCTTGCCAAGTTATTCCTAAAAACTGGATCTCCCCTTTGGTCTTTACCTTGCTTTGCTTTAGGGCAAAACTGGCTTTCTGAGGGATTTGGACTATTTTCTTCCTCTTCTCAAAACTTCCTCTTCTGTTACCTCACATGATGATGCCATCACTGAATTGCAGGTTTTCCCCTGCTTCGTCCTGTTCCAGTACAGTCTGTGCATCAGTCCATGGCACATGGCAGGGCTGTGTGTCCACCCCTGGGAATGTCAATTCCAGGTGTACTGGACATCTCCACAAGGGAAAAGTAAACTACGGCCTGCACTCTGCCACCAAAGGGATTGAGAAAAATCCATTAGTGGTATCAGCTAAACTTTACCACTTGGCTGCCTTTGCCTCAAGTTCCTATTGAAGGGAGTAGGACATACCCACTTTAAATTGCTGGAATTAAGTACCTGCCCTTATTAATCCCACACATTCGGCCACTCCTGACTAGCCAGTCTCAGGACTGATCTCTGGGTGACATTCTTTAATAGTTGTTTAACCTTAAATAAGACCTGAAATACATTCAGGAGATAAAACAAGAGGAACATGGTTTGAACATCTCAAGGATATTCAAAATTCTGAAGAGCTATTGTTATTATCCTGAAGGAGGAGAAGAGAAATCTCTGCCACGATTTAGATCTCAGAGGAGAAAAGGCAAAAGGTAAAAGTAAGATTTATAGTTTCCTGGAGTATGGATATGACTGCAATGCTGAGTATAAATACCAGATTAGTTTCAAGACCAGCAATTCTATCACATCATAAACCAATGTTTGTTACAAAGTACGACGTGATAACCTTAGTCCAATTCCCACGGGTACTGAACAACACAACAGGGAACATGAACTGCAAGTAAGGGATTACACAATGCAACTTTAAGAACAGCCACATCAACTTTGAGAGCAAAGAAATCATTGAGACCAATGACTATTAAGTATAAGGAATGCTTGTAACAAATTTGTTCTAGCACATTCTAGGCAGATTTGTTAAGTCAATCTACTGAGCCCCACATTGGGCATCAAAATGACTGTCCTGGCTTAACCCAGTTGGCAACTAAGTATCACATAGATACTCACTCACAGCCTACACAACCCCTGTAGGATGGGGAAGAAAATCAGGAAAAAAGGTAAAACCTGTGGGTTGAGATAAGAACAATTTAATAATTGAAATATAATAAGAGAAGGAAAAGAGAGATTTGTAATAATAGGGAGAAATAAGTCCCAAGCAGAACAAGCAATGCACAGCACAGTTTCCCACCACCCACTGATGGACACCCAGCCCATCTCAGAGCAGTGATCATCCCCTTCCAGCCAACTCTCCCCGTTTATGTACTGAGTGTGGCATTCCATGGTATGGAATGTGTTTTTGGCCAGCTCAGGTCAGCTTCTCCTGGCCACGCTGCCTCCCAGCTTCTTGTGCACCTCTGTGCTGGCAAAGCATGGGAAACTGCAAAGTCCTTGCCTCAGGGTAAGTGCTACTTAGCCACAACTAAAAACTTCACTGTGTTATCAATATTATTCTCATATTGAATCCAAAACACAGCACTGCAGCAACTACTAGGAAGAAACTGAACTCTATTCCAGCCAAAGCTAGGAAAGTCTACATTATTACTTTTAATCTACTACACATTCAAAAACTCCTGACTTCTGTAATTATTAATAACAAGTTATTAGCTGTAGTTTCAGGTCTCGTTTAATGATACCCAACTAGGAGGTCACACTCCCAGTCCTGCCATTATCCTCACAGAGTATTTAAACTTCATGCAGGTCCTACAGGCAGAGATACAAGAACTACAGAAATACTTATGACTGCATGCTCTTGGGATGGCAACACAAAACAGAACATCATCACAGAGCTCCCAAAACATTGCACTCACAGGGGAACAGAAGGAGCAGTTGGAGAGAGAGCCTTGAAAATCCCCTGACTTCCTTCAGCCAAAGAGATATGGAATGGCAGTGTGGGAGACTATGTGACTGCCCTGGAGATGTGTGTTCCTGCATGTTGGCCTGCAATAATGGAGATGAAGATATGGCAGGGTAAAGGAAGTGTCTAAGAAGTATGTGGGCCACAGAAGAGAGGGGAAGCAAGAGTTCTCTGGCCATCAAAAGAACAAGTGGAACAGGTAGAAAGGGAAGACAAATACCAACATTGGCTATTCATGAATAACGTGAAAATGATAAAGACTAACCATATGCTGACAGGGAATAAAAGTAAACAGGGAATCACAAGGCAGGGGTGGGCATCTGGGAAGAGAGATTGAAGAAAACAACAGACAAATCCAAGAAAGAAAGTAACACTGAAGTCTCAACATGTTATTTATTTGTTATTTATGTATTTTGATATTCATTTGTTGATGGCAAAATTTCCTTTTTCCTTGCCTTTTCAAAGACCAATAGATTGCTTCACTAAGCTATGCATTGCTAGCACTGTACAGCAAGGCAGCAATTTGGGGTGTACAGGTATACCCTCCACACTTCTCATCAACAGCAAAGCAGAGAGAGGGAGGGGAGACAACCTTTCTTCTGAGGAATTGAGCATAGCAAGAAGCACCTGCCTTCCAGAGACTGCAGTGTCTGCAATGAGAAAGTCACAGCACAGATTGGGAATGCTACAGCTTCACACAGAGACTGCCCAGAGCCAGCAGCCAACATCCAGACGTCAGAAAATCAGATGGAAGGAAAATTCTTCAGTATCAGAGAAGTCAATGCAGGATTTGCTGCTATTTAGAGCCATTAAACTGCCTAGAAGCAAACACCTTTTGAACAGACACGCTGGTTTTAAACCAACAAAAATGCTGTATACTTTCTTTTCATTCCATCTTATCTATCTACTCTGAGTTTTCTGGATTTAAGAAGTTACTTATTCTAGCTTTGACTCAGATAAAATCATTCTTGAGTTCAAAAGCTTTTTGTCTCCTTCAGAGAGCTTATTAGAGGATAAAGATCTATGTACATCTACCTCAAAGGTCTGACTCAAAGATTTATTCACAGAGCAAATGAGTAAAGCAGGAACAAGCCTTCATCTGCAGAAAACCTTGTTTTGCCATGAACAGGTTCACATTTAGGATCTCCCAGAAATTAACTCTGCTATTCTGTGACCTTGCCAGAGCAAACTACTGCATAAGCATGCACAAGGACACATCAACATTCCTGAAGGACAAGAGAGCTAGAAATTAAGATCACTTCAGTTCAGAAATCCATGGGAGACTGTCTGAGCTTAAGACAGAGCAATGCAGAAAAGAGTGAAATTGTCCAGTGCAATTTAATTTCATCCCATAGTTTCCTCTCCTAGGAAATGTTTGTATTTCCAGCAGCTGTGAGGGAAATAGGGCTCAAGCTAATTGACTGTCCTTGAAAAGAGCAGATACTGGCTGTGTGAGGCAAGAAATGGCAGCAGCTGGAACAGGAAGAGGTCTTCCCAGTGATTTGGGTATTCCAGGCAATTCACAGCACAGTAGGTCTGACTAGGTTGATGGTTACTGACAAGATGCTTCACAGAGCCTACTCAAGTGTCTAATGCAGAGGGATCCAGTATGGAGCATTTCACAGAAACCTCTGGAACTTGCTGTGCTTAGAAAAAGGAAAAAACATCAAGTGTAGATGGTGTCTGACTGCTATTCTGTAACTGAGGAGAAACTGTAGGTATGGACTTCTCTGGAAAATACACAGACAACTTTTAAGGCAGAGGTAGAACACCATGTACAGTACCAGACTCATCACACACTGGTTTACTGGGAAACAGAGGGAAATCCAGTACCCTTTCTTCAAATTAAATAACTTACAAGGAAAGGAGGAATAGGAAGCTGGTTTTGACTGAATTAACCTGCCAGCTCATGGCATATGTCATGTACCTTGATTTTCTTTCCTCTGGAATTCCCTGAAGACACTCCAAGACAAGTGAGAATGACTTTGAAATGAGGCCTCTACAGTCAGGCATCACTTGCACAAGAGAAAACAACGAAAGCCCAATCTTCTGAAGTGCAAGGGTCTGTAATTACTCAAATTAAAATTGAAGAGATGTTGTTTTATTCTTTAGAGACAGATGATAACACAGGTCATGCTACACTTAGGCCATCACTTATACTCTTGGTCCTCTACTCCACAATAGATGTGGGCTTTCATCCAAGTTTTCCACTTTTTTTTTCCCCATGCTGACAACAGAGAAAGTGATTAAACTGACAGAGAAAGTGAGATCTTGCTTTCTTAAAAACACAGGTTCCCGTGAGCAATCGAGCAGTTATTTCCAATCCCAGATCTCCATCCCCCTAGGTTTCCCCAGCATCTTTTCTTCCAGAACTGTGTGCTCTAAATTGTATTTGCTACAATTATGAGATTGTCGCTGGAGCAAATCAGGATGCCTTGGTCTTTAAAATGCATTTAGCCAAGTGGTAATAGGCAAGCACTGGCTTGTAAATGTTTACTGCTGTTTTGTGCATTATTCCTCCCTTGTTAAACTGCTGCAAAAAGATTACACGCCATTTAAAACTTGATGGATGTATACATACCAGAGCATGAGACATACAAAATTGTTACATTACTGTGAAAATGATTGAGACCATTTCCATACAATCCTGGAAAAGTCTTTGATTCAGTAGAGAGGAGTCATATCTGAACAAGGTTCCAACATCACATTGTTCAACTGGACACAAGTTTCTATACTCAATGAAAATAATGTAGGAAAGATGAATATTTTTACTTTGTTCAGAACACCAACTAAGCCCATTCCTCTATTTTCTGCACTACATATAAAGTAGCTATCAAATCTAAAATCCCACCTTCCAGGTTTTCCTCAGCTATATCAATAAATATGTCATGAAAATTTAGCTTCATGAATTTAATAGTTTAGGGACACTGCAATGTAAAAGCGTCTGTAAATTTCACAATAAAAATGTAACAAAATGTTATTTGTTTTAAAACAAGACATAATAAAGTTATTTATCAATACAATTCTGCTACATTTTGTTTGTTTTATTCCATTATTCAAAAATTTGAAGCTGCACTATTACTTTTTTGCTAGACTGGATGGCTACAATCAAAATGAATTTTCTGCCTCAACTCACCTTTTTATTCCAGACAATTCTAATTAGTTCTCAGGAATGGAAATGAATGAAGTATACAAACTAAAAGATATTTTCTGTCATATCAAAGCAAAATCCCCATACATGCCTGGTCTTAATGAAACCAATATGCAGCAACCCCAAGCACATGGGTCCATTGCCATTCCAGACAAAATGAGGCACTATTTCTTAGATGGGGGTTCATAAACTGCATTAAAAAGTTGCTTCAGCATCCAAGAACAGCCTTGTTCTGAAGATCACATGAAAATACTCTGCTGGCACGAACTAAGATAATACATACACTGAACAGTTTCTCCTCACTGGTCTTTCCCAAAGCAGCAGCCTAGCACTCAGTTTAGGTATATGCAGATAGAAAAACAAATGAATTTTTCACACTGGGCAAGATCTGGAGGAACACGAACTGGGTCAGCTGTATGTGGAAGTTACGGCGAGGGATGGAAAGTCATACAGTGCTTGGCTATCCCAGCCCATATTTTACCCCTTATTTATGATCAGCCACCAACACAGCTAAACTTCATCACAGCTAATTTAGGTGCCACAATTCAGCTCTCAATATTTTGAGTTTTTGTCACCCTGAGTGTACCTTTAAGATCTACACAGAAGAAAGTGGATCAACAAGCAAGACCTGCTGCCCAGTGGATGCTTATCAATCCACTCAGATAACAGTAAGGCCACTGACAATTAATTACAAATTGCACTGGCTACTGATGTGAGAAACTCCAGTCTGAAAAGGATGATCTGATAGCTAGCATAGGAATATCAATCATGCAGACCAGCAAATCAGAGAGCAGAAAAGTCATAAATCTTGAACACCTCCCAGCCTTTGGGAAGAAACTCTTTTTGGTGTTGAAAGGTAAGCTATACTTCATCAGCTTCATATTTTTCTAAGAAAAACAACAATAAACCAGTTTGACAGAGACAAAACTGTTGTACCCTTAGGGATTGATTAGTTCTTGTATGTATTCAGCTGTCACTCTACACAAGAGTCCCTGATACAGATGTCCTAGTACAGATAACACAAAATTCAGAGTACATCTGGTGGGCAACTACCTGGAAGAGTAAGGGACAAGTTCTGGCATGTGGGTCTTTAAATACACAATTTGATTGTGCAGCATTCATTCGTGCAGCATCAGTTCAAATCACAGAACCAGCATCACCCAATCACTCCTTACAGCTTTCCCAGCAACACATCTGCACCGACAGTGCTGGCAATGCATCTGTGCTGTGGCATCTATCAGAGAGGCAGGGCTTGTTTGGCTTGTTTGCTCCTCAAATTCTGCTTATTGCTCAACATTCCCAGGCAACACCACTCACCCCTTGCATCTTCTACAGTCAAGAAAGAATAACACTTCCACAAGGTGACCGACCTTAAGCAAAGAGGGAAAATAGCATATTCAGACATTTGATTCAAAATCTTGATAGACTAATGGCAACACTATAAAGGAAAGCAATTTTTATATTTTATTGTGAGTACAAAATCCTTACAAACAGCTGAATATGCTGAGGAAACATAAAAACACGAGAAGCATTATTATTTGAACTCAAATACTTTACCAGCAGGGTATTTTTGAGCACTGCTATAAATGAAAAATAATTTTCAGAAGACCTATTAGCTCCTTTCTCTTGATGACATTAATTTTGAGGACATAGAAGAGACAGTACAAGACCTGAGACAATCTTAAAGAATCATAGCTCAATTAGTAGGAATTAGAAAAATTGTGCTGTTATCTTCAAGTCTGAAAGAAAAAGGCTTTGGGCTCAGTTAGGGAGGCATTAACACATCAAGTTAAAATTAAACATGAATAATAGGAATAGACAGGGTGTTACAAAACAAATGCCTAGATATTCTAAATGGAAGCAGAAATGGCCGAAAAAAGGTCTCCCCAAAAGAAGTATTTGCTTTTCAAATGGTGTCATTTCAGTGTCTATGATAAATTAAAGGAACTCAAAACTTATTAAAGTAAAATTTGCAGGACTAATATTTACAAAGTTTTCTAACACTTTTTGTATGTCTGGACACGTTAAATGCTCTCTGCCACACTTGATGCATGAACAAAGCAACTAGTTGCATCTTTCCATGTATTCCGTATTGTTTTACTCCTAAAATTATCTTGAGATTTCTTTTAATGAAATTTGCTGTCCTGGTATCCATGAGGGCAGAAAGAGATGCACTAATGTGGAATTTCAGAGAAGAGCACAGAATAAACAACAGTATGCAACTGAGCTGGTCTCTAAAATGGAGGTAAAAGTAGGCAGCCAGGCAGATCGTAGATTTTCAAGAATAACAAACAGAAAGCAGTTGTCTCATCTGCAGAGGCAATATCCAAAGGCCTATTCCACTCCAGAAGGAGTGATTCAAAGCCAAATGGAGTAACACCTTGCTTATAGATAAAAAGCTACTGGGATTACTTTAATAGAGAACACTTAAGTAATCATGTTTGATGGGTAAGATTGCATCATTTATCAAAAATCTATGCTAAAATTTAATTTTCCATGTGAGTCAAAGACAGCAGTGGCAGCACTGCTTGTTGCTGATCTGTGGCTGCTGATGCCTTTTGAAGTGGAAATGATGGATGCCACATGTTCTAGCTGTGATTAAATTTGCTTTGACAAAGCAGCATGGAAATCTGATTTTCAATAGACTCTTGCATTTCACCCAGTGCTGAGTAAACAGATACACAACATAATGCTATATGGTTGTCAAACTGATGGCTAATTCATTCTGCCAGTCCAATCAATCTACCCATTAAAATATTACCTGTCAATATCAAGTAGGTTCAGCTTGGAAATTGCATGGAAACAGGAAGCTGTTTAGAAGTAAACAATGCCAAAGCCAAATGTGTCATAAAACTATTTCTCCAGGTCCTCCCAACAGCTTCAGTCAGCCCCAGTAAAAGGTCAGCAGAAGCCTCTTGCTTCAGCATGCTCAATGCTTCTTAAACTTCTTACCATGCCTCAGGACAAAGGTACAGTGTACCAAAATCCACTCTTGCTGTGCTGCTGCTTGAAGAGAAGGAAGCAGAAAATCACATTACGAATACAGCTTATACACCTGCACCTAAACTGCCTTCAGTGGGAGACATCCTTCATACCTTGACTGATAGGGGATAAGAGTTGGCAAAACAGTGATGAGATTTTTCACTGCACTGAGCGCAGGCACCCTCACATAACCTTTTAGTTTTACCCTTCATTTGGAGGAAATTAGGATATTGCCCACTAATCTTTATGGGCAGCAGTTCTGTGGACATTCCTGCCCTCTCCGCAGTGTCTGAGTGCTCCTGCCAGCTGTCATAACCACACATGCATGATGCTCCCAATATAATCTCTGCTTTCAGCATTCAGCTCCTCACCACGCAGCAAATCAACATGGCAAGAATTCTGAGTATATGCTGAGTATATCCTCTAAAAGTCCCCTCAAAAATATCAGTATAAGGATTTTTTGGGGGCCTTTTTTCCTTTTTTTAACAGAAGGATGTTTAGAATCATACTATGGTTATTAAATTGTAAAATAATGCCTAACCCTTTGACAGTGTCAAACAGAGCAGTAATTAGTAAGCTTAATGGAATCAGGATGAAAAATAAAAATTATAAAAATGTGCCAATTAGCACTAGCAACCATTTCCTATTCTTCCTATTCTGCTATTTGGACTTTTAGAACTTGAAAAAACAAATTGATCTAATATAATCTCCTTTCTATGAGAAAGAAGAAAGAAGATTTAATTCAAATTATACCAGAAGAAAGCTGAAAGCCCTTGGTTCATAGTCACATAATATGACAATTTTTTGACTTGGACAGAAAATCATAATTGAATAATGTTTGTTATTTACAGCAGAATTAAAATATATGCAAAGTTCTTGTAAATTTTTTAGAAAACTTGCTTTGTTTTCAGATAGTTCTGTTGAAAACTATCTTTATTCAAAGTATTAATTCACCACATCTAAAGTACGTGACACAGCTACAAATAACCGTAAGAAACAAAGTGGGTAACTAAATGAAATAGGATTTAGCCTACCTACATTAAGGTCAAATCTGAAACCTTTCTTTCACTTTTTTCCAGGTGACTTCAACACACACTGAAGTCTTCTGCATGCTCTGCCCTAAGAGACAATCCCAACTACAGAGCCCACGCCTAGCAGCACGCCTTCACTTTCACAGCATTGTCCTCTTTGCACTTCCCTGGGGCTTCAAACAGAATTATGTCCCTTGAAATATATTTACAACCTCTTCTCCTGTCCTCATAATTTCATTACTTCTCCTTTATTCAGAAGGGACTCTTGTCACTCCTCTTTTTCCTTCCTCAGATACGTAGAAATTCCACATTAGACATCATCACTCAAGTAGCCAAAATCAACTGCTAGACCGGATAATAGAACAAATGCACTTCAGAAATAATGGCTTGGGGGGGCAAGCCTGAGAGCTCGTTTTTTTTTCCAGAACTCTGTTTTTCCTTAATCACAAAGATTCACTGGAATCACACAGTCTTACTGCTTTGAAGAAACTAGAAATCCCTACCCACTCAGCCTAGATCTGCCAGCAGATCCTTTCTGCTGCGTTCTTGCTGACATTTCCTGCCAGAAGACTGTGAAAACTGAGCAGTCTGAGCTATGATTACATTAAGCATTTGTGGTGGATGATATCTTAATGGCTAAATGATACACTAGGCAAGTAAGAAGAAACATCACACAAGGCACCTGGAAAGTTTCCACCAGGAATAACATGAAAGGTGCTGGTGTAGTCCAGCTCAGTGTCCCAAGGAAGAGACACAACATGTTCAAAGGTCTAAAATCAGAAGTCCTGAAGCATTTGAATCTGTTGTGTGATTTTAATGGGACACAAAATAGAAACTATACCAACATGTTAAAAAGACTGTTACAAAGCTACTAAGTAGAAAGAAATGGCATGAGATAACACGACAGAGGTGAGAAGCTCTAACTGGCACAAACCATGTCTAGGTGACATGGTTTGAATACTGCACAGGTCGAATTCATTATTAAAGTATTAGACTGGCTCTATCTTAGTTTATTCTACTAAAAGGATCTAAATAAGCACTGAAACCTGAGGCGCCTTCATCAGCAGTTATGCAATTATATACAGTACAACTAAAAATTCTAATGAAAATCTTCACTCTAAAATGCTTCAAAAATGGTTCTTAAACTCTTGTGTGATTAATTTTAGCAGTTTCAAGAGCACTTCCCTAATTAACTGCCACATGTGCCTAAATTTCTCTGAAAATTTTCAATTTTTAGTTACTGAAAATAATTTTTAAAGAACCAACCCAACTGCTAGAGTGTAGAAAAATATCAAACTTAAGCTCTGGGTAAACATACAGCAAATAGAAAAGCATTAATTTGAGTGTCAAAAGAGACTGGACAGGAAAAAAATGAGGCCCACTGAATAACTGTTAATCATGTCTTAACTAGATTAGTATTACAACTAAGAGATAAATTAACCAGAAGACATGAAGTACTATTGTCCCTCTCAACACCAACACAAACAGGACCAGCAAATTTATCTTTGACAAAATGAAACACCTCTTCAAATTAAATAAAAAGCAAGGTAATACTTAATGAAAGCAGAAAAAACACTATTACCAACAGCAGATGGAAGGAGAGATGGACAAAAGGTACAGCATGAATAAAATTGAGATGTGAAATAACTATAGCCAAAACAAAAACTTACAATTAAAAAAAAATAAATATGTCAAGCCCAAACATTTTCCATAAGGAAAGTTCATAGGAATAAACTCACTAGAAGTAAACTAAAGACACATGAGGGAATTAACAAGATGTTTTCTAGTTTTATCACGGAACCAGCCACTGAATATATATATTTTGGGTTTTAAGTATTTTTTAAGATACTTATTTGCATTCCAATACTTTCACAGCTATGGATACTTCAAAACAAAGGAATAACCTTTAGCATGTAGACTACACCTCAAAACATTTGGAATGTTCATCTTTCAGTGCAAATTGTGTGTAATTTGTCACCAGTTCATATGCTACTGCTACTGATTGATTAGAGAACATTTCAGACAGCAGCCACACCAAAGCAACTTGGGAGTTGAATTTCAGAAGGGAGAGGAAGTGGGAAACGGGCCATTCAGTGGTTTTTATCTTGAAAAAATATAGTATCATTTTCAAGCAAGCATTTTTAGAGGTTTTTGCTCTTTTCAACACAGATCTACTGCCATGGGTAGCTGATGTTATTTTTGTGGAATTGTGTACCATTAAGGTGTTGAACAGTGCAACAAATTTCTTGTTATCTTGGTTCTAGATAGTATGATGTGTTTCTCTAGGACAATAACAGACCTGCTGCATTGTATACTATACTTGTTTTGTTTCCATTTTTTGATTCTACAAGCAACCTTTCTGCTCATCTGGGCGGACTTCACAATTTACCATCACTATTGGTTTCCCATTTAAAAAATAATCTGTACATTTAAATTGTTTTTATAATTTTGCAGTGGTAAAACAATGTTTTGAAACAATCTATAAATTCAGGAAGCAGTTTTCTAGCCAAACAAAATCAGACATTTGAAAAAATGAACATAATTGAATCCAGAAAACATGAAGGTTCACTCTTCCACAAAAACTCATTTGATTCTAGATAATACATTCCTTGGAGAAAAAACCCCAAACTACAAGTCAAAATAATTTATTGATTAGCAACAGACCTATGAAGGAGGATGAGCCAACGTTAACGCATTACCAGTGATAAGGACATCTAGGAAATATTTTATGCCATTCACTAAGATAACAAAATAAAATAAATTTTATATCAATTTTTTCTTTGACTGAGAGCATTTTGATGGCTGGCATTGATTAATACATTGGTTATAGCCCTAAGTTTTCATCTGACCACCCAAAATCAACAGAAATTTTATTGTTATTCAACCACTGCCAGGAAAAAACACAGGTAAATATAAATCACAATGTTATCAAAAGCCTACAGCAGTCAGAAAATTGATATGAAAAAACAAATATTTTTAAAAGTTTTATCCAGGAACAGTTTATTAGTGATAAATAAGCAATAAGCCACTGAGTCTTGCAACATAAATCAGGAAAGAACTGGCTGAGACAATGTTAGTCTGACTAATACCTTAGTTAACAGAGCACACCAGAGACCTCTCTTCACCCTAAGTGTTCATAGCTAAATATTTAGTCCTTCTACTCTGCAAGCCCCCGTCAAGGTCAGGACAGCTCTCCTGGCCACTGCCAGTGCCAGAGGCAGAGGAATGAGGGAATTGTCACACACTTATCATTACCAGCCGCTGTGTAATCTGTTCGCTGCACACATCATTATCTTGCACATTAAAAGCATCGTAAGGTTAAACAATATAGTGCATAAAGCTTTCCTACCGACTGATACTCCCAGGAAAACATTCAGACATAAGATACAGATGGATAGTGCTGGGCTCTTAGTGCTGGGCAAGCTCTGATAGCTCTGTCATCAGGTATTTTGCATATATAGTTTCAAATTAGAGTGAATTAATATTAAAGTTTTTATCAGCCGATAAAATTAATTCTTTTATTGTCAAATATTAGCTCTCTCTTTCATCTTTAAATTCATGCATGAAATACTGAGGACAGAAGTGAGACTTACAGCCATAGCAAGAGTATATTCATTCTCTCAGACACTATTAATTCACAATTTTAAAAATGTACAAATCATTTGCACATTAATTTCTTTTTCCAGATACTTGTTCACTCAGAACACTCAAACTTGAACTCCAGCTGACAAAACATTTGGATTTAAAGTTCTTTAGTTAAAATTTATCTAAGTCTCTGATTTGGAATATAAGTGATCACTCTTAAATTTGTCTCAAATTTTAAGTGACTTAATCAAATTAAGGCCATTGCAATTCTGAAGCAGAAAGGTTAAACAAGGATTTGATCTAATTTAACTAACTCAAACTTGGCCACTTAGTGAATTCAAAGAGATGGAAACTAATTTAATTAATGTACTTTAAAAATCAATTTGGATTAGTTTTCCTGAATGACCCTGTGTATACAATCCCCCCATTCTCCAAACACAGATAAAAGTATTACTCTGCTAGCCTGCACATATCAATACAAGATGATTAGTTCTCAAATAATAAATTGCAGAATCAGCTAACAAATATACCAGCTGACAGCAAAACTATTTACTTCTGCAGGTCCAGCCTGGAGAAGAGAAGGCTGTGGGAGACCTTCCAGCAGCTTTCTAGTACCCAAAAGAGGCCTACAGGAACGCTGGAGAGCAACTTTTTATAAGTTGATAGGACAAATTGTAATGGATTCAAAATCTAAGAAGGCAGGTTTAGAATAGATATTAGGAGGAAGTGGACAGTGGAAATTCTTTACTGTGAGGCACTGGAACAAGGTGCCCAGAAAAACTGTGGATGCCCCATCTCTTGAAGTATTCAAGGCCAGGTTGGATGAGACTTTGAGCCATCAGGTGTAATGAAAGATGTCCCTGCCCATGGCAGGGGGTTTGGAACTAGGTGGTCTTCAAGTAAAGATCCCTTCCAACCCATTCCATGAATTTGGCTATACATTGATAACTATTATTGAAAGAGCAATAGAGCAACACCAACCAGTCAACATCAGCCAAGCACACTCCCTGTTCACTTAATTCCAGGTCAGCATCAGTGACAGCTTTCAAGAGAGCCAAACAAAGAGCTCAGATGAGGTAATGCCAAGTGTGACTGTGTCCTGTCATCCTCAAGTGCTGGGTGGGTATTCCCAGATCTGCATCACCTCCTACATGCCCTATACTCAATAGAACTAAACAAGATAGCAGGTAATACTGGGGGGAGGGACATCGAGAAATGTACCTCCCCTCTTGTAGCTTGGCATCTGCCTTATGGTGTACACTGAGTTTTCAGTGAAGGCCAGACTCACAGTTTGCATCCACACTTGCATAGTTTTGTCTGATGGAGTACATAGAACTGAGATTTTCTACGTTTTTCACAACCCTATGTTGACTGGAACAGTTCTCCATTGCCTACTGTAACCCACCAGATTATTAGTTACAAACAGATAAGCTATTTTCTGTGAAACATTAGACTTTTACAAGCTTGTTCTTGTTTGTTTCCTTAAAATTTCTCCCAAAGGTTTTCAGATGCAAATATTGACAGTTGTTTTAACTGGAAGCAAGCATAAAGTAATTTGGTGCCCATACACAAGTTTGCCCAATATCATCACATTTGGAGTTCCCATTTTTCCTGCTCTGTTTGGGGATCCTAATTTTAACACACACATGTGAGAAAACACAGATGAACACAAACATCTCTCAGATTTTCCTCCTCCTCTTTAAATTCAGCAGATGTAAATATACGGCTAACAAGCAAATATTTAGCAAGTAATAAGCATTCAGCCATTAGCATGATTCTTGTTTACTTTTGCCTTGTGGCCTTCATGCCTTGCAATGTCTTCATTCTGTGCCATGCTTTGCCTGCTGTGTACAAGGAGGGAAAAGCATTTTTATAATCTACTATTAATTGTAACGTATCATATTCAACTTCAATAGCAATGGCAGGGGCAATAAAGTCACAGAGAAGCATCAGCAACAAATGCTGCTGGAAGAGAGAAAAAAAATACTTAAGGGAAAGGAACATAATCTCCTTCACACCTACTCCCATTGGGTATGGACTAAAAAAAGCTGTATTTGAGTTACATGCAACTCTTTTGTGACATCCTAACAGTAAAATGCAGAAAAAAACCCCAATTTTTATCTGCACTCTTTTATATACTAACACTCCTAATCAAATACATACCTCATATTTATCTGACTCCCTGCCTTCAGTTTTTATTGTATCCCTGAATATTTTGAGTGCATTAATCAAATAATAAAGTCAACAGGAAAAGAGATTTTCCTCATTAAGAAAACACAATATTTACTGATTCAGATCATATTTGTCTTTCTAAAATGTACATTCAGGTGCTTTTATGAGAGTAATTTAGATTTCAAATAAAGGATGCCAAAACAAATGTACGTTAACGTATCATCAAAAGATCCCAAGTTTAATCCAGGGCCCACACTGTTCTTTAACCACCTATGGCCTTAGCAAGACAGTATTTTACAATATTTGCATGGCTAGACAGAAAGAAGAGGTATAAAATGTGATTTCAAAGTGTGACATGAACCCAAGAGGTTTTTCTTCCATTTAAAACCTGTAGCATTTTAGGAGCTCACATCATCTCTTTATTCTTTGATGTTTCTATATTATTATGAGCATTTTGAAATAGGTGAAGACATACTTCTGGACAAATTAGATTCAGGAGACTCATGCAAAGGGACTGAGGAAAGAAAATACCTGAGTACCATTCAGAGTTAGCCCCCATACTACCCATTTAAGCTCCAGTGTTAACAACCAGCAGCTCTACAGCTTTCTCATACATTAGAAAATCACCACCCTCTGTCTTCTTAAAACAACTGTTTAAGGTTTTGCACATTAGATATCTGTCTGCAGGTACATCTGTACACATTCACATCTAAGAGTTGTTTGACCTAAACACAAATGTAAATGAACCACAAACTTTTCTATTGCCACTACCAAAACAAAACATAAATGGAATAAGGATGCCCAAGTGGCTGTTTCATTAAACTGGATTCTCTCACACCTCTTCAGAGTATTGTAATGGCAGTCATCAATTCTGGCATTCAAGGACAGCAAATGATTTATAGCTGACTACACTAAACTAATTAAAAGCATCTTGCATAGTGCAAGATGAAAATACTGTCATCTGCTCAAAGCAGGGCAGAGGTGAAAACTATGTTGCAGAAAAGATTTACAAGCAAGTTTCTGGTTAGAATTGTAGCAAGCCAAAGTCAGTGCTCCCAGTGTTCCCACAGGTGACAGATTTGTCATTCAGAATAATCAGATAAAAGGGAAAATAAGATGAAAATAAATCAAGAGCTCTATTTTCAGTAATACTATACTCCCACATAGTACTTTTCTTTAGTAAATATAAAAACCCTTGATTATAATTACAAAAAGCTTACAATTAATCTATTTCAGGCTATAATTTACCAGGTGTTTTTACAATTTTCTATGCTAAAAAGAACTGCTGACTTTTAATGAGACTAGTGCAAATAAATTTAAACTTTTACCACCACTTTACAGAAACACCATGGGGAAAGCATTAAAGATACTGTTGGCAGTGTATTTTTCCTTTCATCCTATATATACACTTTACATTTAATTTAAGGATTCTCTTTTCTCTGGCACAGCAAGTTGCCACTCTCTCTCTTTTGAAAGTTGCAATAATTTCCAGGTATTCCTGGATGCAATCAGTAGGAGTCATGGCCAAAGGCAACAGGCAGAGTTTATATACTGTGTGCCCTGGCCAAACAAGGAGGCACACAAATATGAACAGTCAACTTGTTTTCCGAGAAGCAGGGTACAACCAGACTCGCAATTAAGATACAAAAAGGTGTGTTCATTGCTAGAGTAGTACCTTAGGTGCTGCCTAAATTCCTTGGGAATGCTTATGAGACAAAGCAACACCTGTTCCTGACCAGAAGTACCCCCAAAAGTGCATGGAGGAGGCTTGGCAAGACCACTGTTATTGGGAGAGACTGTTGAGTAGGTGGGGTAACAAGAGTCCCCGACCCTTGAAGCACCAGATTTTCTAAACTGATCAAAATTTGTGCCATGTATTATCATTATTTCTTCTACAGAACTTTCCTGGGGTTTTCAGCTCAACTTGAAAACAGACAAACAATTATAAAAAAAACCTGAACAAATAATCTAAATTTCTGCAGTAAACTCCCTAGGTTAGTGTTTATTTTTCTCCCAAGCTTTTGTGTAATGCAGCACACAATTTCTGTTCACTTACAACTATATAGAAATATACCAAGCACTTGATCATACTTGACAAATTAACAAAATCTAATTATGTATTTGGTTTTATCATGCTATAACACATGCTAACATGGAATAAATGATTGGTACTTCTTGTCATCTTTCTCAAAAGCAAAAGCTATAGCAAGTAATGTGTAAAATTTAAAAGTATGCAAGTGGAAAAACACAGAAGTATTTAAGGTGCCTCATAAGTCACAGAAAAGTAAGATAGGGAGAAGTACACAAACTACATAGGGTACACAATCAACCATTGCAGACATATTACATTGACTGGTTTTGTTTTATTATCCAGAAGAACAAGACAATAAAGAAAGAAACTAAATTACAAAAGTAGTATACATAGAATTAATAAAGATATAATTTTAACATAAGTTTGTTTAATAAATTATGAAGGGTGGGGTTTTAAAATTTCTAAATCATGTATAATTAACCATGGAGGTTACATATACATGCAGAAAAGGTACTGACATACATACATCTGTTATCCATGGAATGAGATTACATACTCAAAGGAACACTCAATTACAACATGTAAAATAAAAAGACCATAAACCCCTGCAGTGCTTCACAAAATAATCCATGACAGATGCTCTCTGTGCAACACCACCAGGTGTGGGATATTGGAAAGAAGATGTTACTGGTTTATTCTAACACAGCTGTTCCTGATTTTCTGGAAAAATCTGACCTCTTCAGCTGAAGCTGAAAAGGTTTTGAATGAGCAAAGGAAAGGAAAGGGTAATACTGTGTTGAAGCACTCAAATGTAACACTTTTTTAGGCAACAGGAAGAAGAACTACATAGAAAAAAAATGTATTTGGTATCATAATGATCAACTTCAGAGTTATAGAGAAAAGGGCTCATATAAATGCTAGGGATGTTCGGGGATAACACAAGAAAGGCTTTTAAGCCAGCTATTTACAACTGAAAATCTGTTAATTAATAGAAAGCCTGAAGGGACAACAAAAGATTGATGGCACTCCAGTAAAGGATGAAAGGCAGCACTTCCCTCTCAAGGAAAACTTTTTAGAGGTGTCATCAGCAAAGGACAACTGTCTTAAATTCACCATCCTCCTGCCTGCCCCCATTTTCTCCAATGCCACTAAAAATCAGGCCAGTATTGTTCCGCCAGGAATTCTGCCAGATTCCAGCCCAACTAGATGGCAGAGAACAGATGAAAAAGACCCAGAAGGCAATGGGAGGCTGTTATGCCAGGGAGGGACCAAGTCAGAGTCTAAAAGTTCTTCCTTCTGTCAGGATCCCTGTCACACAAGGCAGTTATTTTACAGAAAACACATGCCGTGAGTTGAGAGGAAAACGTGTGATGATAGTGAGACAGGATTTTGGTTTCATTATGTTCCCTCCAGAAGTTCACTGAGAAGGAAATGCAGCTGGTGCTCCCACCCCAGATCCCCACAGGTCAGTGAAGATGTTTGTCCTTCCCCCACAGCGCTGGCCGACTGCTCTTTGGTCAGGAAAACACCAACCAGCACTCATTGGGATCCCGGGGACAGAAATGAATGGAACACCATGGTTGCATGAAAATGCCACCTTTAAGAGCAGGTTTTTCTCCAGCACAGAAAAGTGGCTCTGGGAGGAGACCTTCCAGCTGCCTGCATGTGTGTGTGAGTTAAAAGGTACTATGGAAAACACTTCAGCTGTCACTCAGCCCTTTGTCCTCTTCTCTGCAAATTCATGCAGTGGTTGCATATCCATCAGGACTGGCCAATCTGTCATTTAACAGGTGAGAAGTGCAGCTTCTCAGCCAAGCCAGTATGGGCAAATCTAATGTATTATTTGGGAACACATCATATATTACCCTCCAGTGCTGAATTACAGCTTCAGTCTCTAAAATCTATAGCATGGGCAGCAAACTGCCCCTATTTCACTACTGCCCTGCAATACCCTCTACACAAGCCCCTGCCCACATTTTCAGCAGTAGGGAAATTGCTTGCAGCTTTCTCACACACGTGTCACAGCTTTCCAGCTCTGTAACACTTAAACAAAAGTGACTACACTACAAGTCCCTCACATCTACATTTGTTGTTCCTTTTTTAAATGCACAACTAAAAAGTGCCTTCTCCTTATTTTTCAACTCATTTTTTGGTGTGAGGCAACCAACCTCGGAATGTGCTGCCCTTTGAATCAGCCTTTCCATTGACCATTGAAGATGCAGCAGGCATGAAAGGTCACACCATCAGAACTCCTTATCTTTAATCAGACATCCATTTGCCCCTATGCTTTAATCACTTTACATGTCATTTTAGACTTCAATAGACTTTTTACCCCCTCCGTAATTTTTCCTTTTCCTTCCTTCTGTTCCCTTATGTGGCAGAAAGCTCATCTGCACACACACAGCTATTACTATTTATATCTGTACCTATGTTATTTAGGCCTGCACGGGGTTCTCAGAGAATAAAATGCATGGAAAATAAAATAAAATAAAATTACTTAAAAAAAAATAATTTAAAAAGCACATAATATACTCTGCAGCCTCTTATGCTACATTTTTGAGAACAAGCAAAGGAAGCTGAGACTAATTTCTGGTAATGAACAAAAAAGAAGCAGGAGATGAGAAGGGTCCAGTCAATAATCCTTGATGGGCTGGTATACTGTAAAGATCTGAAGTGTCTTTTACAACTGAGTGAACCTGACTACACTGCTCTTTTGAACTCTATCCTCCCACACACAGCAAAAGACATGGAAAAGCAGTCTCACTGAGACCAAACAGCCTTTTAGCTCAGGATCTTCAACAACAGGACAAAGTGATCACACAGAGACACATTCCAGGGATATGGTCGCAGTTGGATGCAGATCAGCACTGTCCTGAATCACAGGCATGTCACCTGCGTGCTTTGACAGAGATTTTTCTGTGTTCGGTGACATGTTTTATTCAATTTTACTCAATTTCACTTTGTTTTCTGAACCCATGTAAATGTCTGGAGCATGCAATACCCTTGACCACACTACCCAGGAAGCATCTCCATTTGTTCTGAACCTGACATATATTAGCTTTGCTTCTTGCCTCTGACATCTGCTGAGAGACATCCTGAAACTGTTCACCTTTTCCATTTGAGCTTATTATATTCACTGCACAATTCTCTCATTCCAAGGATGGTAAGTCCAGCTTTATTTAATCACTTACTTGTGCAGAATTGCTTTCACACCATTTTTTCTTTATTATTCTGCATTGTACTTTCTGCAATTCTATTTATTCATTGTCATGATGGAGGGGGGACAGAACCATACAAGTTACAGGTTTCTGCACCTCTATCTGCTTAGTTTTTTATTCTCCACATAATCACCCCCAATATTCTGTTTCTTGGCCTACCATTGAGCACAGAGGCACTGTTTTAATGGAATTACCTCTTATAATTCAAAGATTTTTTTTTCTTGAATGAAATGCCACTCACATAAAGTTAGGATAATTCTTCCTTTTCCATGCACTCTTCAATATTTCATCTGCCATCCATCACCCTGTCACTCAATACTTTTAACCATATATTTCAAATTAGCATTAAATTGAGTAAACATCCTTCTTGCTTGTTAGTGTCACTTAGTGAGCTTGCATAACTTTGGTTATATTAAGCAGAAAATAAGCTTTCAAAACAAACAACAAATACCTGTTAGCTCAAGTAGCATTATTCCACCCTCCAGTAAGAGTTTACTCAGATGATTTATTACGCACACACTGCTGTTACACAGTGCTCTAATACCTTTGCACATTCCATTCTGCCTGGGGCAATCCAGGTAGATTTTCTTTTCTCCCCTCCAGGTAAATTTGTTCAGACAGGCTCAAAACAACATTAACAACGTACTGTTTTTACATTATCCCACAAAGCTAAGAAGCATTCACAGGAATGATTTCAAATATTTGTGGATGCTTTCTTTTCCTTGTAATGGATTTGACTCTCTGCCCACCATGCACATCAGAAGCTGATACACCAGAAGATACAGCAGAGCAGCAGCATGTATAGGTAGCAAAATAATACATTAATGAAGAGAAATGTGAGGTGAGATAATGGATAGTTTTTCCTTCTTTGATCCTCTAAAAATAAATATTCACCTTTCTAAAGAAATAAAAATGTATCTAAAAGTCTGTGATTGAAGAAAATTTTTACTAATTCACTCATGAAATTGAAACTTTTTTTACATTTTCTCCCTGCTTTTTCCTGATCCAAAGGCCATGGGGGTAAGGGCTTTATTTATCTGTTTATTTTCTTCTCCACACCTAGGCGTGCCTAAGATGTTGGCAGCACAAGGCCAAGCTATGGCCCCTGGAATGCAAGCTGCCAGGGTACCTGGCAGAGCACACCTTTTTTTGGGCAATTCTTAAACCATCCAAAGAAGAACTGCAAAGTAGGAGCAGAGAAGCATAGAATGGTAAAAAAAATCAGTCAAAAATCAGTCTTGAGCAGGTTAAGAAAGACAATAAATTTCAACTCAGTGAAAAATTAATTTGGGAAGCAGAGCACTGATTATGCGCTGGATTGATTTATCCATCTAAACAGCAAGTCAGTCCCAACACAACAAATCCCCACTTGCTGTTTCTGGATGCACAAACTGGGCACCATGTGATTGCAGCAGAGCATTCAAGATCCCAAGTCTGGAAGCAAATTCCCACAGGCAGACAGACCTAAAAGATGTTTCATGAATGTGCAGTCACAGGCTGAGTTTGTCCAGGCAGCTGACACAGAATCCGATCACAGGCACACAGTTCTCTGCCACTCCTTGCTCAGCGCTGCGGCACAAGGACACGCGACAGGCAGAGGTGTCTAGAAAGGAAAAGGGAGCACCTGGATGGTACCCAGCCAGCTCTTCAGCCTGATGTGCACATCTTCTAAAAATATCAGTGGGCTTTTTTTAAATTATATGTTCATGCATCACAACATCTCTTAGTTGTCGGACAAAAGCCAAACTGCCCTGCTGCTAGCAGGCTGTGTCCAAATGGAAATGTGTTATACAAATTATTGAAGTGGTAAGTCATGCAGTATGTATGCTGTCCAAAATATTAAAAAACTGTCAGAACACTGTAGGGTATAAATAAATGCATCTTTAATTTCAGGTTAAGATGCAGTCTTCTGAACTTAGGAACAATTTTACATATTTCTTAACAGCCTTCTACATCTCTAAATTTCAGAATCCATGTGTCAGGCCCCACCCCGGTGGCTACTATGGATCATGTAACAGGTCTACTTTGCTGCAAATGGTCCAGCTTCCATAGTAAGGAAAAGGAAAAGAGTCTTCAGAGAGGAGGTGTGGGCAGGCACGCCCTGTGAGGGCCTCTGGCTGTAACCAGGATATCTGTGTATATAACAAATGCAATTTATGTCATAGTATATATAAGAGGATATATAACAACATGCCTGTACTCACAACAGAGGCAGTGGTAGTAAGTAGATCTTGCTGAACTAAGGTATCTGAAACTCGGGTGAAAACCTAATGTCTGATGCTAATGGCATCTATTTGTCACTAACAGAATTTTTATTCAGAAGTAGAGATTACAATGTTTCTCCTACTTTTTTGTCCATTTGTGTTCCTGTACACTCTTAGGAAAAGACAAGTCAGCCTTCTAACCAGTTTCCCTTTCTTCACACAGCACAGTAGACAAGCAGAAGACAAAGATATTGCAGAGCAGTGGCAATTTTTGTGTGGACTGTCCAAATGTTACGTACTGCAACAGATACAACATAACATGACATAACATGACATGACATAACATAACGTAATGTAATGTAACGTAACATCACAAAAAAATTTAATGTTACTTTTCCTGATTTTAAAATGCCAATCATGGAAAACAGAGCCATTATGGATATTCAGTTACTACACCCACAGAGGCAATGTTAGGTATACACAAGAATAAAAGAGAGGTGTGGATCTACTCCTAGAGGTGTGGATCACATTCTGCTGTGAACTACCTTTAAGTAATGTCCCACATTCTTTTTATGCTTGGAGTTCCTGGTTCTCATAAAACCTAGATTAGGGCAGCCTAACAGAGGCATGCTCTTACTTCAGAAACAAAGTGATTTGTGGTGTTTCACTTCAAAGGAATACTAGTTACAAAAACTGCAATATGGCATTCAACCCCTGAAATCCAGCTACCATATCTTTTATAGACTCACTTAACTTCTTGCTTGGGATAGGCAAGAAAATACAGTTCATGCAGGAAAAAAAAAAAAAAAAAAGGAAAAAGAAAAAAGGCATTTCACCTAAAGGTGGGAGAGATAAAATTGGAATTAAATACCACAAAGATCTAAGAAAAATAGTTTTCCTTAATATAAGATTGAACTGATATAAGTGATCTTTTAATGTTAAAGTGCACCTTGATTTTAATGTATTTGTTCCTTAACAGGCTGTGTAAATCAAAAGCAATGAATAATTTTCTCCCACAGCTATTATAAGATTAAACTTTCAAAATAAAATTTTTAAAAAGGCAGGAAAATGAACTGTCTGCAAGTGAATAGAAAAACTAATTAATGGGACAGTGACGGTGAAATATCAGTAAGCCAAAATTGTCTACCCAAACAAATTTATTACTTTTAAATGTTTCATTTAACCATCAAAAAAAAAACCAAAAACAAACAAACAAAAAAAAAAGCAGCAAACCAAAACCTACTGTATAAGGTTAAAAGGCAAGCAATATTTTGGAGGTTGGTTACTAGAGAGGAGATCTGGAGACCAGAGTTTAAATCGGGCTGAGCGATGACTAGCAGGGCATGAGGACAACCTGAAGAGCTTCTTGCTGCTCTGCACATTTTTTCAAGACTGAAATTCCTTCTCTGCCTTTCCTCTGGGTAATAAATATGTAAATACAACCTGGTGGCAGAAGTACAGAGTGTGGGAATTAAATAAGACTTGTGGTGAGAGCTGAAGGAGCTGGTTACAGAGCAGCCAGGCTATGCTAAATAACCTTTGCTCTCCCTGGGTATGGTCTGCTGCAGAACACTTTCTGATAGAAACCTCCTAAAACAGTATGTGCAGCCAGGGCTTCACTCCTAATGTCCCAGCATAGATCAAAAAGAAGGATTCAACTAAGTCAATGATGGAGAAAAACTAATTTCATGGTAAAATAATTCTAAAATATATTTAAGGTACATTGGCAAGGCTACTTTAAAGGGAATCTGCATTACAAAACATGTAAGGGAATTGAAGACTATATTCTCATGTTCTTCTGCTGCTAAAAAAAACAGTTATTCTTTATCACTTTCTGACTACAGCATTTTATGTAAACAATTTTCTGAGACAAATACTTCTTCTGTTCTTCAGTGTTTTGGTTTGGGTTTTATTTTTTAGACAGAAAAGAAGGCACTGCTGCTTTTCCATCACCCAGAATTTCTGTTTTTGTCTTAGAGAACACAGAAAAAATAGGATGAAGAGAAAAACTGAAAATAACTTTTTAACTTATGAAAGAGCAACTGCCTAAATGTGAATCTGTAACACCTGTCTATGAGAAGTTACTTAGAACAAATATAAAATTGTGTTTTCACTTTTACATATGACAATACCAGGGGTCACTGCAGAAAACTTGTCAAAGCAAATGCTGCTGAATTTTGCACATTTAGAGAGCGAGAAATGGAGGGTAGCTCTGCACTCCCTGCTGCAGCAAAAAGATTTCATGGAAACACAACTTAATTTGTTAGCAAAAATGGAACAGCCAGGTTTTTAAACCTGAGCTTTTCTCAGCATAGAATATTCAATGTTTCAACAATACCTGTGATCCTGAAATGAGGAACTTAACTTTTGACTAGAACACAGAGTACCTGAAAATAAATATTACTCCAGATCCTAGAATCCTAGTGTATTCATTACCAGGTAAAAAAAACCCCAATGTTCTATCAAATTGTTAGTACATGACTATTTTAAAAAGAAGCACAGCTTATTTTGTTTTCAGAAAACAGAATTATAAGGGGGGAAAAAAAGTGCTAAGACCAACAGACAGGAAACACACACACACTTAGCAGAGAGTTTAATTAAGGCATAATGGTACCTACCCCATTTGAAGTCCAAATTTCTGATAATGCTTTTTTATGTTTGCAATGCAAAATTGCATTACAAAAATTACTTATCAAAACCACATTAGAAATATAGTATTTTTCTCTCATTTATGTATCTTGTAACTGGAGAAGCAAGTCCTTTAGCCAGAGAAAGCTAAATTATTTAAATTATATCACTTTTCTGTAATTGTGATGTTTTGTTATTATTAAATATGATGCTACTAGATCTATCATAACTCAGATAAAACATCAAATTTTCATATCAGAGACAAAATGGAGTATTAATTTAATTTTCATCATTAAAAAGAAAAACAGAAGAAAAGCTGAAATGGATCACACATGGAAATTAATGGATTAATTTTCATTTCATGCATATTGTGAAATTAGATGGCCAAAAATGGTGAAAAATGACACCACTCAATTATTATTTCTTTAAAATCTGTTACTGGCATGTAAGATGAATTTCATTGTATGAATTTCAATATTATATACCACCCCCCTGGTTAGTTGCCCTACCAGGGCTCTGTTTGCTTAGAAAAAAAAGCTGTGGAAGAAGATCATAACTGAGAAGCATTTTTCTTCCCTTTCTTTTTAAAACCAATTTTACTCTACCATTCTCTTTTATAGACACAAGTCAATAACAACAACTTCACTGGTTGCTTTCTGTATATCCTTTCTCACCCCATCAGGTGCTGGAAATATGAAGGAAATCCCATAAATGCCAGATTGTAGAGCATCTTGACATGCGTGATGTGATCTGCACTGCAGCCAAGCCAGCCCTCATTTGATTCCTGACACTGATCCATGTCACCTGTCCAAGGAGTGCCACTGGTCACTACAGCAATATTGCTGAGATCAAGCACTGCTTAGGCTCCACACCATAAAATGCAATCATCTCTGCCTGAAATATTCCCCACCTAGCCACAGACCTTTTTCTGCCACATTTTTCAGAAGAGAATTTTAAGAATATGGTTATTTTCATGCTTATAGTTAGGATTATTATTAGCTCCTTGGTTTTCTCACCTTGAAGGGATTTCCCAGGTGTTAACAGAGCCTTGCTCAAGCACTGTCTGTCTTAAGCCACAGACTGTGCTGCTGTCTTATTTCCTTCTGCCTATGTTCTATATTCATTTCACCAGCTCCCCCTCTAGTCCCTGTTTGTTTTGCTAATGGACTTGCTGCCATAGCATACATAAAAGTAGTACTAATATGATCAGGGAAATTCAAGTCCCCAAAATGCAATCTCAAAACGTTTTGCTTTCTGTGGTGGGTTGTTACTCCAGCAAGTCAGAAAGTTTGCAGCTGGAAAATGCCCAGAGCCATCAAAGAAACCCAAAAGACAAAACTGGACACTGTAGCTTGAACACCGAACACATTTGTGTGGGAATTTGAGGTGTTTGCTAAAAAAGAAATAAACTATGCTGCATTATTGTTTATTCTGAATTTTAATTAGTCACTTCAGATAATGAGAACACACTGATGACCTTTTCAATTAGACTAACAGACTCCCTGTGCAAAGCACTTGAGTCCTATCCATTGTGGAGTGTTACTTTTGGACCACATGACTGAGCTGAAATGTGGCTCTAGGCAAAGCAATTGATCTCAATTTATCCCAATTTCTCTCTAAGAAGTTATACTGTTACTCTTTTATCTCACAGACACATTTAGCATTGGTAAATATTCTGAAGGTGAAATTTTCCATCAATGGTCTTCCAAACACTAACCAACTGTTAGCCCAGGATGGATGTTTTCAGTTCTCTCTGTCACACAGGAGGGATGACACAAGGCTCTTGCAAAAAAACCAGATGTGTTTCAAACAAAACACTTACATAGAGGAAATCACTATGTGCAGCCAAAGGAAGAAGGGAAAAACTTGCCAAAATTAAGATCATAAAAAATATTACACTCTTTTAGAAAAACAATTGGGGGAAATTCAAGAGACTTGTATAGCCTTGTTACATATTTTACCAAAATTTGTTTTCTAGTGTACCTCAGAGGCACATGATGATGATGATATTTCCACGGCTGAATTAACACAGCCAACATTCTGCAAAGTAAATAGGCTCCTATTTATTAAATTAAGCATGGGGTGAACTTAAGCTGTTCTATCTGACTGTCAGTGAATGTTTTGCTGGCTGGGAATGTCCCGAAAGAGGAACAGAAGTGCTTGGAATCGATACAGTCCAAACCAATTCTTTTTCACTGTTATCAAGGACAACCCTGTAATTAAGAAGCAATTCCCTTAAACTGTCCAGCACAGTACACAAGGATGACTTCCTAAGACAGCTTCTCAGAGATACATCTTGCACCTAGCCTCATGGGTTTGAATCACCCAAGTAGACTCCCAGGTGTAGAAAAAAGGCTCACTGCAAGTAAATTTTTGGCCCAAAGCAAAATGCCTTCCATATTTACATTTATGCTGAAGAACTCAGAGCATAAGCAGGTATCATCTTGAAGAAGTCAGGACATATTAGATAAATTACATAAAGCTAAGTTAGTCCGAGGTGTTAGGTTTGTAATAACCTTGATAACTAGGAAGTCCTAGCTACACTGCAGAACTATAAGTCATTTACCTTAATCCACAGAGATAGCAATTGTTATAGATTTGCCTAATAACCACTGCAATATTTTGACCTGAGAGATGCTGTCTCAACATATTCCAAAAGCATATTCACCAATTTCATCACATCAGTAACTGTGATACATCATCACGATGTACCTGTTCCATCCATGGTTCCAACACAGACCTCCTTCCCCAGATCTGAGGTTTGCAGAACATTGTGTGTGCTTGGCTTTATTGTACCTCCCCACTCTCTCTGTATTTATATCAAGGAGGGAAACAGTTTTCCCTGCCCAGGATTTTTAAGAATTCAAAAAGAAAAAAACTCCTGAATTTTAGTTTACAATAAGATGTAGAAATGGTTACAAACCAAAACAAGAATCAAAAAATTTACCTTGAATTTCTAAAAGTTAATTCATTCATTGAAACACCTTAACAAAGGCTTTTCTCTCTCTTTTTAATTTTTGTTGTTGTTTTTGTTATTATTTTCCTTTGTTTGTTTGTTTGGGATTTTTTGTTTGTTTCAGATCTAGTTTATCACCATAAAACATAACTTTTCATAAGCTAGTTCTAAATTATGAGAATTTGAAGTTACAAGTCATTTTATTAGAAAGAAGCATTATAGTAGAATATAAATAAGTTAAAATGATGTTCAGCTAAAGAGGTAAATAATGCTAAATAGTACGGTAAAATTATATACAGTGCTTGAAAATAAGACTATGACAGATGTTTTAATCTAACAAGTTTGTTCACATGACCTATTTATTAGAATTACCACCTGTCTTGGCAAAGACTATTCATTATTTAGTAATTCTAGTAATTAAATGGTTCAATTTCTAACGGTAACTGGCAAATGATTTGCAAATCATTTTTGGCTTGTGTGCTCCTTGCTGAGAAGTTATTTTCAAAATATTAGATAATTGAAAAAAATATGTATTTTAGAGGAGAAATTTACCCATAAACCTGATGTATTTCTGAGAGTATCTCACACCCTGGAAGTGTTCACAGAAAGGACTTCTCAGAATGAGTAATGGAGCACAGCAGCTTGGAAGAAATGAAGCAATGCAATTTTGCCTTTTTATTCATAATACTTCAATGCCCTGCAGACCCACTGCTTCTCACCAAGCATTTGAATAATGTCTGGTTCCTGAAGTCCTGCAGCTCCTTCATGGAACATCATCAACTTTATAAAAAGGAAAGGGGCTTCAGGTAAAAAGCAATTGCTCAGGTTAGATGGTGCATTAAAAGTTATTTCAGCTGCAAGAAAGAAAGGGTAAACTGTGGAAATGTTTTTTAACAAAGGAGATTGAACATCATGAAATCACATAAGACCTGTGAGATTGAGATGTTTTCCATTTATCAGGCAAAATAAACAAGGCAAAGCAAACATTAGTTAGAGATCAGAACAGAAGACTAAGTTCCTCCAAGTTCAGAAAGCATTTTATGTGACCACTGTTCCGCATCAATATTCAATCAGCTCCAGGGCAGGTCCCTAGCAAAGTAACAGTAAACTAAAGCAGTGATTAGAGACAGATAAACCTAAGCCACTATTTATGGTTTATACAAGGTCTAATATTCATTTAATACTATGGTTTCCCTAGGAATTGATGCAGTGTGAGGAATAGAGTAATACATAATGAGTTTCTTAGACTAAGAGTGTATATACATTGCTGTAATTTCAGGATAATATAGAACACGTTGGTCTTAAGGAAAAATACTTTGGAAGCTTAGGTTCCCTTCTTGTTTTAATACTTGCTTTAGAAGTAAATACAGGATCAGAAGCTTGGGTTAAGATTAGGTAGAGCCTGCTTGGAGCTGATGATGTGCATGTTAATGAAGATGCAGAGCCATGAGACTTCCTGTACCCTGCATTCCAAAGATGGCTTAACAGAGGACCAACAGCATCTATCTCCAACACATACACACACAGACCCTACAGAAACCCCTCAGGTATGCACAGGCACAGGAGAGAAAACAAGATGCCTTCTGCTTCTAGAGGCAGGAAGGTATGCCATGCTTAAAGAACAGAAGGGTAAGTCCAGGGAGCAGCACTGGAGGAGAAGTTAATGGAGCTCTTGCTCCTGAATTGCTCTTATTTGTCACCCTGCAGCTACCTTATTAGGGAAGGGAATAAACAACTTTGATCAGAATATGGGAACGCACAATTGTTCCATCCTGTTTTAGGGATCCTAAACACTAGAGTTCCCAGTGAGACCACTGTGCTGAGACACTTAGGGCAGTGTCTGTGCTGCTCAGGAGTCATGGTGGATGCACTGTGTACATCATTCATTCTGTCACTTGTATACAGAGTGAACTGTACCACTCCAGAGGTCCTTCAGAGAGTGCAATACTCAGAAATATTCAAAATTTGTATATCTCTGCTAAGACTGCTTGTACTGCTAGAAGTGTGCACAAGCACACTTTGAGGCAATAAAGAAATTTAATCGGAGTTACATTAGTTAAAAGTGCTTATATATTTGGGGCTTGATGAAAATTTGGGAAAGGTTAGGATGACACAAGGAGACTCTAACACTAAAATTCTTTTCAGGCACCACTTCACATAAATCAGCTTTTTTTGGATTGAGCTCTTAGCTTTTTAAAGATAAGAGAATAAACTTAAAATCAGGTTAGGATTAGAACCTAATGGCTGTATGGAAGAACAGACAATTCTTATTGCAAGCTTAGCAGGATAACTAGGAATGAAAGAAAACCCTTTACTCAACATAGGAAGATGCTATGAAGATCTGGGGAGGAGAATTCATGAACTACTTGCATTCTAGAAAGGAAAATATTTTTAGAGTAACCCAGTAGACCAAAGCATCACAAAGAAATGGATAAAGGTAACAAAGAATAACAGATATCCTTAGAACAAGGTGAATTTTACCTTTCCCTTTAAACTCTCTGTTTGAATCAAGTAAAAGGAAACTGAAATAGCAATGATGAAACTTTTGAAACAAGTATGTAAAGCAGAACCAAAGACCCTACACTGAGAAAGTTCCATGTATAAATTTCTGATGTGGAAAAACAAAGCAGTAAATCAATATGAAAAATCTAAGTAAATAATCTTTTAGCAACCATAATGACAGCTAACCCTTGCCCTTCTGAAATCTAATGCAGCTATTCTCCAACCAAAGGAAGATGCTGTATAAGACCAAAGATTTTTTAATCTGCTTTTGTGTTCCTGACAGTGTCCAGTAGTGAAAGATCATAAAAATAGGCCAAGCTTGTAATGCCTTTTTCTTATCACAGTGGAGATTTCAGTTCAGGGATTTCCTGATAGAGAGATGGTATCTTTGTATTTAATAACCCTCAGCAGGGTTTTTTTTCTTCCTTTGCCTTTAATTTTTTTTTCAACACATAAAGCCTTTTAGCAATAGAGGAGCATTCTCTTCCAAAAAACCCCAAAAAATTCAATATTTCATTAATTAATGTGAAAAACTGTCTTAATGTGTTTATGCTAAACCTGTCACCTGCTGACATCTAATAACTCCCAAGTTCTTATATTACAAAAGGCAATGACAATCATGTCTCATATAAAAATTTATTCAGCAAGAACATAGTTTTATAAATGCTTAGAAGCTCTCTTTTCCTGGAAAACCTAGACAAAAAAAAATGGTGCAGGACAACAGTCGAATTTTAATATATTGATTTCTTTTTGTACCTTATTCTAGGTTATCTAGGTGATTGCTTGTAACACAATCTTAAGTGTTTCCTGCATATTAGGTTCAGATTCATGTTAAGACTTACACATATACCGTCCACATCTTAATTTTATACCAGTGGTTTATCATTCTGCAAGCAATTAACAAAAATAAGAAGACATTCATGACTGCATGAACGTGAAAGGACAGGACAGCATGAACAGCCCCGAAACTCCCAGCAGAGAGACAATGATCCATGGAAGCTTGCAGGAAAGGAGAAAAAGCATGCCAAGGAAGCCACCAGTTAATTTTTAATTCCTCCTGTACAAGCTAAAGGCTAATTAAGTTTCCCTGCTTGAACAGCATTTATATTTACAGTAACTTGTAAGACTTTCTTTTTTAAGATAGAAAATACAAGCTTTATGAAGTCAGAGCAATTGTCAAAGTTTTCAGGTTAGTTCTGTGGTATCTTTATATTCCTTTTCCAAATTTTGAAAGGCTACAAAAATAGCATTTGTCAGAGACCCTACACCTATATTGTAAAACCATAGCCAAGTGTTAAGCAGCTAATATGATCAAGTAGCTTTCTGTTTACAATTACATATAATAATTTGTTTTTTAGCTCTTTCTCTGTAATAGAATACATAAAAGGTCATTAAAAATGCTACGTAAAATAACATGCCCATTCTCTCTGTAGTGAAATATCTTCAAAGTTCTCAAATGTGAATCATAGATTTTTTTTCCCAGAAATATTAAGCATTTTTCATCACTTGATGAACAATGTAAAAACACAAAACCCACAGATAAAAACACCCATGAGCCTTTCTCAACAATAACATGTATACAATTGGCAGACTTTTGCAACACTTCAAAATGTCAAGAATCCTTTTAGATATTTTAAGAAATGAAAACAAGTACAAGTACAGCAATTTACTTCTCAAACACTTTTAGATTAAATATTCCTCTTTGCACAATATCTTCTATTTGATTGTGGCAAAGTGCTAATTAATCCAGAACAATGGATCATCTATTGCAGCATCACAAAAGTATCTTACTGTACATATGCAAACACCTATGTTTATTTTACAGGAGGAAAACCAGCACTGCCTAGATTTCTCAAATTCATATTGGAAAATGAAAGCAAACAGAACCCACCCACTCAGCACTGGTACAGCCACACCTGCAGTACTGGTGCCAGTACTGGAGAGAGACCAGCAAAATGCCACTGATAAGATGAAGGGGCTGGAGTAGCTCTTCTCTGATGAGAGACTGTGAGAGCTGGGACTGTACAGCTGTGGAGAAGAGAAGGTTTGGAAGGTTTGCAGGATGTCATCAATGTATATAAATAAGGGGAAGGTACAAATAGGATGGAGCCATCACTCCCTTCCCTGCTACATCCATTCCTAGTAGTGGGTGACACTGGATACTCAGCAAAAGAATGCACCATCCTCATTCATAGAGCAATTCCTTCCCTCTGCCCATCCCTCCAGCAACCTTTCATCTTGCTGGAGATTGTGGTTCAGGGATTCCCAGTTCCCATCATCGTGCTTAACAGCCTTAGATGGAAGTATCCATCATTAATTTGTCTAATTGCTTTTGAAGCCATTCAAACTTTAAGCTTCCACCACACTTTTGCAGCAATGAACCCTGCAATATAATTATGTACATAATGATGAACTACTTCCCTTTGTTTGTCAGAAAGCTACTGCTTGATAATTTCACTGGATATGGCCCTGCTTTTGTACTATGGGAAAAAAAGCAAAAAATAACTCCTTCCTCACCTTCTCCATGATATTAATGATTTTATATACTTCACTCTTAATTCTTCTGAGTCAGTCTTTTTCTAAACTGAAAAATTCTTTAAAGTCTCTTTACACAGAAACCATTCTTTCTCCCTGATGCAAGACCTCTTAGACTTATACAAGAGCATGATGCTTTTCGCTTATGCTTTCTTCTCCTCTCATGACCATTTTCTAACATTATCAAAACCCTCCTACAATTCCTCCTTTTCAAGATGAAGAATGCAATTTACTCTTTCTGTGTGCAGAATCTGTTCCATCCTTTATATAATGCTATTACATTCTTCTTGAGGGTGGGAGACAAGACCTACATCCAAGTAAAAGCCATGCACTGTAGCACAATGGCATTTTAGTTTTTCAAAAGCTGATGCTACCTGAACTATTCTATTTTTATCCAAGATCTTAAAATCTAAAATTTTTCTACATTAAAGTAGAAAACTGTTATGAAAAATGGCTCAGATCAAGAGAGAGAGAAAACAAATTTGAATTTCAATCCAATCAACAGACAGCTTTTTAAACAAATCTCAAAACAAGAGTGAAGACATTCCTCTGACAAATACCAGTCAAAAGAATCATAAAAGCTAATAAAAAGTCAATACCACCTTGAAGAAATGTATGTTTGTGCTGGAAAATTTATTACCATTAAATGGTGCACTGGCAGATAGATTGTTTTAAGCCAGCCATTAGCCTTGCCACACACAAGCCTAGCTCTCCTCAGTCTCTTGACTTTGCTCACATCCCACACACAGACAAACTTATCTGGATGACAAAACTAGCAGTGCAACAACAGGCACTACAACCAAAGCCTGGCAGTATTATTCCATCAGTACTCATCTGTGGAGTATTGTGTTCTGCAGACAAACTCAGGCTGTGAATTTTAGAAGGATTTTTCTTTCCTTGAAGGCTTCAGTCTTTCTCTGCTGTAGCAAACTGCATAACCTTCATGTCTTGGAATGGATCTCTCTAGCAGGCAGTTACGTTCTACCTCCATGGATATTGCTTTAGCCACTTCCCCCAGATGGCTTGA
Organism: Taeniopygia guttata; assembly: GCF_048771995.1. NCBI lineage: Eukaryota > Metazoa > Chordata > Aves > Passeriformes > Estrildidae > Taeniopygia > Taeniopygia guttata. Next base: position 75,615,392 of record NC_133024.1, on the reverse strand, counting down.
CTATAGGTCTCAGAAAAATTCCTGAACTTGTTCAAGCCTGGTCCAGAGATGATCTGAGCAGCTCCATCCTCGGTACATCTCATGTGCAGTGTCTCTCAGAACTCCTGTGAGCTCATGGCACACTGCAGTCATCATCTGCACAGAACTAAATGAGCTCTATGCTAAGATAGAGCAGTGCATTTTGCAAGGACTCCTCCTGCTTCTTTGGAGTCTCCAGCACTTTCCTTTCCTCAAACCACAGAAGGAAGACTGTACTGCCCCTTGAGACAGCAGGGGAAAGGACAAGTAAGCACTTCAGATAAGAACTCAGAAGAATGAGGAATGTGAATAAAATAAATACATAGGACAGAAAGAAAAAAAAAAACAGGATGGAAGGGAAAGCAAAATGGCAGTGGAAAGAGAGTTTGAAGAGAAACAGAGTAGAGACACTGAGATATAAGATGACAAGCTTAAAAAAAACCTACAGAAAAAGACATAGATATTAACATTTAGAGTTCAGAGTACAACATCAGGGAGAAAAAAGAAAGTTATCATGGGCCCCGAGAAAAGGGTTATGACTGGGATTATGCTGACTGGAGAGTAATTCTTCATTAAGTCAGCTCTGTTCTACCAGGAGGTTTGCATTTTTCATTAGTGTTTCTGGGATGGACTATCATTTTCCAGCAATGGTATCTAAATAAGGGAGATTCTCCTGACTTGGCTACAATAAGTAAATGTCTGAGTGAAGTCACTGCAAACACCACTCTATTGTCAGTTTAACTCTCTACCATCTTCTAGGAGAAAGTCTAAAGACATGGCATTCTCTTCATCCAGATGCCTGCTGCAAAAAAGCCCTTAGACACCACAGATGATCCATCAAGGGGAAGGAAAGGAGAATCCAAAGAGATTCAGCATATTCAGACTTTTAAATTTGGACATCTAGAATGCTAAAACAGAAAAGAATGCTTAAGTTTCAAGTCTACAATTCAAAGATCAAGTAAGAGAAAAAGAAACCCTATCTAAGCAATGTTGTCATCTCTTTGTTAAATGCAGTATTCAATTACATGATCATGTAGTCTTTGAATAAATTACATAAAGGACAGATGAATTTCAGAATGTCAGTGATACTTGTCTACAAAATCAGCCATATGGATCTTTTTATTTCTGCTGTCATAGAAATTAGATAATGAGTAATGACTGAAAGAGAAGACTTGAGAAGAAAAGCAGATTCAGTGTGGTTTACACTCTCCAAAACTGGAAAACTGTATGTGATCTCTAACATTGCTGTGTGATCCCTATGTGATGTTGATCAAGGCTCCTCTTTGAAGATAATCAAGAAGATCCAACCTCTTCTCCACCAGTTAAGTCAGGACTCTATATCAGATGATCCAGCACTGTCCATGAGATGCCTTTCTACATCTTTACTACACCCAGTATGACCGCTTGAGGTCTGATGCATTATTTAATAAATCTCAATAGCTATAACTGCCATTGATACAAAAACACAGAAAGATATTACTAAATAAAAATGTTCAGCTCCAGAGTTCCCAAATTCCTCTGGCCAGAATTATTTATTACAATATCTGTGTCTTATTTCCTTATATGTGTGCAGTGATTACAGCACTACCTCACTGCACAGGGATGCTCTAAATATTGTTTGCAAAGATCTAAGAGGTTGCCATAATCAGGGAGGAGATGGTGTTTTTTCTAATGTGCCTATGATAATCTGACATCTTACATCGAGGGCTACAAAGAACAGCTCAGGGAAATGAGAAGATTGTATCTGCTGTAGGTTGCATCTGTCGTACGTAAATGACGCACAAGAATGCAAAATGAACATGAGCACACAGCAAGTGCCGGTTCACTCAACAAGACTAAGCCTCTGGGATAAATGAGATGGGAATTTTTGCTGTTGACAAGATGTTTGGGGAGTCATCGTATTTTCAAGAATGATTTCTTAAAATGCTTTAAAACTTGTTTTCCATTAAAAAGAATGATAAAGAATCATATCTGTGCTTCTAAATACCCACTATAAACAAAAGTAAAAAAAAATTACCATTGTATCATTTCTGATAAGTAAAATATAATTCCTTACCTACCTGCAGAGGGGAGGAAAAAAAACAAAACGAACTTCTAAACATGAGTAATTCAGACTTATTTCATATCTCCCTTAACCCAAAGAAGTCATCCGTGAAAAAAAAAGTGAAAAGAAAGTCTATTATAAAACCAAATGCCCTATGAATGGCTCTTTAAATAGAACCCTGCATGGCTTAAGCACCTACATTTTATGAAAATAAATAATTCCTTCAGTGATTGCAGACTTTTTATTACTTTCTGAAAACTACAGATACAAAAGTCCACAGAAGTGAATACGCAAAACAGTGAGTCATCTGAGAAACAAATTAGTTCCATTTAATTCTTCAAGGTTACTTTATAAATTAAGTCTAATGAGACGTCTGAGTCATTAATGCTAGAAACGTCAAAGGAATACATTCTGTTCATAAATTTTCGTGATTTTGACTTATATAAAAGTGTGTCCCATTTTCGGGGGTTTTTTCAAATTTGCTTCCCAAGTGTCTGCAAGCAGGTGACCACAGAAGCGTGTACACTGTATTTTGAAAGACATTAATAATTTCAATGCTCTGTCTAGGACACAAAAACAGCCACACAAATTTGTGTTTCTTAGGGCAGCAAGAGTGTAACCAATGACAAATCCAAGAACAGAGACCATAAACATCATGTGTGCATGAATGCTGTGTAACTTGAAAAATAACAAACAGTACTTTGAAAAACAGATTATCTGAAGATGGTTACCCTCTACCATTGCTTCCTGAGGAGTGTCATGATCTTTCTCAAACCTGGGCTATGCAGCATTTGCACAGAGGAAGGGGAGAATACACCCCCCAACTTCCAAACCACACTTCTCATTTGAAAACATGTATCGCCTCCACTACTCCATATGGAAGTAAGAGCGACTCAAAGCGCTTGTGCCACATGTAGATGCTAGGTCAGATGGTTGGTTATGATTAAATTCTGCCTCAGCTTACTGACCTGAATAAATTCTATGACATATGGAACAAGATGACAAATTCTCACCCAAGAATACCAACCACTTTCTCTAATAGCTGGATGATGTAGAGTGATTCAGTCTTACTCCTGGGACTCTTAAAAGATAATCTTAGTCATGGCTTGTGTGTTGATTTGGACAGAATAACTTGCAAATTTACCAGTGGGATAGTGAAAGGCACCAGAAATATTTGTGATAAATGACTGTAAAGGAAAAGCAACCTCCGAAAACCTTGAGATATTCAAAACTACCTTGTTAATTTTACTTTAAAATATTTTAATCAATGTCATGGACAATTTGTTTTATGCCATAGAGAACGTGCCAGTGATGCTGACTAATTCCCCTGCAAATATCAGGTGATCCTGGTTCAGCATTTCACAACACAGAATTATTCTGAAGACCGGAAAAATAGGCTTTCCAGACTTTTATTCCTTAATCTATTACTTTCCAATACGTACTGTAGCATCTGCCATCACTAAAGCACAGTAATCCACTTTTTAATGCATTAAGAAATTTGAGCCCAGCACGTATCCATATCATTATCCATTTCTTCATTTATTCTTATTTGTTTGATCTGGTTTTAGTTCTTCCTACTGAAGGTATCACAATTTCATAGAGCATTTGTGCTTAAGCATTCTACTGTTGGGCTCTCTTTAAAGAGAATTAGGGTGTAGCTTACTGGAAGCTAACATTTTTTCCTTTAGTCTACTTACACATATTACACAATTAGTCTCATTAATACCTTTTTTACTCATTTTATACATATATATATATATAGAGAGAGAGAATTCAGAAGTGGCATAGAATCCTAGTAATACTGGGATGTAAAGGTGAAATGTTGACACCCACTTAAAAAATTTCAATACAAAATTTGAGCTGATTCATAGTATGTTCTTCCACTTAATCTATTAAATTACTTCCCTAAGGTAGTTATGAACACAAGCTACTAAAATAATTTGAAGATTGCATCTTCTATTATATACTACTGGCTAGATAAATTAGCACTAAATATCAGTGACTAATACTGCTGGGACAAACTTCATAATTAAAATAATATAAAGGATTGAAAAATTGAAGCATTAGCATTTCCTGTATTCTGGTACTGATGCAATTTTTAATATACTTTTGCTTTTACATGCAAGTCTGTTTCTTTGAGAATAACGAATGAGCAGTGCCCTGGCAGCCATGAGGACCAACCATGTCCTAGAGAGCATCAGGCACAGCTGGGCAAGGGAGGGGATTGTCCTGCTCTGCTCTTCACTGGGGTATCTTCACCTCGAGTGCTGGGGCCAGTTTTGGGTGCCACAATATAAGAAAGACATGAAGCTATCAGAGAGCATCCAGAAGAGAGCAATAAGGATGGTGAAGGGTCTGGGGGGGAAGCCAAATGAGGAGTGGCTGAGGTCACTTGGTCTATTTAGCCTGGAGAAAAGAAGCCTGAGGAGAGACCTCACTGTGGTCTTCAACATCTTCATGAAGGGAGGAGCAGGAGCAGACATTAATGTCTTCTCTCTGATGAGCAGAGATAGGACTCAAGGACACAGCATCAAGCTGAGTCAAGGGATGTTTAGCTTGGATATCAGGAGAAAGTTTTTCACCCAAATGGTTGTTGAGCACTGGAACAGGCTCCCCAGGGAAATGGTCACAGCACCAAGCCTGTGTGAGTTTGAGAAGTTTGGAGCATGCTTCCAGATATGGTGTGATTCTTGGGGTGTCTGGCAAAGGGCTAGGAGTTGGACGTGATAACCCTGATGGGCCCCTTCCAACTTAACCTATCTTATGATTCTATAAACACTAAATGTAACATACATAGATTAGGAAAATAATCAGAAATTCTATAGCAGGTAGATTCAAAGAAGCAATTAGTGGACTTTGGTGCACAAATCAAGAGTGTGATGCCACCTCCACTCTCCATGCTTTCCCTGTAACACAGTTCCTAAATTAGTTATTCCTGTGGTCTTTCAACATACGAGTTTCCTAAGTGTCTTTAGGGTATGTTGTGCATGGGTTCGGTTGTTTCCAGAACTGAGCAACTGGCTATCGATCTGACGACATCAGCTTTGAAGCCAGAAAACTACAGAAAGTAATGCAAGAGCTCCTTGAGAAGCCAGCCATCCTACTAAGTACCAAATTCACATGACCATCCCCAAACCAGACCTAATAATTTTCTTTTTAAAACTGAGCTGCTAGAAGAAAATTTTCCTCACTTACTAGCCTCCCATGCTCACCTCTACCCACAGGCTGCAGAATTGGGCTCATGCATCTTACTGCTCTGAACAGTTCTGCACAACCCCATGTTAGAGTGAAAAGGCCAGCTCTTCCCTGTACTCCTGAAACTTGGCTAACAAAGCCAAGAACAAGGGGCGAAGGGGGTATTTTGGGAATAACAAGCTGGGGCAGGGTAGGTCCTGCAAAAGGAACCCCTGAAAGAGAAGGTCAGGGACTGACTGCCCCGTGCTGCTCACAGCCACATCAGCAGCTGACAAAACAGACCTGTCACCTACCGTAATTATTCATCTTATCTCTTGATACTGGAATCAGAAATTACAAGTTAATATAAAACAGCAAAAATTTCCCAGTTCATGACTGGTTTTGCTCATGATGAGGATGCAAAGACTCTCCTTTAGTGTGTTCATCTGCACCTTGGAGGATGTTCAGCTGCTGTGCTTGCAGAATTGTATGAACAAGTGAGATGAGAAGAAAACTTTTTTTCAATGCTTTGATGGATGGCATTAGGTTATGGAGTCAGAACACCAAATTACTGTTAAAAGTGCCTTCCATTTCTGAATTAATTTAGATACTCTTGTAAGTTTCTTCATATAAATTACATACTTCTGGATAGTAAGAAATACAGCAACCAGCCTGTGGAACAGCGGTACTGGAATTTACTGTGCTGTTACACGAAAGGTACTGAGGATATCAATTCCTCAGACTTGTGGGCACAGAGTGAATCTCTATTTAAGATCCATAAGGAACCACAGGGACCCATAACCTTCCACATAACATGTCATACACACAATTTTCCACTCAGCTACAGTTTTCCACAGCTGGTCTTCCAATTTTATCCTTTCAAGACAAGTTGAAAAATATGAATTCAGTATAATGAAAGTCCAAAGCTCTCAACCTTCTGATTTAACATTTCTATCAAATAACAAGCACTGTGTTCCTTTCCATGTGTTTTTTCTGTAAGTCTTCCACTTCTACGTTTCCTCTATGCCACTTTTGAAGCTTTATTTCCCACAAACTTTCTTTTACAATATATTTGGGTAGAGAGGCTGGAGATTAAACTCATCTCCTCACTTAGCCATTTTAAACATTGTTCTGACTGGTACTAAGCACAGCACCAGCGTTTTCAGACTCCTATCACAATGATTTCCAGATCTCTTTTCTGAGTGCTAATGGATAATTTACAGCCCATCGCTGTGTTAGCAGCAATGTTTTTATCCCCTTTATGCTACTTTAAATTTATTGCTACAATTTTAATTCTTGCATTATTGTGCAGTCACTTAGTATCATGAGGTTATTCAGTAATTCTTTCATTTTAATTGAAAGCTTTAATTATTTGATGTTACAGTATTATGGTTTTTTATGACTATTTGTCATTTTTCCAGATTCAGAAATATGTTGAATAGCATATATTCAGTGATATTCTAGTTAGATCCCAACCATAACCTGCTGCCAGATTTGTGGTAACCTCCTCCCAACAAAGAAATATCATGTTAACTCCATATACTGCTTCACTGCCAAACTGAGTTGACTAACAAAACTTAGCTCTACATACTCCTACTCAGTGAAATAATGATGCTATCTCCAACATCCTAAAGCCTCAAAGAAATTATTAACTGGAAAAAATGGAAATCAGAATGCCTAGAAGATGAGGGAAGACAAGGGATAACTGTATTCCAGGGACTGCTATGACTCTTCAGACCTCTTCACCCTCCTGCTCTCTCCAAGTGCTCTCTGAAACAGGAGTTAATACTCCAGACTGCACCTATGTGAACATCTGGGTATTGCTTTGAGAAAGTGTCAGTCTTCTTACTGAGCTACTTGGGTTAAACTGGAATGCCATGACCAGCATCTAACCCAGCAGCAAGAGCAGTAATTTTCCTCTACTCCTACTCACACAATCCTTTGGCATCAGTTCTAGCATGTCTTTTCATAGGCTGATTCAACTCACTAGCCAGAAAGAGGCTTTATTTATTTCACTAGCCTAGTTTCTTTCCAAGCTACTGAGCTTAACTCTTAGGCAAAGGAGCGTGGTGAACAGGCACCGAGTGGGAGCTCAGCCCCTACTTCCTGTGATATGAATTCCTCCCATCCCACACAGCCCCACACCATCAGGGCAGGGAATAGAGCAAGTTGCAAGATCAAGCCTTTCTCTCCCTCTCCCGTGACGTATTAGATTTTACTTCTAACTCAAAAGACAAATATACTCACTCAAAACAAAAAGTTTCCTTTTTAAACTGAGTCTTCACTGGATTACCAGAAAAGAAATGATAAATGCTTTTTAAATCTTACTAATACATGTCAAGATCATATCTAGAATTGCTGTATCAAATTAGTCATTCACAAAATTATCATTTATTCCTCTAGGAAAATATTGAGATTAATTGCCTGTAATTTCCCAAAGACACAGAATACTAATAATATCACTACTAATGTGCATTTACTTTAATTAATCTGTAAACAAGCCTCTGGTCTTGAGACTGAAATGTCCACTCAGTGTTACAGGGTAACTCTTACAAGGTATTGTGATCAGAATATTATTTTTCTATCATTTTATAATAATTCTTGGCCATTCCTTAGTGCCTAAGATCTGGGCATTTCAAAGTGAATTTATACTCAT